>NC_082677.1:68682232-69294732 GCF_025265405.1 Mesoplodon densirostris | reverse complement strand
TCATGTCAACATACACCTCCCATTCATTACACAGAAACTTCACTCATTTTCCAGTTACTTGAACTGAAAAACACCCTAGGGTCCTTGTGTGTAGGTTATCACCGGCCTAATTTTCTATACCAAAAATAGTGAAATCATAGTGAATGAGACTAAGGAAACCTACCACAAATACATCCTTACTTTAAAGGTCATGGCCCAGCCCCGGTGCAGCCTCATGGGCCACAATGAGCACTAGCAACTGATACGGTTCAGTGTGTCTGTGATGGTGTCTGCTTCTGAGGCCACCGCTTAGTGCGCTGCATCTCTTGGAACAGTGCTCCAGCTACCTGACCACATCAACCAATGCTGAGTGTAACTAGCACCATCCTTGTTAGAGGTCAGCTCCAACATGAGGAAACCATAGCCCAGGCAGAGGCCTTACGTGTGGCAGGTTCATGAGTTAGAACTAACCCTAGGTACACATAATGATTCTACTGTTGTCCCTCTGGGCACAGCAGGGGCCTAGATACAGTCCAAGGAAGGAAGTCTCTTCCTCTGTGTTAAGCACTGAGCCCCACGGGGTCTATCAGGGAAACCTTTCTGCTGTGTCAGTTCCTTTTATCAAGTGGTGTAAAACTTGGGAACTAGTCTCAATAAATGCCATTAGATTTATAAAAAAGGAATAAAATTAGATGCTGAGATCTGCAGCATAGGATGGAATGGCTGAACAGTAAGGTATGTCTACTTCCTGTATCAGGCTTCTTAGCCAGGCACCTTGGCATTGGACGTTATGGATTGGTACAGTCTAACTAGCACTTTAAACTTCTCTCAGATAAGCAGGCCATTTAGGTAACTTAGAAGTTAGTTTTGTTACCTCCAAATATATGGTATCTTAGTCTTTCTAGGGGGAGTAGAGGGGATTTGGAAGGTTAGATGAAGGTGGAAGAGTTGCTGGGGATGGTCGGTCCTGGAGCTAAGGAAGCAATATTGATAGAGATGGACGGAATAAACTCATCCACCCTCCTTCCCCTTTTCTCTCCCATTTCGTTTTCCCTTTGCCACCGCCAATTATGTCAGGAGATTCTGCTTGTTGGACCACATGAGGGACGGATTTGGGCTGGAGTATTCCAAATAGAATGAAGAGTCCATAGCTGTCCTTAGATAGCATTTCATGATAAATGGGGTACATTTTCTTTTTAACATCTTTATTGGAGTATAATTGCTTTACAATGGTAGGTTAGTTTCTGCTTTATAACAAAGTGAATCAGCTATACGTATACATATATCCCCATATCCCCTCCCTCTTGCATCTCCCTCCCACCCTCCTTATCCCACCCCTCTGGGTGGTCACAAAGCACCGAGCTGATCTCCCTGTGCTATGAGGCTGCTTCCCACTAGCTGTCTATTTTACGTTTGGTAGTGTATATATGTCCATGCCACTCTCTCACTTCGTCCCAGCTTCCCCTTCCCCCTCCCCATGTCCTCAAGTCCATTCTCTACATCTGTGTCTTTATTCCTGTCCTGCCCCTAGGTTCTTCAGAACCTTTTTTTTTTTTTTAGATTCCATATATATGTGTTAGCATATGGTATTTGTTTTTCTCTTTCTGACTTACCTCACTCTGTATGACAGACTCTATGGGTACATTTTTAAGTTGAAAAATACAGTGAAGGTAGCAACAACTGTAAACTAGGTTATGACTGGAAATTGGTTTATTTTCCCACAAAACCGACTAGCAATACCCTTGGGGTCTTTGTTCATTTTTTGTACTTTTAAATTTGTTTACTTGGCTCTCAATGGGCATACTTATCTCTTTTGTTTTGTAAATTTATTTATTTTTAATTTTTGGCTGCATTGAGTCTTCGTTGCTGCGCGTGGGCTTTCTCTAGTTGCAGCGAGCGGGGGCTCCTCTTCGTTGCGGTGTGCGGGCTTCTCTTTGCAGTGGCTTCTCTTGTTGCAGAACACGGGCTCGAGGTGCGCGGGCTTCAGTAGTTGTGGTGCATGGGCTCAGTAGTTGTGGCTTGCGGGCTCTAGAGCGCCAGCTCAGTACTTTTGGCACTCGGGCTTAGTTGCCCCGTGGCATGTGGGATCTTCCCAGACCAGGGCTTGAACCCGTATGCCCTGCATTGGCAGGTGGATTCTTAACCACTGTGCCACCAGGGAAGTCCCTGGGTATACTTATTTAATGAATAATGCCTACTTTTACTGTAGTTTAGCCTATAAGCACTTAAAAAATTAATACCCTTATAAAACTTGTAAGCACTTTAAGGAAATTAATACCATTGTGAAAATAAAACACTATTTATAGATACAGGGAATGAGCAATTTTTATATATTTATCTCTGATTAAAATATTGCTCTGACTCTTCTTACCTATGTTTATCTATGTTCAAAGCATGGGCATTTCATTAATATACTGACAATATGATACTATATTTATATATAATTTGTTTGCTTCGCTTTAATGTTAATGCCATGAAGCTCAGAATTCACTGTGAGATATACATTTTACTTTTATTGATATTTAAATTTACTCTAGTTCACCTCTTAAATATCTCATGCAAAACCTAAACATTCCTTGATATGAGTGTCATCTAAAGTTGTAAGAGAACAGCCCCTCCTGTTATATCTTACTGTGCTTTGTTAAAAAAAAAAAATCACCCTATTCTCCAGTAAAGTCCTGTCACTGTAAATGTGCAGAGGCTTTCCTACAGCAGGTGGACATTCTCAGGGCCAATCATATGTGGAAAGGTTCAGACATGAACTTGAACCCTAAAAGTGGGAGTTAACTGTATAGGAAAAGAAACTTCATGCTCTCTGTAATACTTCTCTTGGGTTTGGATATTAGGTTGCTAGATGTAATTAGGCATTTTTGGCAGGTTGGATGCTGAGTAGGGAGGCATCCATGTACTGAACTCGAAGCTGAAAACAGGTAAACTGTATGCTAGATTATCCAGTTCCATGATATTCTGTGTTGATTTCCTTTGTGTGATATCCAAATATTTAATTACCTTACATTTAAGTATTGCAGCCCTGCCTTGGCTGTGCACTAGAGAATTACGAGAAGGGCCCTTCACCTTTACTTGAACCAGAGTATTAAACTCAGAGCAGTGCCAATATTCCCTCTCTTGTAGCCGTCCTTAGTGAGATACCCAAAGGGGAGATGCAGCTCAGGAGACATGGCTAAGGCTCTAAAAGGCCTGGCTTGAAAACTTTGGAAGATCTCGGTTTTATTATCTTAAGGGATATAATACATTTTTCCTTCAAAGCTAAATTTCTTGTTTTCTGATATCAAAAACTGTTTTATTTTTAATTACATAGCCAGGGAAGAGTGCAGTTATGAGATGATTTTTACTTCACCTTCCTAACTTGTTTATTTGGACCCCCAAACTTTAAGAACAGGTGGAATTGTTAACAGCATGTTAGCATGCTGGCGTTCTTTTGCCTTAATCTATATGCACATTTAACATCCAGAAACATAGTAAATTTTTGCCCATTGAATTCTCTGTGCATGTGTGTGTGTGTGTGTGCATATGCATATGTGTGTATATATCTCCACATTATGTAGGTGTACATGTGATATACAAATGAATCAAACATAGGCATAGCTCTTGGCTACTTCCTTATTCTCTGGTGTGAAACATACTTCCAGATGCCTCGTGGGTTTGCTGAATGAATGCGTTCAGAATAAGTTTGATTTACTTGAAAATAATATTTTTCTTAATATCCTGAATTTAGATATCTCCAATCTAAACTGAGTAGAGCCGTGAGTACAAATAACCACTTTAATAGAGGTTTTTGATGATATTATTATAGTGTTAAAAAATGAAACATTTAAAAATCTGGATTTTGATTTGCACAGGTATTTCCCTTTAATAGGAAGCATAGAAAAACCTCAGTTTTTTACGTCTTCCTCCATATTATAGAAGGATCTTCTGGTACAAGTCCAAGTCAGATGATTTTATCTTCTTTTGGCGTGTGTTGGCCAAGGTGTCCCCAGCCCTAGTGATTGAGATGGCTAGTTCTGTGACCCTGTCTAAAGACCACTCAGGGCCTCTGTGTTCTTAGTGCCTTCCTTTGACAACTACTGTTAGATAGGTGTATATTTTAAAACTAATTTTGGTTGCTGTTATGTATTTTTTTTACTGACAAGGACAGCAGTGTATGTGCGAACTTTGGAGTTAGATAAAGATTGGAATTGTGGCTGTAATTTCTCTGTACCTCAGAGTTGTTTTTGTTTGTTAGTTTATTTTTGTTTTTGGTAGTAGAGGGAGGATACTTCCCTTATGTGTTTGTAGTGACTAAAAGAGAATAGATAAATAAAGCACCTAACAAAATACCTACCACATGGGCATGTATTTATTTATCAGTTCCTTCCACCCCATTTCCTTTTCAGAAACAATTTTAGTTTCTTTCCTACATTTTCCAGTGGGTGACCTATGCTAAAATTATTAATTTTTGTTAATTAATATAATATTTTAAAATTTTACCTATAGTTAATACTATAGGATACGTAAATGAATTCTTAAAAAGTAAAGGTTGAACGAAGACAGATTTAGAGGCCCAGTAGGATACTGTTCTTGCCGAGCCTCCTTTTGTACTTTATGGGCCTAACCAGGTCTTTACTCACAAGCCTTCAGGGCCTAAAGGAGCCTAGAACATTTTGTGTTTTGCCCAGAGTGGGACTGGCTGCAAACAGACAGTTTTGGAGTTCATATATTTTTCGTGAGCTAAAGAACATTGTCAAATATCTGTGATGGGGCTTCCCTGGTGGCGCAGTGGTTGAGAGTCTGCCTGCTGATGCAGGGGACACAGGTTCGTGCCCCGGTCCGGGAAGATCCCACATGCCGTGGAGCGGCTGGGCCCGTGAGCCATGGCCACTGAGCCTGCACGTCCGGAGCCTGTGCTCCACAACGGGAGAGGCCACAACAGTGAGAGGCCCGTGTACTGCAAAAAAGAAACAAAAAAATATCTGTGATAGAATATTTCAGCATCTGCCTTTCCTGTGTATCTTACAGAGTTGAGTCTTTGTCATCTGTATATACCAAAATGAGCATTTAAAAATATTTTATATGCTTTTCTAATATGTATAGTTTATTTTTTATTGTTATCTTCCTTAATTGCTTATACCTAACAATAATTACCTCAAAAATTTTGAGGTAAATTTTATGGGTTGTTCCCATTCTCTGAGGCTTTTTACCTTAGTTATAAATGAATGAAACATATTTTAAAGCAACCTTTCCTATCATTGTTCTGCTAAGAGTCACTGCCCAACTTTTTTTTTTTAACTTCTTTGGATTTAAGAATCTCATTTGTAGTTTTGAACTCTTTGTTTTGCTCCTGAGCCTTCATCTCATTTCACTACCCATCCCCCCACCATTGTGTACTTAAGTCTTAGTTTTGCTACTGGGCATGCTGCTTACGCCCTGAAAACTATAAATAGCTTATCCTGCCAATTTTGTATTATCTGTGAAAATTGTAGCCCCTTTCTTTGTTCCTACCTGACTACTTTAGGCTCTGTCATTCATTTATTTTCTTTAGGAGTAAAAATAACCTAATATTTAAAGTCTAGCTTGAATTTGCCTCTTTCAGGGGCCTTGTAGGAAACGCTCTGCTTGTAAATGAGAATCCCGTCCTGGTTGGGAGCGAGGGTGGACCCCATGAGCACACTCCCCACTTCAGGACTCAGGTGACGGGGTCTGTTTCTAAGACCTGGAGCCACTGGGCTTGTGATGGCTACTTATTACTTGGGAGTGACAACAAAAAACAGACTTCTCTTTTTCTTGGGCACACCACTGGACAACACAAAATTTCAACGTGCTGGGAAAATACAGCTTAGAGAACCTAGCAAGTGAAAATGACCTGATTCAAAATGTCAATCAACTACTAATTATTCAACTGGTTTCCTATTGAATATTTAATATGATACCAGGAGCAATGAAGTTTCAATGAAAGTTACTTTGTGCTTCCTTTAGTATTTACTTACTTTATTTATTTAGAATTATATAGTAATGGGAGTTCTTTCCGGAAGAGGCTGTGCAGGAGGAAAATACATCTTCAAGAGCACTGTAGACTGTAGGCAGTTGTAGCTACTCCTCAGAAGAGAGGCCTGGGCCACATAAAGACATGCTGGCGTCATCAGTGTGTGGCCGGTAACTGAAAACTTAGGAATGAATGAAGGACAGAGGAGAGAAGGCGGGAAAGGAGAAGACAACCTAGAACTGGGTGCTGACAGACTCCAGTGCTGCATAAAATAAGAAGCCAGCCAGGCATTTTTATTGACCGCAGAACCAGCTGACTTATTGCTTAGAATTCGAAAATCAATGTGAAAAATGGACTCTAGATACTACAGCTTCTGAATTAATAGTTTTTTTCTTTTCCGTAGGGTTTGAACTCAATAAAGAAAGAAGATTCATTAGGGCACACTGTTCCTTTGGTTACGATTTTTTGTTTTATGTGTATAGTTTTTAATCTGTTGTTGATATTTTTAAGGAGCAAGAGTGAAAAAAGAAGGCAGAGGACTTTTATTTTTATTTATTTATTTATTTTTTGCGGTACCTGGGCCTCTCACTGCTGTGGTCTCTGCTGTTGCGGAGCACAGGCTCCGGACGCGCAGGCTCAGCGGCCATGGCTCACGGGCCCAGCCACTCCGCGGCATGTGGGATCTTCCCGGACTGGGGCACGAACCCGCGTCCTCTGCATCGGTAGGCGGACTCCCAACCACCGCGCCACCAGGGAAGCCCTGAGGTTGGGTTTTCTTAAACTAAGAAGTGGTTATCTTGTATAGAAAGGAATTCAGGTGAATATTTTTCATTACTGGAATTTGGAGGACACAGTCTTAAAATAGAAACTACAGTTTATACTTCCAAATATAGCTTCCCATATAAACAGTCTTATCATCTGAAGGTCGGGTCTTTAATTTGCTTCATTTAGAAGGTAGATTTTATATGATAGATTTAACTTGATTTTTAAAAATTGATAAAACCTTGCTTAGTCTTCTACATCATTATCATTAAAGAATTATAATTCGTGTCAAAGAGCTGACTTTCCAGTCATTAGTATACTCCGAAGTCTTATCCCTTTAGCTAAAACATTTTATTATCTGTATTGCACTGTCTGCTGGCTCTGATTTGATCACAGCTGTGATTGGTACCCTGTGCTGGAATTAGGGATACGGAACACAGCTTCCTCCTGGCTCCTGCTGGAGCATCTGCCTCTAGGTTGATCCTGGGTCTAGCGGTGAAGATTAACCAAAACCACAGGTGGATGTGGATTTCATTTGGGCGGTGTGGTAGCAGAGGTATTATTTTTTATCAGAGTGAGTGACCTTTCCTAGCATTCTCTGCATTTCCAGTTCTGCTGGGTATGGTCAGCTGAAATGACTGGCCAGTAGTTACGATATATTTATTTAGTCCAAGTCTTCCTTTAACTACAGCTCTGGTACATTGTTCTACCTGTCTAAACTCTCGTGTGTGGAAGTTTAGTTTTCTGCAATAGAATTCAGCAAATGTCTGTTAATTGACATTCTCTCGTATCTCAAGTGTTCTTTATACTGTGGGATCAGCATGTTTCACTAGCTAGCTGGCTATTTTTTGCAATTGTTTCAAGTTACTGGGAATTTAAACTGCATAAACTACCAATAGATCTGTGTTACTTTAGAAGATTTCACTTTAGCCCCTGATTTAAAAAACCTCTAGAAGGTTTTGCATAACAAAATCCCTTTCAGTAAATGTTTAGGGAGGTGAAGGAGTCTGACACACCTGCTTGTTGATATACCTAAAGTCTGACCTACAGCTTTAAAGTTTTACTTTGATATTTATTCTCCTTCAATAAAATACATAAGGTATGGATTTTGCACTGATAAGAAAATACTTCTGCCTGCATTACCCCTCCTTCACAACTGGACATAATCTCTTAAATGAACTATCGTGCACTTAAACTTCAAACATACTTATCTTATTTTTGTATTACAGCCATTTGTGTCTATTAAATTGTAAATTCCAGTAAGATCTGAGACTCCAGTGAGATCAGTAGCTCATTATTTAATGTTCAGTACCTAGAGGGGTGTCGTGCGGATAGTAGATCCTCAGAAGATACTTAATAATTGACTTGATTGAATTATTCATTTTTAATATCTCTTCAATGTGTAATCTAGAGAAGATAGGATACTCTAAGGAGGAGTGTAAATAATTGTAGCGCCCTCTTTGTGTTTGGAAACTACACCCAGGAAACAGTATTACTGAAGCAGTTTATTCCGAATTTGCACATCCAAAGAAACTTCAGGTCTAATCTAGTACTATGTTGTAGCATGGGTCATGCTGCAGTCAGACTTAGACTGTCAGGGTTGGAAGGGTCCTGATATGTCACCTGTCTCAACCTTCCATCCAGTGCTTGAGTTCCTTCTGTAGCAGGGGGGGTCAACCTTGGCCACCTATTTGAATGACTTGAGGAGCTTCAAAAACCCAGTGTTCAAGTTTCGCCTCAGTCCAGTTTTATAAGCATCTCCATGGGCGGGACCTGGGCATCAGTCTTTCTAAAAACTCCTTAGGTCAGGGGTCCGCAGGCCCCGGGGAACCGGGCCGCACGGCAGGAGGTGAGCGGCGGGCGAGCGGGGCGAGCTAGCCAAGCTCCATCTGCCCCTCCCCCTCGCTCGCATCACTGCCTGAGCTGTGTCCACCCCCCAACCCCGTCCATGGGAAAATTGCCTTCCCCAAAACTGGTCCCCGGTGCCAAAAAGGTTGGGGACCGCTGCCGTAGGTGATTCCAGCGTGCGGCAGTCAAGGTTCAGAGCCATTGTTCTATAAAATCTCTACCAAATGTTTTCCCAGTCTGATTGAACTCCTCTGGAGATGAGCACCTCACTACCAAACTTAGTCTTATGTTTATTCCATTTATTCAAATAGTGACTTAATTATGAGTGTTTAAATTATATACGAGTTAAATTACATAACGTAAATCAAGCTTCCCAATTTAATACTCAACTATTGATAAACAGCACTGAAGAGAGAGTGACATTTGAATTATCTTCTTTGAAGTAGTACTGCAGCACTTCTGAATGACTTCCAAAAGGCTGATCATAAAAATCACTTCAATCATTTTCAAATTTTACTTTAGCAGTAATCCAGTTACTTGGTGTGACTCAGATGAACATTCTGCTCTGTCTTGGAGTATCATGATCATTTCAATTTCTTGTACCTGGGGAAACAGAGAAGAAATGGACAGATTATTTTTGTATTTACCTGCCCATACCCGTTAGGTAGACCCTTTTGGAAATGTACTAGCTTCTTAGGAGAGTCATATGCCATCTAGGAAACTTCAAATATACTGAAAGGGGAATGGCGAGGGTTTGGTTTTGTAAAGCTCTTTGATTTTAGAGAAGAATTTTTAGAGAAAGCTGTATGTGACCACACATAGTTACATACACACCTGCATTCTTGCTTAGGGACTTATCTATCCTGAGACCACTTACCTGTATATCAACTCATTTGAGTGCTTTTGCATTTCCTTTAATCCTTTAGAAGGATCTAGGTACTAAAAGTCAGTATACAGCATCGTTATTAAATACTCAACTAGTTGTGAGTCAGACAAACCTGGATTTGAGCTTCATCCCTATCTCCTCACTGTTTAGCCTAGGGCAAAAATTATTATTTAATCTCAGTTTATTTGTAAAATAGAGATACTGACACATATCTGGTAGGGATGTTGTGAGGATTAGTATTCATAATGCCTATAAAATCTCATAATAGCCCCTGGGTTATAGGAGATGCTCATTAACTTAAATTTTTTTGTACCACTTGTTGAGGAATGATTGACATGTAAAAGAACCGTACATATTTAATGTATACAGCTGATGAGTTTGTAGACAGTTGTATACAACCGTACATGTTTAATGTATACATATTTAATGGTGTTATCACCGCCCTCAAGGCCACAGACACACCCACTACTTCCCAAAGCCTCCTCTCATCCCTATTATTATTAAGTATTGTTATTGGCAGGAACACCTAACATAAAGTATATCTTCTTAGAAAATTTTAAGTATATAGCAGAGCATTGCTAGCTATAGGCACATGCTGCACAGTAGGTTTCCAGAACTTATTTATATTGCGTAACTGGGACTTTGTGCACTTTGACATCTACCTCCCTGTTTCCACCTCTCCTCAGTCCCTGGCCATCACCATTCTATTCTCTGCTCCTATGGGTTTGACTTTTTTAGCTTCCACATATAAGTATGATCATACAGTATTTATCTTTCTTTGTGTGGCTTATTTCATTTAGCCTAATGTCTTCCAGGTCCATGCATGTTGTCACAAATGGCAGGATTTCCTACTGTTTAAAGGCTGAATGATATTCCATTGGATATATTTTCTTTATCAATTCATCCATTGTTGGACATTTAGATTGTTTCCATATCTTGGCTATTGTGAATAATGCTGCATTAACCATGGGAGTACAGATATTTCTTCGAAATATTGATTTTAATTCCTTTGGATAAATACCCAGAAGTAGGATTGTTGGATCATAGGGTAGTTCTATTTTTAATTCGTTGAGGAACCTCCATACTGTTTTCCATAATGGTCATATCAATTTACATCCCCACCAACTGTGTTACTGGGGTTCCCTTTTCTCCATATTCTCACCAACATTTGTTACCTTTTGTTTTTTGTAATTGCCATCCTAACAGGTGTGAGGTGGGATTTCATTGTGGTTTTGATCTGCATTTTGATGGTCAATGAGGTTGAGCACCTTTTCATATACCTGTTGGCCTTTTGTTTATCATCAGTATTCCTGGGCAGATTACAATAGTTGTAAAATAAGATCTTTTAAGACAGTAGCAGGACACAATTCCAAGGTTAGTTCTGTAAAGAACATCATCTTTTCTTTCCTTTATAAAAAAAAAAGCTACCCTCAGACATAGTCTTGGACTGTGCCTTCACCAAACTGACTTTCCTGTTGAGAGCCCTAATGCTCATAGCACATGGGTGAGGATGGGTCTCTTTAAGGCCATACATACAGCCTAGGAGATGGTTGAGGTCCTTAGTTTGCTCTGGGTTACCAGGAAAGCTAGTCTTTAAGATGGCACTCTTTGGTCATCTAAGGCCCTGCTAGCATCAATTTATTGCTAGTCTTCTTGTCTGCTACATGTAGAGTTGTCAAATAAAGTAAAGGACACCTGTTTAAATGTGAATTTCAGATAAATAAGTAAATAAATATTTTAAGTATGCCTCAAATTGGGACAGATTTAAACTAAGAAAAAAATCATTATTTATCTGAAATTCAAATGTAACTGGGCATCCTGTAGGTTTCTTATTTGTAATTTTTTCCCTAAATTGGGCAATCCTACCTATATGCTATGTAAGAATATTTTGGATTAGATGCTAGGCAGATTTTATCCTGGAGTAAAATGGTAGTATTTCCAAATGAAGTGGAGGGAAATACTGCTTATATAAGTGAAAATCTGGATTATAGCATTAAGATGGCTTCATTTGTTGAAATATTATAATTGTTACAGGTTGAAACTAATAAGTAAAATTAGACAATGATGATGCAGATAGAAGAATGTCTGTTTCTCTAATCCCAAGAATTTAAATTAATTCTGAACCTAAGTTTCTTCCAACTTGATACTTAGAGCATATTAAAGAGCATGTGTGATACGGGCTTCCGTGGCGGTCCAGTGGTTAAGACTCCACAGTTCCATTGCAGGGGGCACGAGTTCAACCCCTGTTTGGGGAAGTCCCGCATGCCGCGAGGTGAGGCCAAAAAAAAAAAAAAAAGAGCATGTGTGATAGTATAAGTGTATCCTATTTTAATAAAGTCTGAAGTTACAAAGGGTTAAAGTATGATTATTCATGCTTCTGAATAATTTCTTACTCAAGTGCATTTAAAACATGTTATGTACAAACATTTTATTTACATATATTTTAATGTAGCATTTCCTATTCACCCCAGAACATATTGAATTGTCCCTTCTGTAAACTTTTAAAGCACTTACTTTGATATTCATTCATTCATTCATTCTTTTTAACATTACTAAGCATCTTCTGAAATGTGCCCAGAATTGTGTTTGGTGCTGGGGATGTAAAAATAAGACAGAATAGCTGCCCACGTGGCACTCACAGTATAGCTGTGGAAGGAGAAGGGTAATATTGATATTATCATGAAGTGTGACAAGTGTTATAACAATGAACAAATTGCTTCTAGATCCACGAAAAGTAGCTTGGTGGAGTTTCACCGAATAGTTTGCATGGAAACTGGGTTTTCAAGGATGAATAAAAGTTTGCTGGAGAAGAGACTTAAGGCCATTCTGGGAGAGAGAGAGAATGAAAAACGCTCCAATACCCCAGCCTATGAAAGAAGCTGGCAGAACTGGTTGTCTGTAAGAAGATGCAGGGAGGGAGCGCTCTGGAAGCAGTAGACGCTGTGGAGCTGGCGTTTAGGTTTAAGGACGGCAAGATGAGCCCATGAAGAGTGTTTTATATCCGGTTATACGTTTTGATTTTATTGTCTAGTCAGTGGGGAATTACCCAAAGTTTTAAGTCAGTGAGACCGACTGTTTGTGTCTCAGGAATATACCTGAAATATAGAAAGACAGGTGGCCAGTTGTCATTGCAATAGTTGATGGGCGATAACACGATCACATGGGAATATAGTAGTTGTAGCAGGAGCTTAGAGATCTTGGGCAGGAAACATTGCTAAGAATTACTAGGATTTGAACAATTTTTCTGGCTGGTTTTGTTTTTGTTTTTGTGTTTTTGGTATGGGGCAGAAGTTTTGAGTATAAAATATAGGGTTAAGTCATGCGCGTGCGTGTGCGCACGCGCGTGTGTGTGTGATCTCCCCAAGGCCTTAAGGTCATTAGAGGCAGGGCCCCTCTCCTAACACTTCTGTTTGGTACCCACAACACATCAAACAATGCTCAAAAAATTCTTGTTACATTTGAACAAGAAACACAAAATGTATAAGATGGGGCACATTTGTATATCTGTACTTTCTTATTATTTTGATAAATCTATTGGGTATTACAGGAATAACCCTGGATGCATAGTGGAAAATTCATTCTTCACCCGCTTTCATTAAATAAAATAATCCAGTATCTGATAACATAATGATCTCATTAAAATTACTCTTTGTATTTAATAATGTCTTTGTCTTATAATTGTTACCATTTACTTTAAATGTAATTGTCTCTAATCCTTTTAAGTTTTGATGTCTCAATAGAATTGTTCATTTCACAGTTAAAGAATTCTGCTAGGGAAGTCTGAGACAGACCAAATCATGAACTTTGAATTCATAGTTGTAGTTTTGTGCCTCAAAGCTTAAGACATAAATCCTGAGACCAAGAAGCAGCAAGCAGTGATGCTAATAGAAAGGCTTCCGTGTTCCAAGAAGTGTATTACTTTATACACAGAACAATAATGTGCTACTTAAATATTATTACATATGAATTCTTTATTTTTCTGGGTAATTTTTTTTACTTTGCTGACATCTAACGCTATTTGATTGTAAGTGTAGGTTCACATGGGTGCATTAAGGGAAGCGCACCAGTTGAGGAGGTCCTGAGTGAGGTTCTCAGACACCCAGACTCTAAGGTGGCAACGCTTAACCTCGAACAGGTAAAGAGCCACCTGGTCACAGAGTAGGGAGACCGTGTGACCTTGTGACATCCTGTCTGATAACGTCTGCAGCAAGGTACTGTGTCACCATGACTCAACACCACTCCCACATTGATTCCGCAGCACAGGGAACACACAGAAGAGCAGAGCTGGCCTGTCAGATGGCGGTTAGTTTGAGACACTGTGCCTGCATTCTCAACAGTGCATCTCTCACGTCCCTGTATCTCTGACGACAGCGTGAGAAAGCAGAATGCATCTGGGCAGTTTCTGTTCTAGCTTCTGAGGAGGGGAGGGCGTGCAGCAGGGGACATGCTGTGCTCCTTTCTCTGTGCTGCGGTGCCCTGGTGGCCACCCCCCGGGGCCTCTCCGTGAAGGACAGTGATAGGAGAACACCGAGGTGTCCGGAGCCTCCATGTGGCTGAAAAGCCACATGCCACTGACACCAGCACTCCAGGGTCAGGCTGTGTGACAGATGGGCCAGTGGTCCCATGGCTTAGGTTGCAGAGACATGTGTGGTTAGTTTGTCAGTGAGGAGACAGATGAGTTGACTAGTCTGTTGATCGAGAGCTCACAGTGTACATCCTTGGTGAAATCTCTGTGGAACAAGGCCTATGAAATGGTGCGATGACTGTTGTCCCACAAATGGCTGGATTCTCTTAAAGAAAAGAATTCTCCTTATCGGCTCTTCCTCCTATTCATTTAGGTCTGGAGGATCCAATTATACTTTAGCTTTTTCTGTTATTGAGTTCAGAGATGAGACAGGTCAAGTCACTTCTTACATAGTTCTTTTGTGGGGACAAAAGCCCTGAAAGGTGGCATTTGTGGGCCTTTAATATCAGCATTAAAAAGCAAGTGAACAGCATTTTCTTTACATGTAAGGAAATTGGCTAATGTAGAGTAATTCTGAAATTGAGTCATTGCATTATTGTCAGGACTGGTAAATCTCTTAAACTATTCTCATTTCTGTCATGCATTTTATGTCTTAAGTAGAACAGGATATTTTTGCTGGAACTATCAAGTAAACTCAGTATATTAGCTTCCCAGGGACTCTGAAGCTTTGAATACAGAGGAAGAGGAGTTCCGACGAGAGGAAAAAGATCTTCTGAATCACCTCTGATCAGAATTCAGAGACAAAAAGGGGAAAAACTATGTTTATTACCTTATTTGTATGTGGTAAAATTTTCATGTATTTTATTTCTTTTAATTTTGAAAGCTAGTGTATGAGGTGTACACACACACACACGTGCGTGTGCATGCGCACACACACACACACACACACATATATATGGGTTTTTTTGCTAATGAGGAAACAGGCTCTGAGTGGAGGAGCTGGTTTAAAACACCTGCCATGTGTTAGATGGTGTGTTAGGAGCTGAACATGTGTTCTCTCATTTAACCCTCAAAATCAGTTTCATTCTTTTAGGTATGTGAATTAGATTTGGCTAGATTATACTGTGGTATCAAACAGACCCCAAATATCAGTGGCCTAATAACGTAAAGGTTTATTTCTCTTTCTTTCTTTCTTTCTTTTTTTTTTTTTTTTTGCAGTACACGGGCCTCTCGCTGTTGTGGCCTCTCCTGTTGCGGAGCACAGGCTCTGGACGCACAGGCTCAGCGGCCATGGCTCACGGGCCCAGCCGCTCCGCGGCATATGGGATCTTCCCGGACCGGGGCATGAACCCTTGATCCCCTCATCAGCAGGCGGACTCTCAACCACTGCGCCACCAGGGAAGCCCCAATGTAAAGGTTTATTTTTTGCTCACACCAAATTGACTATGGTGCCCGGTGACTTTCCAGGGCGACTCCTCCTTGCAGCTACTTGGCAGTTGAGGCTGGGGGAGAAGCACCGTCACCCTGCAGTTGCACTGCCCAGGTCGAGGGGCTGCCTTGTGGCTGTGGCAGGGAAAAAGCAACAGAAAACACACTCATGGGGGTTTCACACATTACTTTCCCTCATCGCCCATTGGCCGGAGCTGGTCACATGGTCTCAGCGCCCTGTAGAAGGATGGGAAGTGTAAGGAAGCAGGTGGGGAGTGGTGACCATCACCACATCTGCCACTGAAGACAGTGGCGGAAGACTGACGTTCAGAGAAATCAGAGCCTGTTCCCCATTTACACGCTTAGTAATTGGTAGACTTAGTTCTTGAAACTAGGTCTCTCTGGATCCAAGAAACCCTTCCATGCCCTCTACCCTCACCCCACCCCACGCTCTGAATATTTTGGTGGTTGAAAGTTATGTGTGGGTCTGTGGTAGCCAACCTCCAAGATGGCCCTGGTGAGCCTTGCCTCCTGCGTTCATGCCCTCATGTGGTTTCCTCCCTCGGTGAATAGGGCTGACCTGTGCAATGAGTATACTACTGCAGAAGTGACGCAGTATGGCCTGAGACTAGATCACAAAAGACAGTGGTCTCCTGCTGGCTCTCTCTTGGATCACTTACTCTGGGGAAAGCCAGCCACTATGATGTGAGGGCAACTAACGCAGCTCTGTGGAGCTCCCACGTGGCCAGGAACTGAGGCTTCCTGCCGACACCCAGAACCAACTGACCAGCTGTGAGAGTGGCCCATCTGAGAGTGGATGCATCAGCGAGTCAGCCTTCTGGTGACTGAGCCCAGGCCAGCACCTGGATGGCAACACCATGAGAGATCCCAAGCTAGAACCACCCCCCTAAGTTGCTCCCAGGTAATTCCTGACCCACAGAAGCTGTGTGAGATGGTGAATGCTTACAGCTGTTTCAAGTTGATAAGTTTTGGGGTGATTTGGTACGTAGCAATAGGTAACAATACAGACACTTTTGGTTACTTCCTTTCATTGTGTTTTTTCCTCAACTCTGGATTCTTCCTGCTTCTGACCATGAGTTTTAAAAGTAGCTGAATTACAAAGTGGTTCATTTCACAGTGATTGTCACACAGTAGTATGTAAGGAAATTGTAGTTGAATAAGTCTTATTCAATCTAGTAGTTCTAAGCAAATTTGTTGTAAAGACCTGAAGTAAAAAATGATGTACTGTGCTAGTTCAGAAGAGAATTTTTGCAATCTGTTTTCCAACAAATAAGTGTTTTTCTGCTTTAAGATATTATCTGTTTGAGATTATTTTATATTTTAATTCACTTTGTGAAGTTTGGAGAAAGAACAATCCAGGACGTTTTTATGAACACTTTATTGTAGGGAGGAGGACGGGTTATAGAAGTAACTGCTGGCTTCTTGGCAGGGAGGAGTGTTTTCAATGTTTTGGTCAGTGCTGTGTTGCCTGGGCAGAAGGAGGGTAGAATTGATAAAAAACAGAATCTTGCAGAGCGGAGGGCAGACAGCCACGTGTGAAGCTTAGTATTACTGGCACCACTGATGAACCAAAATGTTCGCCAAATCCACACGTGGATCACAGACTTAATTATGTCCTGGATGCCATGGCTCGTCATTTTCATGTGATTCTGTATTGTTGATACTTAGATTATTAATCAAGGAACGTGTGATATTTAGAAATAAAATTATTTTCAGAAATATTATAATCTGGAACCCCAGTATGACATGTACTGATATCATGTACCTCTATGTGTTTTAATCACTCATGTTTTACTCTTGAATGTCGTACAGTCTTTCAGAAATGGTCTTTAAGCTGGGGGTCCCAGCACTTCCCAGGGTACCAGGAGAGAGAAGGTTGATATGAGTCAGCTCTTGCCAGAGTCTGTGAAGCCCCGTAAGGCAACAGGATGGTATACTGTTCTATTTAACATCTTCCTAATATCTGTTTCAAAATCTTTGTTCTATTGGATGAGAAGAAATTTTCTTAACGAAAGCCTCTTCATTGGCTATTCATGCCCATTTCTCTCCACGCCCCCTGCCCCCCCATCAGCAAATTCTCTCTTTCTCTCCTCTAAATTTTCTATCTTGACTTACTTTGTGCCAGTGCAGAAGTGATTAGAGAGAACATCATTTAGATCAAACAAGGCATTCTTTTTGGAAACATGATTATCTCATAGCAGCATAGCAAAGGCAGAGAGATCAATGCATATACATTACATTCACATATGAAATTCTGTATGTTTACATACACAACCATAGATATAGACATTATATATGTATATTTATGTTTATTTATTCATATGTAACAACACATATGTATAACAGCTGGGAAGCAGAGATTGGGGTTCGGGCATAAGGACCTGAACAAGGTGAGTGAGCTGATGAGAGATGCATTGAAGGAACATCTAATAGATGTTAGGAAACACACAAAAACAAAGACTCAAAGATAACTCCAAGGTTTCTAATTAAAAGACATACTTTAACCTATGTAGGGATATATAAGTACAAAATTTTGACCTACATAGCAGTTTTTATTGATAGAACCCAAAGAGGTAACTATGGCAGGAATTATCATCATTTTGTGAATGAGAAAACAGCGGCTCAAAGAATTTTAATTGACTTTGCTTAAAGTCTTACCGTGAATAAGGAACAACACTGGAAGTTGAATCTGGGGGTTCTGTCTTCAGATCTACTTAGATCTCTCTATTTCCAGAGATTCCTCAATCCAGGGTCCATGCGTGGTTCTCTGGGGATCCATAAAGTGCTAAAATGTCGTGTATACTTGAGTGTATGTCTGAATTTTCTTGCTTGGAGGGCTCAGACTTCGAGATTTTCAAATTGGTCATGACTCAACAGAACTTAAGAACTTTGATTCTCCTTGGTTGCTGTCTGACCCACGTGACCAAAAGGATGATGAAGTAGGAGGGGCAGTCCTGCCTAATGACTCAATCATGGAAGAGTGCATTCCCAGGATGGAGGCACCTCGTGGTGAGAGGAATCCTGAGTGTGGAACGAAGAGAAGAGAGCAAGACTGTTGAATTCAGTGAATTTTTAAAGGAAAACGTTTACTTGGGACTGAGCTGGCTCTGGATCCCAGTTAGGAAAACAGGTCAGACTTAAGAGCTTAGGTCTCATAGATTTTGTGACTAGGCAAAGGACTTGCGACTCACCTGTATATGCATGGGGTTTCCAGTCCCTTCTGGGGTTCCTCCTACAGACAGTAGATTTCGCAGTCTGCTGCGGGCTGGTGACCACCCACAGAGGAATTGAACGGGGAAGTTTGGGGAGACTGTGGTTTCTGACCCCCGTCAGCTTGCTGCTGTGGATGGTTCCAGTGAGGGAGGTGGGTGCCTTTTGTTGAAAACAAGCTTAGACTTTGTTATCAAGGGCCTTTCTCTGCCATTTTTATCGTCTAACATCCAATAGATCTGTTTATACTCTGTAAGTGAAATATTGTTAGGCTTAAATGGCACTGTATAAACATGTCCATTGAGAAGTTCTTTGGTTGCCACAATTCTTTTTTTTTTTTTCCCCCTCAGCAGTAGTAAACAGGAAACATTCTTAAGCATGAGACAGTGAAGAACTAAAGTGGTGAGGCTGGAATCTGAAACTGCGTGAACCAATGTAGCCTACAGAAGAATGCTTTGGTTGGAGTTACTGTGAACATGCTAGCAACTTCCTAATGTTGAATTGAGTCCACCATGAGCTTTTGGCCTGTTATAAAAACTTTGAAACCATAAGAACAAATTGACATGAAAGTAGTGTCAGGGTAAATCATCCCTGCTGGCTCGTAACCTCAAGCATGGCCCCCTGAAATGTTTAAAACACAACCGCTCTTGATCCTTCGAACGTTTACTAAGGAAATCAGTGCCATCACATTAATATGGATGTGCACGTTTGTGCTGTTGGCAACTAATTTAAAAGGCTTAGAGGAAAATCCTGTAACACAGCATCTTCTCTCTAATAAAAAGGTAACAGTAACAGTTTGCTTCAGATCCACTGCCATGAGCCAGGGTGTCCACATGATCTACAATTGTTAGGCTCTGCCCCTCTCTCTCGGGTAGAGACAAGAAAGTTGAAAGTGTGTTTTGGGGCTAAGATATTCAAATGCAGTTAAATCACGGTTAAGACCTTTCTTCAAGAAAAGATCCTATGAAAAATTCAAATATTTCCCTGTTTAATGGTAAATATGAGGGTAAAGAATCTCGGCTATAAATTTGTGGGGATGGATAGAGAGGAAGTCATTCAAACCCTTCAAAATGGCAACAAGACAGAGAACTCCCGGCAGCCGTCCTCAACGGTTGATAGTGGCATCATATTTAAAAAAAATAAAATATTACATATTTTCTTCAGTTTGAGGAGATGCCTTTTGTTTTTCCTTTTGGAATAACAGTAAACATTCATCTTAATGGCAGTCGCATGCCATGGGAAAAGGAGTCTTTTGTAACAGAATTTAGTTGAAGCGTCTTTGAACACGTAGTGTTCTAATCCAGCTTGTAACAGAACATACATTTTTATAGCTCTTTACAGTTTACAAAGCTCTTTGAATATTTATTATCTCATTGAATAGGCTGGAGTCCTATCTCTGATTTCCCAGCTGATCTACCATGTGAAATGCAGAAAACCGCTAAACCTCTCCCATATTCACTTTCTTTTACTTGCAAAATGAGGAAATTAGTGCCATCCTGAATGAGTGGGCTTTTTTTCACATAGATTAATAAGAGTGTGTTTTCTCTGTAAATAAATTAGCAACCGCAGTAACCGAGGGTCACAATCAGCTGATCTAAATGTGAGGTCGAATCAACTATTTAATTTGAGCTTTGGAGTACATTAATTTTTATATAAGATTAGAAGAGCTTGGTGCAGAATTACATCTCAGTATCTCTGCTATTTCAGTGTTTTTCTTTCACGTGCGTATATCTTAAAATAACCAATTTTTATTGTATTTCATGTGATAATAAAGTTAACTCAATTTGTAGCAGAATAAAAAGCATATGCTTTAATGGTTTAGTTTTCTTAACAGGCTCATTATTTTCAATTAATTTTTTCCTATGGAGCATAAATCTTTTCCTTTTTCAATACCTCAAAAAAGTAACCTTTTCCACTTGGATTTAATTGACATGTAATATTTTTATTCTTCATAATATGGCTAAAGATAACTCATCATTATTTTAATCAGGTTTTAAAATTTTTATAGGGCAATATAGTTATTTAAAGTTTGAATTCTTTTTCCTATATTTGTACGGACTTCACAAATAAGTGTCAAAATGAAATCCTCCCTATTTGTTTTGGCAGTGAATGAAATAGTGGTGTGGGTAGCATTGGGGAGGGGGAAATTTCTCCATTTACCCCTCTTGAGTTCTTGTGGCTCAAACTGACACGACAGGTTAGCAGGGGAAAAAGAAACAAATTTAACTGGTTAGCCTGGAGTCTTTTAGAAATGGGACCTAAGGAGTGCCTAACACAGGCAACTTTTATATTTTTTGACAAAGAAACAATCAATTTGAGAGGAATTGACAAGACAAAGAAATTTAGGTTTGGGTGCTTAATTAATAAGGAGTTTAAGCAAAGTTTGGGTAGTAAATTAGTAAAGAAGTAACAAGGTTTGATAATACAGGCTTCTCAGGCCCCAAACTCCCTATGTCTAGAGATAAGGGACAGTACCTTTAACATGGGAGTTTTATTTCCTGCTTGCAGGGAGGCAGGAGGGTCGAAAGTGTCCCTCTTGCATTGGCTGTTTCTTAAGTAACTTTAATTCAAAATAATCAATATGCCATTGAGGCATATTTTGGGCCCCAAAAGTTGCATGGTTTCTGTTCTCCACAAACTCATAATTTGGCAAGGAAGAGAGATACAAGCATATTTATTGAACATACAATACTAAGTTAAGAAAGTAGGATTGTACATAGAGGTAGAACCGTTGCTTTTGTCTGCAGGCAAGATTAAGTGCCCCCATATCACTCTGTTCATATTGCAGTTATCCTGTTGATAATGTTTTATTATAATGAGTAAAGTTCCCATTTCATCTGCTAATAATTTAACCACTTTGGGCAGAAGTACTCTTATTTATCTCAGTATATTTAGTCCTTATCTTTCTTTATTCTCATTAAGTATTTATTGAATTCAGTTTGGAAGACAGAAGTCAGAAGAGCTCACAGAGGAGCTAACACTCAGCAAATGAGATAACATTCATGGTGGGCCTTGAAGAATGATGAGGCAGAAAAAGGAAAGAACAGCGGTGAGAAGGGAAGTTCCAGTCCAGCAAAAATCATGAAGGAACAAAAGTTTGTGAAGTGTTTGGAAAATGGCGATAGAGTGGCTGGAAATGGAGATGGAATGGTAAACCCAGGCCATGATTTGAAGGGCCTTGACTCTGGTGGTAAAGAATTTAGAATCTTCTAGAAGTAGTGAGGAAGCTGCCAGAAGCAATGACACCAGAAAGAAGGCCATGACAATAGTCCAAACAAGAGAAGATGGAGTCTTGAACTAAGACAGCGGCCTTGGGAGTGCAGAAGAGGACGTGAATTCAAGAGACAAAGAAGCCTGTTGGAGCCTGAGTTCCTGATGCTATGATATTGCTGTATCAGCCCTGGACACTAAGTACACTTGGACTGTTATTTGAGAAATAAAACAAATTCTATCATGTTTAAGCTAATGCTCCTCCTGGGCCGCAGATAATTGCAGGATGAGAGTGCTGGGCATTTGACATGCTGTTGACGGGAACATTTCTTTTTACTTTGGGACTGCTCTGATTTGACTGTCTGTCTTGAAATGGGATGCCCTGAAAAGAGCGTATCAGTTAATAATGCAGTGTTTTATAATTTACTCCTTAATTTATTAAGACACTGAGATATTATCTGTTACATAATTTTGACGTGGGGACCTTAACCCACCCTCCTTTTTTTCCATCATAAATTCTACAAATCAGACAATGATATAATTTGACTAGGAGATATTGTAGAATTACCTTCAAATGAAACAGCAAACTGCTAACTTCTTTGCTTTGCAGTTTATGCCCTAGGTGCAGAGACATCCTGGCATCATGGCCTATTTTACACGTCACTTCTTCAACAGACAGGCTCTGTGCACTAACAGAATGAATGTGTCTGCTGCTGATGCAGTTGTGTGTGTGTGTGTGTACTTTGCAACATCTAGAGTGGAGTGTATGGTGGGACCTGGCTTGGCAAAGATAGAACATGAAGAATAGTATTTCAAGGGAGAGCAAAGTCCATCTAAGGAAATTTCTCAGACAGGTGTGAATGATTAGCTATGGGGAGTGGTCATTTTCCTCCTTGACATTGACTTCCAAAGATAATTGCACCCTTACCATCTCCAGTTTTTCTCAGCTTACTGTGGAGATATTACCTATGATTTATGTAAACTTGAAGTGAGTACTTATATTTTCATCTTATACTACCTCTTGAGGTTATAAGTTTACTAAGTAACTAGCACTGCATGGAATACCATTTTTTTCTTAAAATTATGTCACTAGTGTTTAAAGGATGTGGACAAGCCCTATCATTCCTTTTTAACTGCTGCATCTCATCCATGATATTAAACATTTTGAATCAAGATATTGCCATCTACGCTAAAATGCATGGGTTTATCTGCCCTGAAGTAGTGCAAGCAGTGTACATTTGGGGGCAAGTAATTTAATTATTTGATAGGTTAGTTTTCAGATCTGTAGAATGTTCCTAACAAGGTCTTCTTGGAATTGTATCTATATGTAGTTAGTATTTTTTGATTTCCTCTTTGATTTCTTCAGTGATCACTTCGTTATTAAGTAGTGTATTGTTTAGCCTCCATGTGTTTGCATATGTAGTTAGTAAATTCGATATGAAGAACACGATGTTCCATGGCTTTAAAGTAGCCACAAGCTGACAAAAGGCATGACCCTGATCCCCCATCAAAGCAGGTTTTCATACACGGCGCACCCCTTTTTGGGTGTATGCGAAGATATTGCTTTACATGGCATTAATTATTGCTGAGTAAAAATGAAGGTGCAAATGGACAGTCAGTCCATTCTTTGAAGGTTTTATAGCTCTTTCTAATCTTTCTAGCTCTTCGGCTTTATTTTAAAAGACATCATCATATTTTGGGTTGAAATAACACTTTTTTTAACTTTTTATTTTATATTGGAGTATAGTTGATTAACAATGTTATGTTAGTTTCAGGTGTACAACAAAGGGATTCAGTTATACCTATGCATATATCTATTCTTTTTCAAATTTCGTATTCTGTAACAACCTAAGTGGGAAAAGTATTTGAAATGACATTTTTATTAAAAATCCAATCTACTCATTCTATGTGTATTCTGTATTCTATAACATTTTCTTTCATTATATTTTAAGTACCAGAAAAAAATTGTAAATGTGGAAAAGTAAATTATTCTCCCTGAGGACTGCTTATTTTTTAACATAAAGTTAATTTTGGTTAATTTCTTTTCTAAGCCACTGCAACAGTTTCCCAATGGAATTCTGTTTAGAATTTCAGAAAGTTAACACATAAGGGATGTGGATTTTTTTTTTTTACTTTATCTAATTCAAAAGTTTAACGTAAGAGGAGAATTTCACTGAGGTATGAAGGGCTAAAAATGAAACTTTATTTGAAACAGCAGCTTGTAGCTTTACTTAAACCACTGTATATTTTCAGATGCACTGTTACTAACTTCAAAATTCATATCTTCTTGCTTTAGGGAATCTGAGTGAAGGAAGAGCTGCCTTTTAGCTGGTATTAGAAAGAAAGTGAAAACTATCAAGATGTATAGAATGCAGGAGTCCTTGGTGTTTGGTTTAAACATCAAAATGTAGAAAGAACTTTATGTCTTAAAAATGATGCAAATATGGAGAGGAATATTAAGGTGCGATAATAGTTTATTTGCTCTTCTGCTGTATGTGAAAGCACATTCTTTGCATTATGTGTGGCTCATATTAGGTGGTTATAAATTTTATCTGAATTGACTAATGGACATGTGTGGCACATATTAGATGGTTATAAATTTTATCTGAATTGACTAATGAACATTTTTCTAGGGTTTAACTGGTATTCATTGTAGAATCCTATCTCAAATTAGCATTTACAACATTTGGAAAAGGAAATTTTGTCATCTGAGTCCTTCTTTTCCATGCATTCATTATGAAGCTCTAATTTGTGGTAAAAAATGTATTTTTATGGCCTATGGAGAGAATGGTTTTGTATCATGGAAGTAAAAACAAACATGAACCAAAACATACCTATCATGTTTTCAAGTAGAGAAGTAAGAACGCACATGTGTGCATGCACGCACACACACACATACCATGTTAACACGTAGATGCTCAAATCATAAGCTGAACTGGGCCCTGACAGCTCATGCACTCTCTCCACTGCACCCCTGGAACCTTTGATAGCATCAGACTCTACATAGTCAGGCCTCCTAACAAGACAGTATATGGTTAAAAGCCTGTAGGTAAGGAAATCCCGTACAACCACCAGGATACCCACCTGATATTAGAAAATCCTTCTAATGGTGCTGTGAATGTCTGCTGAGTATCAAAAGCTAATTTAAATCAAGCCTCAGTGAAGATCATAGACAGTCGTGATGGAGGAATTCTTTGTTCCACACAGTTGATGTATTACTGAACATGTATCAGTGGATATATTTTTGTTAATGATTCATATTTCAACTGTTTTATGGGAAATCACTATTTAGAAGAAACCAAAGGTTTTTTAAATTAATGATCATTTTTCAAAGGCGAACAGCTCTCTAATTTTCTTTGTATAAAGTTCAAGTTCTGCCCATTAGAAATAAGGTTTTCCTGATGTGAGATATTCTGTCAAAATGGAAATAATCTGGTTGCTGTTGGTGAAAAATCTTTCCATTCTGATGTCTCTGCTCATATAATTCTTTTCTTTTTTTTTAACATCTTTATTGGAGTATAATTGCTTTACAATGGTGTGTTAGTTTCTGCTGTATAACAAAATGAATCAGCTGCTCGTACAATTCTTTGGCATGTAATTGCTGGTCATTTATTTATGCCCAAAGATATGTACATCTAGCTCTAGAGAGTGATAAGCCAGACCTTGACGGCTTATGTCTGCTTCTCTCTGAGCTTGACTGGTTGGAGACGTTTATAAAGTGGGTGCAATCAGTGAGCCCCATTTTCAGTACCTTCTCTGCCACACCTCCTCCCCCCCACACACTGCTTTTTGGTATAGAGACAAGAACACTATCAAAAAGTGACATTTATTGAACACGTATTACGTTCCAGCCTCTGTTCTAAGCACTTTTTCTGCACTAAGTCACTTAAACCTCACAATCTCCATATTAATATCTGCAACTTACAGGCTGAGAAATAAGGCACAGAGAAGCAATTTGCTCAAAGTTCTCTAGCTGATAACGGACGGCCTCAGGATTCAGATTTAGGCAGTCTGTAGAGCAGGCTGTTTTAACTGTTGCCTTGAGTTGCCTTCTTTAAGGGAGGGTAAGAATTCCAGAATTAAACAGTGTATTCTTTTATCTCTGGACCTTGGCTTTGCTCTCAGGGGCCTTCTGCATACCGTGTTGCCAGTGCCCTCGTACAGGCAGTGGCCCTCTCAGTAACCTCTGCGCCCCCAGTTCAGAAAGCTCTGGGGTGTGTGTGCAGCTGCATCTCCTCCCTTTCTGGAGGGGATCTGCCAGGTACACTGTGAACGACGTGTCCATAAACACGATGCACGTGGTGTGCTATGCTCTGGAGGCCTCCATGGTGTGTGAGGGAGCGACCCTGATGAAGAGTTGGGACACTTATTTATTTATTTATTTTTTTGTGGTACGCGGGCCTCTCACTGTTGTGGCCTCTCCCGTTGCGGAGCACAGGCTCCGGACGCGCAGGCTCAGCGGCCATGGCTCACGGGCCCAGCCGTTCCGCAGCATGTGGGATCTTCCCAGACCGGGGCACAAACCCGTGCCCCCTGCATCGGCAGGCGGACTCTCAACCACTGCTCCACCAGGGAAGCCCTAGGACAATTATTTTTTAAAAAACATTATAATGAAAGTAGTTCAAGCTTGTTAAAATGAAACAGCTCAGGTTTTATGTAAAGTGAACATTGGTCCTTGCTTCTCTACCACTTTATCTATCTATCTATCTATCTATCTATCTATTTATTTATTTATTAACATCTTTATTGGAGTATAATTGCTTTACATTGTTGTGTTAGTTTCTGCTATATAACAAAGTGAATCAGCTATACGTACACATATATCCCCATATCCCCTCCCACTTGCGTCTCCCTCCCACCCTCCATATGCCACCCCTCTAGGTGGTGACAAAGCACCGAGCTGATCTCCCTGTGCTATGCGGCTGCTTCCCACTAGCTATCTATTTTACATTCGGTAGTGTATATATGTCCATGCCACTCTCTCACTTCATCCCAGCTTACCCTTCTCCCTCCCCGTTTCCTCAAGTCCATTCTCTAGTAGGTCTCCATCTTTATTCCCATCTTGCCCCTAGGTTCTTCTGACCATTTTTTTTTCTTTTGTTTTTTTTAGATTCCATATATATGTGTTAGCATACGGTATTTGTTTTTCTCTTTCTGACTTACTTCACTCTGTATGACAGACTCTAGGTCCATCCACCTCACTACAAATAACTCAGTTTCCTTACTTTTTATGGCTGAGTAATATTCCACTGTATATATGTGCCACGTCTTCTTTATCCATTCATCTGTTGATGGACACTTTAGGTTGCTTCCATGTCCTGGCTGTTGTAAATAGAGCTGCAATGAACATTTTGGTACATGACTCTTTTTGAATTATGGTTTTCTCAGGGTATATGCCCAGTAGTGGGATTGCTGGGTCATATGGTAGTTCTATTTTTAGTTTTTTAAGGGACCTCCATACTGTTCTCCGTAGTGGCTGTATCAATTTACATTCCCACCAACAGTGCAAAAGGGTTCCCTTTTCTTCACACCCTCTCCAGCATTTGTTGTTTTTATATTTTTTGATGATGGCCATTCTGACTGGTGTGAGATGATATCTCATTGTAGTTTTGATTTGCATTTCTCTAATGATTAATGATGTTGAGCATTCTTTCATGTGTTTGTGGGCAATCTGTATATCTTCTTTGGAGAAATGTCTATTTAGGTCTTCTGCCCATTTTTGGATTGGGTTTTTTTTTTGTTTTTGATATTGAGCTGCATGAGTTGCTTGTATGTTTTGGAGATTAACCCTTTGTCAGTTGCTTCATTTGCAAATATTTTCTCCCATTCTGAGGGTTGTCTTTTGGTCTTGTTTATGGTTTCCTTTGCTGTGCAAAAGCTTTGAAGTTTCATTAGGTCCCATTTGTTTATTTTTGTTTTTATTTCCATTTCTCTAAGAGGTGAGTCATAAAGGATCTTGCTGTGATTTATGTCATAGAGTGTTCTGCCTATGTTTTCCTCTAAGAGTTTGATGGTGTCTGGCCTTACATTTAGGTCTTTAATCCATTTGGAGTTTATTTTTGTGTATGCTGTTAGAGAGTGTTCTAATTTCATTCTTTTACATGTAGTTGTCCAGTTTTCACAGCACCACTTATTGAAGAGACTGTCTTTTCTCCACTGTATATTCTTGCCTCCTTTATCAAAGATAAGGTGACGATATGTGTGTTGGTTTATCTCTGGGCTTTCTATCCTGTTCCATTTATCTATATTTCTGTTTCTGTGCCAGTACCATACTGTCTTGATTACTGTAGCTTTGTAGTATAGTCTGAAGTCAGGGAGCCTGATTCCTCCAACTCCGTTTTTCTTTCTCAAGATTGCTTTGGCTATTCGGGGTCTTTTGTGTTTCCATACAAATGGTGAAATATTTTGTTCTAGTTCTGTGAAAAATGCCAGTGGTAGTTTGATAGGGATTGCACTGAATCTGTAGATTGCTTTGGGTAGTAGAGTCATTTTCACAATATTGATTCTTCCAATCCAAGAACATGGTATATCTCTCCATCTATTTGTATCATCTTTGATTTCCTTCATCAGTGTCTTATAGTTTTCTGCATACAGGTCTTTTGTAACCATAGGTAGGTTTATTCCTAGATATTTTATTCTTTTTGTTGCAATAGTAAATGGGAGAGTTTTCTTAATTTTACTTTCAGATTTTTCATCATTAGTGTATAGGAATGCAAGAGATTTCTGTGCACTAATTTTGTATCCTGCTACTTTACCAAATTCATTGATTAGCTCTAGTAGTTTTCTGGTAGCATCTTTAGGATTCTCTATGTATAGTATCATGTCATCTGCAAACAGTGACAGCTTTACTTCTTCTTTTCCGATTTGGATTCCTTTTATTTCTTTTTCTTCTCTGATTGCTGTGGCTAAAACTTCCAAAACTATGTTGAATAATAGTGGTGAGAGTGGGCAACCTTGTCTTGTTCCTGATCTTAGTGGAGATGGTTTCAGGTTTTCACCATTGAGGATGATGTTGGCTGTGGGTTTGTCATATATGGCCTTTATTATGTTCAGGAAGGTTCCCTCTATGCCTACTTTCTGGAGGGTTTTTATCATAAATGGGTATTGAATTTTGTCAAAAGCACTCTCTGCATCTATTGAGATGATCATATGGTTTTTCTCCTTCAGTTTTTTAATGTGGTGTGTCATGTTGATTGATTTGCATATATTGAAGAATCCATGCATTCCTAGGATAAATCCCATTTGATCATAGTGTATGATCCTTTTAATGTGCTGTTGGATTCTGTTTGCTAGCATTTTGTTGAGGCTTTTTACATGTGTGTTCATCAGTGATATTGGCCTGTAGTTTTCTTTCTTTGTGACATCTTTGTCTGGTTTTGGTAGCAGAGTGATGGTGGCCTCATAGAATGAGTTTGGGAGTGTTCCTCCCTCTGCTATATTTTGGAAGAGTTTGAGAAGGATAGGTGTTAGCTCTTCTCTAAATGTTTGATAGAATTTGCCTGTGAAGCCATCTGGTCCTGGGCTTTTGTTTGTTGGAAGATTTTAAATCACAGTTTCCATTTCAGTGCTTGTGATTGGTCTGTTTATATTTTCTATTTCTTCCTGGTTCAGTCTCAGAAGGTTGTGCATTTCTAAGAAGTTGCCCATTTCTTCCAGGTTGTCCATTTTATTGGCATAGAGTTGCTTGTAGTAATCTCTCATGATCCTTTGTATTTCTGCAGTGTCAGTTGTTACTTCTCCTTTTTCATTTCTAATTCTATTGATTTGAATCTTCTCCCTTTTTTTCTTGATAAGTCTGGCTAATGGTTTATCAATTTTATTTATCTTCTCAAAGAACCAGCTTTTAGTTTTATTGATCTTTGCTATCGTTTCCTTCATTTCTTTTTCATTTATTTCTGATCTGATCTTTATGATTTCTTTCCTTCTGCTAACTTTGGGGTTTTTTTGTTCTTCTTTCTCTAATTGCTTTAGGTGTAAGATTAGATTGTTTATTTGAGATGTTTCTTGTTTCTTAAGGTAGGATTGTATTGCTATAAACTCCCTCTTAGAACTGCTTTTGCTGCATCCCATAGGTTTTGGGTCATTGTGTTTTCATTGTCATTTGTTTCTAGGTATTTTTTGATTTCCACTTTGATTTCTTCAGTGATCTCTTGGTTATTAAGTAGTGTGTTGTTTAGCCTCCATGTGTTTGTATTTCTTACAGATTTTTTCCTGTAATTGATATCTAGTCTCATAGCGTCGTGGTCAGAAAAGATACTTGATATGATTTCAATTTTCTTAAATTTACCAAGGCTTGATTTGTAACCCAAGATATGATCTATCCTGCAGAATGCTCCCTGAGCACTTGAGAAGAATGTGTATTCTGTTGTTCTTGGATGGAATGTCCTATAAATATCAATTAAGTCCATCTTGTTTAATGTATCATTTAAAGCTTGTGTTTCCTTATTTATTTTCATTTTGGATGATCTGTCCTTTGGTGAAAGTGGGGTGTTAAATTCCCCTACTATGATTGTGTTACTGTTGATTTCCCCTTTTATGGCTGTTAGTATTTGCCTTATGTATTGAGGTGCTCCTATGTTGGGTGCATAAATATTTACATTTGTTATATCTTCTTCTTGGATTGATCCCTTGATCATTATGTAGTGTCCTGCTTTATCTCTTGTAATAATCTTTGTTTTAAAGTCTATTTTGTCTGATATGAGAATTGCTACTCCAGCTTTCTTTTGATTTCCATTTGCATGGAATATCTTTTTCCATCCCCTCACTTTCAGTCTGTATGTGTCTCTAGGTCTGAAGTGGGTCTCTTGTAGACAGCATATATACAGGTTTTGTTTTTGTGTCCATTCAGCCTGTCTATGTCTTTTGGTTTTCTCTACCACTTTAGAGGTAGTAATTTTTAACAGTGTGAAATAGAACTTTCCAGACATTTAACAGGTATTCACAGAAATGAATCTCCTTCTGTGTTTATATATAGTTTATAATGAATATATACAGATTTGCATTTTATAGAATAAAATCATACTTTACATACATATTGTTCTGACATTTTCTTTTTTCACTTAATAAATTATAATTCTTTCGATTTCAGAAATCCATGTCAGTATATTGAGAATTGGTTCATTTAAAAAAAATATTTGCCGTATGTCCCGTTACGTGAATCTATTTAATGTAAATAAAATAAGTATCATTTAAAGTAATAAAATTATTTATGTAACCAATCCCCTACTATTGGAAATTGAGTTGTGTCCCAATTGTGTGATTCAGTGCATCAGCAGACAGTGGAACGTGGGATATTCAGGGTAAAGGGACATCATCTTGCCTTCAGGTGTTGAGTCTAATGTGTTTCTTGCCTCTTGGATATTTTTTCTAGCAGATTTTCAAGGTTTCTCATTAATAATGATGCATTTTATGTGACACACAACTCTGTGGAGTGGAAGCTTAAGGAACTCTCCATGTTTGGCTGACTCATTAATGCTCAGTTTACGTTTGTCAGGCGAGATGTTGGTATTAGCTTTCTGAATACTGTGTTTTTAAAGATCAGGCAAATACAAGGGTTTCAAACCTGAAGATCTAGGTATATGTGTAACTGCTTCAGTTATTCCTGTCCTGGAAGGAGCTCTTCAGTCTTGTTGAAAGTTGCATGGTTGGGTCTAAAAATGTTTCACTAGTAGTAAGTAGCAGGGTTGTATTAAGGAAGAGGTGTATTTCTGGGTCTGGTTTTACCTTCATCTGAGAACGGTAATGCATTTCAATTGCTTCCCAGCAAGGACTCATTAGAGTCTCCTTTCTTTGTTGAAATGTTCATCATTTTCTTCTTCTCCAGTCCTCTACTTAAAAATCTGTTATGACCTCACTTCAGGGGCTAAAACTGTTTTGTGAAAAGTTCCAAAAATAATAATCCTGAGCAAGTGACTTCTACGTGGCAATAAAATTGATGTCTGTGAGGGATGGGAACATTGTGCTAACTCAACTGTTACCTGCTCTCTCTGCAGAGTGGAATGAGATGGAGCAAAAATCTAAGGACTAAAAAAAAAAACCAAAAAAAAAACCCCTAAGAACTGAATTAGTCTTAGGATAACTTATTATTGCATTTTGTTGAATTGGTATGAGTGTTTTCTGTAATTTTTTATAAAATTAATTTTAAGGAAGAGTTATAAATATATTCACATTTTATTTAAAGGGTACTGCACAAAGTTTTCAGATGCTGAAGACAAACTACAATGGAGAACATACTGTCAATAAATAATGATTTTGTGAGGGAAGGGATATGGGAACAGATGTATATGTATAACTGATTCACTTTGTTATAAAGCAGAAACTAACACACCATTGGGAAGCAATTATACTCCAATAAAGTTGTAAAACATTTTAAAAAATAAATAATGATTTTGTAACATTAGAGAGTAGACCTACTTAAAGTTCTATTCCTTCTATAGAACACTCAGATTTGTCTAAATTTGGGAGGATGTGCAGTTTGTGTTAATTCAGGTACTAGGATGTCACACATTCTGTCTCACACAAGAGGGGCTCTTTAAATTGGCCTTAAGCAAGCATCCCCACTATGTCAAAACTCTCAGCTTCCAGCCAGTGGTGTATACAGTTGACCCTAGAACAACATGGGTTTGAACTGTGCAGGGCCACTTACAGTCGGATTTTTTTCAGTAGTAAACAATGAAGTATGACAGGATCCATGACTCGTTGATTCCTAGGCTGGGAGTTCAGCATTGGGAGTGATCCTGGTATTTAGCTGGTTTTTGAAGCCATGGGTGTTGACAAGACCACCAGGGAAAGTACTTTAGATGAGAAGATAAGGGAGCCATACACGGAACCCTAAATAACACCAGTAGTGAACACCTGGATGGTGAAGGAGAGCCAGCAAAAGAGATTGAGAAAGAGTACATAGACAGAAAAAGAAGCACTTTATTAGTAACCTAAATGTATTATTGCTCATGCTTTCATGGGCTGTCTCATATTTTTTCATATGAGTTAAGAATACCTTCTTACCAGGTATATTGCTTTTATTTTTAGATATAATGGTTTTTGATTCCTTGTGAACTGGACATTGAATTATAATTATTTTAGACAAGACACTTCAGAATTTGGATGATACTTTCATGTGGAGGAGGAGGAAAGTAAATCCAAACTCTTCCGGTTCAAGACACCTTTTTTCAAGGACAGGAGAAATAGAAAAAGGCAGTGGGAAGGAGGTGGGAATTAGAGCAATCAATTATAAGGGAGAATATTTGGAGAGGAAAACTCGTATTTCTAAAGATGCAATGTCCTTTTACTTACCTGTATCTTAAAAGGAGACCTAGATTATGTGATCACTGACAGCTAATGATGGACTTGTCCTAATGTATGAGTAAATGTAGATAATGTTTATGAGCTATTAAAACGACTTGTTTCCTTAGTAGTTAAAATTTCCCCCATATTTTCATCTGTGAGTCGTCTAATCCTGTTATTTTCTGTAGAACCCTATGGGTATTCCATAGTTATTTTTAATTGTCAAATTAAATTACTGGATTCCAGTGTTGGATATGCACGTGTGTATACAGTTTGACCCTTGAACAACACAGGGGTTGGGGTGCCGACCCTCCCTGTAGTTGAAAATCAGACTGTAACTTATTGTTTACTTATAGTTTATTATGGCAACTATCTTTCTGTTTTTATTCACCATGTTCAAGTCAGAAAAGACGAAGTGCTGAAAACAGGACATCAATTCTCTTTGGGGATTTTTAAATGGTAGAATGAATATTGACATGGAGGGTGCAGCTGAGAGGGTTGTGTTGCCTGAGAAAAGCCATGTATAATTAAGATGAGGGGATGGAAGGCAGATAATGGAAAAGTTTGTGTATAAAGGGAGAATTGACTATATCAGTGGACCAGGATTTCACAAGCTTTGGTGGAACTAACTTGGGGGAATGGAAGAGCAAATAGATGATGTTGGTGTGAATTTAGTTCCCAGGGCCTCTGATCAACATCAGAGTTTCTCAGCAGCAGCTCTAATGACATTTTGGGCTGGACAGTTCTTCCTTGCGGTGGCTGTCCTGTGCATTGCTGCATGTTTAGCAGCAGCCCTGGTCTTTACCCAGTAGATGATGGTAGAACCACTCCATTTTCCCAGTTTTTTAAAAAAATTTTTCTTCTGTATTTTGGCTGCACCACATGGCACGTGGGATGGTTCCCCGACCCTGGCCTCCACAGTGACAGTGCCGAATCCTAACCACTGGGCTACCAGGGAACCCCCTATTTCCCCAGTTTTGACAACCACAATTGCCCCTCACTTTACCATATGTTCCCTGAGAGGCAAAATAGCCCAAGTTGAGAACCACTGGTCTAGATAATGCCTGTGGGAAGCACTGAATTAGGATAGCAGCCTGTGTTCAAGGTTGCAGTTAAGAGGAGATTGCTGAGGAAGAAGTACCTTTTTGCTAAAGGAATGTCAAAGCCCCTTTGACTGGTGAGGCCACCTACAAACGCAACTTCCCAGGTAACTACCCAGAGCTGGTGGGGGGGGGCGTCTCCTTAAGTTTTACGGTGTCTTCATGGCTCTTAGCTCCCAGATGTAGTGGTTCCCAAATCTGAGTGTGCAACAGAATCACCTGGAGGGTTTATTAAATTACAGATAATTGGGCCCCCAGAGTTGCTAGTTCAATAGATCTGAGGGCCTGAGAGAGGTTTTACATTTCTAACTCATTCCCGGAGGATGCTGTTGCATCACAGAGACCACATTTTGAGAAACAGTTTTCTAGAGTAAACTACCGTTGCCATTATCTAGGGTTAGAATTTTCTTGATTACCTTTGTGATTTTCTTCATGCTCAGGCTTGCTACCTTCAGGTTTTCTTGTTCACAATTTGCTCTTTCTATTTAATCCTTGCGTTGTTTACTTCCCTTGGTTCTTAATTGTCTTCCTTAATTCACATTCTGCACTGAGGGATGAAGGGAAAATGCCTCCTCTTTTCTTCTCTCTCTGGGCATGTTTTTTTCTTTGCTTCAAACCCTGTGAGACTCAGTTTCCCTCATTCTACATCCTGTACCATCTCCTAGGGTTGCCCATCTTTCAGGACATCTGTGCCATAAGGATGGGTTACAGACATACACCACAGTTGTCCAAAATCTGGGGTCACTCAGCATTTGATATGCTATTTTGACTGTAGTAACACATTTTAAGGAAATATCTGACTTTTAGATCCTTTTCTAAGCTGCAAGTGATTTCTTGGAACTCATCTTTCTACAAGGGACATTTGAATTATTTTGCATAAATGTGTAATTTTACACCTGCCCACATCAAAGCTTATCTGTGAATTTCCTGCCCACTCACACATCCTCTTGAGATGTCCCTATCAGACTGCATTTTATTACCCAGGAAAGATTACTTAGGGCCATATGCATTCTTAGAGATATCGCTGTATCCTGTCCTTTCTTAGTCATTAAAATGCCTTGTATTTTTAAATAGATATAGATTGGCTCTCAGGAGACCATCACTGTTTATATTTTTACAGATGCATTCCCTTTGCGGCATGTTGATAACAAACTCCCTGTCCACAAGAAGCAGAATCACACGATCCTGTAGGAGAGGAAAAATTATTTTCCTCTTCCCTTCTGAGTTCTTAGCTGAGACCCCTGTAATAAAAGAAACTAACAAGAGAACAATTAACAAGCCTATTAACATGTATATCTTATGTGTACATGGGAGATACCCAGGGAAAAATGAGTAACTCCCAGAGGTGGATCAGAATCCAGACTTAAATACCATCTTAATAAGGGAAAGGGGAGAAGGGAGAGACTAAATGGTTTTCAGGAAAGATGAAAGCGTCCTAAGAAGAATCTGTGGAGGTGTGACAATGTAACAAAGTCTGGCTGAGTGTAGTGTCAACCTCTGGTCTCCTCTCCTGTGACGAGTCAGTCCTCTCTGGTTGGTGAAATTCCAGGGGAGGGGACTTAGGACAATTGAGTTCCTTTTGGAAAATCTGTCTTTAAACAGATAAGGGGAGTTCAGAGAAAACTGCTCTCTGCATTTGTGGCTTTTGAAGTGCCTACAGCTCAAAATAGTCAATAAAGGAACCCGGCATATTTTGGGGTGGCATATTCTGCTACCCTCCCATCTTACTCCAACTTGGGGTCAGAGTAGACTGTTGCCTCTAACACCACCTGGTTTCCTGGTCCTGATTCTACTTACCTAGCTGACCCCAGTGAATCATCATAAGGTGACAATTCTGTCACTCTGGATCTTAAAATACGCTCGTTTTAGGTGTGCTTCACGGCAGGGGGAGATTTGGATTCTCGCACTGTTAGAAACTGTTAGAACCGTTGGCTCCTTAAGCAGCAGTGAGAGAGGCCTTCACTTGATTTCTGCGACAGGCCCTGCTCGCTCCCACCCGTGCACCTGCTCTAAAGCTGCCTCCCACTTTTACAGAGCTCAACCCCTCCTTGCCTAGGCAACTGCTGGTCACCCTTCAGCTGTCAGCTTGCCCATGATCACCTCACGACCTCAGAGAGCTCCTCCGTGGCACCCAGGTCAAGCCACCCTGGAGCACCTGTTCTTCTCCTTCAGGACACTGTGCACAGTGTAATTAATTATTATAATATGATGAATGACACTCTCATCTGTGAGCTCTCTAAGGGCAGTGTCTACTTTTGGGGTCACTGTAAATCCATGCTGTCAACCATAGGGCCTGGTGCCTGTAGGACCTCCATACTTAATGACTAGTGGTTCCCTTCATCGTGTCTGCTATCTGGAATAACATTAAAAACAAAACAAAACAAAAAGAACCCTGCTTCTAAACTTTCCCATTTGACTGTCCATGATTGTCTGACTCCCCTTCATTTTTACCCTCTTTGTTTTCGTTCTCTAAGCTCTGCTGACAGAGCTAAATTCTTTAGCTTTTCTTTATAGGATGTGGTCTCCAGACCGCCTACCATTCTGGCTACCCACTTTTGGATGTTCTGGGTATCAGCACAAAACACATGGAAGTGTTCTTTTCCTCTATTCAAGCATGGTCCTTCTCTAATACGCATCAGGACTGCTTTAGTGATTTTAGCCCCTGAGTCACACTGCTGACAAATGCAAAAAATCTGACCACTGCAGTGCTTCAGCTATTTGCGTGATACACTTAAATAATAAAGCAATATATGACCATTATAAAAAACTAGAAAGTTCAGATGAAAAAGAATAATTTAAAATCACCAAATAATGCTGTCACCTAGAAAAATCCAGTGTTAAAATTTTATAACCTTAAAGACTTTTCCCATGAGCTGTTTATATTGATATAAGTATATACATGTGTATGTGTATATGTATATATATATGCATGTTTGTGTATCATGAGCTCATATGTTCATTTTATATATATTTTATGGCTCTGTACACTGTCATATATCATGATGTCTCTTCATGTCAGTAAATATAGTTCTATTCTGCCTTGGGAAGTAATGTGTATAGTAGTTAAAAATCCAGGATTTGAATCCAGGTGGACCTGGGCTCTACATCCCATTACCACTTACTTAGCTGTATGATCTTGGATAGGTTACTTACCCTTTCCAAATTTCAGTTATATAGTTATATAACATATACCATTTAAAATAGTTACATAGTTCATATAGCTATATAGCATTCTATTTTATGGATATGACAATTGATAGCATCTTTAGATTAGGTACCCCCAATTCTACAATTTAATTTTTGAATCCTAAAGTTGGATTTTATATTTTTGTACTTGTTGAACTTTATCTTGTTGACTTCAACCCAATATTTCAGGCTTTGGAATAATTTTAAAATACTTTTCAATCTTCATCTCTTAGATCGGTACATCATATATAAATTTGATAATTGGACAACATTTAATCCGATTTATAGATGCAAGTGTTAAGCACAGTAAATGTAGTAGAGAACTGCACGTCCCATTGTTGTTATCATTACAGTAGTGCCCCCTCTGCCATCGCCCTAGGGCTGTGAATCCACTGATCAAGAGACTTTGGCTAAGACTATTGAGTGTTGAATCAATCCAACAGATTGGTGTATTCCTGATCAATGTCCCTCTCTGGTCCCAAGGAAAGGAGAAAGAAATGCTGTCAGAAGCCCTGATTGGATAATTTATTATCTTTTCAGCATTCTCATAATCTACCTCTCCAGTAAGAGTTTCATAAAAGTAAATAAGGTTAGATTAGTCTGATGAAGTTTTAGTGAACTCATACTCGCTCCTCGAAATTTTAACATTTTTATTAATAATATAGGAGCTATGGACATATGATTTAAATGTAGCTACCTCTGGAAAAGGAAAATCTGTAGCAACACATCTATACCAACATAAAAATATAAGATAGATCCATTACAGCTTTTTACTTTAAAAAGAGTTAGGGGGAAGGGAAGGTATGCTTTAGAGGGAGAAAGGAAAGAAAGGAGAAAGAAATAAATTGGAGGATGGAGAGATCTTTATTTGCTTCATTATTTTTTTCTTGGCACAACACTCTATGTTAAGAAAAGGAAAGGACATGCCGAAGTAGTGCCATATTTAAAAGAAGTCATCATAGCAAAATGCATATAGATAAATGCTGCCTATGCATATTATGAAACGTACATGTTTACCATTTCTTGTTCACCTGGGGTGGTTCACTCTATGCATAATAATGATTATTATTAAAATAACATAATACTTTTAAATAATATTGTGGTTATGCTCTCAAAAGCACTCTTTTTTCCTTTAACTTCTTCATTGGAGTATACTTGCTTTACAATGGTGTGTTAGTTTCTGCTGTATAACAAAGGGGATCAGCTATATGTATACATACATCCCCATATCCCCTCCCTCTTGTTTCTCCCTCCTACCCTCCCTATCCCACCCCTCTATCAAAAGCAGCCTTTCAGTATCATTTTTTAGTTCTTCAGTGCACCTCAGTAAGTTGGTAGGGGATCTCTCAAAAAGGAGAAGAGGCTTCCCTGGTGGCGTGGTGGTTGAGAGTCCGCCTGCCGATGCAGAGGACACAGGTTCGTGCCCCGGGCCGGGAGGATACCACATGCCGCGGAGCGGCTGGGCCTGTGAGCCATGGCCACTGAGCCTGCGCGTCCAGAGCCTGTGCTCCGCAACAGGAGAGGCCACAACAGTGAGAGGCCCGCGAACCGCCAAAAAAAAAAAAAAAAAAAAAAAGGAGAAGAGACAGAAAGGCTAAGTGGTTTTCCCCAGGAGATCGCAGCAAGTTATTAGCAGAATTAAAACCATAAACCAGAGGTTCTATTAGCAGGATCCTCATCTAAGAGTTCAGTAAAATTTCCTTTTGTTCTATTCTAGGAGAGTGAGTCAGGCTCAAGTAGTACGTTCTAGAAGAACATCCAGGATCCAGCCCTCACCTGCTTTGACAGCCTCCTCTCCCAGAGCTCCTCGCTGCATATCTCATGTTGCAGGAATACCAAGCGGCCAGTAGTTTTCCCTACCCTGCACCAGGGCTGCTTCACGCCTTTGCGTCTTAGGCAATATAAGTCCATCTAAATAAAGTGCCCTTCACCCCTTTCTATACCTGGAAGATTCTTATGTCTGTAGCAGACTTTAGCTCCTCTTCTCCCAGTAGCCTTCATTGAACCTCCAGCAAGGGCTCATGTGTGGCCGTCCTAGCACTTGACATTGTAAGGTTCTTAATGTTACATTTATCCCTTTATGTGCCTCTTCTTTACTATAAGTTCTTAGCACACTCAGAACCTAACATGTAGTGACTGCTCAAATGTCGTTCAAGTGGGCTAAGCTGACAGGTTGTCTGTGCCAAATAGGATGGGAGAGTAAATCTAAATCAACGAATAAATAAATGTCCTTAGACCATATTCTATTCAGAAAGAAATTTAGTGTGATTTTTGAAAATACAATTTTCAAATGGCTACTCTATTGATAGCCATTGTTTATATTGTTACACATCTAATTAGTGTTTTGCCCAAGTGGGCAAAACATGAGTATTTTTTATCCAGAAGCAACCTGTGTTATATTTCAATGGCTAATGGATTTAGGAAGGTTCTTTAAGGAAGCAGTTCTATTTTCATTCAGGTTCCCTAAGAGGTTGGAGGAATCTTTATCAGAAATTGTAGCATTTTGACAATATCTATCTTTTTAAAACATTCTGACATCCAAGTGATTTGATTAAATTTAGTTTTTAATAGGTATGAGGGAATTTTAAAATATTATACCCACAGGATAACTTATTCATGGGGGATCATTTTGTAAGTGATGAATCTCTTTCCTTTTCTGGTAGAAATAGAAAAAAGTGGATTGCAGCTGCTAACTTAATAATTTTACTGATAACTAAGAATGGAACAGATCTTGCTGTGAGTTATATAATCAGCTTAAAAAGCACTCCATATTCATTCTGTGACAGAGTACAAAAAACACAAGGCAGAGAATATGGTTATTAGAATTTCTTCCCTGCAAAAGCTTAATGATGTTATATTCAATACTACAGTCAGATAAAGGTTGGGTTCGAGTGAGCAAACAGCCGCCCAAGGAGTGTATCTCAATGTCAGCCTTAAGTGGCTTTTCTTTTTCCAGCTAAGGAAGTCTAACAGGATATTAAAAAACATATTAACCTTCAAAATAGGTTTAGATTCTGCTATGCTTCTAAAAAGGCAATATGAGACTTGTGAGAGCTATGTTTAGTAGAAGGTTTGACCCATAGAATTTGTAGAAAGGGGTCACTTAAATTTAGTTTGAAAGCCCACACTCTCGCGTGTGACTCTGTCTAATATCACACCCTCCAATCCATTCTTCATGCAGCTGGTACAGTTATCTTTCTAAAGGCACACCTGATTAGGTGGTTCATCTGTTGCAAGCCCTTTAGTTGTGGAATCTAAACACATTAGGTTGGCAGACTAGCTCCTCTGAAAGCAGGTCTTGAAAATAACTGCCCTTGAAACCCATGCTTGAGCCCTAAGGAGCAACTCCCAGGGTGCAGAACACCTCAGCCATTGACTGTTTCTTATTTTAATGCAACCATCCCTGTCAGCCTGGAATGGACACTCTCGGTCCATTCTCCCAGGGGAATTGATCACCCCCTCTCTTGCACCCATAATTTACCACTACACCACTGTCCTTTCAAGCCACTCTTAACGTTTTGTGTATGCAATTACTCTTCTCTCTTTGACTCTAAGCTTTTATTATGTCTGTGTGGCCCTTGGTTGACTAGATTTATGAATTCACCCATACCTGAGAGATGTATTGAACGTAAATGGTCTCCAGCTTGGGATGTTTTCCTGAGCTGTTATTATTATACTTACTGATTTTGTTTTCATGTTGTAGTTTAAAACATTAGAGCTGAGTAGCTTTGGTTTATAATTTCAACTCTTACTCAACTACTCAGATTCCTACAGAAGAAAATACTTTAGGCTAAGAAAACCAGCATAGTCAGCAAAATGCTCAATTTTGACCTTTGTTCCCCGTAGAAATTTGTCTTCCAAAATGTGCCCGTTGATCCATTTTGCCCTCCACTGCTGTTTTTGGATGGGTTTAGGATTTTCTGGGGAGCAAACATAGGCAAGGCATCACCATTTTTAGCTAGATTCCTAACCATTTAGAGTGATTCTGTGTTATTTTGTTCCTTGAGCTGTCACTAATCTTGGCTGCTGGATTATTGTTACATCTGAGTTATCTTAGTTATATAAAGTCAGAGATTATCATGTTAGGTATTATATGTAGTTATAGAATTAGTCATTGCTGTTGTCTGTAGGCATAAAAGTAAGTTCTGAAGTAGACACCATCACTGGGGCATAGAGCGTTGAGTTAATTTTGTCTATCTTCCTTTTATTTTTGAAGTGGAGAAAGCTGAAGTCTAGAATCTTAAGTGATTATCTAGGATTTCATGGCAAATTCAGAGAAGCACTGAGCCCCACGCAAAGTATTTCCAAAATGCCTCCCCTGCCTTTTGGATCTGAAAACCATTCCAGACTACTCAGGAGGTAGCAGGCGTGGGGTTACAGTGTAGCTTGCTTTCCATTGGTGTTTTCATTGTCCCTTTGTAGAAGACTGCCACATGAATAATTAATCCTCAATGAACTAAGAGATTGAAGCACAAAGCTGCCTTATAAGTACTGGCTTTATCAAAGTGACTATATACTTTTAGGTGATGCCCTAAAAGTATCCAAAAAGCTGATTTTTTTTTAAAAAAGCTGATTTTCTACTTGAATTAGCAGAAACATTGACTAGTGAGTGAAGATCTCAAATTATAGTTACTCCTGTTAACAAGTGTGCCTGTTACTTGCCTGTGGTTTGCAAGACTCCATGTTGAGCAGGGTCAGCACGGATGGCCTCGTGGAGCTACGGATAAGCTAATAAGAGAGGCTAGGGAGGGAAAACAGTCTCAAAGAAAAATGCAGGTAGTCTTGGAGTCCTTTATAAATATATCTTCACACCAATCCCTGCCTGGCACCTGACTGGCATTCTTCCTTAATAGGTCAACTATTGTTGCTAGGCGGCTTTAATCATTTTGCAATTTCAAGTTAAGAAAAAGTAATACCATAGCTTTGTGTCAGCTTTCTGCCTTTTATTCATAGTAAGAGGACATAAAAAGTTCTTGAAAAATGCCCTATCTTGGAAACCTTGCAGGAAGGTAGCCCTTTCAATCAGAAAACATTTCAAATAGCAGCTTTGTCAGCCTTCTTGCTTTGAGCTGATAATAGGGACAGTACGTGGGTTGGAGGAGGGGGAAAGAACAGCCTTTAATTCTACCTACATCAGGGGCACTTTAAGGGAAGGAACTTGACATTTTTTCGTATCCTTTAAAGCCTACAATTGTGCTAAACATTCAGTCTGCACCTTAAGGTGGTTGCTGAATGAGTGAATGGGTGTGTTGGTTGGATGGTGGATGGATAAATGGATATGGATATTTTACATTTACTTTGTGTCATTTTGAATGACACAGGATCTCTAACATAAATTTGTCTCCTCATAATGGAATACTTTTTCTTCCTTTTTTATTTGCATGAATAAAAGAATTATCCTCTTATTCTTCTCTAGTCTCACATGAAAAAAAAAGAGCCTTCTTTGTAAAGCTACCCACCTTTCTCCTGGATTACTTCCCATCCTCCTTCTTTAGGACCTGACCCCTTACTTGTCTCTCTCGCTTCCCTAACGTCTGCCTCTTCAGAAACCCTTGACTCTCTGCCACACCCTTTCCCCTTGTTTGACACTCAGCTCTTTAAAGGAGTGGTCGGTACCTAGTGCTTTCTCTCCCAGTTACTTCTTAATTCTCTGCAGCTCAGCTCAAATTCTTTGAGGATGAATATCCCCACACTTAAGATGGAAACTGTAGTACTCCCTGGCAAGGTGGTTTTTAATATTTGCTTACTGTCTGCCTACTTATAATTGATAAGTGGTTTCTCTAATTATGATGATTTGGGTTGACAATTCTCACAAAGAAAAGTCTTTTTTCCCCCCCAGGCTTGGAGAGCCTTTCTTTTCCCCCTTATTTTCCCTCCAGCAGCACGTCCTCTGTGAAGGTCCTCATTGGTTATTCAACTTTACTCCTGTTTCTACTTGGTGCTTATTTGCTTATTTAGTTTTCTTACGGTAATTACATGAGGCTAAGTAATAGCACATATTTTACTTAAAAAAATTCTCAGAATCTAATTCAGTGCTGAGCACATAGTAGGTAATTAATAAATACTTCTCAATTGACTAAACTATTACAGATATATGGGGGAGTCACTCTTTTGAAGTAAACCTGGTTGCCAGTTTATTAAGGACTCTGAATGCCCACAAAAGTACATTCATCATGGTAATTTAATTGATTACCTTTTCTTCTTGCAGGAACTTTAGCTATTACAATAAGAAGCCCTTTGCATCTTTATTACTGTCTTCTTGATCCATATATTGATTTTAAGGTTGGTTTGTCGGACACTTTACTGTATTCCTTTTCATCATAGTTGTGAGTTATTATTTCAGAATCAGGAAACGATTCATAGACAAAGGGACTGACTAGGTAATAGAATATCTCTGATTGTAAACTAAAGATACTTTGGGATGCATAACAAGAATTCACGGTAAAAGGCTTACATATTTTGCAGACCTTCTAGGACTGATTAACAGCCTTCTTTGGAGTGTGTGTGTGTGTGTATGTGTGTTTTGCACTGGGGCAAGGATGAGAGGGCAAAGGATTGCTAGTAATCCTGGATGTTAACTAGAAAGAGAATCAAGGCTTTAACTATATGTTACTATTATGCTTTCCTCTTAAAGAAAAATACTTTCTGATGTGAAATACAATTGCTTCCAATTCCAAACTACATGATTCCCCTCTCAGGGGTTTGCCAAAATGGCACAAAATGGTGGGGGTAGGAGCAATTTTAATGTAAAAACAATACAACTGAAAAGAAATTCAGAGCCATGCCTCATTGGACAGAATTGCAGTTAAACCGAATTTGGTTGATTTTTTGTACGTCTGCCAAAAATCTGAAGATATTAAGTATTACTTTATTATTATTTTTTAAAGTAAACTGAACTTATCAAAGTGCCTTTGAAAATCTATTAACCTTTTATCCTAATCCAAGTAGACAACTTCCTTATTCAGTGTGTCATTAACTTATTCAGTATGTCATGAACCTCCACTATAACCTCCAGTTGCCTTCTAGCAAACTAGTAAAAATGAAAAATGATTTGTGATAGATGCTCAACACACTTCATATGGTGTGTTCCTTTTTATTCTTGAGTACTATGAGTTATGTAGTCCATGCTATCATTTTGGAAATGTCCTTAATTTCTTTATATGTGGGACCCTCTATCTCACAGATCTCATATCACTCCTAACCATGGTGATTCCTTGAGAAAGGAGAAATGTGTGACATTGCATGTCTAAAAATGTCTTTATTTTATGCTCATGCTGTGCTGATAATTTTGCCAGTTACAGACTTTTAGATGAAAATTATTTTTCATGAGAATTTTGAAGGCATCACTTTCTTGTCTTCTAGATTCCAATGTTAATATTGAGAATCCAATACCACTTTTTCCTAATTCTTTGTATGAAACCTTCTCTCTCATTCCATTGCCTAGAATTTTTAAGTATATGGTGTGGATCTTTATTGATTTTTCTTGACACTTTCAAGGACTTTTCAATTTGGACACTCATATCAGTCAGTTTTGAGGAATGTTCTTTTATTTCTTTGATAATTATATATAGACTGTTTGGTCTTTCCTGCTGAAACTCCTATTAGTTAGATTTTGGACCATATGGATTTTCTAAACTAGTATTTTTGGTGTTGTTTATAAGCCCTTTCTTTGTCGTTTTGTTCCTCTTTGGGACATATTTTCTTGCTTGCATCTTCTAATTCTTTTATTGGACTTAAACATTTTCTACTTACATACTTTTAATTTCAAAGAACTCTTTTTTTGTATTTTTATCATCCTTTGTATGACATTTTGTTCTTAATTCATGCATGCATGCAATGTCTTTGATCTATGATGCTATCATTGTCAATTATTTGAAATTTCCATTTTTGTTTCTTTTGTTTTTTCTCCAGTCTCATTCTCTATCTTTCAGTTGGAGGCTTTTCTCAAGCGTTTGGTAATTCTTGCTTTTCTACTCATGTTCATGCTTAAACACCAATAAGAAGCTTTGTGAGAAAGTTGGGTGTGTTCATTCATCAGCTTTTCTGTGATCAGCCAGATCATTCTTGGCTGGGGACCCCCAAATTCAGTCTGAGTACATTTTCCCCCAGTTTCTCTAGAACAGGATTCCCCAGTCTCCTTTGAAGGTAGCATGAGTCTAACTGTTGACATCCTAGAGCTGGCGGGAAGGAGGGATGGGTGTCTCGGTGTTTTCTCACCCCTCCCCCACCACTGTCCCTGGTGTCCTTGAGTCTTGATATTCTCAAGCTTAATTTCTCTGTAGAATATTTCCTCACACTCCTATGGCAATGAGGGATGAGTAATCATGTAATAAGTGCGTTGGAGGTGGGGATGCAGAAAAATTAATGCTCTTTATAGAGACTTTCAAAATATTCTCTTATTTTCAAACTTCTTAGTCCAATATACTCTTCCCTTACACTCTTCCTGTACATCCAACTCCTAGGCCTTTTCTAGGTTCTGAAGGGTAAATTGAAGTGAATCTCGCTGGTGTCCTCCTCAGTAGGCGCCTTCCTTATTCCTACTAACATTTTTGGCTGTATCTCATTTCTTGGTGGGAATTAGGTTTGGTGTCTGTCTGCTAAAATGATTAAATCTTAAAAAAAGACTGGCCTACTATGGAGAACAGTATGGAGGTTCCTTAAAAAACTAAAAATAGAATTACCATATGACCCAGCAATCCCACCACTGGGCATATACCCCGAGAAAACCATAATTCAAAAAGAGTCATGTACCACAATGTTCACTGCAGCTCTATTTACAGTAGCCAGGACATGGGAGCAACCTGTCCATTGACAGGTGAATGGATAAAGAAGATGTGGCACATACATATAATAGAATATTACTCAGCCATAAAAAGAAATGAAATTGAGTTATTTGTAGTGAGGTGGATGGACCTAGAGTCTGTCATACAGAGTGAAGTAAGTCAGAAAGAGAAAAACAAATACTGTATGCTAACACATATATATTGAATCTAAAAAAAAAAAGTGGTCATGAAGAACCTAGGGGCAGGATGGGAATAAAGACGCAGACCTACTAAGGAATGGATGTGAGGACACGGGGAGGGGGAATGGTAAGCTGGGACAAAGTGAGAGAGTGGCATGGACATATATACACTACCAAATGTAAAATAGATAGCTAGAGGGAAGCAGCCACATAGCACAGGGAGATCAGCTTAGTGCTTTGTGACCACCTAGAGGGGTGGGAAAGGGAGGGTGGGAGGGAGGGAGACGCAAGAGAGAAGAGATATGGGGATATATGTATATGCATAGCTGATTCACTTTGTTATAAAGCAGAAACTAACACACCATTGTAAAGCAATTATACTCCAATAAAGATGTTAAAAAAAAAAGGCTGGCCTTATTGAGAAGACTTACATTATGTATGGCATAGACTGGTATATAGCTATAGGTATATAGATAACTCAACTAAAAGTAATTTAGAAAGTCTACAAGGTCCAAAATCTAACCAGTACTGTGCAAATTTCATCAGGAAGAACCAAACAATGTAATTTATATGGAAATTATCAAAGAATAATGAAATGAAGGCTACCATTATGGTACTTTAGTGTATCTATGATGATGTTGTTCTCTCTCTCTCTGGTTGCTTCCAAGATTGGGCTGTGTAAAACAGGGAGCCTGATTGGAAATGCTGATCTATAAACTGAGAGACCTAAAATATTAACATGTGATCATGAATTAATTCTCCTGTACTGAGATATGGGAAGGCCTCTGAAGGAACGGGCTGTGGATGTGTATGGATGGGAAAGTAGGTTTAGGTGGAAGGGGTCATAGAGAGGAAAAAAAGGAGATGGTTCTAACACTGTGGCTTCTAGTCAGCCAAGGTGCTGCCTGGTAGCCTTGGTGTCAGTGTGGGTTGAAAACAGGTGCTTTCCTGGGGATGAGCGCATCACTGACACAACTGCCAAAATGGCCCTAGATCTCAGAATTTCCCTTCTTATCATAGTGGGTTCTTTTGAAAAATCTAGGACATCCTTCACAGGATCATCTCAAAGATAACTAAAAAGCATAGCACATTTTAGAGTACAAGAGGCAAAATTCAAAATATCTTAGAAAGCTAGATTATTTCCAGTAGAGTTTATAACATGTGTGAAACATGAAGTTAGAATTCCAATCACAGAAGCCTTGTACTAGTGCATTCTTTTATCCCAACCTCGTCTGTAATGATTGGCAGTTCTTCGTAATAGATCATGAATCTTGGTGCAACAGGGCAATGTTGAGGCAAGAGAGGACATGTCGTTTGCTTTTACTTCACTGAGTAGAGCTACATGACTCTGCTGTTTCTGAAGAGTGGCTATCACTTGTTATGCTTTGCTGCAAACAGCCTTCCTGGCTGCAGTAATTTAGGGGCATCTGAGAGCTAAGTCTGAAGGTGCAGTACCGCGCCACCAGGAAAGCACTGAGTAGGGTGTCCTCTGAGGTGGGTTTCATGTTGTAGGTTGTGTGCAACACGCATTTCTGTTGATTCACTGGATCTACCTACCAACACGTCTGGAAGATAGGACTAAGCCAGGGATGTTCAAATCAACTTAACATTTGTTTAGGCAAATCAACTTAAAAATAATTGTGTCAGCCCAAATCCAGCAGAGTGCGTGGGCCGCTCAGGCTGGGTCTTCTGGTTTACCTCAGGTGCCTTGCTAGGAGGGCTGGAGCACACCCCTTTTGACATCATCTCTCTGTGTGTGTTTGGAGAGGCTGGGACCTGAACAGATGGCCTTGATCTGGGCTCCCATGACTACCAGGCATTCCAGGCAGGCAGATGAGTGATCTGGCTTGTTCCTTCTCTTTTAAATTGCTGTCAGCCAGAGAAAAGTGGTGAAAATAAATCAATGGCTCCCTCCTCCAGGCCCAGCATGTACCTTTCAGTCATCAAAATAAGAAACATCCTGTGGTGGCTGTTGGGTGATTTCTCTGATAGAAGGAGCCCTTCACACACTGGAGATGAGCATAACTGGAGATGAGGCCAACTCATGCCTCAGAAGGGACTTTTTATGTCAGGACCAAAAGTTGGCCCTGAATGGACAGTAGCAGGTTTGGAGGGAACATTGCTTATTCTCTCCCAGATGCTTTGCATCCTTTGGGGCTGGGCTCAGTATTTTTGGTAACTGGTTGGTAACTGTTTACATCTCTCATCCTCAGAACACAGGAAATCACAAACAGGAGCCCTGCTCAGTATCTCTGGCAGTGCCTTTGTGTTCCTGCTGTACCGAAAGCTGAGGGGCCTCTTCTTGTGTCATATCCATATTCTTGCCACTTCACTGAGTCCAGAGGAAACTGTAATCGAGAGACTCGGTTTAAGTAAGACCAATACTGTAGCTTTAACTCTTGTTTCATCTTCAATATTAACAAGTTGACCCTGAGCTTGGCAACTTTTTGGAGTCACATGTCAAAATATTGGTCCTGGATCAGGAGAGTGTGGGATCTTTTATTTTTTAAGATTTGAAATATCATTGCATGATTAATTAATCATTCGTATATTAACAGGTTGACCTTGAACTAGACTGTTTTATGACCCAGTTTCCCTTTATTTGGAATAAAGACCCCCCCAACCTTGCTCACAAATCTATGAGTCATATTCTCACACATGCAGACTGATTTTCTAGTTGTCACGGACGTTGATGTGTTTTCAAACAGGAAACATTTCACGTATGCACATATGTGAGAGCTATGTTGGGGTTAAGGTAGAAGGGAAGTTCTACTTTTTGGAATGAATCTGAGATGTGTATATATATATATATATATATATATATATATATATATATATATATATATATATATGAGGCTTTTCAATTTTGAAAGCTTCATCTGGCCTGTGGGTGGCATGTTGGATATCCCAAGACTTACTTAGTGCAGTATGTTAATCTAGTTCCCAAATTTTACATAGCTTGACACATAGAACTGGTAATGTTTCTAGAAATACCATAAATAGAAATATCTTCGTAAGACCTTTACTTTGTGATCTGCTTTAAGTTGTCTCACTAGTTAGCTAGAAGCATTATGGAACAGTCAGGTCAGAGCATTAAAAGTGGGACTTCTGGTCTTATTTCGCATTTGGTTTATAACTGAGCTTTATAACTATTTCTTGAGAAATATTGCTTATCATGTCTCTTCACTGATGCTTAAAATATATGTATGCAAAATAAAGCGGTCTAACTTGCAAGGCTTTTGGGAGGGGTTCTTTATAAATGTGAAGGCACTCAGATGTAAAAATTATTAATGACTGCAATACTTAAAACTGTCAGGAAGGGTGGCAACGTTTCAGCCAGCCCTCGAGAGGCGACAAGTCTGCTGTGAGTTAGTCATCCTCTGTGCATGATGTATTTGAGGACGTGATGCAAAGCAGTTGAATTTATAAAAAAGATGTCGGTAAAGCTCTTTTTGGAGAAGTCATGGATTGCAGCCTTAAATTCTGGGAAAATGGAATTTTCCCTCAGCTTTACAAATATAGCAGCAGGGATCCTCACTATTTGGCATTTTTGGATTCTTATTAATGTTTCACACACACACAGAGTCAATAAAATCTGTGATAATTAAAAATCCTATCTTAAAGATATATTTAAAAATATTAACATATAATGGCATCTCGTAATAATGACCATTTTACTTCAGTTGCTTCATTTATTCATTTTCTTTGGAGAAATGGGCAGTCAACTATTTGTTCATTCTTATCCTTGTGTTCAACTGTATGAAATAGAATGTTACCTTTAGGCCTTTATGCCCCAGGGAAGCCCCACGACTCTTAGCACAAGAAAACTTAGAAAGTTTCTTTTCTTTTTTCCTACCCTTACAACTTACAGTCAACCACCTAACATGCCGTTAAGTTGGTGGAAAATATTGACTGAGAAGGAAGTACAAAGAGAAAAATGAGACCAAAGAGGTGAAGTAAGTTATTTTACTCGTAATTCAGTTCTTGCACAAATATGTCTTGCGCTGGGTGCTGTGCTGGTTGCTATTTCTGTGCCCTTCCTATTCCATTATGCCGCCTGCCCATCTATGTGGTGCGGGATTTGCTCTATGGAAGTTTACTTTTGTTTCCACTGAAGAACTTTCTTAGTGCCTGTTCTCTTCACATAAACTCAGTGGACCCCCTCAGTTTCCTCATTTATGAAATGAGCACGCTGTATGACCAACTCCAAACTTTCTTTTTCTTTTTTTTTTTTTTCTGTACGCGGGCCTCTCACTGTTGTGGCCTCTCCCATTGCGGAGCACAGACTCCGGATGCGCAGGCTTAGCGGCCATGGCTCACGGGCCCAGCCGCTCCGCGGCATGTGGGATCCTCCTGGACCGGGGCACGAACCCATGTCCCCTGCATCGGCAGGCGGACTCTCAACCTCTGTGCCACCAGGGAAGCCCCAAACTTTCTTGATTCTATCATCCGTTACTCAATTACACATGAAAAATGCTGTTGAACCCTGAAAACCTTTCATTGTGCATTTCACGTAGCTTGTATTCATCATGCTGTGTTTTATGTTTACTTCACCTTGTCTTAAAGATGGCATGAGAAATAGTGCTGTAATGCCCCTTGGTGATACAGTGCTCAAACGAAGGGTTCAGTTATTTTAAACAGTTGGTTACATTTTGCTTTGGGTCTTATGTTGTGAACAAGCTGGGCTTTGTAGCACTGTCATGATTCTCCCTGCCTTTTCTGGTGGTAAGTGCAGACCCACATTATAGCACTGTGAACTGTGGAGCCCAGGGCCTAGCAAACTGTGAATGTATAATAATGAGGCCAAAATTTAGCTAATAAATGCAGGCTGAGGATGTACATATGTGATGATGGAGCAGAACATCACTTCCATTTGGGGCCCAAGGTATTGGGATTGTACTGGAATCTGTGGTAAATTGCATAAGCTGGAACTATGTCTTTTGGGGCCTTGGAATATTAGAGAATGGAGCAGTTCAGAATATAATCATTACACTGCTTTGTAACTTTTGACCTGGGATAATGTACAAGTGGCCATTCATTTGTTGGCTGTTTGCTGTGTTTTAAGGATTTTGCTGACTGCTTTATGTATAGCATTTTGTTTAATGAGTATAATAATTCTGTGGCATAGTTTATTGTCCACACTTTACAGAAACAGACACTGAGTTGCAGAAAGTTTAAACGACCTGCTTAAGCACTCAAAGCTGCTATTCAATTTGAGGACTGTCCGATTCCAAAGCCATACTCCTAATCACTATGCTGTGATTCTCCCCAAATCACCCAGTCATTGACCACATTTTTATTGGCATATTACTCTTTTTGATGCCAGGGAAACAGAGAAGAAAATAGATAAATAAACCCGATCTCATGGAACTATCATTCTTATAGGCAAGACGGTCAATGAAGAAACGGGTAAAATGTATAGGATGTCATATGGTAATGTAATGGCAGCTTTGAAGAACAATAAAGCAGTGAAGGGAGTAGGGAGTGATGAGCAAGGGGGTGGGTCTTGCAGTTTTGAGTAAGGTGGTCAGGGAGGCCTTGCTGAGAAGATCACAGTGGAGCAAGGGCATGAGTGAAGACGTAATTGAAGCAGCAGTGGGGTGGGGTTGAAACATATTGGAAAGGGCTCAAGAGAAAGGGAAGAGAGAGAGGAGTTGGAGAGAGAAAGAATAAAGACAACTCTTTGAAGTCATGTATCAAAAACTTGTCCTGGATCAGGAGAGTATGGGATTTTTTTTTTAAGATTTAATATTTCATTGCATGGTTAAGTGCTAAGTGCTAATGGTCTAGTGGAGAAGGAAAATTGATTGATAATGCACAAGAGAGATGTGAGAATTGTACCAAAATGTCTCAGAGGAGGTGAGACGGATGGGACCTAGTGCAGAAGTGGAGGGCTCGATCTTCGGAGCATGGAAAATGGTTCACCAAGATCGGAGGGGAGGCAGAGGGGAGGCTCACAGCACAGGTCGGTGGAAGTTGAGGGCATTCTCTTCAGATGGCTCCTATTTTCTCATCGAAGAAGCAAAATCAGATCTTGGGCTGAGGGTGCAGATGGGCGAGGCTGTGTTGGAAATCCGAGGAGGGAACAGTGCAGAATTTTCATTGCGAGAGTGATAGAGTGGCTGGAACATATCTCCGCAGTTTCATTGTCTGCCAGCATTAAGGGTCCACTTGGGGTTAGTGGCCATGTGTTCAGAGTGAGACAGTTGGTGTGACTGTGGGTTCAGTTTCTGAGGAGTGAGCGTGCTTCCCAAACCAGGTCAGGATGCACAGAGGAGGTGGAAGGGGTTTTGCCAGAAGAGTGTAGTAAGGAGATAATAATCATGAAATTTAAGCTGGGCAGGTGGAAAGTGAGGACATGGGGGGTGGTGAGGAACATGGACATGTGATGAGATCAATGGGTTGTGAGCCCTGGGTGGGTCCAAGAGCCAGGGACTGAGGTGGAAAACAGGGGTGGTGGTCTGAGAGTGGGGTGTTTGATGATGAGGTGACTGAAGTCTTCTTGGCTGTAACCATAGGTCTGAGCAGCTGAGGGGGCCAGAGGATGAGATCATTTGAAGACCTGAAAGATCACCGTTCATTGGAGAGGGAAACCACCAAGAACTGGGGTTCTTGTGTTGGGTTTCTTCTAGAGATTGACAATGAGCTAAGATTGAAGAACTCCTACAGGGGAGTGGTTGTGGCCAGAGGCCAGCGGTGCTCGCAGGAAGGAGCAAGTTGTTGACGGGTTTTAAGGAAGAATAGTCTGCTTGCAGTGAGCGTTGCCCACCAGTGGGACTGAGGACCTGTAGGTCTTCAGGGAGCAGGGAGGGGAGAATCCCCTGCTGAGGAGGAGGGGGACGAGGAGGACACAAAGCTCGCATCATCCTGGTGGTGTGGAAACAAAGGCAGCCTTCACTCACGGGGCCAAGAAGAAGCTGAGTCCTCGGAAGAGAGCCAGGTCTCGGCCCGGAGCAAGAAGCTGAAGTGGGGAGACAGAGGGGGCTGGGCAAGGAGGAGTTGTACTGATGAGGATGGGCTTTGGTGGACACGGTGTAAGAACTTTAAGAGCTGGGGCGCAGTGGACGGGGCCAGAGAGGAGGATGTAAAGAGCTGGACGGGTTGGTAGACGGAGAGAGTAGAATGGACCAGAACCCCTGGGCTACTTCAAAGCGGAAAATCAAGTGAGCGCCAATGCTTGCTGGGCAGGTAGCGGTGCTGAGGCTGGGTGTGGTGAGCAGTGAGGAGGAAGGGAGGGTGGTCAAGAGCGCGGGGGGCTTTGAGATTCTCGTCTTCCTGAAAATGATGCTGCAGAGGCTTGCAGAGAGCAAGTTGCACCTTGAACACCAGCGTATCTGGAATGCTCTTCTGAGTCCGAGAACATGATCAGGGCTAGGGCACACGCTTGTTTCATACTAGACACTTCTGCTAAGGAAATCATTTTCTTCATTTGCGAGAGTACTCAGCTGTGGAGCTGCAGATTTTCCCCCTTTTTAAAAAAATATTTTCATTAATGTTACTGAAAGCAAAGAAATAGGTAGTTGAAATAGTTCATGCAATTTTGGAGGACTGGAGAGCCATTCCTAGGTGGCAAGTGATTACCTGACATTCTTCAACTCTATTTTGATGAAGATACCTGGAGATGTGAGCCCAGTTGCTGGAAGCTAATTATCCATTTAACTTTTGTTTTCGATTTGAATTTTTGGATTTTTGCTGGGTTTATCCTATACTAGACTGAACTATTTTTCTGGTTTAACACATGAGCTGAACAGAACCTTCTTTGTAAGTCTGCCTTCTGTGGAGGAATAATTAGGATTATTTTCTTGACTTTTTGTTCCGTTCTTATTCTATAGTTTATCTATTTTGGTCTTTTATGGCCTTTCTTTTTCAGGCACAATCTCCAGGACACTGGAACATTCATTTCCTCACATGCATTTTTTTTTGGATCTTTTTTCTTTTGCCCTTTTAAATTTATTTTAAAATGTAGGATTTAAGTAGCATATCAGATTTTAAAATGCTTTATAATCATTTTGAACTGTTTTCTTGTGCCCCTGTTCCTCCTGTCATCCCAACCGTGTTTCCTAACCAACATGGTAATAGATGAGGACTTTTTTCTCCAGTAAGTGATGAGGAAATGGTACTAAATATGCTATTTACTGTCTACTTACTAATCATTAATTTGTCCCAAGAAAATAATTCACAAGGCTAAGGAAATCATAAGAAGGGGGTCAACATTCTTCTTTTGGTTTTGATTTATTTAAATTGAACTTAGATTATGGGATAATTCTCTACTAAGTTTGGCCTGATTATATTAACAGTTTTATTTGGCATTGTGCAGTTTGTGGCTTTTAGCATATTAAATGACATTTTTGAAAACAATTTTGGCTGCCATATTTTCAGTGGAGAAATTTATTTTCTCTAGTCCTTTGCATTTGAAGTTTGATTATTGTTCTTGGGCTTTTGGGCTTATTCTTTACATTTTGCATTTGGTTTGTTATTTGAGACTATGATTTAAAACTTGAATTAAATAATATCAGAATGATTATGATTCATCTCACATTTCAATCCCATAAATAACAGTGACTATAAGTTTTCCTTTTCTCTCAAGAATGCTCAACCAAATGCACAAGCACTGATTTGCTGATTTATTTTGCTTTGTTAAGCATCACCTGTATCCATTGGAGCAAGTGTGAAAAAATTGGCATTTAAAATTTATTGAACAAACACTTTTTCTTTGTTTATACCAGGCACTGTTTATGTACACTCAGGGTGCATCAATGAACAGATGGATAAAAACAAAAAAAATCTGTGCCTTCGTTGAGCTTATATTCAATTTAGGATAGGCAGGGGGCTTGGGGGGGGAATAGACAAAGAGCAAACATGGTAGATACATGTATATAGTGTGATAGACAATGGTAGTGTTATGATAAAACATAAAGCAGGGAAGGTAGGATTAGGAGTGCTGGGGTAGGAGTGAGGTTGCAAACTTGAATTTTAAATAGTAAGGTCAGGGCAGGTCCCTTCAAGGAGGTGAGGGCATTAACCATGACGCTATCTGGAAAATAGAGTTCCAGGCAGAGGGAACAGCCAGAGAGTGTCTATTGCACATTGAAATAATACCAGGGTGGTCAGAATGGCCGAGTGATGAGAATAAGAGGAAATGTGAGGGAGACAAGATCAGAAGGAAATGGTCATCGAAGGGAATAATCCGTCTGTAAATGGCCCACAGTGCTATTGTGGGGACTGCGGATACTCTTTCTATTCAACAAGAGAGAAAAATAATTTCATAGTGATATTTGTCTAAAAGTTTTTTTTTTCTTTTGTGGATAACCTTGATCTGATTGGATACTCTCTGCCTCTTTTTAAAATTCTTTGGAAAAAATAATTCCAGGTATGCTTAGAAACCAGTGTAATCTTTTCATCTTTCCTTGGCATCCTTCATTCTCTGTTTCTGTCTGGTGATATTTGAGAGCTATCTGTGGAAATCTGGCCCCACCTCTTTAGGTTCCTTCCATTTCCTTTGAGCGTTTTCTCTTTGGTGTACTATGATTTCAAAAATACCTTTTTTTAAAAAAAAATCTTATGACTGCTCTGTGTGTGGTGTGTTTATGATATTGAACTGAGAATGACAGTAAAGTTTTAAAAAATTCACCTCCAACATTTCTAAAAGTATCAACAGAAATAACAACAAATACCAATTAATGGTTAGCAGACAATGTGGTAAAAAACTGAATTTTAATGAACTATTTAAATGTGTTAATATTTGTAATGTGCTTAGAACAGAGTTTCTCATATGAAAGTGTGATGTCTTTCTTTAATAAAGGAAAAAAAGAACTGTGAATGGGCAAGAGACTTCACCTCAGTTAGCCTCAGCTTCCTCACAAGTAAAACAGGGTTTATAACCATCTTAACCATTTGAAGATTAGAGGTCATGTTCATAAGTGCCTCACATGATGTCTGGCGCCCAGTTACCCAACACTCACTGAGGGCTGCTCTGTTCTAGTCCGTGTGTAAAGCCTTTGCACCCAGGGTCTGATCGCACTTCCACAAGAGAAGAAATCTCATCTCTATGGTTCGCTGTTTGTATAAATGATGGAGCCAGACTTTGAACCTGGGCAGAGTCCAAGCTCTTAATCACGACACCAGCAGGCTTTGGTAAGTGTGTGTTGGGCAACAGAGAGAGTGGTCTCTCCCTGCATTCTTCTAAGTCCATGGCCCCTCCGTTCCACTTTGATTTTAGAATGAGATCACGTATTAGGTACACTGAATTTTATTGCTACGATTATTGTCCTGGGTACAAAAGTATTGTCATATCTGCCTATTATGCCTTTCTCCCTTTTCCCCTTAACATCAGCCAAGATGAACATGGTAATGCCTCCAAAGACGTGCGTGTGCTCACAGACAACACAGGCTCAGAACATACACACATGGGCTGCACACTGGGATCTTTTGAGGAGTCCTATGCTACATAATTCGCTTATGATCCCTTGAGCTAGTTTACTCTCAGTGAAATAATCACTGGTCTGGACTAAATTTGTTTCCTTTAGTTGTATGTAACAAATTGGAGAGCAGCGAATGAAACTCAGAATCTGGATTTAAATCACGCCCCCCCCCCCAGGTAATATATTTTATTGCTACTAGGAGATTAGTTTTACTCCAGTCTTTTTTTCCCTGATGATTGGTTATTGGTTATTGGATATTGGTTATTGTAGGTCATATACCTTTTTAAGTTCTCAAAGGTTAAAAAAAATTGAGGCCAGCGTGGTAAGACCTTACAATTTATATTCTCAAAGGAGCCAGTAAAGGGTTTTGTTTTGTTTTTTAATTGGAGTATAGTTGCTTTACAATGTTGTGTTAGTTTCTTCTCTACAGCAAAGTGTATCAGCCACGTATATGTATATCCCCTCTTCCTTGGATTTCCTTCCCATTTAGGTCACCACAGAGCAGTGAGTAGAGTTCCCTGTGGTATACAGTCTGTTCTCGTTAGTTATGTATTTTATAAATGGCAGTGTATATATGTTAATCCCAATCTCCCAATCCATCCCACCCCAGCTTCCCCCCTTGATATCCATACATTTGTTCTCTACGTCTGTGTCTCAGTTTCTGCTTTGCAAATAAGTTCATCTCTACCATTTTTCTAGATTCCACATATATGCATTAAAATACGATATTTGTTTTTCCCTTTCTGACTTATTTCACTCTGTATGACAGTCTCTAGGTCCATCCATGTCTCTGCAAATGACCCAATTTCGTTCCTTTTTATGGCTAAGTAATACTCCATTGTATATATGTACCACATCTTCTTTATCCATTCCTCTGTTGATAGACATTTAGGTTGCTTCCATGTCCTGGCTATTGTAAATAGTGCTGCAGTGGACATTGGGGTGCATGTGTCTTTTTGAATTATAGTTAAAATATTTTTGCTAAATTTAATCTGGACTAATATATGAACAATACAATTTCAGTTTGACTCTGAGGTGGGGTTTTGTCCTTACCAATGTCATATTAATACCTTTTGAATATCAGCTTTTTATGTATCTTTGTTAGATAATTCCTAAGAAAATTATGAATCAGACTCTTTAATGGTACTCAATTAGCTTACTTCATCAATGATAAAGACAGGAAACAAAATAAAAAGGAGCAGGTTAATGAACTATAGAAAACATGGTATTATAAATCCATAGCTACAAGTGATCCAGCCTTCATCTGAAGACTCAGAATTCCAGGTATTCTTAGAGAAATTTGTGACTAATGCAGCTGAAAAGGTCTCAGACGAATGTGTAGCAGTTTTTCTCAGTATTTCTTATATACTGGAATGTGTCAAATGCTGACACAGTATTAACAATAATTTATAAATTGACATTGCAGCAACTTTTTTAACCTTACACTTGGGAAGAAAAAGGAAAAAATCATTGGAGTCAGTACTAATTTATGTTACAGGCAGAAACCAAAGGGCTTCTATCCCACCTTTGTGCTATTTGCCAGCTTAAGAAATGCTGGCATAAGGATCAATTTGTGAGAAAAGCAAGGACTGGAGAGATCAAAATAGAACATTTCTCTAGCTTTTATTTTGTTGTTTTTAGTATCACACAGTGAATTTTCTTTCTTTCTTTTTTATTTCTATTTTTTTTAGTTTGAAGATAAACTGGGAAGAGGTAGACATTAGACATAAAGGGAACAAATGTATATTTATCTCTTAAAAGGTATGTGGGATTAGAACACATGTTACATAGTCTGTTTTAGAAATGATTTATATACATTTTAATAGGAAACAATAACCATAGTGATCTTATGAAATTTTAAAAATTCTATGTGGGCTTTTGTTTTACCTTATTTTACAAAATTAATAATGATGATTCCAGGAATTCCCTGGTGGTCCAGTGGTTAGGACGCCACACTCGCACTGCCATGGGCTGGGTTGAATCCCTGCTTGGGGAACTAAGATCCCACAAGCCATGTGGCTTGGCCAAAAAAAAGATAATTTTACCTGAAGGAAATCATGTAGGGGGCAGGGAAGGAAATATTGAACCAAACCTTTATTTAGAAATATGAGAAGACAACATATTAGGCAAAGTTTTGGATAATTTTTTTAAGAGTATGGACATCTTGAGAGTCCAATCTATAGTTACTGATGTTCTCCATCTTCATAAACGCCCGTGAGTCACCACCATTCATCATGGCAGTTATGGGATCCCCGAAGCTGCAGGGATATGTTAGGTATTGGCATGGTGATGGACAGGCCTAATACGTCTTTCCCATTTGTAGTAGATGTGTTCCTGGTCTCCATGCCAGGGTATATTTTATTGATTTACTCCATTACCATGGTGAGGCCTCAATCCTGGTGGTAAAGCTCATTTCAGGAAATTACAGTTTACAGTTGCTAAACTGCAAGTATTAAGCCACTGAGTTAACTGCTCAAGGAGCTCATGGCAGTACTCTGCTCATCTCAGTGTGACATTTAGAAAGCAGTATGTAGGTGTGTTTAGAAAAGTAGTGCTTCAGCTCTTCCTAGAAGGCATATCTGCAGCCCATTTGCTTCTCATTCCAGTGAATGCTGGAGGGGAAGGTGCTCAGAGAGCCACCCTGTGTTCCAGTGGTTGGTGCTTCCCTCGGATCCTGACGTTACCGGGCTCAGACCCACTCTGGCCTGGGTCTGCCTGAGGGAATTTGGTCTGTTTCTGGTGTACTTTGGGTTGAGAAGATTTTTAGAAATTAAAGGTCACATTGAACCTTTGGGTTTGAAGACAATTAAAATGTAAGGTGGGAGGGGGTGCAAATTAATCTCAGTTAATAAGGACGAACCATGATATTTTTATTCATTATAGAATCAAAAATGACTGGAATGCTACTGGCTATGAACCAGATGTGGAATCTTGATTTTGTTGTGTTTAGTGTGCCCTGCCCCGATTTAGAAAACACATTGAGGCCCAATCAAAATTAGTGAAATATATGCACATTTTGACAATAGTCCAACTGCTCAGTTACCTTCACCTATAGTAATCTCATACACACACACATACTTTTAAAAATAAGGTATAGAAAAGTCTAATAACAAGAATTTATCAAAAATAGCAGTTCAGCATTCACTAGTAAATGAAAAAGTGTGATTATAATGACCCTGGGAGGTATTACACTTCGAATTCATTTAAAAATCATACTCTGTAGAGTTGCATTGTTAAATACATGTTTTTTACACTGTGATTCCTTGAAAATTGAGAATTGTTATGTGGTGACTCCAGGTTAACCAAAATATCATATCGTGCATGCCATCTCATTTATCTGTACTATGGAAATTAAAACAGTTCATATAAGTTGAAGTTCTAGCTATATATATGTACATATATATATTCAGTCATTTTATTGATGAGGAAATGCAATCGATAGGAATGAAAGGGTTTTTCCAGGGCCATCCAGCTGTTAGGTAGCCCCAGAGGGGTTGCACTCTGGCCTGGTGCCTTGCAGACTGGTGCCCCTTCCTCTGCAGAATGTCAAGCAGAAATCAGAAAATTGAACGCTTTTGAACAGCCTGAAGTTTTTCTCTGTTTCGACTGCTACCAACCACCCAGGTTACGAACTGAGCCTGAGTTAGCTACAGCCGTTCAGAGAACAGCCATACTGGTTCCAGAGGGAGTCTCCTTCATGTAGAAGTGGCTCAGGGTTTAGTGGAAGGAGCAAAGGGAATAGGGAATGAGGTCTCACTCCTAAAGGGTCCACAGGAAACGCACACCATGGCCTCACCTGATCTCATGTGGCTGTCTTCCGGATTTCAGACCCGCTCAAGGGGACGTGGTTAAGTAGGAGTGGGGCCCGTGGGTGAGGAGGCAGGTGCCGGTCCGCGTATCTCCCTGTGTTCCCGGGTTTGTCCTCACAGGTCCCCTTTCAAAGAGCACCTGCTCCAAGTAGGGGCACCTCCTTGACCTCAGCCTCTTATTGTGAACGAGCAATGCTGATCCCCTCCCTCTCAGACCGCATGAGGGAATTAGTCTCCAAAAAAGAGGGAATGGCCGCATAAAGGCTAAGCATAAACATTGAAGAGAAACTTGGTGTATTGTCCCTGGGATACCTCCAGTCCCACAGCAAAGGCTCAGAGTGAGTTATATGGCTGCTCTAGTGCAGCACCAACTGAATCCAGAAGCCAGAATCCAGAACGTGTCCAGAAGCCAGGGAGGGTCAGGCACGTCTCCATCTGGATCGCAAGGTTGCCTGAACCTTTCCCCACGTGCTTCTTACCTTCCCTGACCTGTGAGACTCATGAGTGTTGTTTTATTTTTTGTAGTTTATAGGGTGCTTTCACATAACCTCTTTTATTTCATGCTCACAGATTAGGAAGTAGAAAACATTATTTCCATTTTCACCAGTGGCAAGACTGGGACTCAAACTTCAGATTCCTGAATAGCTCCCAAACTATTATTCTTCGCAGTACCTACAACTGCTTTGGGAGGGCACACACACACAGGCACATGCATACATTCTGAATATGGAAACCATACAGGTGTGTATCATACAGGTGTGTACAGAGGACACACCTGTATGATACACTTTTGTAGGTAGTCTCAGAAAAAGCACCTATAATTGCTTCATAAACTTTGAAGCTATTTGGGGATGTCAGCAAAGTGGCTTTCACCAGTCTCCCTCTGTACACACACACACACACACACACACACACACACAGAGTGCTTAGCACATGTATATTTATATCTATAGGTCAATCACTATCCTTAGCTAACGTCTCCCATTTCCACGCAGGGTGGCCATCAGCATCAGCCTGTAGAGCTGACTGTTTCAGAGGTGATGGGAGGACACAGGCGACCTGTCACTTGGCTTGAGTGCATGGGAAGCTCCTGTGGATCCAGAAGGACTTTCCTGACATTGCTTGCACTTAAGTAGCACGTGCACACAATCACGGCTGTTTGGCTTGTAGCAGGGACACCACCTTGTTCTCTCCCCTCAGTTCCTGAGAGCTGCAGTCTCGGAGCGGCCCTCACCACAGAAACCCACCCTGTGCAGTCTCTGTGCTGCTCTGGGGAGAGCACATCCCAGAGGCCGAGTGACATCAACGAGGCTCCTGGGGTGGGAGCCTGGGCTCTTCCAGGACCACGTTCCCAGGTTTCCTCTTCAGCATCCAGAGCCTGAGTGGTCCTGAGAGAGGCGACTGATGGTTCTGAGCCCCTGAGTGGAGAGGGAGGCATGCTCCTCGGTCCACGCACGCGATCTCCTACCTTTGCCAGCTGTGATTAGACGTGTAATTGTGCATCTAAATTTAGTCCATCATTTGCATATGTAATTAATTATAGTATAGTTAGTTCTCCCTGGTCTCCTTTTCCTATAAATCGAATTACTCAGAGACTCTTATCTGACACTAAAATCTTTTTTATATGTACATTCGACATTTGGAAGCATGAGATTAACTGCTATTTATAGCACTCTAGCTTCAAATTCAGAGCCTTCTGCTGTGATCAGACAGCTAAGAGTGCTTCACTTTTTCAGGAAACAGTCTCAGAAACTTTTTCACAGCAGCAGCTTTTCTCTTCAATAGTGTACAGTGTTCAATATGATCATGAAAACCAGATCAGCCCAAACCAGATACACATGTCTTCATCACCCCAGACCAGATGAATAATCCTTACTGGCTGAATGCTTGCACTCAGCATGGACTGTACATTCACGTGTTCATTTATTTAGCACATGAATACCGACCTACTGTGGGCCAGGCGCTGTCTCAGGTAACCCACAGATAGGGGTCAATACCATCCCTGGTGTTATGGGTAGAATTGTATCCCCCCAAAGTTCATATGTTGACATTTAACCCCCCAGTTTCATGTGAATATGAAATTATGTGGAAACAGGGTCACTGCAGATGTAATTAGCTAAGATGAGGTCATACTGCAGTAGGGTGGACGCTTAATCCAACATGACTGGTGTCCTTATACAAAGGGGACATTTGGACACAGAAATTCACACAGGCAGAATGCCATGTGAAGATGAAGGCAAAGATTGGGGTGATGCTTCAACAAGCCAAGGAATGCAAAAGATTGCCAGCAAACGACCAGAAGTGAGGGGAGAGGCATGGAACAAATTTGGACTTCTGGCCTCCAGAACTGTGAGACAATACATTTCTGTTGGTTAAGCCCCCCAGTTTATGGTACTTTGTTATGGCAGCCCCAGTAGACTAATACAACTGCGTACCCAGTTTGGGTTGGGTAGGGCATTCTAAGGCGCAAGGGTTACATTCAGCTGACACAGTGTCCAGGGATAGAGTCCTCCTTCTGTGGATGGAGTCCACACTGAATTCTGGCTTCTTCCAGTGGTTTAACTCTTCCCCACCTCTGTGCCTTGAATATCGTATAGGAGTGCTGACCTGTTTACCCTCTCAGCCCTCAAGGTGACTAGAAGGGACCTCCTCCAGTTACTGAGAATGCCAAGTGCTCTTATCAATATTCATATGTGGCATGGGGGTAAAATAATGGATAAATGCTAGTCTAAGCAATCAAAATAAAAAATAAAGTATAATGGGGGTCCATTTTGATTTCCAAGGATCCAGAGTGAAGGCCAGTGCCCATGATAGCATCAGACTTTCGCCTTGCAGGGGTTTATGATCTTGCAGTTTTTGCAGGAGGCTAGATTGGGGCAGGGGAGGGTTTATCTGAGTTGAGCAAAGATACTGTAAATAGGACGATTTGTTGGAAGGACCCATCAGGAACTAAGCGAGGGTTTCCACTTGGTCAGACGGGAATTTGGAGCCCAGCTGCCTCCAGGTGGAATGTGAGAGTGTGAGAATGGACCTAGAAATCAGGGCCAGTCAGGCACGTGGTGGCGCTCAGTGCAGGTGAGATGGGGTAGGATGCTCTCTCCCCAACAGTGATAGAGGGGCAGGTCCTGCCCCAGAGGGGAGTCTTGTGTGCCTCTCAAACTTCCAGCCTCCCGAGTGCATGGAGAATGTGGTCCTATATTTGAGGAAGTGTGTAAAAGAAACAAAGGAGGTTTCAAAACCAGCGTATCTCCAAGCTATAGAGAAATAAAGAATTTCATTCATATTTAGGAAAAATGCATCCTCACCAGAGGCAGGCATACTGACATCAGCCTTATAAAAAAGCAGTTAAAATTTTTAAAATTCTGATTCTCAAAGAGGTCTGCTTGAGATATCGGACCAGCAACTATATATATATATATATATAAAATATTATGGCCGAAAAACAGGGTGTCAGCTTTTGTAACATTTTATACACAAACACACACACAGGTAGTCCAAGAGAGCTACTTCATGCAATCTGTAAATATATTTTGCTTAATTTTTCCTTAGCTTTCCTCCATGTTTTATGTGCTGAATTTGATGGTGAACTTGCACGGCGCATGGCATTCTCTAATGTTCAGTCCTTAACGTGCTTGTACATGTCTATTCTCCTCTCTCACACTCAAGAAAACCTACTGGGTACGCAGGTGACAGAAATGATGTTGGAGAGTTAATTTGAATATGGCTTAATTTATTAAAAATTCATTGTTTTCAAATATTAATATTTTAACTGTTATTGGTAGCATTGCTTTTTACAGAGTCACATTGCTGTGACAGAGCCACAGATTGTAACATAATAGGGTGGCATCACAACTCGGTTGACTACTGTGGCTAAAAAGTCAGGAATTTAGGATTAAAGAACGTTAAAATTTTCTCCAGGCACGAAGCTCAATTTCTGGTGTGTTGCACCCCCCTGGGTTTACTGTGAGACTCCATAGGGTCTTCTGGTTTAGACCCTTGTGTCCTGGCAGGGCATACTTCCCCTTAATTAGACTGCACTGGCCAAATGCTTTATTCTTCCCTGAACAGTGTAGCTATGGGATTGCATAGCACTTAACTGTGCATCAAAGTAGTTATGTCCTAGTTTCTGCTCTGTCACGGTGCTGGTATATTCGTGAAAGAGTGTAATGTAATACACAACAGTGTTTTAAATATCCTGGGATATTGTAAAAGGGAGTAATTGGCTAGAAAGGTAAGAAGAGGGAATTAAGGCTTTAATAAATCTGTGTTAGGCTCACTGCCTTGCTGTGTTTGAGGTCTTACCTAGTTTATTTCAGGCCTGGGGTTCTCCCTAAGGTACACAGGACACAAGCTAATATATTTTAGAGGCATGATATTTGGGACAGAAATTTCCAAGTGTCGTTTTGTGATATGATAGGGGAACCTCAACGATTTTAGGGGGATTACAAAATATCTCAAAAGAAAATGCACTTAAAATTTACTTTAATAAACTAATATATGCTTTTGAGTCCCTTTTCCTAAAGCTGTGGGGTCTGACCTGGGCTGTGCTGAGTACCTGGCATTTAAGGAAGAAAGGGTCACAGTGCCAGCCCTCAGGGAGCTAAGTCAAGTAGAACAGACCTGCAAAGGATGCAGTGACGCATTACAGGTACTGCTTACAGGAGAGGGCTCATGGAGCTCCTTGAACTAGACCTCAGGGGATAGTTCTCAGCCTCCTCTGCTCAGTCAGGATGCAGGCTGAGGGGCACCTTGGAAGTGGCCTCCTATGTCCATGGAGTGTGACTAACTTTTAGAGCAATGTGTGTTTCTTTTTGAAAACATAATGAAATTTCATAAAAGGGGAGAATAGCAGGTTTTATAATACTTTCTCTTTACCACTGATTTCTTTGACCTAGCTATTAGGGAAGGCACATGTGTGTGTATGTATATATATGTTTGTATGTATATGCATATATGTATATTATATATTATATTAATATATACATTATATATGTGAATAATTTTGGAGCTAAAGTTGATATAAATGAAATAAATGAAACATTATACTTGCTCCCTTGTCCTCAAACACCAAACCCTCCGGGCAGGTGTGGCCAAACGCTTGGTTTGGAGCCTAATGGGAAATCCCTAACGGTCTATACATGAGAGGTGGTTTTTTTTCTGAGAGCAGAAATGAACTTTCAGAATAAAAACAGCAACTCTGTTGTCCTAAACCTTTTTGAAACAGTGTTTGGCATTTATTCACTTTCACGTCCATCCACCTGTTTCTCCATCCAGTATTTCTTGAGTGCTTGCTGTGAATAACTGCTTTGTGAGTTACTGCGATGATGAAATGGGGCTGCCACCTCGCACAGGGAGGGATGGTCTCTCATTAGTTGTTGGATCCTTGTACCTAGTGCAGTGTCTGGAAAGGGTACTGTGAGTGGGAAACAGTCAAGATATGGTTGGTTGGTTGAAATGACCTGCACTATGAAGGCATATGGACACGGCTCCTTCACTCAGGAACTGGATGTGACACATTGAGGACATACTCATCAGGAACTAATAAGTGCTCAGTAAGGGATAAGTGTTGCCTGGTTTTGCATATCATAGATGTTTTGGGGAATCGGTGGAAAGAAGAACCGTTCCATTGGACTAAAACGCGATGGTGCGCCAGTGGAGATGTCGGCAACTTTATTGATAAACTTCATTTTGTAGGATCACCGTGTCAGGGAAACCATGATGCTGTTAATTCACTCTGGCTCAAAAGAGATTTTCTATTGTACAAGTAGCAGAAAGAAATTGCACCCTCTTTACTTCCAGTTGACCTCTCAGATTAGGAACCATTTCTCTTCAGTATGTAATGCTTCATGACCATGACTTGCAAGGCACAAGAGCGTTTTCTTAAATGCAGTAAACATCTTGGTAGTTTTGTGTTGGCTGTGCCTTTCTGCCTCAGCCTGGCAGAGATGTTACCTGATTGCTGCATTTCCTCTGAGTGATGATGGAAACCGGGTTTGGTGATTTCAGAGTAGATAATTGCTATTCAGTAAGTCCTGGTTGTTTAATTACTGACCTTTAAAGCTTACTTTATTTCTCTTTCTTGAACAACTGTGTGTTATTTTGTGGAGGGACTTGGGAAGTGTCTGGGCTTTGTTGTTATTCTTCCATTTGGACTGTTGAAATCAAAGGGACTGATGACCAGGGATGATTTCCCATATGATTTATTTAATCCGAAAGGTTTTGGTGAATATCTCCTTTGGTGAAAAGAAAAAATAAGTTCCTCTTTGGCTTGAAGATGGAAATAGGCCTTTTCAATGTCATTGTGTTATTAATCCAAAAATAAAGACAAGAAATCAAGGTGTTGTGGCCCCTCCTCCACCTTGCATTTCTGAGAGAACTCGCAAAGAATCTCTCGTTTGGACTACTCACTACAGTTCCCACACTGCTCACCGTTCCCTGTAAAGTCTGGGCTCCTCCCTAAACGCCTTTCTCCATGAGTGGAATGGCCTTCCCTCAGCTCTGATGAGAAACTCCTATCCATCTTTCAAGATTAAGCTCACATGTTACCTTCCAGGTCTCAGTTTCTGAGTTCTCCGATTCTGCTGTAACTTACAAAGAGACCAAGCACATACTTGTGACTTGACTATTTATACAACAGCCTTCACTGCCTGTGAGTTCTTTCAGGTTCAAGACTGTGTTTTACACTGAATTGTACCTTCAAGGCACCGTGCTCTGTTCACAGTTTGAGGTTTAATACTTGTTAAACTTCCTGTTGGCCAGATCAGTGGGAACCTTGCTATGGAGCCTTGCTTGGAACTTCCTTTACCCCTACAGAACTGTAAGGCTATCAGTATTCTGAGGGGGGTCTCCAGCGTCCTTGAACTAAATTTAAATTTGCTCCAGTGGCTGTGGCCCAGGAAGGGACAGGCTGGTCTGCATGCCGTCGTGCAGAGCACACGTGCCTATGTCATATTTGCATGTGTTCCCTGGAGGATGAGAGGGACTCCCTTGTCTTTCTCAGGTTTCATCTCCTCTCCCTGTCTACCTTCTTTTCCCTTATCCCAGGGGAGCTGTGGACGGAAGGCTGGTTTCTTTATTCTCTCTCTGTTTCTGAGGACATTGTTGGGACCAAAATAATCTGCAGTAGCTTCCTGCTGTAGGCAGCTTTCAAACCTGTGCCCTGAAAAGGAACATAAACCTCCTTCCAGTATAAATAACCACTGTTATAGTGTCCCTAGGGCTGGTACTGAGTGTCTTTATCAGTTTAAGGTATCCAGGAGGGGCTGGAATACCGAAACAGTACTGGGATTAATAGCAAAATGACATGATGCTGGCAGTTTAATTGTCTGTGGGAAATATGATTTCTGGTGGATTTGATTTGTGATGGGATCTACAGACATTTCAAACCTTTGGCCCAAGTTTCAGTCCTGTTTATTTTTTAAAAAAGAGTTTTTCGTTGACCTTGGATAATCATTGAATTTCCCCATTGGTAAAACAGTGGTGAATATTAGCCTCCAAAGTTTGTTGTAACACTCGAACGAGACTATGTCCATGAAACCTCTTTGGAAACAAAATATTAGTATCGTCCAGACGTGGGTTCTATTATCAGCTCTCTCCCACTTAAGATCTTTTTTCTTTGCTTTCATCAAAATGAGCAAGTCAGATTTACCTTTCTTCTAGGCCTTGTACGTTGTTCATCCTGTCACACAATGGAAACATGAGTCCTAAAGGGGACGATAGTAGTTCCGTAAATCGTAGGCAGCCTCAAAGAGAACGGGGTCCTTTATTTAGCAGGTGGGGACCTGAAACACCAGACTTTGTCACTTATGAAAAGCCAAACAGTCCTTAGCAGCATAGCTAAACTGAAACTCAGGTCCCTTGGTTTCTAAGTTCAAATTTTACTAACCCATAAATATGAAATAGTAAAATGTAGTTAATACTTTGGAAAAGAGGAGTGAGGAATCTCCCTCACCCCCTTTTTTTGCGGGAAGCTCCCGGGCGGGAACTACCTTAACCAAGTGTGGGAAATACGAGTCCCTAACAATATTCAAATACTCATGTCTGTTTGGTTTGGACATGAAAGAAACTTTTTAGTGCATCAGTAAGTTTTCTACTTACGTTCTTATGTTTTATTCGGTAGATGCTGTGATGCGTCTTCTGTATTTCGAAGAAGTAGGAAGAGGGGTTAACTTGTTCTGTTCTTAAATGTGATCGCAGGTATTGGAGAACAGTGTTTGTAGTTGTGCGTTAGAATAGCTCAGTCCTTTGTGTTTTACACGTCCTGTGTTCTGCGCCTTTGTTGTAACACTTTGCCTGGCCTGATGCTCATTCTCTTCTGTTTACCTCACCACCGCCCAACCCACCCCCGCCATCTACAGCTTTATTCTTAGTTATTAGTAGTATGGCAGTACTTTGAATTGCGATGGTAGTGTTTTTCCACACCTCCAACCTGTCCTAAATTCATGAGGTGACTTTTAAATCGGCCCGATTCAGCTATGGGAAAGTGTGGATGCTTGCCAGCAGGGGCATTGGAGCTCAAATTAAAGACACCCTTCTTTTCTGGGGAGAATCATTGACTTTAAAAGCTTGGCTTTAAAAGCCTCACACAGAAAAGATGTTTTCTTCGGCACCAATCAGATAATTGTACCTAGTAGATCATAAAGCTCAACCCTCCAGGGCCCAGAAACCAGGGCAAGAGAAACTCCTAATGCATTGTGATCCGTTCATGACCTTCTTAGAAAAGAACAGCTTAGTTTTCCCTGAGGAATGAACTTTCAAATGCATCTCTCTTCACACCCTTAAGAAATAACCTCTTCCCTTGGACCACACTGGACATAATGAATGGAAGAACACTGAATAAAGAGGCAGTCAGAGCAGCAAGCCTATTTAAATGGCTGACCAAACCTTTCCGAATTGTGTGTGTGTGTGTGTGTGTGTGTGTGTGTGTGTGTAAATGAACGGACGTGGGCCATATGGGACACAGCTGGTAATATCAACAGAGGTAATGCTGGCACAGTAGAGGGACACAGGCTTGAATTAGGTCATGCCCTGGATGCAGTTCTCAGCTCCTGAAGATGAGACCCTGGCAATCATTTCCTGCCCCCAAGGGGGAACAATCTGGTCTGGCATCTGGCCCCAAATGATTGGTTAACTCCTGAGATAAGGAACCTCAGGCCCGGTGGAGGCCAAGCTTCCTTCACCCGGAGCTTAGGGCTTGTTACTTCACAGATAGAGGAAGAGGGCATTGTATGGCAGCTGAAAAAAAAAAAAACAAAACCCAGAGAAAAAAGGAGGTTTTATTCCTTACTTTCCTCTATCTCCTGGCCTAGGAAGACACTTTCCTGTTCCCTATGGGCACGAATTCTGAGGACAGAAGCAACAGAGATACATATGGAAGCACAGCTTCTCCTCAAAGAGAAAAGACTCCATTCTGTTTAAAAAAGTAAATTCCCTTCTCTTTTAATATTTATCAGCCCTGTTCTCTCCTTGTGCTTCTCAGGGTCACTTTTATTTTTCAAATTCTAGGATTCTGTCAGGATTCCTCACTTTAAGTAGTTAATAATCTAAATAAAGAATAGAAAAAAACCCAGAAGACTCTCAAGTGATAAAAGGGGGAAGGGGGAGGGTGTGTAAGTGTGTGTGTGTGTGTGTGTGTGTTTTACCTTAATAAGATTAAACTGGGCAAGAATAAAACTATTCTCCTATTTCCCCTTCTTTTCGTCATCTGGACTTGTTAGAGTTAAAGCCCTTCCAAGGTCTTCCCAGTAAAAGCTGATGCCAGAATCATGGAGCTAGAAGGAAGCAAAGTTCTCATTTTATAGGGTAAGAAAGTGAGTCCTAAACTGACTCATTTTCTAATTGGCAGTGATGACTAGGGTCACACAGAGGTGTGGGCAGTAAGCACCTTGTCTATCTTGTGAGAGGGATCCACATGTGTGTGAAAAATTAAGGTCATGGAGACCTTATCAGTGGTTTCCACTAAATACTAAATTGAAATTTAGCTGGTTCAAGAGTAACTGAGATTCAAAGACTAAAGAAAATGCGTGATGAAGATTCGGAGAGGACCTTGACACCTTATATGGAGCAGAGTGGGGAACGAGAAGATTGTTACTATTTAATTCTGTAGAATTTTCCTTAGCGTCATCCCTTTAATGGATGAACATGCATTTGGAGCATCTCTTGCAGTTTTGCAATAGACAACACTCGTTTTGCCCTTCTGTTTACTAAATGCTTCAGTGCTCTCCCTATTTTTGCTGTTTACTCTTGAATTTACTTTTCTAGGTTTTGTGCCCAAACTGCATGATCCTTTTGTGCAAGAAAAAGCACTCTTAGGCACTAAAATGCAACTTTCTTCATCCTTTGAACTGTTCCTGGCAGGATCCAGGCAGAATCCCCTTTCCTCTCCAGTACTGCCGAGTGGGCTGTGAAGCTGCCTTTCCCGGGGCTGCCGAGTTCAGGCTGATAGTCATTTCCATTGGTTTAAATGAACGCCTTTACCTGGCTTCCTTCTCTCAGGAGTTAACCAATCATTTGGGGCCAGATGCCTTTACCTGGCTGATAAAAGCATCAGGGTCTGGAAGAGTTCCAGGGCCTCCCCTGTGCTTGTAGGAAACCGTGGTGGTGTGTGCAGGCGCACTGTGTGTTCCGTGGGTTTGGTGCAGTGCAGCAAGCTTGTGTAAGAGCTCCATGTTGATGCTTGCATCGGCTCCGTGCTCCCCTGAGCGAGTGGGAAGTGCTCACTCACTTCTGTGCAAGGGGTGTGTGTGTATTATATGCATGTATGCATTTGTGTGGGTGCATGTTTACTTTTCTTTAAATCCCATTAACCAAGTGTCAAGTACATCTGCGATTACTTACTTAGCAAGGTTACTATTTCTGGTGTCCCATTTTTATCCAGGTCTTGGAAAATTCACTACATTTTTGCTGATACTTTGGAGTGCTCTTTTTCTAAGGTCTCTCTCTCTCTCTCTCTCTCTCTCTCTCTCTCTGTATGTGTGTATATATATATATATATATATATATATATATATATATATATATGAATGAAACCCTCCTAATTCATATATGAATGGCTCTGGGGTTTGGATATTTACCATCTTCTGCCCCCGGTACCACTCCAGGTACAAGGCCCCACTCCAGTCCCGCTGTCCAGCACGTTTTCCGAATCTAGACATTCTAATTGTGCAAGGACAGAAATCAGAACCAGGAAGATATTTGATATTTAACAGACCAATCCTTTTATTTCACAGATGAGGACATGGACGTGGACAAATGAAATGACTTGTTCTAGGTCACTCAGGTATAACCTGGGTCTACTGACCTTTAGTCCAGTTTATTTTTTTCTGACATCGTTGCATTGAATTTTTTTTTTTTTTTTTTTTTTTTTTGTGGTATGCGGGCCTCTCACTGTTGTGGCCTCCCCTGTTGCGGAGCACAGGCTCCGGATGCGCAGGCTCCGGATGCGCAGGCCCAGCGGCCATGGCTCACGGGCCCAGCCGCTCCGCAGCATATGGGATCCTCCCAGACCGGGGCACGAACCCATATCCCCTGCATCGGCAGGCGGACTCTCAACCACTGCGCCACCAGGGAGGCCCTGAATTTTTCTAGAATATTATGAGAAGGTTGAATTTCCCCCAATATGTCCTCTAAGTTTCTTTAGTGCCATGGCTGTTACCCAACAGATCACTGGAGCTCTTTTAACTTCTTTTGAAAGTTGTAAGTTTGAAATCAGTACACTCAGCTAAGTTATATCTAATCACATGTTCCTTAATGCTCATCATAGTGATTTGCACATAGTAGTTGCTCAATAAATATTGAAGCAATTTTTTAATCAGATGGAATGAGAAGTGGGAACTTGACTAAAGCTTTCTGTTATTGTTGTTAAATACAAATATTCCCAGTTGTCCACTTGGCATCTGTAAGGCCCACCCTTTGCCAATGGAGAGGATCTCCAGTGTCCTCTGGGAGAGAGCTGCCATGATGTGAGTGTTTGGAAAGCTTTTAACTAAAATGCTCCTCTGAAGATTGTCCAGGAAAAGACATCCTCAAGTAGCTGTACCTTTATGCTGCTGGCCTAGCCTGACTGGCTTCTGTAGAACAGCTGGTTGGGTAAGAGGGTCTGTTCTGGGGTCAGTTCCATCCTGAGCTGTTCGTTTGTTGTGAGACACTAAGCGAGTTACCAAGCCTTTGTAGGGTTCCTCATCTGCAAAACAGGATGCTGTGGGGCCATCGTGCACAGATGCATGGAAGAACTTGCCCTTGAAGCTGAAACACTGCAGGCTCCTAAGATGTGCTTGCTTCTATTAGAGTGCTGCTGTGGGGATTCAGGTGTTATTACCTGTGTGACCTTAACACATTACTTACGTTCTTTGTGTCTCAGTTCCTTCATCTGTAGAAGGGGGATGATACTAGAAGCTGAGTCATAAGGTTGTTATGAAGATTAAATGAATCAATATGTGTAAAGCGCTGAGGACAGTGCCTATCACCTGCTAACACACATACACATACACTCAGAAAAATCAGCAATTACTATCGCTCTGTAAAGTGGTTAGTGCAGTAACTAGGCCATGATATTTACTCATTAAAGTAGCTCTTCTTCTTATTTACTCTTTCCTCCCTTTTAGAAGAACTGGTCCATAAAAACAAGTGGTTTCACTTTAACAACATTTCTGGATCTTGAACAGTGTTTATTTTTATAAGACCAAGTTACAAGCCTGCGTTTGTAACTCCACCTTTAAGTTAAAAACAGAATTTGTTTGTGTATTAGTTTTCTATTACTGTTGTAACTTATTTTTACCACAAACTTAGTCATACAAAACAATGTAAGTTTAATGTGTTACAATTCGGTAGGTTACAAGTCCTGTATGGGTCTCACCTGGCTAAAATCAAGGTGTCAGCAGGCTGGGTTCCTTTCTGGAGGCTCATCCAGATGTTGACAGAACTCAGTGCCATGTGGTTGGAGGGCCCAGGTCTCCATTTTCTTGCTCGCTGTTCATCATTATGCTGGCGATTTTTGTGGGTGGTATTGTCAAATGGCTCAGCAGACAGGGAAGCTTGTGTGTTTTTTTTTTTTTTTTTTTTGGTGGACTTTGCTCCTTGGGATTCAAGGGCCTCCCTTAGCATTGAGAGGCCTCTCTCCAGCCTTTGCATGTAGCCACATACATCTCAGAACCAGCAACAGGGTACCAAGTCCATCCAATGCTGCCGTTTCTCTGCCCACAGCCAGGAAATATTCCTCACCTTTAAGGACACATGTGATCAGGTGGGGCCCACCTGCATCACTCAGGTTCTCTCGCCACCTCAGGGTCCTTAACCTTCATCACATCTGTAAAGTCCTCTTTGCAATGTGTGATGACAGATGCACAGGCCCTGGGGATTGGGATGCAGACATCTTTGCAGGGAGGTATAGTTCTGCATATACCACAGTTAGAATACCAAAAAATGACTCTGGCCTATGAACCTGGTTAATTGTGGATAGTTCAAGCTCCAAATTTCATTGTTCAGAAGGTGAAAGAGGCAGAATACCTCACCGGAAGACACACTAATTTCTCTCTTCATTCTTTTGGTCTTATGGGCCCTTAGAACACACTTATTTGATTCCTCTTTCAGCGATATTTCCAGCACACTCTTATTTCATAGAAGCTTCCGATTTGTTTGTGGCATACTGTCAATTCTTGCTTTGTCAAAAGTCAGCTGCTCATGGGAGACCTTCCACCTAAAGTTCAAGCTCAAAGGTCATTGTTTGCATCACTCCTTTTCCGTAGCGCTCTGTTCAGCCTGTCTATGGCGTACTTCTCTCCAGAATTTAGGATTCTTTTCTCTGTCTTTCCTTCCATCATATGTCTTCCCTCAGCTGTGACATGTTTTCCCTGCCCCAGCAGTGTCTGTGTGCAGGTCTGGGTCCCCTGCTGCACTGTGAGGTCCTTCACAGCTAGGATTGTTCCTTAAAATGCTTTGCACCCTTAGTGTCTAATACAGTGCCTGATAGAAGAGAAGCATGTAAAGCATGTTGGTTGCGCTGATTAGAAAATGAGTATTTGTCTGTCACGCAGTGGTTATCTATTGGCCAAACACAGGGTGCAAAACTTGGGACCAGAGGCAGAGCCATAAATAGACACAGTTGTGGTACCCTAGGGGTTTGCAGCCTAATTTCTAGGGAAGCATCAAAGCAGTACATCTCTGACAAAGCAAGTTGTGCATTCCTCATGAAGAGATGGATGCAAAGTGCTTTATTTGAGGGCAAGAGAGGTCACTGAAATTATTAACTTTTATCTGTTAAATACTTTTCTAGAGCTTCAAAACAGAAGCCAAATATTATTTCAGGTCTTCAGTCTTCAGTTTTAGATTTATAGCACCTCTTCCCTATATTAATGCATGATATACCAAGATCACAGTAAGTATTGGCAATATTACATGCCTCTATAAGATGGGTGCACATCATTTCATCTGTTTACTTGAATTTCTTATATTGTCTGCAATTGGCAATTTGCGTTCACCTGTTTCAGGTCACTTTAACATCAGTCCAAAGCAACAGAGGATTAGTTGAGAATGACTGATGTCACGTGCAGAATAATTTATGTTCAGATTTCTAGCTTGTTACCCAAAGCAAACATGTTTTTATAAGAAAGTACAGCAAGTATACAGATCCATTTACAATGCTATTCTCATATTAATGCCAGATTCAACCTTAAGGTGAATGTTTCTGTCTTGCTCTTGTTATTTTCTTCATAGTCATGGCCTGGCATTGTCTTTAATCTCCTGTACTGCACTTCAATCTTCTGTTTCTGTCCTAGAAAATGTGCATTCAATTGGTTATTATGTTTTAAGTCAGGGTTATTTCATTAACAGCAGAAAATTATGTTTCTTAGCATTTCTCAGATTTCAGAGTTTAAAGTTCAAAGTCTTTGGAGCTCCATTTTCTATAGTTTAAGCTATTTGTGCTATTACACACATTTATTGAAGTGCTGACATTTAGGGCTTTACTGAAGGTCAGAAAAAGTCAGCTCATAACTTTTTTTTTTAAACCCATAATCAAAACTTTCAACTTTGTAAAAAGACACTCCTTATTTTATCTGTCTTATACTCCACATGTATTTTGAATGCTGAGTTGTATTTATATACAATTCTTCTTGTTACAGGGCATATGACTTTTTAGATTTACCTCCTTATAAATGGACTTTGAATGCATATTTTCTTGGCTATCTTTTGCTGCATAACAGATTACCCTAAAACTCAGTGGCTTCAAAGAAGAAACATTTTATCTTTCACACAGTTTCTGGGGGATGGGAATTCAGGGGTATCCTAGCTGGGTAGTTCCAGCTCCGGGTCTTTCATGAGGTTGCATTTAAGATGTTGGCTGAGGACACAGTCATCTGAAGGCTAACTGATGGGGGAGAATCTTCTTAGTCGGCTCACACACCTGGATAGCAAGTTGGTGCTGGCTGTTGGCTGGAGCCCTCAGTTCCTTCCCGCGTGTGCCTCTTCCTACGGTTGCTTTAGTGTCCTCATGGTGTGATTGCTGGCTTCCTCCAGAGCTAAGGGTCTAAGAGTGCAAAGAAGACCCCACAAGGTCTTTAGGACCTAGCCTTAGCCACAAAGGTATGTCCTATTCAATGCGCGAGGAGGCTATAAAAAAGCATGAATACCAGGAGGCGGGAATCACCGGAGTCCTCGTGAAGGCAGGCTGTCACAGCCCATCCTTCTTTCTTATTCCTTAAGCCCGTCTGACTGTGTCACTGCTGATTTTGCACACTTAGAAAATATGATTTACATTTACTTAGGCTTCAATAGAGAACATGTGTCAGGTAGGCATCAGGAGCCAGAACATAAGGTAGCAGTATTGGAGATGGTTGGGCTGGATTCAGAATCAGAGTAGCTGCAGGAATCTGGGTCAGGAAGACAAGTCCAGAGAATAGTAGGTATTGAACCAGGCACATTTCAGGGCAGCTGCCTCCTTTGATCAAGAGAGTTTGTGGGGTTACGTAGGAAGACAGGACTGTGGGGAATGGGTCCTAGAGAGCTGGGCAAGAAGCACCCCTAGCTGTTTCTCTTCAGAGAGGATATTTAATCTAATGGGTTTTTCTGGTTTGTGCATGTGCTTATGGGGAATTGGGTTTGGTAGCACCCTGGCAAATAGATTTTTAACAACCTGAACTTTAGCATCCACAAAGACCAAGTAGCTTTTGGTAACTAAATTGAAGATATGAAAATTCCGGACTTACAGTGGTGGTATCCATTTAGCAAGACAGTGAAGTTATACCAAATCTCTGTTGGAAAATGCAGTGTTTAGAAATCTACATAGCTTTTTATTCTTTTCCATTATGGTTTATGACAGGATACTGAATATAGTTCCCTGTGCTATCCAGTAGGACCTTGTTGTTTATCTGTTTTATAAATAGTAGTTTGTATCTGCTAACCCCTAACTCCTAATTTATCCTTCCCCCACCCCTTTCCTCTTTGGTAATCGTAAGTTTGTTTTTACAGAGCTTTTTGAACCTGGTAAGTTATCATTTAGTATTGTACCTACTGTGTCAAGTTTAATTTTTTTTTTTTTTTTTTTTTTTTTTTTTTGTGGTACGCGAGCATCTCACTGCTGTGGCCTCTCCTGTTGCGGAGCACAGGCTCCGGACGTGCAGGCTCAGCGGCCATGGCTCATGGGCCCAGCCGCTCTGTGGCATGTGGGATCCTCCCGGACCGGGGCACGAACCCATGTCCCCTGCATCGGCAGGCGGACTCTCAACCGCTGCGCCACCAGGGAAGCCCTGGAGTTTAATTTTTAATAACACTAGCTGCTGACATTTATTAAGTGCTTAATGCACACTAATGTCACTATTGAGGTTCCTCCCAGCAACACAGCTCTGAGATGGGTGGAGTCAACTTAGAAAAGTAATGGACTGTGGCGAGAATCAGGCTGGAGTGTCCATCTCAAGCCCACCACCCATGGCTCTGGGAGTGTCGGTGAGTTATCTGACTTCTGCAAGCCTTAATTTCCTCATCTGTAAATTGGGGATTAAAAGAATTTACCTCAAAGATTTTTGTGAAGGTTTAGTAAGGCAAACGTGTAGAGCATTCAGTACGCCTGATAGTGAGCACTCAGTACATGGTAGCTTTTAGTTTTCATGTAAACATCCTTTCTCAAATTTCAATTAATTCATTTATTCAAAAATTATTTACTGATTTCTTTTTATATGCCAGGCATATTTTTGGGTTTTGGGGAACAGAGGTGAATAAAATGTCCAAGATCACTACCCTCATGGGGTGGTGCTTATGGCCATAAAGTAAGCCCAAAAATATAAATATAAAGTGTATAAGATGGTGATAAATTCTATATAGAAAATAAAACAGAGAAGGATGAAAGCAAGCGCTGTATTTGGGAAGAGGATGCTATTGATATTTTGTATAGGATCATCAAGGAAATCCTCAATGACATTTGCCCAGAGAACTGGAAGAAGTGAAGGAAAGAGTTATGCAGGTGTCTGGGAAGACATTCCAGCAGGTGCAAAGGTCCTGAGGTGGGGGCATACTTGGCATGTTGATAAACATCAAGGAGTCCACTTCAGGTGGAACAGAGTGAGTGAGGGAGTGGTAGGGGGGATGATGTCAGGCAGTGGGTGGTCCACTCATTTAGGGTTCTGAAGGTCATAGTGGGGAGTTTGCCTTTAACTACTAGAGAGGTAGGAAGACATTGGAGAATTTCAAACAAAGGAATAATGATGTGACTTACATTTTACAAGGATCACTCTAGCTACTGTGTTGGAATAGACTGCAGGGGACAGAGTTAAAAGTAGCACTACTGAAATGGTCCAGGAACAAAAGAGTGGTTGCTTGAACCAGGGAGGTTTTGGTGGAGGTGGTAGAAAAGAGGTCCGATTCTGGACATAGAATGAAAGTAGAATTGACAAGAGTCAAGGAGAACTCCAAGATTTGGGGGCTGAGCAAATGGAAAGATGGAGTTGCTTACTGGGATGGGGAAGTTTGCGGGAGGACGTCGGAGCTGTGATCAGGAGTCTGGTTTCAGACATCCTAAGTTTGAGAAGCTTTTTAGAGACGTTTAAGTGGTGATGGTGAATAGAGAGTTGGATCTCTAAGTCTAGAACTCAGGGGATAGGGTGGGGACTGGAGACTTAACTTTGGGAGTGGTAAGTCATTGACTGAATCCACAGCTGAGGAGACAGTGTAGATGGGGAAGAGCAGTGGTGTGAGGATGAGCCAGTGTTTGTCGAGCACACGAACATCGGATAGGAAGGAGGACTAAGAAGGCATGCTTCCTGAAGGTGCGTGAAAGAGAAAAACGCAGTTATAGTCAACGCTACTGACATATTGCATGAGATGATGACTGAGGATTAACCATTAATATGTCTGCAACATGGTGCACTCCATTTGACCTTCTGGAAAAAACAATGAAAAAAGCTGGATATCATATTTTAAAACCTTTTTGAATTCTCCATGAGCTGGTGAGGAAGCAAAGAATACTCAGGGAGAGAACCTCTTGCCATGGCACTGCTCTTGAATAGGCAGTACGAGAAAGGTCTGGCTTGTAGGTGGAGGAGGCTTTATATCGAAGCTTGGACATGTCCACAGAAGTCACAGGACGGAGGCAGCCTATCTGGGCGCACGTGCAGGTGGTTGGAAAATAGTGGTGGGAGCGTGTGAAAGTGGGGGAGAGTGGAGTTTGGAGGAAAAAGGAAGTCTAAAATAATCTCCAGGGAATACTGTAGGCTTGCCTTCCATCACTGACCACCCGCTAGAGATTAGCAGTCGTGGTTTTAAGGGGGGCATGTGGGGAAGCTGGGTGCTTTTCTCCAGTTATGTTCAGCTGCATGGGCACAGGGTAGACTGGGTTTTGGCTGGTGGGTCAAAGTGAGATGGGTAAGGCAGGGAGGGGTGATTATGATGATGCCCCATGGAATCCACGTGGGTAAGGCCAGATGAGAGGGTGGGAGGAGGGTGAGGGAAGCTTAGAAATCAGAGCCTTCTGTTTATCCACTTTGCCGGTGATTATAATCTATCTCCTCTAATAATTTGTATGTATCTCTATGTTCCCCAATTGCTTATAAGCCCATGTCTCATTCTTTGATGTTTCCAACATACTCTGTAGCAGTTTTTTTCTCCAAAGTAGGGAATCCATAACTGTCATTTGGTTTGCATTTTCATATTTTTCTTAGTCATTATACGTCAGTCGCATTATGTGAAATTTTATTGAAAACTCTTTTAAAAAGTCAGCTCCACATAAATATGTATAAGGAGCTGTTCTGCTCCAAAGTGCTACTTTTGAATATAGATGTATCAGCACAGCTGAGGTAAATTAAACTTTTGACGATATGGTCAATTTTGTCAATTAAGTAGTTGGATGAAAAGAAATATTTCAATAAAGTATTTGGCCTGAACTATTTGATTTGAGCTGTGTACATTTTAATCAAATTGACCTAATGCTTGCCAATTTTCCATTTTACTTTGAGGAAAGCCTAGAAGATGAAAAAAGGCAATCACCTTTTTCTTTTGAAAATAATATTTTTATAATGGTTATCAATTTGAAATTTTATTAAAGCTAGGTGTGTGTATGTGTGTGTGTGTGTGTGTGTGTGTGTATGTGTTTTGGTAAGGGGTTCGTGGGGTCAGGAATAGAACATGGAATGAAAAAAGTTAAGTCAGAGGTCAGTGATTGGCAAAGGAGCTCTAAAAATACCCTCTTGTGTGTGACTGCCAAACATTAAAGACTAACAACCAAGAGTGTAGCCTTGAGGTCAAGCAATACATGACTTTCATCATCAGCTCTGTATTGTACACTTTCTCGTGTGTGGTGCTATGCTAGATGCTAGGGCCATAGTAATTAAAACAGATAAACAGAGAGATAAGATTCTTGCTATCATGGGGTTCAGAATCCAGTGGGGCTATAAATTAGAATTCGGATAACTGACTAAATGTGGGGTGTTAGGAAGAGAGGGTTATAGCCAATCACACAGAAGCTTGATCCTGAGAAGATGCTGGCTTAACTTATGTCGGGAATCCAAGAGGACTGCAGAGTCTGAGGAAAGATGCTGATTTAGATGATGCGAGATTAGTTGAGAGGTCTGTACAGAGATTTGTCTGGAAACATCCAGTGGGAATTAGGTGAGAAGCCAGGACACATATATGTGGCTGCTTCAGTTTCTAGGTGGAGGGAAGGAAGGATGTGAGGAAGCAACAGGAAGTTTGGTGGGAGTGGTGAGTTATGAGCTGGGCTGTAAAGAGAAGGATGCTTATTGTCGCCGCATCCATAAAACAGTCAGTGCTAGTGCACTTTATGTCACTTTAGTTTTTCAATATGAGGTTTGTATTTTCATCACACAGCAGATTTGAAATTATACGGGAATGTACCAGGAAATAGAAGTATGTTCTAAAGGTAGAGTAGCTAGCTATGAAAATGTCAGTTAAATCAAATTTCATTTCCAACACTTGAAAGATGAAATATGTATACCAACAGAAGTTTGTTTAGGGACAAGATCAGCAAGCTTTTAACGTTTAATTGCATTTCTGTATTTGGTTTATGTATTTGCTTTTCTCCCTGATGTTCTTAAAATATTACTGGGGGATACTCACATTTTGTTAGCCAAGTTGATGTACTCTCAAAATCTGACCTTCCTCGGACCTAGGGAATGTCTGCTGTACTGCCCAGCCCATCTTGTCTGCCTCTTTCCTTTTTATGTGGTGCTTTTCATCTCAAGGTTAATTCTTGTGGGAAGCGCAGGAGGGGAAACAGGAGGAAGCTTTTGCCTTCCTGAGACTTTGCTCGTGGACACCCCCTTTGCTCACTCGCCGCCTTTCCTTCTGTCTTCACCTCCCACCCTGCAGTTGGTCTCCTCCCCAGAGCTGGGAGAGGGGGGCGGTGCCGGGTCGTGGGTAGAAACCCAGGAGCCCCAGCAGTTCTCTTCCTCTTTGATTTCCCTCTCAGTATCTTGCCTACTTGCCAGCTGGTATTTCTGGCAATAGTCTGCTCATAATGGAAACGTATAAAGTCCAGCCAGACCTATGTGCACACTGCAAATCCTAACCTTTAAAACTTGCATATTGCTTAATCCTAGGAAGCATCGATTTTGGATCCTCTGTACTGCTTTATATTCCTAAGGGATAGTTAGTATCCATTTTGGCTCTCTTGATCTGTTTCTCAAGTGTATTTTTATAAATGCCCTATTTAAAAAAGTATTTCTCCGAAGTGTATCCCAGACAAAACCACACTAATTTTTAAAGAACATTTTTGGGGGGTTGCATAGCTGAATTTGTAAATAACCATTTCATTCCATTTGTGGTATCTTTAGAGCATTTTGCTGTTCATTTTGCTTAGAAAATTCTTACAGCTTGGTACTATTCAACTTTGATTAGAAGGAGTTTTCTACCAATGTAGAAAGAAACAGCTTTGTCACCATCATCGAGAAAGTGAGATTCTGTTGGGAAGGGTAAAGTATGTCTTCGTGATCTTGCTTTCAGCACAATGGAAGAAACAGATTCACATCCAGTGTATTCATCTGGTGCAGAATTTATTACGTAGAAGCCAAGAGAGAAGCACCTCACATTTATTCAGGTTTCATCCTCACTCCTATTTAGAGTTATTTAAAAATAGACTCACTTCATTCTGAGGAAATGATATTGTTTCCCCAGACACTGAATTTAAAACAAACAAACAAACAAACATTTTCAAGTTCCCTTGTTCTTAGGGATTTTTTCTCCCGCTTTCACGGGATGCTTTACACTGTTCATCTAAGAAGGAACTTGGACGAATTTGCTTCTTATGAGCAGCACAGAATAATTAGGCAATTACCCTTGCATCTAGAATCCACTGGGGGGAAAAGGTGACAGAATTGCACAATGGGTTCATTATAAAACAGTGCAAAATAAAAACCTGAGCTTACCAGTTAAGTGGAAAACAGCTCAAAAGGGACTGTAAATGACTGCATGAAAGATGAAAGTAAAAATCATCTTCAGTAGAATGCCTTGGTTAGTCGATTGGGATCAGTGGTAATTGGTTTATTGAAAAGATGAGTTAATGAAAAAGGCAGTAAAACAGGGCAGTTATTAAAAATGATACAAGTGTACCTTAAACATTTTATTTTATATTAAATATATAAAAGCTCATTCAACAGTCCTTTGAGATAGCCCCATGGTATTTTCTTTGATTATGGTTGAACTGATTTGAATTCCTGCAGAAATCACACCCATGATCTATGATTTCTAATTTTGGTATCTTTAAGTGGAGCAGAACTTGAAGGATGTAAGCAATCTGAGTGCAGAATTCTTCTTGACTTTCGTGACACTTTCTCCTAATCTTTTGTGGTACAAGAACATACATCTTCAAAGGAGTATTTTTAGCCATTTGCCTTTATCAGGTTTTTTTTTCAAGCCATTCAATCTATTTTTTCATAGAAATAATGACTCTCTCTTTTGCAGTTATACTTGTGACTTCAAAAATAATTAAGTTACATAATTAAAATAACAAGTACAACTGGTATAAATAAGATTGGGACCTGTGTTAGTAGGAACAGAACCTCATTGCATGGACGGTCTGTGAGGGCATCCCAGCCATGTGGTCAGCATCCGGTAGGCATCCATCACATTCCTCTGTACAACAGAAGAAATAAAAAATAGTTGGTTAATTCAATTATTTGGATCCATAGTTATCAGTAAAATAAAAGGAATGACTTTTTTATTTTTAAGAAAACTTTTATTTTAGAAGTTTTAGATTTACAGAAAAGTTGCAAAAATGGTAGTGCATGGAGTTCCCATATACCCCACATCCAGTTTTCCCTTACTTAGCATCTCACATGAGTGTGGTACATTTGTTACAATTAATGAACTCATACTGATGCATTGTTATTCATCCAAGCCCATACTTTATTAAGCTTTCATTAGTTTTTACTAATGAAAAACTAATGAAATGTTCTTTTTCTTTTCAGGGATTTCATCCAGGATACCTCATGACATTTAGTAGTCATGTCTCCTTAGGCTTCTCTAGATTGTGACAGTTTTGCAAACTTTTCTTGCTTTCAATGGCCTTGACAGCTGTGAGGGGCACTGGTGAAATGTTTTGTAGAATGTTCCTCAGTTTGGTTTTGTCTGGCATTTTCCTCACGTTTAGCCTGGGCTTAGGGGTTTTTATGGGGAAGATCCCAGAGGTAAAGTACCATTCTCGTCACATCATACGAAGGGCACCTCTCAATATGATCAATATAATTTATCACTGTTGATGTTGACCTTGATCACCTGACTGAGGTAGTGCAGTCACGTGTCTCCTCTGCTACATTTGTGTGATTTTTGTACTCGGATGGTTTGCTACAGAGAAATGGGAACATGTGCAGGTAGGTGAATTCTTTCAACAGTGTTCTCTTCATGATAGAGTTAGATAGTTTGGCCTCTTTATGAGGATTTTGTGAGTAGCTGAAAGAAATGCACTTAATGTCATCTTAGCACTCCTACTGAATTCCAGTTTCGCTGTCTTGTTTCATGTTTCTTGAGCTTTAGTGTCTAACTGAGGGAAACACAGGCTCCAAAGATGTTTTTTTGGCAGTGGTTTGGAAGGAAAATGGAACACTTTGGCTGTACAGTTGTGCTTTTTCAGTTGCACGATTCAGGATTTCAAGCTCGACTTAATGTGCCATTCCTTGGTTCAGTTTTATTTGAATCTGTCGTTAACGTTTTCTTGCAACTTAAAAGTTTTCTCACTACTCTTGGGTGCATTTAGCAGAAATGTATTGCGTACTTGATAATCACCTTGCAGCATATCAGTGGATGACCGAGACCAATTAAGCATTGATAAGTCCATTGCCCAATTGTAAATCATCCCTGCGATGGAAAGTTATTCCAATATGGTGTAGAGAAAAGTTTTGCGCTATTGGCCCAAGCTGCAACCACGACCTCTCATTTCACATGCTTCACAGAGGAAGTTGCACAAAACCTGAGAAACAATCTTTTAATAAAGAATCAGACGCCTACACTATGCTAATCTATTGGAAACATTTTAATATAGAACACAAAGAGATCTCTAAACCTCAGAGACCATCTGTTGCCTTTTGTGGGCCTGGAGATTGTGAGGATGTTACACAAACTTCCTTTTACCCAGAGTTATATGGTGAGAATGTGAAAACTTTTCATTTTAGAATTGAAAGTCATCTACCTTTTTAAAATAATAATGGTTTTCTAACTCTCAGAAAAGAACAGAAACACTGGTCCTGGCAGTTTAAACCTAATTCTACGTTATCAATGTGAAAGGAAAATAAGGCTGAGGTCAATTCTCTTCAAGGTTTAATCTCCTGTAGCCCCAAAGGACTTTATTTTTCAACTTAATCTTGGCTGAATACAGAACGTATGCATCTGTTTTCCCAAAATCTACATCACGTGGACAGCCTCAATGTGGACTTAACCTGGATCAGGTAAATGATGTGAACAGCTTACTGACCATTCAGACGTTATCTTACCATCTTATGTTGTTGTCTTGGTTCTTTGCCTATTGCCAGGGTATTTGCTTCCACTGGTACCATAGTATGAAATGACACATTTTGGAAAGAAGCAGCATGGCACTGTGAAAACACCTTTGGAAGGGAAATCCTAAGACATTGGTTTTACAGTTCCCTCTGTCACTTCTAATTCTAAGATCTAAAGATCCTAACCTTTGACCTGTAGTTGCCTGGGGGAGATTGAGGGGACAATTATAACTGCTTTGCTTATCTTTAGGAAGGTAGTTTTAGGATCCAGTGGATGCTAATTGTGCAAATGCATTCTAAACCACACTGTACTGGAAAATCAAAGGAAAAGAAAGAATGGGAGTCTGCTAAATGGCAAGGAAAAGTCTACAGGAATCCTTTCTACCTACACCACTATTAGGTATCACAGTTCAGGGTGTGGTGAAGACCTGTGCTGGTAAAAAAAAGTGGACCCAAGGGACAGAGAAGAGAGTGAATTTATCCACAGTGATGAGAACATCTCCATGCCTGAAGCTTAGATTACAAAGTACTTCAGTGGCGTCACAATTATGAGAATTACAACTAGTTGTTTAACAAAAACCTGATGATAATAATCATGATGATAAAGAATCCACTATAGAAATTGGAAGTTGGACAACAGGGCTTTTAAGGTTCTTCCTGGTTTTGAAATCCTCTGGATGGCCACTTACAATGATCAAACCAATGACTTAAGCTGAAGTAAACCATAGACCAATGGGGGAACAACAAATAAAAATAAATATTTTGAAATATTTTGAATAATATGCTTTCACGTCTAAATAACTTCAGCTTTTAAGATGAGAACATTAGTGGAGAGCTCACTGTGTGCCAGGCAGTGTTCTCAGTGCCAACCTAATTCAGTAATCCTCGCAGCCACCCAATGAGGTAGATGAGGAAACCAAGACACAAAGAGAAGGAATGACTTGACTGAGGTCATGCAGCTGGTTCTGGGGAACCAGGACTTGGACAGAGGCCATTGAACTATAAATATTAAACAAAAATGAAATTGGGAAGATGTCACTAATAGACTTGGGACAAAATAGCTATTTGGGCAATTGGGAAAATAGTGGAAATGAAAAAGGAAGAGGGGCTAACCAATTGACAATTCAGAACCAGTAACTACTTAAATGTTCAAAGACAAATGACAGAATATAGACAAGAGAATGCTATGGTATAAAAGGAAACATCCTGGAAATTAATATTTGGAATGTATTTATTTTTAAAGTTAATATTAGGTAGTGAATGGCAAATATTTAAACACTTTTTAAATAAGACCATTCCAGTAGTTATCCTAATCATATTCAGGATATGTAGTTTTGTTTTGTTTTTTTAATCTGTTTCTGAGGAAAGACGAGTGAAACACAAAGTTTAAGTCGTGGAGAAAAGGGCTATTATTTTAAGTTTAATTCTTAACAGGAGAAGCATGTGATTATATTGAGTAAATATACTTTCTCACTGGCTTCAGTACTTTAGTTCATAACCAGACCATAACTTTATGCCAAAAGATTTTGACAAAAGGAACCATTTGTGCTACGATAACATAACATTTGCTATGTTCCATTTGTTAAGAATTCTGTTTCCTGGTATTGTAGATGTTGTTTTTTCATTTCATACTTCAGGTTTCTACTTCTGCATTTCCCTCCCTGAATACTCATGAAAAATTGCTGCACCTGTGACACGTTGCATGATTATTTCCCTCCTCTGTGTGCTCAATTTGTATATTATTGTATCATGACATTTTGAATCAAGAGCTGCTAGTTCCAAGCCGCTATCAGCAGCCGATGCCAAAAATATTCATTATAACACTTCTCAGCATGTGAGAGCACTTCAAATCACAGAGACGGAGTTTCCAGTCATTATTCTTTTCTTTTTTTGCATATTATATGGCAGAAAGAATGCAAAACAAAGGGAGATTTATTAGAAAATAATGCCATGGGAAAATGTTGTAAAACATGCGAGTCACCGTTCGTGAAGGTCGTGAAATTCAGTACTGCTTTAGAGATACCGTCTCCGAGGCCTGCTCCCCTTTCTTTCTCTTTTCTCAAACGGTTTTCAAGTGGCATGTTTTTTGCAGTCTTTGATTACATTAAAGTGCAAACTATTTACACATCTGGAAGTAAGCAACACCCTCAGCAGAGAACCAGGAAATGAGATGTGGAGCCGACGTTTGCCTCAGATGTGGCCCCTTTATGTTAACACGCTGGTCAAGACACATGTAGTCCTCGTGGTAGGACCAGGGCCATGGGAGGCAAGGGAGGCTTTCTCCTCTAAAGAAGAACAATTAAAAAACAAATTCAAGAAGTAAGGTTTGTCATTTCCTAATGTTGAGACTGCTGAGCCTGCAACTATCAGCAAATTTCTTATACATTAATTCATTTTGCAAAGTGAATGCTGAGACCCGGTAGCCAACTGACAAGATGCCAGAAAATGTCATGGCAGAGAGGAGAGGGCCTTCAGTGGCATTTTTTGATACCTGACCTCCATCTGTCACCATCTTCTGGAGGAAGAAACATGGAGCTTGTTGATTGGGGAGATGGTTACCAGAGATGGAAAAGTGGGGTTAGTGAGGGGACTGCGATTTGTGGATTCTGTTTCTACTGCCTGAAAAACTGGGGGCTAATAATCTTCCCTCCCTTCTTCGCTGGTTCTGGAGAGACTCTGAACAAAGGGCCGTGGAGGAGGGCATGTGTAGTTTTCATTTTAGCCTGTGAATACGTATCAAGTGCTCCCTTATCTCTGGTTTCTGCACAATGTCTAACAAAGAGGGCCAAATGCCACACGTCACTGGAAATTAACCAGCGCCATTGCTATGGTCTACTGCATTCAGAAGAGATGCCATGCCCAGACCACCCCTTGGCTCTCATTGTTGTCTTCTGCTTTAGCTGCCCTGCCCTTCTTTATACAGATTGAATCCATATTTTTAAAAATGTATTCATATAGAGATGTCTTATATCCTGCTGCGTGTCAAGCCCACTGTTTTAGGTGAAGTGATTTCTTTTGTCTGGTACATAATGTTTTGTTAACTTTTGACTTGGAAATCACAAACTCTTACCAAAGCCTTAAAGGAAAAGCTAAGAATTAATCTTTATTGAGTACTTAGTGTCTGATATCATAGTAAACACTTTATATATGAAAGCTTAGAACAAACTGATGTGCATGTCTTTTAAAAAAATAATCTACTCTTACCTGAGGAAACGGTTTAGGATACTGATCTCACATTTTCCTGTTGTATTTGAAATTCTGGAAGATAATAACATGAAAGACTTACCCTCAAGAAGAATAATACATTTAAATCTCCTGCTTTGAAAATGGTCATAAATTTCCATATTTATTTTGCTCTGGAGTGTATATTGTGAAATGTTTGGCAGGTAAGATTTGACTTCTTTTAAACCCCATGAGTTTTTGCCAATTCATTTAAATTCGTAAAAGCAGTCCTTTTATTAACAACAACAACAAAGCCCCACAAAACTTAGGCTTTCCTAAGTGGAATATGATCAAGCCATTTTCAGAAATCTGTCAACACATTTCTGGTGTGACAAAAGACTTCTGAATGGGAAGGCTTGTTCAGTATTGACCACTGATTCATGTTAAAAAATTAAATGCAAGCCAGAAGAAGGAATCTGTACTGGCTCTGGTCAGCTGGCCATTCTGCAGCTGTTGGGATTGGGGAAAAGGGGATCCAGGATCACCAGCCAGGCTGGCTCTAACTCAGGTAACTGGAGAGTCAGCATTAATGTGCTGACTCATTGCAGTGACTCTGAAGCATTTCTCTCTTTTAAGTGCTTCCACATGTGTGCAGAGAGAAGGCTGAGTGGATGTCATATGGGCAAGTAGGAGGGGCAGCCTGGGGTCTTCCAGTCCCATTCGTGGTGGTCAGAACCAGAGGAGGGGAGGTCACCTGCTGAATCCGTCCAGCTGCACCGTAGCTGCTAGTTTCTGAGCTCTGTCTTTTTTGCCAGCTTCATTTTTAGGATCCCATCCATCTTATTCAGATTAAGTCCTTGAAGTTCTTCCTCAGTTTTCCCAGTGTAGCTTGACAGCATGTAGGACTCTTAGCTCTGTGCATAATTACCTGGTTCTAAAAAAGCTTTATTTATCAGTCCATCTATTTTAATTTATGTTTGTGAATTTATTTACTTTGGTGAATAGATAAAAATTTCTTGAGACAGGGAAGAAATAAGCTCCACTAGGCTTCTGTTAGTACTGCTGTGAAATCTTCCACACATTTTTTCTCCCAAACTTTCTGAACACACTAGCAAGTTCCTCTCTCTGTGTTCCACTGAGATCTTTAAATAGCACTTTCTTTAAAGAGCACTTTCTCTGCTCTAAAGGTAAGGATCAAGCCAATTGTATAAAATCCCCAGGGTGGTATCTGAAATTTGTAAACTTCAAAAGAAAAAAATGCTTAATATTAACTTTTAAATAATAGCATACATAGGAAAGAAGATAATTCATAATGTTATTTTGAGTTATTTGGTAGTTAAATAATTTCAACAGTTTGTAGCTAAAAAGTTAGAGAATCTATATCAATTACTCTTTTTAGCAAAAGCATCTTTTTAGTACTTTTAGAGTCATGAACAAGAAAATACGCTGCTTACTAAAAAAAGACTTGCTCAGTTTTTGTGTACTCTTTGTTTTGATTAATTTTTGTGTGTGAAAGTGATACAAAGTGAAAAAGAATAATGTTATTTTTTAAATGTTATTGGTTAAATAACTTATATTTGAATTCTGCAACATTTTAGGTTCCACTGAGGGAAAATTATAAACTATCAATACATAGGCTTGCATAGGTGCATAGAGCAGGTTTCACTAAGACAGGGTGGTTCTCTGCTGCTGCTGTGTCATCTCTGGGCACTGTGGCTCCAGCAAGGGCTGGTGATGATGGCATAGGATGAAAACTATGTGATTTAAAGGTAGGATGTGGAGGAACAAGGCAGGAAAACTGCTAGGCGAGGGTGACAGTGGCCTTAGACCTAGCTCAGGGTTGTCCCCTATCACTCACTCTAGACAGAAGTTCAAGGCTACAGCCAAGTCTTGTGTATGCAGAGGAGCATGATGCTACATTGAGGCTGGGCTCAGGCACAGTACTAGAATTTAATGGAAAAGTTGGTAATTGGCACCAGAACAAAGTAGATCAGGTCCAGAGAGCCAAAGATGCGTGGTTCCACTGAACCTTAGAGGTTGGTGACTACTGCATCCAGAAGCTGGCCCAGAAAGGGAGCAGCTGTGACAGTTTCACTAATGTGCCATGCAGCTAATTACCTTTCTACTTATTTAACCGAGCTTTGCTTTGACAACTCAGTCACTTTCTAAATATGCTGAACTTAATGGAAATGACTTAACCCTGTAAGGCTGGCATATTTTGGCCTCACTAGAGTCTTAGAGAAAGAGAGAGGAAAAAAAGGGTGCCAATAAATTTGCTTACCATAAATAAGATAATCACAATGTTATGAGAACCATAAATTATTCAACAGTGAATAATATAATAAACATGTGTTGAGCACCGACAATGTCCAGAGAACTATGCAAGGCCTGAACCTGTGTCGGCAAATGAAAAGGGGATGCAGAATCTGTTCTTGTGGATTTTATTGTCAGAAGCAGAGGTCAGCAAAGTACGACCCATCACCAAGTGCTTTTGTAAGGAGAACAAGCTAAGACTGAAAAAAAAATCTAAAGAAGACTAATATTTTGTGGTACATGAAAAATTATATGAAATTCAAATTTGGGCATACAGATATAGAAATATAGTTCTATTGGAACATAGTCACACTCATTCAGTTACCTGTTGCCTATGGCTGTTTTCACATTGTAATGGCCAACCTGAGTAATTAGAGACCTTTTGGTCCATAAAGCCTAAAATATTTAGTATCTGACTCTTTCCCAAAAAAGTTTGTCAATGGGTTTTCTAGTGGGGTAGAAAGACATTCATCAGATTATCACACCATTAAAATACACACGTGGTAAGTGCTGGGTAGGAAAGGTGTATAAATATATGAACTTGTATAATGGGACCTAGAAATGTAATGATGGTAAAGCAGACCCACAGTGGCCTTAATACATTCATCCCTTTTTAAAAAATTTTTATTTATTTTTGGCTGTGTTGGGTCTTTGTTGAGGTGCGTGGGCTTCTCATTGCGGTGGCTTCTCATTGTGGAGCACAGGCTCTAGGCGCGTGGGCTTCTGTGGCTGCAGCACGTGGGCTCAGTAGTTGTGGCTTGCGGGCTCTAGGGCACAGGCTCAGTAGTCGTGGCACATGGACTTAGTTACTCTGCCGCGTGTGGTGTCCTCCCAGACCAGGGCTCGAACCCGTGTCCCCTGCATTGGCAGGGGGACTCTCAACCACTGCACCACCAGGGAAGTCCCCATTCATCACTTTTTGTTAAATTCTTTACAGGGCTCACAAGAGACCACACTGAAGGAGTGATAAGCAAATTTTAATTGGTAACATAATTCTAGTAATACTAAGTGTTTAGGGGTTTCTAACTGAATACCTTCCAATCTGGTGTTGCAGGTTTGTAAGGCAAAAGGGCCAGAAATATTGAATAAGTTTAATAACAACATCCTGTAATTCTCAGGCCTTCACTGGCTACCCTTGGCACTTACTGGTACTGCAACTGAAAAAGAAAACCGACAAATTCACAGTATATTGAGAAAAATGTTGAAGGATAGATACTTTTAAAAAAGAGAAAAGACAGCGCCTGTTCATGTGTATGAAATGATAGAAATATATTGTTCTCCATAAATGAGCCAAAGGTGCTTATTTTTGTGTGATGAAGAGACTATTAAAAATTTAGAGAATAATACTTTTCTTCTGAAGGATTCAAAGTGTTTTTGTTCTAATTCTCTGAATGTTATTATGGAATAGTAAACAAAAAAAAACCTAAGTAAATATCTTAGTCTGCATTTAGAATGATTACGAAGCTGAATCGGTTGAATTCATCTCTGAACTTTGAATCAGTTTTCCCGTTAATTACTGAGAATTTGGGGATATGTGAGAATAAGGCTGTTCCCCCAGTTTAGGTAGATCGTTTTTGTAAGTTCACGATAGGCTTTAGTTTGCAGGCTTCTATGAACACAAATCACCTTATCAGTCTTTCCTGATCGCAACTGAGAGAAAAAAGCTACAGTAAAATCATTGTTCCAGAATGGTACTGATATAAAAAAAAATGCTAGGGTAACATAGAAAAGCCTTTGAATTGTTAGATTCTTAGACAGATTCAACTTCAAAGCCTACTTTATTCTCTGATGCAAAGGTTTTTTTTTTTTATCATCCATTCTCAAAAGATTTTAGTTCATTTGTGTGGCTTTAAGAGATTCTCATTTATTCGTTGATCAAACAATTATCAAGTGCCCACAGTGTGCCAGGCATTGTGCCTGCTACGCACGGAATAACAGGACGATTAAAGTGAGTTCCCAGCATGCTCAAGTGCAAAAAGGTAAAAAGGTAAAAAGTGGAACTCCAGTGGCCAAGGAATCATCCTCCCAAAGATAAATTTTTGTAATGGGTTGAGCGGTCTAGTAGCAGAAGGGCAGGAAGTGCTGTTTTATGCACACCTACAACCATTTTACAAGTCTCTTATTTTTAAAAATTCCATTTGATGAATTTTCATATGTTTTCTAGGGCCATTTATGTTAAGAGCCAGAAGAATTTAAAAATTAAACATTCAGTGTTAGACATTTGATCAACTGAGATATTTTCTCATGATAGAGATATAAATTATGTGATCTGCTCTACAGTTCTGGTCTGAAATGTAAATAAAAACAAGTAGAAAACATTTGTGGAGGGAGAAGAAAAAGAAGATATGGCATTATATACATCAATAGAGATGTTTTCACAGAGAATTACTGAAAGATTTGCAGGTCTACCTTTTAAACAGTTTCTGTGAAATTGAGATGTTAATAGTTGTTATATTCCAAATAATGTTATAAACCAAGGCTCCTTCATATTTACCTTCACACTCTTAGCCTAATGCCAGACAGAGCACATGCACCTGTGTTGCTGCCTACGTATGCAACATTTTCAGAAAGGTCCAAACAAAACCAAAATATATTTATGATAGGGACTTGGCAGCCTGGAGTTAGAAGCCTTCTTCCTGATTGCTCTCACTATTAAAACTCAAATTTCTCTCTTGTTGTCAACTGTGTTTCAGAAAGAGGGAAAGCTTACCAGGAACAAAACGTATGCCATACATCCTCGCTTGAAGGAAGGAAGAAAATATTTGCCTTCTCTAGAAATGAATCCCAGGGATTGTGTTCATAGCGTGGCTTTTATGGAATTACACAAAGCACCTTAGGTACATATTGTTAAATGTTATTTATTTAAAAGAACAAGTACTGCTTATATTCATAATCGTTTTTCATAATACTGCAAAAGATTTCTGACTCAACAGTGAAGTAATTAATCAATAAAGATTTATTGAGCACTTTTTGTGCTCCAGAAATGAATAGGTTAGTGGAAGAAGTAGCGTAACACATAAATTATGATACTCATTGGTACCTTCATTAAGCAAATGTCCATTAGGCATTTTGTACAAACAAACCTCACGCATTATGAGTGATGGGGAGAAGTGACGCTACACTACACGGTCTTTGGTCACAGGGGTAAGTTGTCATGCAGAAGACCAAAACATATCAGTGAAATGGCTGACTGAGTGTAACATGCAGTTAATAATACTGTGGCTATTTAAGCCTTTAAAAGGAAAAGGGGGAAGAAGAACTTAATCAGCTCCTGTGTGATGGGGAAGGTTTGAGCAGCAGGAAATTTCTTGCAAGCGAAGGCAGATGAACAGTGGTAGGGAGAATAGAATAAGCAAAGACGGTGCCGGGGAGTAAATGCTCACAATGCATTCAGGAGAGAGGCTGTAAACACATCTGAATATTCAGCAACTGTCTAGGATTCCGGGCCCCTTACATTAAAACATCTGTGGATGAGATTACTTAACTCCATCTAAGAGGTTGGAGCCTGCCCTATGCAATAAGACCAATTTTGCCCTCAGTCAGAGCATGTTCTGAGAACCAAGGGTTCAGGGTGGTTTTCCTTCCTTCTGCAGCTGTGTTACTCTGAACGCTGTTCCAGGAAGAATACTCTCTCTCCTTGGTCCTTGTTACCAATGCCTTGCCTTGTATCACAATTCTGCAACTACAGCTCTGTTTGCCTTGAAGTATCTGCCTTGCCTTCATGTCCTATGTAACTGGCTGTTGTAACGCTGGGCAAATTACTTACCGTCTCTTTTCCTCCATTTTATCATTTGTAAATTGGAATAAAAACAGTTCCTACCTCAGTAGAATTTATGTATTAAGAACATTTAGAACAGTGCCTGGAACTTGCTAAGCACTATAAAAGTACAAAAAACTATCAAAGTATTATGTTGGCTTGTTTACAAAGATTTGGCTTATCTATTCCCTGACTAAATAGAGATCTGAAAGAGTGGAGAATTTGTGAAGGAGATAATCAGAAATATTGGGATGTGGTGTACTCTCATAGTGACAAAATAGAGGAAAACTCAGGGCAAAGGTTGTGTGGTATTAATTCTGAGTGTAACAGCCCAGGTTATTTAGGAACCAGGTTTATTATTGATGTGATAAAAATGCCAACTAGCATTTATCCCACCAATCCTTAGTTCCTCCTGTTTTTAGAAATGCACGTATATAAATCATTCCAAGGAAGTTACTTTCCTAGGCTTTTTATTATCTTCAGAAAACAGCTACCATGAATATATTTCATATAACACACACAAACACAATGTGAAAATTCTTAATGAAGTAGTGACATGGCGCTTGAAGCAGCATTCATAACCAAAAGCCTAGTTTTAATCTGGGTACCAAGAACATTCATCAAATCACCAAAGGGATTGTATGGAGTTATAAATATTATCTTTGATCTATATGAATAATTTCCTCTGCCATCAGGAGGGTATAAGTTTGTAGTAATTTTTAAATGAATAAACATATTTAATTTTATGGTCCTCCAAGATTTATTTTCTTTTTTTTTTTCTTTCATGCCTTTGGTGACTGTCCCTGCCTTTTTTTGCAAAATATGTGATATATACAGTTCAAACAAAATGGTCATACACACACACACACACACGCACACACAGCTAAAGACCTATAAATAATATTTGTGTTAATTATTTAGGGTCTTCCACACTCACCAGTTAGTAGGAAATGTCATTAAAATTTTAAAAATAGGATTGTTTGCATTTAAACAATGAATAAGCATTTGTGTTTGAAATCTCCATTGAAATGCTTTAGTTTTATAATTCTGTTATTTTATAGCTGATGCACAAACTCACACGGGGGCCTGTACTTGTAATCAATGCATAGATATGTATTTAATCTAAAAAATTCACATTAAAATTAACACAGAAACTTAACTTCTTAAAATTTTAAAGCAGAAAACTATCTTACAGAGCATCTAGTCTAATTCCATTTTTAAAATGAGGAATTGTAATGAGAGGTAGCTGCACGGTTCATCCTCCCATTGTTCATATTATGAAGGGTTAAGCTTTAGCCAAAGTGTAGATTACTGAAGTGTTTTTTTTTTCCCTTAGGACTTTGCCGTATTTATCGTTAGTATGTTCCTCCTTTATCCAGCAACCCTCAGTCATTCCCTTACGTCAACAAATTTTATTGAGGATTTACATTTTATAGACTCCTTCATGGAGGTGATGATTAGATCAAGACAATCTTAGAAAGTTTTGTGATTGTTCTTTGTAAAAGAGTTAATATTTGGAGACTCTCGAGTGGGCTACCTGAAATATATTTTTGTGTGGAGAAGAGCTGTTTCCTAGAGTTTGAGATGCTACCAGGATACCATCTTGTTTCTGAGTACTGCTCTGTCATTGGAAAAGGAAAAAGCAAAATTGACTACAGTGTTTCCTGAAGCTCCAGTGCCAGGACTGTTTCTGTAACAGCTCTTTACCCTTCACTGTTTTTTGGTCATAGAAACAGAATGTTAAAGATCATCTAGTTACACCCACTTTAAGCATGTAAAAATATCAACAACTCTTGACTATCTTCCGGTGTTTTATATGCATTACTATTCTATTTAAACCATTTAAATAATACTGCAGTGTGCATGTATTATCTTCAATTTACAGTGGAAAAATTGAGACTTGAAAAGTTTATTGACCCACGCAAGTTCACACTGTCAGTGAGTGGCATTCTGAAATTAAGGATTAGGAAATAAAATAAATGACTTAATGTCACTTAATGTCTCCCTTATGAATATATGCATTAGAGAAAAGTAATTTTCAATGCAGAATGGTTGAAGTGGATAATGAGTTCAGAGAAATATTTCAGTGTAAATCTTTGAAAAAACTTATATTTCCTAAGAATGGTTGGAATCTACTCTAAATCTGAAGGATATGAAAAAATAAAACTTATGGCAAAGTGTTGTTTTTCAGTGTGAACTTTTGGATAATGCCAGTAAGCACTTCCTTCTAGTTTGCTTAATATATGTCCCCTATAATTTCATTCACATTCATCAGGTCTCACATTCATATTCAACATGTCACCACATGGGTTCTGTAGATATTGTAGCAGAGGTTGCTAGTAATTCTCCTCTCTCCATTCTCACCTTCTTTTACAGCAGTAGATATTCTAGCTGAGTGCTTGGCCATGTTCTTAAAGACTATATTTCCCAGACTTCCTTGCAGGTAGCTGTGTCATGTGATCAAGCCATACCCAACAGGATATGAGTGAAAATAGTGTGAATAATTTTCAGGGAATTTGCTTAAAATAGAAGTTGTAGTATGTCCACTTTTCTTTTCTCCATTGGCTGGAACATGAGTGTGAGGGTTGGAGCTGGAGCAGTCATCTTAGGATATGAAATATTGCCTGTTGAGGACTGCAGAGCAACATGGTAGAAGGAGCCTGGTCCCTCACATCTTGGAACCACCATGTCCACTTTGGACTGACTGCTTATCTCTCTCAAAGAGATCAACTTCTATCTAGAAGTCACTGCACATTTTTACATTGACAAGCCATACCCTAACCTTTTCAGGTACTAATAAGTATGACTTGAGAGAAGGGATCCATAGACAAAAATTTACATAAACAAAGCTAGAAAGGTGTTTTTTTTTTTTTTAATTTTAGGACTTTTCAGAGCTCTTATTGGATGAATGTTAGGGGTGAATCTCAAAAAGGAAGTATGCAGTATTTCTAATTTTTTTATTGTGAAAATAATTTTTTAAATGGGGCATCCTATGGATGTGGACTGCATTTTGAGAACTGCAACTTTAGGAGCTCTTAGTGGCTAAGCTTAAGGTAAATGTTGAGGGTAGTACTTTGAGGGTAGAGGCAGGCACGAGGAAGTTTTGGTGTAGAGAGCCATTCAATTCAACATATTATTAGGGAACACCAAGAGTTGTGGAGATAGAAATACATTACTTTAGAAGGAAAATGAAATCAATTATTATTGGAAGCACTATGATAACTATAACTATGATGTTAAGATAGATGAAATAATTTCTAAATAAGAGATGGCTCGGGTTGCTTATGTGATGACCTATAACGAGATAGGGATACACTCAGGACCAAGATTGGGATCCCTGATGTCTTCTGAATTTATATGTGTGGAGCTCATTGGTCATTATATGGCTGGAAGAAGTTACAGGGTTTGCGTGCAAATGTACGATTTCGTTTCTTTGGTGTAGTTGTGAGAAATACCTGGTAGAGGAAGGATAAATCCTGGCCAGGTCATCCCTTGTTGCCTCCACTGGTTGAGACATACAGACCCTGAGATATTTGGAGAGACATCTGGATGGATGTGTGCCTCCTGCTTTTGCAAGTAGAGGTTTGAAGCTCAGAGAGATGAGAAATCTTGGAGAAGTAGATTTGGAAGTCATTTTCAGTGACAGTTGAAGCATGGAGTATATGTGGAATAAAAAGAAAAAACACAGGATAGGATGTGGGAAACAAAGCATTTAAGGCACTGGTGGAGGAAGGAGAGCTGTAGAATGACTGAGAAGTTAGGACCAGAGTAATAATGTGATGACTAGGAAAAACAGAGTCAGGGATTCCAACAAGGGAAGATTGTTAGTTTGGATAACTAGGAGGCTGTTGATGACCATGGTGGAGTCGATCAGGTTGGAGAGATAGGGGTGGGGGTTTGATTGCTCTGCTTTGAGGAATGGATGACCATGAGGAGGGAGATGAGGTGGGGCCAGAAGGTGCTAGAATGCAGACAGGACACATTCTACTTTGCTGGGCTGATGAATAGAGTTTTCATGGGAAGGGTCACTCTTGCTTCCTCTTCACTGGACATTCTAACTCCATAAAAGCTTCAAGGAACAGTGGCAACGCAGGCCACTGGAGCCCACTCAGAGCCTGCATCCAGGAAACTCAGTTTTGATGCTACTCTATTTATAACGAATAAAAGGAATGTCTTACTTTTCATCAAAACAATGACTTGATTTCAGTTAGAATACATTTAAAATTATTTTTATTTACCTTTGTGAAAATATCACTCTTGAAAGCTCAAGCATTTGGGAAAAAAATAGAAACCCATAGCAAAAATAGATGAAATCCAAATTCAGTTCCCCAAGCACCTTGGAAAGTGCCTCTTTGTTCTGTTTCTTTTACGCCTGTTGACTGGAGATTACTTCTATTCATTCATGTAACCCTGGTGTTAGGTCCCTTTGGAATTTACATAGAGTTGACTCAAACTCCCAACTCCATTTTCTGTAGGAAGTTCAACATCTTCCCCACAATTTCTGCTATTTCCCAGGGACTCATGTGCTCACTTCCACCCCTAAAGCTGTTTTCATATTTCTGCTGACTCTAAATCTCATTTTTATCTCAGTGCCTGGAGCTATTCTTATTTCTCTGTCCATGTATATTCAAAAGTGAAAACAAGGGACTTTCCTGGTGGTGCAGTGGTTAAGAATCTGCCTGCCAATGCAGGGGACACAGGTTTGAGCCCTGGTCCGGGAAGATTCCCACATGCCATGGAGCAACTAAGCCCGTCCACCACAACTACTGAGCCCACGTGCCATAACTACTGAAGCCCATGTGCTTAGAGCCCATGCTCCGCAACAGGAGAAGCCACTGCAATGAGAAGCCCATGTACCACAACAAACAATAGCCCCCTCTCACCGCAACTAGAGAAAGCCCATGCCCAGCAACGAAGACCTAACTCAGCCAAAAATAAATAAATGTATTTAAAAAAAAAAGTGAAACCAAAAGCACCATTCAAAGAATACATTGGTGTGTAGTGCTTTACTGAAGGTTTGCAGTGATGAAGGCAGTTTACCTCAAAGAACCAAACTCTGACTTGGTTAATAACTGAATGCCCTGACTTGCCTGCCACTTGGAATTTTTTTTACCGACCTCCGTTTCTGCATGATCAAACCTTCTATTAAGTTGCTGTCTGCTGTCCCATCCACTCTCACTGATGACTTGCCTTCTCTCCTCTCTAGATGCCTCCTCCACCCTCCAGATTTTGTTAACATTTCATGGATCAGTCAAGCTATTACTTGCTTTTGCTGTTTTCCCATAAAGCATTCCCCTTGGGTCACACTTCCCTGCGTAAAGCAGTCTATCCAGGTATTTTTCCTAAACAAAGATAGTTCTCTCCTTTAGGGGAACTCTGGTGCCAGCTGTTAAAATGATATTTTTTCAACATGCTAAATAATTTTAAAAAGATAAATATGTTATTTATTCTTCAGTGGCTGACGTTTGTGGATACTGCTGAAATAATTGCGTATTTTCCCTGCAGCCTGTGGTCTAAGTAGGGACTGTTATTTGAACAGAGTGAATAAAAGAAATAATAATAATTATTTAATATGTACAGACCTGCATCCACAATATACTCAAAATATGCTTGTAATTGTTACTTACCATATAGAGAGCTTCCTCCCTGATATGTTAAGTCATGCACAGAGTACTGCTTTAGGCCTGGCCCCTGAGCACTGTGTCTCCAAATCACTCTGTTTACAGTAAGATGTAAACTCTGTAAACAATGAGCATAAATTTGGGAACGGACTCTGAAGGCATCCTGTGCATTTAGTGGGAAAAAGGATGACTGGATACTTTCCAGGGGAGCCTAGGTACATTTCAAATGGAGTTCCTAAAGGATTTTATTCTGAATGAGATGTGAATAGTTATATCATAAAAGCTTAGACTTTTAAGCTGTGTTGTTTCCAAGAAGGATTTTATTTTTCTTTATTTGCTTTTTTGAAGTGAGCAAGGCAGAGGAGAGAAAACAATTACTTAATATGCATTAGCCACTGTGCCAGTTGCTTTATATTGGTATTTGATTTCGTCCTCACAATAACTCTGCGAGGGAGGTTAGCATCACTATTTTCAGATTAGAAATGCGGCACTTAAAGAGGTAAGTATCTCTCCTACGGTTGTATCCAGAGAAGAGTAAAGTTAGGATTCAACTCGGGTCCAACCTCACCATGACAGTTCAGAATATGGAAATCACAATTCTCCATTACTCACTTCTTGAACTTACGACTTTGTATTCCTATTCTTCTCTCAAAAAACACGAGCACGGCACTGTGTAATTCTACAAGAGGAGGGGTAAGACAAATGTCATTTGTAGGAAGAATAAAGCTGTTTCAGTGAAGGAGTTGAGTCACTGGGACAGTTTTCCATTGTATTTTTTTCCCTTAAATTTGTTCGTTATCCAAATACATTAATATTCCGAAAGTGCTCTTTTTAAAAATGGGAAATATATTAAAATAGCATGCTTGTTAAACACATGATCTTGTTCTTTAGGCAGATGGTATACTTACACAATTCAGAGCAGGGACCAGGGACTCTGGGTTTCGATGCTTGATACGTCCTGTGTTAGATGTGTGACCTTAGAAAAATTAGAGGGTTTTCTCCGTGGTTTTCTCTTTCTTAGTTTCCCTTTCTCCTTAAAGATGGTAAAATATAAGAATAATCCTATCTTATAGTTATTGTGAAGGTTAAAATGTGCAAATATATGGAAAGTGCTTAGAAGAGTGTATGGTATACAGTAAGGGATCAATAATTTTGTTATTATTAGTATTATAAGTTGATGAGGAACGATAGACAGTAGTAATAAAGATATTCATATAAGACATAACTCACAGTTGGAACATTAAGAAGAAAACTCTGGCAACTGAACTGATTAAATATAACATGTACATTTTGTTAAAATATTGCTAATTGTAGTGTTATTTTAATAACCAAAAGGTGGAAATAACCTGAACCTCCAACAATAGAGAAATAAACATATAAGCTTATATATAATGGTAGCTACCAAGGTATCATGCTTTCCACATAAATGTATTACATGCACAAAGGATTAAGATATTGTATTTAATCTACATCTATCTATCTATCTATCCATCCATCCATCCATCCATCCATCTATCTATCTCTATACATACATATATAAAGGACCGGATGGAAACACAGCTGTATGTTAAAAGCAGTAATCTTTCAATAAGTGATTACAGGTAATTTCCGCCCCCCTCCCATTTTTCTTCCTCAAGTTCCCAATACTTTCATAGTCATAAAACATCATTGAAATAAAATAAAATAAAAATTAACCCAGATGGTATATGAGCCACAAAATATATACTATATATTGTCACATCATCTTTTTTTCATAGACACTTTATGCACAGCCCCTGAAGGCAGGGCTTCAGACACATCCTGTGCTTATGTGGCTTCACAGTGGGTGCCATCATTACACTCTAGAGCACATGGGGCCAGACCTTCTGTATTTGGTCGAACGTGATTCCCTCTTTCACTGTTGTTTTTTCTTTCAATCATTTAGCTTAAAATTTAACAAATGAACATTATGATAGCGGCAGGGCAGAATTTTGCAGAGTAATACATACCTTGAAGTTTAATGAATATTTTTTTTGTACACAAAGTATATGTAGAATGAAGCTTACTTTTGGGGTCACGTGTATAAAATCCTGCATTTTAGAGTATCTTGATCTTATTTTCTGAAGGAATGATGCATTTTGAACCTATGCTCATCCACCCACTGTTTAATCTACCCAGTCTGCTGATTAAATGCATTAGGTTATAACAGAATAACTTTAGGAATGGCTAGGGGCTGATGTCAACATATATTGCTATTTGGTTCACTCTTATCTTAGAAACTGTCCTTTTAGAATTTTTAACTTGCCCACTGTTCATTCTCTGACGGACAAACCTTGAGCGTCAGGAGACAGCTGTCAATTAGTGCTATCCTTCTCCACAAACCATTTTACCTCCCAAGCCTCTGTTTCTTCATCTGTGAAAAAAGGGACTCTTCAGACCCTTAGCCTGTGACCACGAAGCCTCTTTTAATGGACTGCAGACGTTAGTAGGATGTCAAAGGGACTTGAGCTGCATTTGTGTTATTTTATTAGAGTTTAGTCATGGAAACTGGTAGCAGAGCCCTTTAAGTTGAATGATGGCTGGGTTCCCATCTTGACTACAGTTCTTGAAGGGGCTCTTCCAAGACTGTCAGCCCAAGAGAAGCATTTACTCTAGGAGTCCCATTTGGTTTGGGGCCAGTCACTTTTCGAAGTGAATTGGACAGATATAACTCCAGCCATGTATCATTTGCATTTAATACAGATAATAACGACCTGGACAGGAATAGTAAGGATGTACATTTTTAAAGATACATGCCTCACATTAGATCAGTTACATAAGTAGGCTAAGAAGCCACTGAGTGCGGGAGCACCTTTGTGGGTTCACCTTAGCAGATGCAAACGTGTGTCAGCGAAGAATTTGAGCAGATAGAAAATTAGTGGGAAAAGGGTATTCAACATTGACTCCCTTCCCTTTTCCCTTGATGAGATCCGGTAAATGACTGAAGATTTGAAAGGTCTTCCTTCTCCTGGGATCCTCCCCTGCATGGGATGCTTTCCAGCAGGATAATGGAAGGCAACGGAGCAGAGCCTGGGGTTGGCCTCCACCTGGACGTCTTCCCAGTCCCTCTCTCTGGGGAATGGAAGAGTGAGTCTCCAGGCTACAATAGACCAGTGGTGAGTTAAGTTTATGAAGAATCTTCTAAATAAACCTGGTGGGCGTGGCGTGGAACCAACAGGCTGCGTGTGCACTTGGAGGAGAGTATCAAGGCCCCTGGACGTTGCCCACACGATGGGGGGAGATTGAGAGCGGAAGTTGTTAGTGGGGCAGTCTCTCCTAGAAGACACTGAGTGTGGCTTTTCTAAGTTTTGAATAACTTTCAGCTTAAATACAACTTTAGAATTAAACAGGAATGTATAAATTTAAGGCAAAGAGACATTGTGGTTATTTAAAATGGGAATATAAAGTCAATAATGATTTCTAAAATAGATTTTCTTGGCAGTCATTCTAAAATAGAACTTCATAAACCACAAATTCTGTTGTCTAGCATCTGTTTAAAAATAAGGTTGATAAAATTGGCCATGTTCTGGTAATGTGGCAGTCGATAAAATTAAAAGCTACAAAAATACCTGAACAGATAAAATAATTAAAATGAAAAATGAAAAAAAGTCAGGCGAAGTATTACCCCTTGCATCATCTTTCTAGGTTGATACCCTCTAGCAAGCATCTGGCTTCATAATCTATGCTTTTGCACATCCACTAATTTTATAAGGGTGACCATCAGCGCAGATACCCAGAAACATGCTACCAAATTAGTCAAAGCCACATTCTTCTATTATTAATGGCATCTCTAAGACCTTGGAACCTCTAATTCTTTGCATCATTTACTGTCAACTTTAAAATGTCATGTTTGTACCTAAGCACATCATTCATGTGTTTCCAGTTGCTTATGTAAGATACTGCCTAAATAAAAAATTCTCTAGAAACATTAAAGGCCAGATACATACATCTCTTTGTAGTGTTTCAGAAAGAAGACTATGTATGCCATGACAGTTACTTGTTTTTTAGGCAACTTGAATAATGCACCGAAGGCTTTACAACTCTTCTAAAAAGGATAAATAATTGTTTGAACTGACAGTGAGCAAACAGTCTTTTCAGAGCTGCAGAATTTTTGTTTGATGGCCTGCAGCAAATGTAATAATCTATAAGAAAGCCTCCATAATCTAAATATTTCAGTAGTTCGGAGAAGGTTCTAAGAGATCTTTGCTGATGTGCTTTTGATATACAAGGATAAACTAATTATATATAATATTACATATATACATATATTTCTAAGCTAGGCAGACAGAAATTTCCAGAAAACCCTAATTAGTATAACTCAGTAGTTAAAGCAAAAGCATGATAATTGAGACCTCAACCATGCAATGGTTTTAATTTATATCATCCTATGCAATCTTCCTCAGGACAACCTGGAGTCTCCATGTTACTAGTGGAAAAAAAAAATCTCAGACCGAGTAATTTGCAGAAAACCGTTCCATCGAGTCTGATGCCAAAGTTCATAGTCATTTCATATCCCACAGTGCGTCTTAATAATAGTATATGTATTCCACGTTCATATTTGCACAGTAGTAAGTTAGTAGGTCAAGAAGTGTGTGTGATGCAAGTTTTGTTTATTTATTTTTTTTACTGTTTATTGCTCTTAAATCCAATTTGAGAATATGTTGACACGATATGATGACAGAATATGTCTGTCATCCTTCCTATCCCAGCCGAGGTCATTATTATCTGTGTTAGATTGCAACTGATACACAGCTGGGATCGTATCAGTTCAGTTCAATTTGCAAAGTGAATTTAGATCACTTAAAAGTTAATATGCCAAAAATCACTTTAAATAATTTTTCCTTTTTCCTAGTCTTGGGAAGATTTTACAAGGAGTTAAATTCAAGGCAGAAGAGTTTATTGGGCTAAACAGAGGTGGTCATTGGGAAGGGAAATCTCCTTTGAGGGTCCAGAATTTGGATTCACATCACAGCACGGGATTTTAGAAGTGTCATTTCTGTTCTAAAATCTGGGAGTTTGTCAGTCACAAAAGCCTGAGACCCAAATTCTACATCTGCTGTTCTTTGCAAGGATCCCTATAAGGCACTGGGATTATCGCTAAGTTGTTTCCCAATGGAGTGCCTTCCTCTCTGAGAGCTTAGCTCATTATTCTCAAATTCATTTTTACCTTCTTTACTTTTTGAATATTCCAAAAGTTATTTTTAATCTGAGGATTAGTAGAGGAATCCCTCTAGTTTTAATGCAAAATTTTCAGAGATTGTGAAAAAAGAGAAGGTAAATAACCCCTAGTCTGGACATCATGATTTAAATTCTTCATTAGACAGTATATTTTTAGTTTAATAAAAATACCAAGGATGAAGCATTAATAATTGTAGAGTGAAAAAAGAGATGTGTCAAGAGGCAGAGGCTTCTGCAAGGTATTACAGAGAGTGTTATCCACGAAGCCACACCGTGGAGAAAATAGTTCACCTTTGGCATTTAATGTGAAGACAGAGGACATAACAGCAAGCACTCAGGAGAAAATGCTTCAAAGATATGCTGAGATTCTGTCTAGTCAACATAAAATCTTGTTCACATAAAATCAACATACATTTAATTATTGTGGAATTCACACGTATTTATGAGTTGAATGCTGTGATTACCATTATGTAAATTTATTAAATAATGATGAGTAAAAACAAAACATCTGCATTGGGCATAAAGTATACAGGCATGTTTCCTGCACTTGTAGCTGAGAATCAAAGATGTAATACACAAGTCAGACATGACCAGGATATGGGTAAAAGCAGTGGTTTTCAATATTTCCTCCACCCAAGGCTCCTTTTAGAGTGTGTATGTGTGTGTGTGTGTGTGTGTGTTGAAAGGAGTATTAAAGCTTGGTCTGTACAAAAAGAAAGGAAAGTTGAAGACTTTTAAGATGAGTAAAGTATTTCCTATGAATATACATCCTGGAAAGATAGCTTGACCATAGATAAGCATTAAAAATCACTATTTTTTGCATATTAAATTTCAGGTGTTTTAAGTTAGTACACACAAAATATCTGTTACTAAAATGAAGAGATCAAGAACTAAGAATGTAACTATTTTTTACTCCATTCTTCTTTATATCACAAAATTTACCTTTCAGCCAATGCGATGGTTACCTTTATCATGTGAGATAAATGAATGCCTTTGGTCATTTTGGTGGTAGGGCATTCTAAATCTTATGAAAGGCACATCTGAACAGGTGGTAAATCTTCAGATTTCCTCTTGGTGAAGGCTGTGCACACAAAAGGAAATTACCTGTTGTGGATTAATTCTGTCTCATGCTGCTATTTCTTGTTCTCATGAATTCTATTTCCTATAAACACCATTAGTTGACGGATCAGTGGTTTGCTATTATTAACCAGGTTAGGTGTATTTTTGAGTGTCCTTGTCCAAAAGTTACTCAGCACGGGTTTGAACCACACCATATGTCCAGTGTTGCTACATTTTTGTCAAGATAATGCAATGCAGCAGAGTCCTGTGCATTCCCCTTAGCTAACAGGAAAGAAAGTCTTTGCCTTTTTCTAAGGGTAGGTAGGCGTTGGATTTAGTTCTCCTGTCACTGGTTTTTGTTTATCTCCTGACAGGTCTTAAGATATGATTTCAATCTGCTTTATTTTTGGAAATGTTCTTTGAACTCATCAGATATGTTTTTAAATTAAATCAAAATAGATTTAAAACTAGGAGAAAAATCTTTCTGATGAATTTGCCACCTTGTTTTAAAATGAGATGCATATAGTACAAAGGCTGAGGGAGTGGGGTCTCCTGTCGGTGTGACATAATTGAAGTTCTGGCTGTGTCACTCAATATCTGTGTCTTTGAGCTAGTTACTTATCATTCCTGTTTTTCAGTTTTCCCATCTCTAAAATGGGGGGTAATCAATGTATGCGTTTTCTACTGCATAGTTTTGTGTGTGAATATATTTGTGTGTGGAGTAAATGGATTAACACATATGCAGTATTTAGAACAGTACTTTGTGTGTAGTTGCCATCCAATAAATGTTAGCTAGTATTATTACTGCCAATGCTGTTACCGTGTATACTCATTTAGGAATATTTACTATGTACCTAGTTTGCAGTAGAGTATAAGAATAGATTATAAGAATCTAAAGCTTATCTCTCTAACATAAATGACATCTCTATCTTCTTGGTGACCCATTGAACCATCTTGTTATGGAAGCAATTAAATTGGTTGCTATGGTGAATTTATCATCAGACTTACCATAAGATTAGCCAGATTTTTGATGTAAATAGTTTTCTTAATTTGTCTCTATTTGAATAATATAATGTGCTTTTCCTTATATATTTTAGTGACCTAAGGAACAGTGCTAGAAATTTCCAGATGACATTGGTAGTTTTTGTTTTTAATTTAAATGATTTAAATTATAAAATTAACATGTTCATCCTAAAAAGTTGAAACATGACAGGACAGGAATGAAGAGTACAATTTTTCTCCTCCTTCTTCCGTTATTCCCTGTTTCCCTCGTTGGAACCTCTACTGAGATTTTCTTATGCAGTTTATATATAATTTAGACATTTTTCTTTGTAAACAACATTATATGTGTGTATAATGTAGTATTACTTATATAACTTTTATATAGTATCTACATATCTTGTTTTTAGACAAATGAGATCATTATTCTGCAGTGTTCTCTTTTCACTTAATTACAAAATCATGCAAAACTTTTCCCATTTGTCATTTTTAGATCTTATTGTTTTTCACAGCTACACATTATTCCTTTGTATGGATTATTATGAATATTCCACTAACCCTTAAAGAGTTAATTAGATTAATGAAAGAAATATTTCTTAAAATAAGTGACTTGAAATTAAACAGTCATGTTTAATTTACAAAGAAATTACTCAGAAGTATAAAGACTGAATATTCTGGTGAAGTTATTGGACCTCGAAGAAAAAGGTGAAATTTCCAGTCAAAATTATTGTGTTAGAATGATGCCCGTAAGTCAGGTTGAGTTCCTGCAATGTCCTGACCTAGATTGGCTGCTAGGGATGCAGTAAGCAGCACAGACCAGATCTCTTCCTCAGAGTGCATACAGTTTGTGCCCATAAGGATGGACACATATTGCTTTCAGTTTTTCACTATTGCAACATTTTTCTCTTTTAAGAATTGATTTTCTTTCATTTACATTTCTTATTTTCATAAGTTTATTTGGTCCTATTCTAATGTCTTAGGATGCTGTATTTCATGATTTATTGCTTCCCTTCTGATCTATTCTTAGTTGACTGTATCCTTTTTTGTGCTTTTTAGGGTATAAAAAAATGCCAGCTGGACTAACTGGTCTCTTTTAGTGGTTTTTAAAATATTCTTAGATAATAAATTTGGATAATCATTTCTTGATTATTAACTTCATACAATTTCTCCCTGCCTTGAAAAATGAGACAGTCGTTAATGTTTACATTTTCCTTTACTTCATAATTTTAGGGTTTTAAATTATTATTTTTACGTTGTCAAGGATTATAACATTTGCATTCTATTCTGTAATTCTCATATTTATTCAGATATATTTTTTCATTTATATTGATTCAGCACTAATCTTTCATATAGCACACATTATGATTTATCATTTGGTTGGATATATATTTATGTATATATGTATAAATACATATAATATTTATATGTATGGTATATAAGTTTTTAAAGACTCACCAATAGATTCCTTATGTCTTTGAATGTCTAAAAATTCATTTCTTTTGTCTATATACTTGACTCAAAATCCTGGCAGAGTATAAAATTTGGGAGTCATACATTTTTTCACCTCTCCACTGTGTTGGACATTGAAAATTGATGTGGACATGTCTAAGGTCTATCTGAAATGCTCCTGAATTTGCTTTTCCTACATTACAGTGTGCTAAGCAGAGTGTCAGGTGCTGGAGGTACAAGGATGGAAAATTCTCTGACTCTCACTGAGAAGCTCCCAGAGTAGGATGTGGTCGAGTTCCAAGTCAGTTGTCTGACGTATGGGCATCATTCTAACCCAATAGTTTTGACTGGAAATTTCACCTTTTTCCTTGAGGTCCAATAACTTCACCAGAATATTCAGTCTTTATACTTCTGAGTACTTTCTTTGTAAATTAAGCACGACTGTTTACTTTCAAGTCATTTATTTTAAGAAATATTTTTTTCATTGATCTATTTTTTTCTTTTTCATTTTTTGTTTCCCTCAGGAATATTGACTTTCCACATTTGAAGATTTTTTTAATCTTCTATGACTATTATTTTCTCTTCAGTGTGTTTATCCTTTTATCCTTTAATTTTGTCTGATTTGCCAGAATGGGAGAGGAAGAGAGAAAAGCCATTTTTAAATTGTGTTTTGGTTATGAATTGGATTTCTTTTAATGTTTTTGAAAGACAGGTAAATATTAGAGCTGTCTTTCTGGGACTTCCCTGGTGGTCCAGTGGTTAAGACTTTGCCTTCCAATTCAGGGGGTGCAGGTTCGATCCCTGGTTGGGGAGCTAAGATCCCACATGCCTCATGGCCAAAAAAACCAAAACATAAAAACACAGAAGCAATATTGTAACACGTTCAATAAAGACTTTTAAAATGGTCCACATCAAAAAAATCTTTAAAAAAAGAACTATTTTTTAAATTAATTTGTGGTGAGGGTCCAAGTTTCTTTGGGTTACTGAAAGAATAACATAGGACTTATGTGGGATGCCTTCCCTTTTCTACTCCAGTCTCCTCTCAGCTCTTCTTCGTCCTGCCTGGAAGGCCAATCTTGACCTTTGACCAATGGGGAGCATTAGCAAGCAACCAGCAGGAAGTAAGGTTGGGGACTTCTTCCTCATACTGTCATCCTGAAGTGTCACTGTGGGCCAGCTGTGTCCCTTGACGAAAGGTCCTAGCTTCTGTGAGAGGGGTCATCTGACTCCAGGTTTGAATAATCACTTGCTGCCTTGCCCCTTTGGCTCAGGTGTGGTAGGAACCTCCTGATCCCCATCTTCAGTTCCAGGGTCCTTTACTATCCCTTGTGGTTTCTATACATCCTACCCAGACTCTTGTAAACAATGCCTCTATAGACCGCCTTCTCAAATCACCCAATTGAAGTGTGTTGTTTTCTGCTGGAAGCCCGAATGATGCCGCAAGAGGCCCTTGGGCTTACTTGGTTTATATAAGTATTTTTATAGTGTCTGGAATTCCCCTAGAACAAACACAGATGGCCCGGTGGTCATATAGCTCAATCAGCTGAAATGGGCAGGACATTTATTTTTGGCCACCTTTCATGCTTTAAATGGAAGTCTGCATAATATTACTTCACAAAGTTAGAGAACTGCAAGTATGCCTCAATGTCAATAGTAGATGCTAATTTTAGGGAAAGAGAGGAAAGAAAGGATGCAAACCTTTTCTGAGCATTGACTTTTTTTTTTGAGAAGGAGATAACCAACCTTATCTTTATTTAATACAGATGTATTCATTAATTAAATCAATTTGCCTCTTAAAAAAGCCTTAGCCTATGAGCATGATGTAAGATACTTCCACATCTTCATCAGAGGACAGTTCAGTGAGCAGAACCACTATAATCCGTCCCTTTTTTATTAAAAAAATTTTTTTGTAATTTTTATTGGGGTATAGTTGATTTACAATGTTGCATTAGTTTCAGGTGTACAGCAAAGTGAATCAGTTATACATATGTACATACTCTACTCTTTTTTAGATTCTTTTCCCATATAGGCCATTACAGAGTATTGAGTAGAGTTCCCTGTGCTATACAGTGGGTCCTTATTAGTAATCCATTTTATATATAGTAGTGCATACATGTCAGTCCAGATCTCCCAGTTTATCCCGCCACCACTACCCCCAGCATCGATTTTGTGTTGGTGTCAGTACTCTTCATTATCCTATGTAATCCAAGTAAGACTCTCCTAAGAAAGGTATTTTTTCCTTCCTTTTATAGATGAGTGTCATGAAGTTTAGACGGTCTTAAGCTGTCCAACGTCTCAGGAATGGTAAATGGCAGAGCTGATTCAAACTCTATCTTAATCCATCAAACTTGGTTCCCTAAACCGACTGCACCTCAGAAGTACATAGGGAGCTCTTCTAAAAATCCAGAGGGCCAGGAGTAACCCAGAGTAGTACTGAAAAAAAAAAAACCCCTACAAGGGTGCAGCCTGTGGGTATCTTTTTATAAGCCCCATTCACCCTCACCCCAGTGATTCTGATCGCAGCCGGATTTGGAAAGACTGGGTTAAAGCTTCTGATGGGCTCTGCGCTTAAATGACAAACTTTTCTGGTTCTTGAACTTTTTGCTGTTACCTAAAACAGAGCCATTTATACAAGAGATTAAATCATTACACCGTGTAAGAGTGTTTACTGTGATTTTCCCTCTAGGCTACTTTTTTTTTGAATTCTGAATTTTAATAATAGTTCATGAATTAAAGGCAATTTTATATCCTGAAGCACTGTACTAGAAATATTTTTATCTTTACTAATACTTATTATCTAAAAACAATATTATTTCAGGTTCCATGAAAATCAACAGCGTCAAACTATCAATACTTATAAAGTAAAAAACAAGCAGTTAGGTATATGTTTTAATAAAAGTTGTCATAAAATGAGCATATTGGCATTTATTAATCTCATAATCTCTCTAATCTTCATGCACAACAGATATTATCTCCACTGTGAGTACCTCTCATGTTTTTTGAAGGGTGAAGAAAACGTGATAGTATAAAAACCCTTAGCACTTGGGACCAAATTTTTGTTATGTTCTTAAATCATAGTACCATGTAATTTTCACCACCTATATTCCTTTTTTTTTTAATTTTTAAAATTTATTTATTTATTTATAGGCTGTGTTGGGTATTCGTTGCTGCACGCAGGCTTTCTCTAGTTGCGGCGAGCAGGGGCTACTCTTCCTTGCGGTGCGTGGACTTCTCATTGTGGTGGCTTTGCTTGTTGCAGAGCACGTGCTCTAGGCGTGCGGGCTTCAGTAGTTGTGGCTCACGGCCTCCGTAGTTGTGGCACACGGGCTCAGTAGTTGTGGCTCGCAGGCTCTAGAGTGCAGGCTCAGTAGTTGTGGCGCAGGGGCTTAGCTGCTCCGTGGCATGTGGGATCTTCCTGGACCAGGGCTCAAACCCGTGCCCCCTGCATTGGCCGGCGGATTCTTAACCACTGTGCCACCAGGGAAGCCCTATATTCCCTTTTCCTTTCTTTAAAGTGAAAAGTCTTCTTTGCTTAACACCAAAGGAATATTTATCAAATCTCCTTTTAAAAAATAAATCACTGATTCCTAAGATGATATGGAGTGAAAACATCAATAAAATACAGGTAAAAGTGAACTACTTGGGGTCCTCATAAAAAGCCCAAATACCAATGAAACTGTGTTACTTCTGCATGTCCACTGCCTACCATATGCCTACCTCTTAGTAGGTGCTAAATTTTGGCTATAATTGGCTATATTCGATTATTATTACATGATTTAATAATAGAAGTCATGAAGTTTTCTTAGAGCTACAATTTACATAAAAAATTATCACAAGTAATCATCCCTGCTAGGAATTTTAGAAAGACCATCTAAAATAAACAACTGCCTATTTAGAGACAGTAATGCTGAAAGATTCTCAGCAATAGGGATTTTAGCACCATTTTCCTTTATTATAGCCCCTCACAGGGACAGAATGAACATGGAATGAAAAGTAAAACTTTTTGAGTTTCAGCACTTACAAGGGAGGGCCAAACAATAAAAGGTGGAAAATAACAATCTTGAATTTTTATTTCCATTTTAGATGGTAAGTTATTGCTTCTGAAAATTTTTAGATTGGTTAATCTAAATATTTTATGTTAATCATTTAAAATGTTTATTTTTGACATATGAACCTTAAAATGTTTGATCTTGAGTATTTAAAATATTAAAAACAGTACAAGTCCTTCTTGTACTATCCAAGAAGGGCAGTTTTCCCCAACTACGTCATCCTGAAGATCAGCCTCTGCTTTATAATGTTCAAATCTGTTTGTCCAGTGGAATTTACCCAGGCCTCAGCCCCAGCTGATATGGGGTGAGTGCATGAGCCCACTGCTTCTACGCAGCCTAATCTCAGGGGACTGAGATGAATACCAACCCTCCACGACTCCTGGTACCACTTGCTAATGAAGCTGTTCATCTCATCTGTGAGTTGTTTAGGATGGTCACACCTAAGAGGCCATGGGCAGAAAGAGTCCGCCATAACCCCGACCCAACAAAACCTGTTGGTTACCCTCTATTTGTACGGTAATAATCTCCTCTTTATTTGAAATTCAAGAGAAAAAAAATCATTTTGTCTCTAATGAAAAAATCATTTTCAGGGATTTGTTATGAAAATCCCTGAAAATAGACTAAGGGTAATTTGAATTCTAGGAATACACTTGCAGCTTTCTTTATGTGTGATATATTTATAGAAAATATTGGACATTGAAAGCTGATAGCCACCCTTGTTAGTAAGGAAGCATTTAGTTATTATTTTTGAGGCCTGCTGTCATCTTTCCCTCCCAAGTTAGGGAAAAAAGGGGGTAGTGTAACGGGTTATTTTGGGATATGCAAGACATACGCTTATGAGCTATAATTACATAGTGACATCTTGGGAACTGCTATTTGGATGCTGGTTCCAGCTAATTTATTATTCTTTAAAGATGCTACATTCATATCGGTTTTCATTTACTTTTGTTTTTTTCTCATTTCTTTATAACTGAGAGCACAGTGATTGGTTTAAATACCTCAAAGATTTTTCTCTACAACCTGCAGCCGAGGCTGAATTAAAACTTTTTATACCAGCCAAGAAGCTAAGGGTAAAGCTCCTTAAATGTTATGCAGAATCCTCTAATTGCCTCTTACAGAACTTGTGCTCTGTTTTTGGTACTTAGTTGAGCCCTATGGTAGGACAGCCCTGATGGGTCTTACCAGGCACCCTCTGCCCTTTTCCATTTTCCCCAGATACTGATCTAAACTAAAATTACATGCATTTTATTTGTAAAACAGTCTAAATTTTCCATTTTTCAGATATTTTTGAGTGTCTCCTATGAACACAGTTTCTGCTCTTCAGTAGCTGACGGTGTATTGGGCAGAGACAGGGAAAGGGTTACAATGCCGGCACTATGGGAGCCCTGGGAGGGACGGCTCCCATCTCTGCAGGAGTTGCGAAGGGCTTCCTGGGGAAGCAACTTCTCTGCTGAGCCATGAGGTGAAAGTGGTTGTCTTCAGAGAAGGGGAATGGGGCAGGGAAGAGCACAGGAAGCAGAGGGATCCCTCATCTAACCACAGGAGATGACAAAGGACAGGCTGCCCTGGGGAGAGATCAAGTGGCTGGGTAGGATTCAGCCTATTTACAGAATGGCTTAGAATATGGTCAGTTATTTTCCTCTCCATCCCGGTGTCCATTCTACTTCTTGGCACTTTTAGTGCAATGGACAGTAGTTATGTGATACAGGGGGAAAACATTTTTATCTTTAGTGTGTTGTGGTGAATTGGAGAAGAGGAGCAACTGCAGGCTTGCAGAGGGAATGAAAACATAGTGGTACTGTGATACTCCCCTTGGAACTGTCCAGAAAGCGAATGCAGAGTGGCTCAGGACAGCCCAGCAGACTGGCTCGCGGCCACCACCGTGCTTGTGGGGTATCGCTTTGCTCAGTCTTCACTGGATACTGAATCAAACTTCCTGTTTTCAAGACAGTGTGCTTGGGTTACCATAATCGTTGGTTTATTTTGTACTTGAGATAACTTGAGATTTAGTTTTTACTTGAGGTACAAATAACTGAGGATGTGAGTGTCATTTATGTATATACGGGTAATCAGGCCTCAACTGGTGTCTTAAAAATTTGCTTAAAATTTTTCTGTCCTCTCCTTTCCTCTCTCCTCCTGTTTCCTCCTTTACCATCCTCTCTTCTTCCCTGCTTCTCTCCTCCACTTCCTTCTGCTTCCTCCCTCCCTTCTCTCTCTCTCTCTCTGCACTAAACATCAAGGACTTCTCTGGAGACGCACTCACTCTTACCAAATCTGTGAATTATAGATCGCTTGACAAGGTGTTGGGCAGAGTAATCCTTGTAGAGAGGTGGGGGCAGCTCCCTCCCCTCAGAACTGTTGTGCGGGCAGCAGTTACCCTTTATGCTTTGAAAAGAAAAAAGTGTTTGTGATTTTTTTTTTTCAGAGCAAAGACATAAAGCACTGGAGCATGAAAGAAATATCATTGGAATCAGAAGCAGGTTCCTAGTCCTGGCCTCTGTCACAAGCCAGCTAGCTATGTGGTATCCTGGGTGACCTGTTTTAGCTATAAAATATAATATTGGACTATAGGAGGTGTTCAGTGGTTTCTCTTTACTAGTCTATAGTTCAAGTTTCATTCATTCATTTGTTCCTTCATATAGCAAACATTTGTGGAGAAACTAGAATGTTTTGGGAGGAGTTTTAGGACTGAGGATTGTGAAGGCAGAAGAATTTTACCTTCAAAGAGCTATGTAGGGCTTCCCTGGTGGCGCAGTGGTTGAGAGGCCGCCTGCCGATGCAGGGGACACGGGTTTGTGCCCCGGTCCGGGAAGATCCCACATGCCGCGGAGCGGCTGGACCCGTGAGCCACGGCCTCTGAGCCCGCGCGTTCAGAACCTGTGCTGCGCAACGGGAGAGGCCACAGCAGTGAGAGGCCTGCGTACCGCAAAAAAAAAAAAAAAAAAAAAAAAAAAAAGCTATGTAGGGGGAGGACTTCCCCAGGAGTGATAAACCCAGAGATAAGCAAATGTATATTGATAGTGGGAGAGGGTATGTGCTGTGAGAGAGGTGTACTCAGGTTGCTGTAAGAACAAGGATGGCGTTAGCTGATGGAGACTGGCGTCAGGAAGTTTTTACAAAGGAAGGGCTGCTAGATGAGCCTTTCACTGTTAGGTGGGGGTGGGAGACCTTGCTGATAAAGGGAAGTATGACCATGTGCCCTCGGGATCTGTGAGCACTGAGTCTGTCTGCAGGGTCTGTGTGTGTTGATGAGGGCTGTGCCTGAACCTGGACAGGCTGCGGCTGGCTGAGGCTAGATCCCCACGCTGGTCTGGGGTCTGTCATGCTTGGATTTTATCTGGAGAGTGGTGGTGGGCCACAGAAATCTTTCCGATGAGGGGGTGAGATCCTTCTTTTGCATTTCAGGACAATCTCTTTGCGCCTTGGAAGCAACATTTATCAAATGAGCAGATGAATGAGGAGAATGAATGGTTTCTAACTTATTCAGATAATGTTCTGTTTTGAGAATATTATCTCCAGAAAAATGCATCTACAGGTAAATATATATCTGTATAGTTGCAGGGGGCAGAGAGACCCCCTGAAGACCATCCAAGCTCACAGTGGATAAACTCCCTGCGCTAACGTCGTATATTTACTTTTATTAGTTTTACGTCAGTGGGATTTGTCCCAAAGCTCCTGAACTGATCCTGAAAATTTCACGTTATCGTTCATATCCTCCATTCAATTAATGAAACCAAGAGCACATCTCTCACGATTTCATGTGTAGCCCCTCTGACATTATCCATGGCATAAAACAGGTGGAGTAAATAACTCATTGAGACAGCTGTCACTCTAGGTGCTCAGGACAAGCTGGAGGCACCAGTCCGCCGCCGTACGCCACCGTACTCTCCCCATATGCACCCAGTCCTCAGACGGAAGCTACAGGGAGGCAGGAGCAGGGGTTTGGCAAATGATAGGCCAGCTCTTAGAGTCCTAGGCAGGCGGGCCAGTGTTCAGGCTCAGAAGGGAGCTAAGGCGGAGTAAGTGAGCTGAGGGCAGCGTGAGGGCGGGAAGAACGAAAACAGCGGACCGGGCAAGCAGGAGTGGGGAGGCAAACAGGATCCGCGGCTGCCCACTTCCTGATGCCACCTTGGGGGAGGGTACAGGAGCACAGGAGTAGCACCCCTGCCCCGTGCAGGGGCTCAGGTCGCGGCTGTGCCCCCAGCTGTAGGCATGATTGTCTGGGGAACTGGAGCAGGGCGGGACCCCAGTTAACTCAGCTTGAAGAGAAGAAAGGAGACTAGAAGGGATCTCCCCAGAAACACTGCACACTGCACACCGGCAGTCTGGTCAGCATCCGTTACTTCTTTAGGCAGCTAGCCTTTCCTTGTGGCCTAGTGGAAGCAACTGTGAAAACTGGAAGTAGAGGTGGAAAAAATACACATTCGTCACAAGATAAGTAGTCGGGGACTCTACTGATTAGAAATTCAGATGCACATGAAAAGGAAAAAGAAAAAGACCAAGATCACATCAAAACCATCAGTAGACTATTGAAATCATCCACTTCCAGTAACTACTGAAAGAATCTACTCCCAGAAAAATGTTATTCTGAACACTTATTCTTGGGTGTAATGAATTTCCATCTGGTGGTGGGTATTTTTATTCTAATGAGTAAATTGTATATATTCACCATCATTTACTCTAATGCCGTTGTCATGAGAAGAATGTCAATTCAAGCCAGCCAATGCTTAATTTTGCAGTAATCTTACTGTTTTTATTATGCCAATTATTATACAAGCCAACACTTCCTTTTTCCTTATATACCAGGAAATGAGTTTGAAACAAACCCCTCAATTCGGATAGAGAGATGTTAATCCCATTTAAAATGTGAAGGCAAAGGAATGTTATTTTGCTGGGAAAAATACCATTTATATTTTCAATAAATTTTCCGTTCATTCTTACTGTTTTATTCCAAACTACCTACACATAATTTATAAACTTGATATTGCATAGCACATAATTTAAAGTCAAACTACATTCTACATAGGCTAATTTTATAGTATTATTAGCATCGTCTTAATTTTAAATCAAGAAATGCTGCCCACTTACTAAGCTTGCTTACCTTATGCTCTAGCATGAGCAATTGCTAGTAAGTTATATATTAATTTAGACAAGATCTTGTGGAGGAAGTAAGTTCTGCTTAAGGTGTGGAAAATTCTGGAAGATTTATTAACTCTTTAGAACATCTAATGCAATGGTTCCCAAGAAAAGTTTGGGAAACATTCCTACAAAATTTGATGAATTGCTGGGCACCTCTGTTTTTACTTCTTCTATTGTTACTCTTTGTTTTGTTTTTTTTGCGGCACGCGGGCCTCTCACTGTTGTGGCCTCTCCCGTTGCAGAGCACAGGCTCTGGACGCGCAGGCTCAGCAGCCATGGCTCACGGGCTCAGCCGCTCCACGGCATGTGGGATCTTCCCGGACCCGGGCACGAACCCATGTCCCCTGCATCGGCAGGCGGACTCTCAACCACTGCACCACAAGGGAAGCCCTATTGTTACTCTTAAAAGACCTCTTGGATGTGTGTGATCTGAGTTCTCATTCTTCTTTTCATTTGTTCCCCTCTCTTCCATCAGCTGGTACCATCCCTTCATGTTCTCAATCAAAATACCACTCAGTAATAATTTGGAGTTTAGTTGGGTGCTGCACCCAAACTGAGTTCCCAGATGGCAATTGAGTGATCTTGGATCCTTCTCTAATCAATGATTATATTTTATTATAATTGTCAGATTCCAGTTTTATCTCCTAAAACCTACCTTCTCTACCAGAATCTGTCCCACATCAAGTATGCCTTGTAAAGGTGTCCTGATGTGGGAAAGTTTAGAGGATGTGTGCATTGATGTACTAAGAGTTAAGGTCCCAGATAAGTTTATTTAGTCACAAGATTAGCCGTTTAGAAACTAGGTGAGGGCAGGTGTTGTTTTCCTCTCTGAAGACTTGTGTTTTTAACCCAAGTAGACACATACTACATCAAGCAGTAATAGCCTCTGGTATTCCAGCAGGAGTTTCTGAGACAGAGGAAAGGCTCTGTTTTTTTTTTTTTTTTTTCCATCTAATTGCCCACCAGAAGCAGAATTCCTTGATGAGATAATTACTTACTCACAGTTTATCCAGGAAATTACATTACTTTGTAATCTTGCCTTATTTACAAGCAAGGGTCAATCTTCCATCATAGACCTTTCTGATGGTATCTCTGCCTATGGGTTAGTAAGATACCTGACTGTACATGACAGTCTGTTTTCTTTCCTGTTTTAGAATTCTAATTTACTTCCATAAATGGATTGTCTCCCTTCCAACACTGCTTTATTTCCTGTTCTTTGGTGTGTGTGTGTGTGTGTCTGTGTGTGTTTAATTGACTGAATATAGCTCAGTAAAATTTTCCTATCACTGTATTTAATACCCAGAGATGGTTGGACATTTGTATTTGCTCTTGGTCCTGGTTTTTCATTCAGTCCCTTTCAAGCTCAAATTTTGCTCAACTCTGATCAGAATAAAGGCCCAAAGGAGTTACAGAATATGGGAGAATCATTTGCTTTTGCCGGAAGGCAGAAATGAAAGAGAAGTTCTGAGGTGGCCTCCACTGTCTCTCTGATTGACAAGGACAAAATGATTCCATTTTAATTGATGGAAACTGAGAACAATGAACAGAATGAAAGGGGTTAGAGTTTGAACTCTTGTCTCAAAGTAAGAACCACTGGGTAAATTTAAATGGAACTACCTCAGATGACCAGTGATTTTAGAGGCGTCACCCAGCTATTTGCTGAAATGGTCTATTAATCATGAATTGAAAAAGAAAGCAAGTTGGTCAGTAGCATGCAGTCTCTACTATGTTTTTTCTGGGACTTCAGCAACACCAGTGGTTCTCAGCTCAGAGCCATTTTGCTCTCCAAGGGACAGTTGCAATGTCCGAGACATTTGTAGTTGTTGTAACTGGGGTGTAGTTACTACAAGAATCTATCTAGTGCTCAGGCTCCTACCACAGAGAATCATCTGGCCCTGAGTATCAGTAGTGCTGCCGTTGAGAAACCTTGGGCTATGACCAGATGTTAGGTGTTCCTGACTACTAGGCTCAAATAGAGGTCTTTTGGAGAGCTGTGGCCGTCACTGCTCCTTAGGGATCTTAATAAAGTATAAAATTGCTCCTGGGTTTGGGTTATTTGGAGTGATTTAATATTAGGGGTTCCTGGGCTTTCCTGGCAGCTCCTGTAGACCCGATGCTGAGGAGTTTTAGGATCATGGTTCAGTTCCTGAGGTCTGTCTGTAACCGATGTTCACCTGTCTCCTCAGGACAGATCCAGAGCTCTGGCAGATCCCCTCTGTCGACTTTGCCTTCCTCCTGCATTTCAGGCAATTCTAGAACCCTCCCAGGAACCATGGATTCTGAGTGGGTGTTGTGGGCACTCAGTACCAGCTTAACTGACAGCAATATTAACTAGATTAACTTTATGAACACAGCTATCCATTACATATTTTTGGAAGTTTTTGGGTTGTTTGGGAGGCCTCATTAATTTAATAAGCATTTTCTCCAAATAATGGAGAAATTCACCATCACCAACATGGTCTCCCTTGCCCTCTACTGCTGGGGGTGGAAATCCTTACTGCCCGGCAGGGGTGTTAACACGTGCAGTGTTTTATAGTCTGCCTTCTTCTGACCTTCATGATGTCAAAACAGGAGGTGGGGGAAGGAATCTGCATCTTATTTTTGTAGGAGGGGAGCAGAGACCTGTCTCAAGACAATGAATGGAAGCTTTTCAGGTTATTTCTAATCACCAGAGTTTCAGATTTAAGAAGTACTCGATACTTACTTTTTATTTATTTATTTATACAGTTTACAAAACTTTCATCTCTATTGTTTCAAGTTAAGCCTCACCCTGGGAAGCAGGTATCATTATTTTCCTCCCCATTTTATTGATGAGTTCCATGGCAGAATCAGAACCTAGGTGCTGTTTTCCGCCCCCCACCCCCACCCCACCCCAGAAACTAGCAGCTCTCCTGTCTGTCCCCTTTACCAGAGAACACTAGACTCACGACACTTCTGGTCATCAGGCGCGTGGAGGTTTTTCCCCACAACAGGCAAATCTCTGCGACACCGGCTGGATGTCCTACCATTTAGCCCAATTCGGAGAGAGCATCAGATCCCACAGGCTACGGGCTCAGTCCCACAGGACTGGTCCCCTCACCCCCACTTCAGATGCTGGTCACGCAGGGCATCTGCCCAGCTGGGTCTAGGTCAGAGGTTCCAGTGACCCCCTCCTTGGGTTCAGTTGCTTTGCTGGAGCAGCTCACAGAACTCAGGGAAACACGTTTACCAGTTGATTAAAGAATATGATAAAGGATCCAGGTGAACATCCAGATGGGAGAGATTTGTAGGGTAGGGTCTGTGGGGAGGGGCGCACAGCTTCCAGCCCTCTCTGATCACACCCCTCTCCCAGCATCTCCATGTTCACCAACCTGGAAGCTCTCTGAACCCCCTACTACTGGGATTTTATGGAGGCTTCCTCACGTAGGCATGATCAATGATTAACTCTGTATCCAGCCCCTCTCCCCTCTCTGGAGGGTAGGGGGTTGGGCTGAAAATTCCCAAGCTTCTAATCATGGCTTGGTTGTCCTGGTGACCAGCCTGCATCCAGGAGCCATCTAGAAGCCCACTCAGAGTTGCTGCATTAGCATACAAGATGCTCCTAGCGCGCTCTTATCACTTGGAATTTACAAGGGTTTAAGAGCTCTGTGCAAGGAGTTGGGGGCAGAGACCAATATATATATATTTTTTCTCTTATCTCAAACCCGCTCTAGCTCTTCTCAGTGCTACCTACGTTTAGCAAGTGGCTCACTTTTTTCTATTTGATTGCGAATATGCACAATGCTTCTCCTAGTTGCCTTCTTCCCTAACGTGGTCCAGACAGACAGGATAAACTTTGTAGATATTATATTTAGGTGTCTGGGGTCAGTAATACGTTGTGACCGGGCTAGTCTAGTATCACGTTGACTTAATTTTATCTATTGTGGGTCATAGCTTGTGTAGGCTGAGATGCAGAAGAACAAGTGAAATGAGCTTTGTGGGGGGGTAAATTTCAGTTCTGATTTATCAGTGATATTTAGATAATGGTGCACTCTCGCCAATAAAGGGAATATTGTTTGGCGATTAAAAGAGGCTTGGTAGAAGGACAGAATTAGCTAAATTATTTGGAGGATGCTGGAAGAGAAGCCTAAAAAACATGGAAGGGGAGTGGCATCTAATGGACTGAGGCACCAGTGCTACTGGGGTGACCGTCACTACAGCCTATGCCCCCGCCCCCAGGGTGCTCCTGGGTGATTGGGACAAGGTGCCCGCCCTGGTAGGGCAGCCCTGTGAGTGCAGAGCTTAGCCAGTAGAGAAGCCCCACAGGCTCATGACTGGCTGACCACCCCCTGCACTGGATTTTAGCCCCACTCACCTCAGTCCTCAGTCCTTTTTGTGGTGTACAAGCTGTTTACGGTGTGCAGCAGCCCTGAGGTCTAAGGAGATACTGTTTCATCATGAGATCCCACTTCCTGACATTTTAGAAGATTGAATCTGGAAATGAATGAAACAAAACCCAAACCAACTGATAAGGTTCTTGGGGGATCAACAGAGCTTTCACAGAGGCCAGATCCTTAGCGCCCTCGCTCAGAGCTCGCCGACTATGACGGACAGCTGACAGGTTGATTGCAAGCAAGGTAACAGAAGAAAGTGTACAGCGGGCACCCAAGCCACCAAAAGTCAGCAGCCTGGAGGGGACCGAGTCCCCCCACCCCAGTCTCCAAGGGCCTAGATGCTCTACCAATAACATTCATGTTTATAATGGATGCCCTGAGTAATAAAATCGCTTAATTATTTTCAGAGGTTTTATTTTTAATAGCTGACGTTTTGAATGTTAAAATGTATAGGAGTGAGCTCTAGTTATCATGAAAATTCACTTATGTAGGTATTTGTCACATAAGTGAATTTATTATGCTTAATTTCTTGATGAGGTTAAACAGAGAATTGCAAAGTAAAGTACTTTAATAATTATTTTGTCATAACATTTTGTAAATAAAGGAATAACACTGTGTAGCTCATTCTTTAGAATGAACCATTAAATTATCAAATATTCCAAAAATGTTTGGGAGGTCGGGATTTCATAATATACTAAATATCTGGAATGACGTTTTAAAAAGTCTGTTCAATGAAATATTAGATTACAAGGATGTTAACTGGAGTTCTCAGAAAAAAAAATATTCCTTGGATAAGTAAATTTGGGAAATCCTAGGATTAATGAAGTAAACACGCTTCTTTATTGCAGGGTTTCTCAGGAGTTTTAACATGTTAAAATGCATTTTGGAACATAATATGTAACCTGTGCCATATGCATATATAAGCTCATGACTAAAACTCAACTCCACTTTGTCCCTTTACACATCGGGTGGCGTGATCTCCTTCTCGCCTGGCCGGAGGATTGGATGAGGCCATGATGTTGGATCACTCTCAGGTGACAACGTTCCTCTTGCTGTAAAAACAGACAATTCAAAAAGCATATGCACAACATGTGAATAAGTACAGTTCTAAACAGGTGCCTTAACTCAGTCTTGGACTTCTCCCAGGTCAGGTGTGCTTCAGTTGGACGCCTGTGTCCCAGGAAATGGTGGCTGCTGCCCCCTTGCTCAGCTCCTCCGTTTGGCAGCAGCCACTTACCTCCCTGGCAGGGTTGGGGTTGGAGGTAAGAGGGCAATAAGACAGGTGTGGCCCAGCTCTGCTGCTTTCCCCTCGTCTTGGCCCTTGTTCAAGCTCACCCTTCTCCCCTAACGGTGCTTGCACAGGCTTTCCCTCCCAGAGTTGGCTGGACATGGAACACATGCTTCTTTCTTTGTGGAGGTGGTCTCCTCCCAGACCCTGGGCCACGATGGCTCCCACCTTGTTCTGCGGGTGTCTGCTCCGCCAGGAGGCTTACAGGGATGGGCCAAGGCCCCTTCTTACTCCTGCCTGATCTAGGGGGAGCACTCATGCTTCCCTGCCCCAATGAGTCCGGGAGCTCAGGTCACCCTGGGTCTGCCTTCAAAGAGGGCCATCAGCCCTTCCCCCAGCCCATCCACAGTCATGGGTTCTGCAGTCCATTTCGGATTTCTCATGAGGAGGAGGAGGGAATGCTACTGCATCCTCACTTTGCTTAGGAATTGGGGGATGGGGTGGGGGGCTCTCGTGCCCTCCCCCTCCCTTGGATACGTGAATGCCTCCAGGTTGGCAGCTCGCCTGAAATGGGCTCAAGTGAAGTCTTGTTCTAACATCTGGTGTCATGCATTTTACCACAGAATATACTCCTTAATACACACACACACACACACACACACACACACACACACACACACACGCTGTTCTCAGTACTCTACTACAGTACTGTAACTATCTGAGTGGTTGGTGATTTTTCCCACTTAGCCTCCATTCTTCACTGTCTGCTGTACCCTTGATTCTCAGCTATTGCCACCATCATTCTGCAGAGCTGCTCTCTGCAGGATCACCGGTTTCTTTCTGGTTGCGGAATCCAAAATTTTCTCATTCCGTGGTAACAACAGTATACTATCAAGGTTCTCTTTACTTTTCTAAACGTTTCTTCTTCACTGTCTCTTTCTTTCTCTTGCTCCCAAGGAAGGAAATAACACGAGGATAAACTCTCAGCCCTTTGCCAGTTCTTCCTACCCTTCTTGGAAATCTCAGGCACCGCAAACCTTAAATCTTCACCTTCAGGCCTTCAGTTCCCTTCTGGCCTCCATTTCCACAGCTCCAGCCATCTGTGTCCCATGAACAGTACGTGTGTCTATAGAGATGTGCTGCTGTTCCTTGAACTCCTATCCAGTACTAAATTGTTTCTTTTCCTTCCTGGGCTCCCTCAGTTATCACTGTCGTAGCAGTGGTACTGTTATCTGCCACTATCCTGATCACCTAGGCTTGAAAGTTGATGTTTGGCAGCAGCTGCTTTGCTTTTGATGTGCTCAGTCACCAGGTCTCAACAGTTCTTTCCTTTAATGCTTCTTTCTCTTTTCTTCCCACTACTCATCTTGTTCAGTCATTTTTTACATCACGAGAGACTAGACTGCACATTTTTCTTTGCTTCCCGTATTTCTTTCTGCAGGCAATATGTTTTGTATGTTTCACCTGAAATCATCCTAAGACACAGCTTTGATTCTATTAGTTCTTGGTTCAAAATAGATAGCTCACAATTTCCTGACAAATTAAGTGCAAATCTAACCTGCTATCCAAAGCTCTGTGTAATCTGTCCCCAGCCTTCCTCTGCCAACCTAGCCTCCACTTATTCCTTTCACAAGCCCTGGGCTAGAGTCACACTGGCCTGCTTGGTTTTATACTGAATTTATTAAGTCAGTTTCCCAGCTCTATCTTCTTGTTTGAGTCTTGAAAATCTGAAGAGGGTATATGTTCCCTAAACTTCTATAATAAGGCACATCTGCAACGTTTCCTCATTTTATCTATTCCCTCATTTTACTTTAGTTGGTAAAGAAGTACGCGTTAATAATTTCTAAGAGTCTAAAAGACAGGGACAATGTTTTCTACTTCGTTCTGTAGCCCATAATGCTGCATACAGTGCCCTGCAAATGGAGTACGTACAACTTAATATTGACTGATTAAAACATATGAGAGTCAGTCATAAATTTTCTAAGAAACTTGGAAATGACATTTCCTCACTTTTCCCCAAGGATAACTGGGATTTGTGTTTTTCTGGATCCAAATTTGCTTTGCCTTCTCTGCCAGTGCCAACTCTATCTCTTTCAAGTACCTTTGCAAATGAGTGTTTGCCAACTTGTCTTGATTTTAAAAAGTTGACACAGTCACATTTGTGGAACATGGTTTGCTTCCCTTTGTTAGTTCAACATTTGAGGACTAATTGATATTTGAAAATCTTAATAACAACATTACCAGGACTGCAAGGTAGTGTAAGTTTTAATGTGGATGGTTCTTTGCTTTTTCAATTCTCACACTTAGTGTGATCATTATTAACTTCTTTTGAGAGGGCATGTAGCAGAAGTAGGAGCTTAGAGATTAAGGAGAGATGAATCCTGGGAATAACTCTCTCTTTAGCCTGCTGGGTATCTTGGCCAAGTTACTTGACTTTTCTGTGCTTCAATTCTTTTCTAAGACAAAGGAAAATGATAATATCCATCTGTTACATAATCTGTTTTAAAAAGAAAGGAATAAAACAAAATATTTATAATGTTTTACACACTATGTTGAATTGCATGTTTTTTAAGAAGTAAGTAGGAAAATGGCATATGGTTTTAATTGATTGTAAGCTGCTAAATTAATGTTTTCTTTACTACACTTTTAAATTGGATAAAATGGATCTCTTGTGCATATGGGTTAGTCCCTGAATATTGAACAAAAACCAAATTTAGGACATCAAATGACACTTTAAATCCATATCTCAAATCTCATATTTGTTTTCTGAGCATGAAAGAATCCCCTAACACATGCAGTTGTGTTTATTAAATGATATAATGCTGTCAGGTGTTCATTTAGTCTAATGGATAGTTTGCTTTCAATAAACCTTAGCTATTATTATCATTTTACACAAATTATTTTTTCATGAGGGCTCTGTAGGAGTAAAAGCTAGAAAAAAACTATATCAAAATATTAATGGTAGTTAAGTTAGAGATTATGGGAAATTTTTTCTAATTCCAAGATGTTATTACTTACTTAGTTAATTCATTTCTTCATCTAGTAACCATTTTATCAAATGCCTGCTATGTGCCAGGCACTTTGCCAAGCCCTTGTCATCCAAAATATGGATAAAACTAACATGGTCCTTTCCTTGGGGCAACTTAGTCTACGTTTTGTAAAGACTCACCAGAAATACTTTAAAGGAAGTTCCAATAATTGTTCTCTATGTTTTCTAAGTAACTGATTCTTTTTTAAATTTTTATTTTGTTGTGGTTAGAACACTAACCACAAGATCTCCCCTCAACACATTTTTTTTAAGTGTAAAATACATATTGTTGACTACAAGTACAGTGTTGTACAGCAGGTCTCCAGAGCTTATTCATCTTGATAATTAACGGGCATAAAATTTCAGTTACGCAAGATGACTATGTTTTAATAGGTTCTAACAAAAGTGCTTATATTTACATATTGCTGCAAGGTCGACCAGACATACCTACATTACTCTTCTGGAGCACCTTTAAGAGAGGTGGTTCAGGTAGCATCATGTCTATTTTTTAGACATGATTCAATAACTCACCCAAGCTTAGGCAGGCAGAAGCAAGCCTTAGGGATCACTTAAAGCAGGGGCACACACACACAAGGCCGATTTCTCTACTGGTTGGGATTTGTGAAGGGAAGATGAAATAAATATCTCTGGTGCCATCCCCTAAGCAGGAGATAACACCTTTTCTTTCTTTCCTTTGACATTGTTGATTAGAGATAGCTCATAGTTTCTACATTTTATATAATAAGAACAAATTGGTGGTTTTTTCACCACGATTTTGAAGGTCTATCACTGTGAAGTTATTTCATTCCCTGGTTCAGATACATTAAATCGTTTTTTCCTCGTGCACTTGTGTGTTCACGGAAACATGCTTCTTCCTTAGAGAGGACTCTTAGGTTATTCACAATAATGGACCAGTACCCTCAGCTTCTGTTGGGACTGGGGAATAGTCCCCTTCACTGCACCAGATCAGGCACATTTCAGTTATTTTCAATATCCTTTATTTGAGAAGAAAATATATTTAAACCAGTTGTGCCTCAGTAATCAATGAGTGATCACATGACACCCTAAGTTGTAGGGTGGTTAAAAGATTCAGCTTGTTGCATGCCATAGCATGAAAAATCTGAAGGACTCAAGATAATGCATATATATTCATCTGATAATTTTACACTCAGCTGTCTCATCTGTTGTTTTGCATAAGGCTTCAAGACTCTTCTGTTCGATAATGTAATTTTAAAGAATTTTTGTTTCATTTAAAAATTCTGTGTTTTAGTTCCTTTTTTTTTTTTTTTTTTTTTTTTTGCGGTATGTGGGCCTCTCACTGTTGTGGCCTCTCCTGTTGCGGAGCACAGGCTCTGGATGCGCAGGTTCAACGACCATGGCTCACGGGCCCAGCTGCTCCATGGCATGTGGCATCCTCCCAGACTGGCGCACGAACCCATGTCCCCTGCATCGGCAGGCAGACTCTCAACCACTGTGCCACCAGGGAAGCCCCCCCCCCTTTTTTTTTTTTAAGCTCACCCAGTGGTGTGTGTGAATTGGTCAAAAAGTAGAATTCTGAGTAACCAGGGAGGATGTGGGTGCTGCATAGGGAGAACCATTGTCTCCCTATTCCTGTGCATTGGGGGTGAGGCCTTCACCTCACACCCATACTGCAAGTTACACTTTTCAGTTAAAGAAGAACTCGGGACCAAATACAGAACCCAAAATGCAGAAGAATTCCGACCCAGTGCAGATCTACAACACTACACAAATTACAAGGAAATCCTGTCCCAAAGTAATAAGTACCAGCTTAGATTTTACAGAACACATGAAGGATGCAAACCTCTTTAGCAGCACTCTCGTTAAACACTTAGAATTTAAAGGAAACTTTGAAGTAATTGTAGATAAAGAATTAGCATTTTCTAAATATAATGATGTGGGGCTTCTATGGGGAAGAACACATCTCAGTGCAGACAGTATGGGATGAGATACAGGAGAGGCACTCAAGAGCATCATCTGAGTCTAGACAATCCAAAAAGAGCAACCAGAATGGGACTTGAAATGAAAGCATTCTCATCAGTGTGGTTGTTAAAGAATTTTATTATTTCAGTGAGAAGGGCTGTTCTTTACAGCTGTTGTATATAAATATGTTTATTAATTAAAGGACTACCGCTAGTAGCTACACTGTTGCTGACAACCTACTATTTACCATTTCTAGACTGAACATTTATTATAACATCATGTGCTGGATTGTTTTATCCCTGTATTACGTGCATTACATTACATTAAGACTCAGAGAAATTAACTAACAAGCCTAGTGTTTGTGAGGTCTTGTATTTAAGCCATAGCCTGCCTTCCTTCTTTCCATTTTACCACACTGATACCCGCAGCTTATGTTATAGCAATAATTGGAAGTTGGTCCTTTTCCCTCCTTAATTAGTTTTAGTTAAATAATTCAATCAGTTGTATAAATGTCAGGCCTAGACATTTATTTTTCACCAATGGCTTGGGTTTATAAAACTTAGATAATCTGTTTTGGACTTTAAAACTTTTTTGAGTTGCCAGAAGTTCATATCGAAATGTAGTTACTGCTGGAAAAGGTAGCATTTCTAAAGAGCAGAATTTGGTTGAACAAATTGATTTCTTTTGCATTTATTAAGGTAATGATTAAGCTGCAATGACAAGATGACTGTCATTTAAAGAAGATAGAAATTTATTTTTTTTTAATGTAATAGTCCAACCAATTTAGTTTGATAGCTTAGCTCTGCTTTGGGAGGTCATTCAGAGACCCAGGTTCTTTCCATATTGTTGCTCTGTCTCCTCTGGGCTTTGTCCTCATCTTCAAGGTTATAGCTGAGTCACTGTTATAACTCTGTCCTAGCTTGTGAGAAATGGGAGAAAGAATAGTAGAGTGCATCACCAAACTTCAATGGCCAAGGTATAGGAGTGGCATGTATTTCCACTCACTTCCACTGACAAGAACTTAGTCACAACATGCCTAAGAGCAAAGGAGGCTGGGAAGCATGGTCTCTAGCTGTGCAGCCATGTGCCCAGGGCAAGAGTAGAGAACTGATTTGGAGGGAAAGCTAGCAGTCTGGCACACATTGGAAGGAACAGTACCCTAAAAAGGTAGGATTGGTTGAACAAATAGTTTTCCAAGCAAACTACTGAGAAAAGGACAAAGGTTAAATATGCATAGTGGATATACCCAGAGGAGATGCTACCATGTCACTTCATGGTGTGGTCAGGGCTTGGCTCTGCCTGTTTTCAAAATTACAGATTTACGTGTTGTAAAATATTAAACATATTTAACATATAAATAAAAATTTAAATATTGTGCTTACATGTAATATTTTTTCTATTGCCTGAGGAATACTAGAGAAAGAAGAGATGGGGGCAAGACTGGCTAGGACCTCTGTGTGCTCAAAACTTATTTCTGCAGTTTACAAATCTTTTACATGTATCTTATTTTATTTTAGCCTCCCAAACTAGGTTATTCTGATAATGCTCATTATACAAATGCTTTAGATTTGAAATGCAGGCCAATGAATGCAAGGGGCAGGGGTTTGGTTTCCCATCACCAAAAGCCACTGTATCTGTCATTACTCCACTTTGGGGTCTTAGAGCCTGAAGAGAGCGTTTAGTATATTTTCCATTTTGAGGTTGCCAGGAACAAAGATTATTTAAATCTTAAATACAAAGCAAGCAAAACTTACATGGCTTGTAGAAAATTATTTCCTAACTAAAAATAAGACTTCCTGGCAGGAGCTGTTTGCTGGATCAGAGCTTTAGGGATTCTTATTGGCAGAACCTTGTCTCCAGTGGTTTGTCTGTCCTCAGTGTGCTCTAAACAAACACTTTCCTTCTTCATTAAGTGGATTGTTCTGTAGGTAATGGGAGGACAGGTTGGCTGCTACTCATGGAAAGGATTTTTTTTAAATAATGGAAAAAATAGACTGTCTTCATCTTGAAGTTTTTGAGCTCAAATTAGCAAAGCAGGTGGACAAAGGATATTTTCTCCGTAGTGTAACTCCAGCGGGATTCTGGAGCTGTCTTTGTTAGTTGTCCCAGTTCCTTCTGATTGCTCCCCAACAAAGAAATCTGCATCTTTTAACTTGATTGTTGTTTCTTCTAAAGAGTCTTTTTTATGGTGGGGGAAGAACAGGGCTTCCACATTTGGCTGCATGGGTTGTGTGGGCAACCCTGGGACAGTGAAGACATCGAGTGACTCCTATGATTTCCGTGGACTGGGGTAAAGGTGTACGGAATTTGCAATTGTACTTCCTTTTTGAAGGATGGCTCATACATGTGTGTAGTCTGTCCTCTCTATGTGACAGAAAAAAACAGATGCTGGATTCCCTGAGAGATGGAATCTTCTAGCAGGATGTGGAAGAGCGTCCCTTTCTCTGCAATCTTCCAGCCATAGGTTATTATCAATCTAGTGGGAAATATAGACGCTAATTCTTCTAATCTGTATTTTCCCGATTACTGGTGAGATTGAAAATCTCTACCCATGTTCACCAGGCCTTTGCATTTCTTTTTTTCCTGGGAATTATCTTTTCAGAAGCCTTGCCCATTTTTGTATGTTGTTCCCCTTTCTCTTAATGATTTGTAGAAGTGCTTTTCCTGTTCTAGACCTTGGCCATTTCACTACTATATATTTTGATAATATTTCCCCAAGAAGAGGGTAAAATTTTTTCTTGCGTGTTGCTTCTCCCAGTGTCACTTATTTCCTACTGATGTTTGATTCTTCAATCCTTTTGGAATTTCCACGTGTTATTCTGGGGTAGGGGTTTCCCTTCCTTCTGCTTCTGTCTCCTCCATAGCAACTCTTAAAGAGTGGTCCCTAGACGGGGAGAACTGGGGCTGCAGCTGCCAGACTTGAAAGTTGTGTGTTTTCTATGACGCTGCTCTGTGCAAGAAGGGAAACAAGGAAACAGATGCAGTGGGAGGCACAGAAAATTGGTCTGTTATTTCTACAGAGGCAAATATCCACTCTCAACCTTGCTGAAAAGATTGATTTTGGTTGGGCAGCGTTACAGGACAGGTAGGAAGGGAGAGTGTGCTTTTCAAGTGCAGATGAGTCCTTATTATGTAATGCTGAGCTGGGGAAAGCGTGGTTTTTGGAGCAGGGAGTAGCAGGGGCACCAGAATGACTGCATTTGGTTGGCCATATGCTTTTTCTTCTGTCTTGGATTAGGATTGCTGTAACCTCTGAGATATTTTATTCGTAACTTCTGAGTGCCGGTTCATAATCTTGCTGAGAGTTAGGTATGATATCTCTAAGTGGGATTTTCTTCCTCATGATGCTGATAAAAGAAATGATAATGCAGGTGCAAGGGGATGGCCAACCTTTCTGGTAATATCCCTGAGATAGGCTGCGCTGTGAGGTGGTCAATGCATTGTGTTAAAGTTCCACTGTAAAACAGCACATCTGGGGAGTGGTTCTTTGAAAAAGTGAGTCTTTTCCTAATTAGAGTAAAATATCTTTTGTATTTTCCTTGTGAAATTATATTCTAGACTTTTCAGTCTCAATGGTGTGCTTTTGGAACACTTTCTTGCTTCCACTGACATTTTGTAAAGGTGTCTTTTCTTTCTTTCTTCCTCCCCTCGCCTCCTCTCCCTCCCTCCCTCCCTCCCTTCCTTCCTTTCTTTCTTTCTTGCAGGATAGTGGATTTACAATATCATGTTAGTTTCAGGTGTACAGCACCTGAATTCAGTTTATCCATCTATCTATCTATCATCTACCTATCTATCTCTATTCTTTTTCAGGTTCTTTTCCCTTATAGGTTATTACAAAATATTGATTATAGTTCCTTGTTCTATTCAGTAGGTGAAAGGTGTATTTTCTTAAACTTTGTGTTGGAGGAGAAGAGTTTCTTATCCTCCTTTTGGAAGATATCCTATTGTGAGTGGGTGAAGAATCAAAAATAATTAAGAAAGTGTCAGAGGGACTGCAGTAAGAAAAGTGAATCCTAAATTATAGGACACAGTAAAAGTGTGTCCAGATTTTCTTGCTCATTCAGTGGCTCCATTTGTTTGGAGTAGTTCCAGAAACCATAGAAACCCCTTTTGGCTAAGAACCATATTTCATATCTTCATCTGTTTGTTTTTTTTTTTTTCAGCTTGCAGGTGATCACTGTGTTGGATGTGCAGCTAATGCTGTAAATGTAGAAACCCAGTTTAGCAATGTAGTCAACCTCATTCAAATCCCAAAGCAGAAAATTGATCATAGTCTTCCCTGAGCCTTGATGCTCTGTGTGGTCTTTGGACCAGCGGCAGCAGTAGTGTCACCTGGGAGCTTGCTGGCAATGCCCCACCCCAGACCCAGTGAATCAGAATCTGCATTTTTTTTTTTTTTTTTTTTTGCTGTATGTGGGCCTCTCACTGTTGTGGCCTCTCCCGTTGTGGAGCACAGTCTCCGGACGCGCAGGCTCAGCGACCATGGCTCACAGGCCCAGCCACTCCGCGGCATGTGGGATCCTCCCGGACCGGGACACGAACCCGTGTCCCCTGTATCGGCAGGCAGACTCTCAACCACTGCGCCACCAGGGAAGCCCAGAATCTGCATATTTTAAAGGATTAATGTTTGAGAAACACTGTTCTGCAGCACTAATAGACCAAACATCACTTGGATCTTATTATCTTTAGCTCATTTGAAAAATAGTACATCAGATACTCTTTGAACAGAAAAAATAGCCTAGCTTGGCCAGAATATGATGAGAAGGAAAAATCTACAGGAACCAGGAAATGGAAATTTATTCAGTGCAATAGCTAGCTCAGGGCTTTGCAGTCTGGCAGACCAGGGCTGGAATCCTGGTTTTGTGATTTACCAGTTTCGTTACCAGGAAATCATTTCACGTCTTGTCTGCCCTCAGCTGAAATGAAGCATTCTGGTTCTCAGTTCTACAGTACTTTGACTGCACTGTCGCTTTCCACTGTGTCAGGCTGATAAGCAAAATAGTTCATGGGCTACATAATTATATTCAGTCAGACTATTCTTTTCAATGACTTACATTTTATTCTTTATGTACTGCCTTTCTCAGGGCAGAAACATAAACCAGACACATAGACATATAAATGAGCTAGGGGTAAGGGGAAATCTGTGTTTAAGCGCTAATAGGTTATTTTAATAGTTTAAATTAACATTACTAAGTTTCCAACTAAATATTCTGCCAATTGTCTGTAAAAATGAATCAGTGACTCTGGCTGTCTCATCCTTGTCTCTTTCTAACTTGACTTCCTGTACTTTCCCCCTCTAACAATATGGGGAAATTGCTGATGAAGATATGATGCTCTGGCTCACTGACAAATTTAAAATTTTTACATTAGTATGAACTATGTCCATAAATATATCTTATTCAGCTTCTCTCTGAAATACCATCTGATTTAGATATGAGATATGTAAATGAATTTTCATTGAAAAAGATACAGTGCCAGGCGTGCTGATGAAATGCATATCTTTTGTAATTTAGAATGGCATCCTAGGAAGGAAATATCTCTGTGACTTAGGTGGAGGTAGAAAGACAGGGTATACAAAATAGTACAGAAGATGGAAACATTCATTATATTCTAAACATTTTAGTCTCTAGAAAATTGCCTGCAACCTGTTTTATCTTGAATTATGGCATTTGTTAGTCATCAGATTAATCTTTATCTCATTCTCTTAAAGCGTCACTTTTTATTTTCTTGTTAAATAATCTCCTCAGTATATCTCAGAATATTTTGACTTGGTGCAGCTTTTACAATATGAATTTCTTATGTCCCAGTTATTTCACTTAGTAAGCATGGCACTTTAGTCAAGAGACAAATTTAATGATGATAAAGAAAATGTTGCCTATTATGTACAAGTCGGGCACATAAATGGTAATTAACTTGATTTAGGGGGAGTATAAAGAGCTGCATAATTAAAATTTAAGTAGATTTAAAAAACATGATTTTTCAGATAATATGTGTCCCTAATACCAGCTTAGAGCAGATGCCAATGCACTGATTTCTCTACATATGTGGTTCAAAAATTTGCATATGAATCTATTGTAACTCAAATCACTTTGCTATTGAATTCAACATTTTACTTTTAAAAGATTTGTTATTTTAGATTTGTAATTGTTGTTTGTTAATTTGCAGATTAGAGTTTTGTTAGTTTTGCACTGTGAAATTTTTACCTTGAAAAATTTTAGTTCTCCCACTCAGACAGTGTTTTAAAGCTTTACTGACTCTTGGAGTCTTTTCTACACACTGTTTGACTATAACAAATGTGATTCCAAATTCCACTGTACACCACTGGGGAGATATCAAACCTTTAACTTTTATAATTTATGAATAATATGCATTTAATGTGTCTGACACACATATATGTGTATATGTCAATAAAATATTTACATAACTTGAGAGAATAATTCTGAACTCTTTGAAGATAGAAATATAATATCTAGAAAAAAATGTTGAAAATCACCTACTGATTTTTTAATTTAATTTTTTAATTTTTATTTTTAATTGTGCTAAGCTTCACATAACATAACATGTACCATCTTAACCATTTTTATGTGTACAGTGTCATAGGATTAACTGCAGTCACATTGTGTGCAACCATCACCACGATCCATTTCCAGAACTCCTCTCATCTTGCAAACTGAAGCTCTGCACCCATTAAACAACTCCCCATTTCCCCTCCTCCTAGCCCCTGGCCACTACCATTCCACCTTCTGTCTCTATGAATTTGATTATTCTAGGTACCTAGTGTAAATGGAAAACTATCTACTATTTTGTTGTCACATATGGAACTGCATAGTCTAATGGTTGAAGATGTTTAAAAACATAAGAGGAAACCAATCAGAAACACATTAAAAGTCAGCATGATGTAAATGCAAGGTTGCAAGAACCCAGTTTCTCATGGACTTCCTTCTTTTGTGTGTCACCACCATTAAGCACAGAGTTGCTAGACTTTCTATGAAACCGTGGAGGCAGAGTGATATCAGAGAAGATTCTCACATCTGACTGTCCTTTCAGCTAAGAGGAGCTCAGGTATATTTCATCTACAAACTCAGGAGGTTGAACCAGGGATGATCTTCCAGGTTCATTCATTTTTTTCGGGAATTTGAGCTCTTCATTTTGCTAAGCTCTGTTGTAGGTGGGTTCAGTGGCAGAACGAACAGGTAAAGATCCCTGCCCTCATGGAACTTTCAGTCTAGTTGGGGAAGCCAGACAAAAAGTAAGCTAAATGTAAAACTGATACCACATATTCAATGGTGAGGCATGCTTTGGTAAAAAGTGAAGTGGAAAGGGGAAAGGGGGTGGTATGAGGTGGGCCCAGGGAAGGGGTGAAACTCAGAGGGAGGGGGCCAGGGGCTATGTGGGTGCCTTCCACAGATGCAAGAGCACGTGTGGAAACCCGGAGTGGGGGCTGCTTGGTCCCATCCAGGAACAGCAAGGACAGGACTGTGGCAGAGTTGGGAGCTAGGGGGGAGGTGGGAGGTGATGGGTGAGGTCGGAGAGATGACGGAAGACCAAAGCGGATGGGACCTTGCAGTCAATTATACAGACTTTGACTGTTACTTGGAATGAGATGGGAGCCTCTGAAGGGTTTTTAGCAGAGCAGTGACTTGATCTGACATGTTTGGAAGAGTTACGCCCACTGCTGAAGGGGGTGAGAAATTCAGTCGATCTATATTCAGTGGCTTGGAGTAAGATGGTAGCAATAGAGGTGGTCAGCCATGGCTTGAAGGCAGAAACAGCAGGACTTGGCTAAAGATGAGAAAGCTGAGTTTGCAGTTTTTGGCCTGAGCACCTGGAAGGATGGAGCTGTCACTCACTAAGGTGGGAAACTTCGAGAGAGCTGGCACGAGAGGGGAGTTGTGGGGTTTGTTGAAATGATGAGCCTGTTCGATGTCCAGGTAGAAATGAGGGGCAGGCAGCTGGTACCGAGCACGAGGGTGGTATCTTCGGGAGAGGAATTACTGTCATACTTACTACTTGCAGATGGAGAAACAGAGTTAGGTAGCGCTTAGGTAATTTACCCAGGGATGTAGAGCCAGAAAGAGATGGAGATGGGTATCTGAATTCAGTCTCTCCTCTTAACTTCACTGGATGGAGGAGATCTTACTCTTTGCTCATTCTCTAATAGGTTCTCCTGAGTCATGAAATAGCCATTGGACTGATCCTAGGAGAGAGAAGGGCATTCCTCTGGCTGGATTGTCAGTTAGTGAACACTTAAGAAGCAACAAAACCCTAAAGCAGCGTAATTAGGGTAGCTAGTTTCTACGTCTCAAACGTTATGTCTTATAGTTCTTTACCTCTGTCTGTGGTGATACCTCCTCCATCGACCCCAACTCTGCCTTCCGCTCTGGCTTTACATTCTTTCCTCTCATTTCTAAACATTTCTAGCTCATCCTTGTATTCAGCTCACCTCTTGGCACTGCTGTTGTTCATGAAAGAGATTTTTCCAAGTTCACAGTGTGCCGGAAAGGCAGGGAAGATTACTTTTAAAAGAAAGAAACAGATGAAAATGCAAAGTAGGGTACTTATTTTATGTGACCTTGATAAGCTATTGATTTGCAATCTGCCACTTCTTCCCCATCAATTTACAATTCAAGACTTTTAAAGAATGATTCATATGTTCTACGACATACTAAACTGGTATCTGAGAGAGGAAGAAAGAAACAAATGCATTTAGTGGCAGTTCAGTTCACCAGATTGGCAGACATCAAAATATGATATTACAGAAGAAAAGAAGAAGGAAAATAAATTAGGGGAAAGAATATATTTTGGATCAATATTCTCAAGGTCAGATTCTAACCACTGAGTTCCCCTAAGACCTTGAGTAAGTCACTTTAACTCTGAAAGTCTCTTTCTTTACCAGGTGAATAGGGATACCTTTTTACCCTCATTTGGTTTGAATATTACTGAAATATTTATAAAATCTGTCTTTAGCCATCTCTAACTATACATTTATTTAATAAGCTTCAGCTTAGATTGTTGCATGTATTTTAATGCTCTCTACAAGTATTCTGATGGGTTGCAAATAAATGCTCTGCTCACGCAGAACTTGAGAAAAGTTAGAGGCTTTCAGGAATAACCAACACAAGTTCCTGCTGGACTAACTATCGTAATAATAGAGATATTAAAGGGCAGGCACACTCCTTCTTGAATGTCCTTCATCCCTAACACCTGCTACTGTCTGCAAGGGCCCCTTGAGGCACCTCGTCCATGAAGCCTTCTGAGGTCTAATCCCCAACAGTGGGGTTGGGCTGGCTGGGACCCGGGAGTCTGTGTAAATTAACTACTCTTTCCTTTGTGCTCCCAGTATATATTTTTTATTATTATTAATTTTTATTGGACTATAGTTGCTTTACAATGCTGTGTTAGTTTCTGCAGTACAGCAGAGTGAATCAGCTATACATGTACATATATCCCCTATTTTTTGGATTTCCTTCCCATTTAGGTCACCACAGAGCACCGAGTAGAGTTCCCTGTGCTATACAGTCTGTTCTCATTAGTCATCTATTTCATACATAGTATCACTAGTGTATATATGTCAATCCCAATCTCTTAATTCATCCCATCCCCCCCTGGGTATCCATACATTTGTTCTCTATGTCTGTGTCTCTATTTCTGCTTTACAAATAAGATCATCTATATGATTTTTTAGAGTCCACATATATGTGTTAGTATATGATATTTATTTTTCTCTTTCTGACTTACTTTACTATGTATGACAGTCTCTAGATCCATCCACATCTCTGCAAATGACCCAATTTTGTTCCTTTTTATGGCTGAGTAATATTCCATGGTATATATGTACCATATCTGTTTTATCCATTCCTCTGTTGGTGGACATTTAGGTCGCTTCCATGTCCTGGCTATTGTAAATAGAGCTGCAGTGAACATTGGGGTACATGTGTCTTTTTAAATTATGGTTTTCTCCTGGTATATGCCCAGGAGTGGGATTGCTGGGTCATGTGGTAGTTCTATTTTTAGTTTTTTAAGAAACCTCCATACTGTTCCCCACAGTGGCTGTATCAATTTACATTCCCACCAACAGTGCAAGAGGGTTCCCTTTGCTCCACACCCTCTCCGTGTGCTCCCAGTATGTCTTTTTTAGAGCTCTATTTTAGAAGTCTTTTTTTTTCCATTTTGATTTGTAATTATGTGTTTATGTGTTTCTGTTAGATTGTGAATGTTTTAAAAACAAAGGTTATGTTCAATAATTTTGGTTTATCAGAGAGTAGAACAATGCCTAGAATAGATAAATAAAATATTATTGCATAACTGAAGGCAATTCAATATTTTTCTCATGTGATAAAGCCATTCACAGCACACTCAAACAATTCACCCCAAGTTTACCTCTGATTTCTCCACTGTCCAAACCCAGAGTTCATCTGGCAAATTGGGAGTTAAAGCTCCTTTTCTTTATTTAGCCTTTAGCCTCCTATCCTGTCTGTTAGCAACCACACATGTAGGTGTGGGGAGGGCGGAGTCTATTTTATTACACCGTGACGACCTCCTGAGAAGCCCTGTGGTTTGATAAAGAAAGAGATTCGAGAAAAGGAGGCTGAGAAGGAACGATTGGAGAGAGAGGAGGAAAGCCAGAGAAGTGGAGTCCCCCAAGCCAAGAGAGCAGGGTGTTTTCAGGAAAAGACACTTGCCAGTCAGTAAATCATGATTAATTACAACTGTACAATCTTTTACAGCTACCACTACCAGTAGCAAGAGGTAGTGGAAGGAAGGAATACTGGGCAAAGTGCCAGTTCGTGGCCTCTTTACATCATCATGGCTCTCACTTCATCTGTGAAATGGGGATAGTGGTCATTCCTATGCCATTAGCTTGTCCTGGGGATGAAGGAATTCCCTGCATGGAGCCCTACGCATTGTCAGTGCTAAATAAATACTAGTTACTAATGCTGTTGTTGTTGGTGTGAGCCAAATGAAATTAGTAAAATATAACTAGATATCATTGTGTAAGATTTTTGTTCCTAGCAAGCAAAGAACTTCCTGGGAGTGAGAACGCCCAAGCAGCACCCACTCTGGATCTTCCAGGCTTCAGGAGTAGTCGGACTCTGACAGCTCTCACCCGGGCTGCATAGCCATTCAAGGTGCAGCCAAGAGGAGTAAAGGGCAGGAAATGAAGGGATACGAGAAGGGCGTCCATAAAGGAGAGACGCTCAAAGTCAGTAATCTTGAGAACAACATTTTGGAATCAACCCCAAATGTATTTGAGACTGTTCCTAAAAATACACTTAATGGCAGAGGGGGAGGTTTTATATTTTAATATTCAGCTTGCAGAGGACAGTTGCACTATGTTTAGAAGGCAGCAGAGTGGAGCTGTTAAGAGCACACTTTTGGAGCCAGTAAAACCCAAGACAAGAATCCCAGCACTAGGACATATTTACTGTGTGATCATGGGTGCTTTCTTTTTTTTTTTTTTTTTTTACGGTACACAGGCCTCTCACTGTTGTGGCCTCTCCCATTGCAGAGCACAGGCTCCGGACATGCAGGCTCAGCAGCCATGGCTCACGGGCCCAGCCACTCCATGGCATGTGGGATCTTCCCGGACTGGGGCACGAACCCATGTCCCCTGCATCGGCAGGCGGACTCTCAACCACTGCGCCACCAGGGAAGCCCCCATGGGTGCTTTCTTAACTTGTCTAAGCATTGGTTTTCTTCTGTGTTAAATGGGAGATACAATAGCTAACTCCCTGGACTACTTTAAGGATGAAATTGTGTAATATTAGGAAAAAACTTTGCAGAGGGCCTCGGGCATAGGAGAGGATCAATCAGAATAGATACTGCAGGATGATAGCATATGATGGATAGATTGATGGATGGATAGATAGATAGACCCTGTTTTCAGTCCCAGGAAAATAGATATTAAGTACCGATTAGGCATTTCTAGTCTTAACTTTCCTTAATCACAAAAATCATCCAATTAATACTTCTGCGTAAGAAAAACCACCATTGGTGTCGGAATAGAAAGGGACACATTGAGACTTGAGTGGCTTAGAATTCTGTTTATTTCATCTACACCATTTCTTAAGTGGCATCCCTGCCACATGGTAATGAATCTTAATTTTTTAAGCTCTCTTTGAACAACTAGAAAATACACTTGTGTTGGTAAAGAAGTAAAACTATCCAACATTCCTGAGGATAAATGTAGTAGGATAAAGGTAACATCATATTTGATGAAAAAAATCTTTGAAATAGGAAAATCTGCCATGAGGAAGCAGCAAAGAAAGTATGTTCCCATTTAGTCATTTTATAGTTAATAAACGTGAATGAGAATGTTGGTCAACATAAACTCTCAACAAGGAAGGTGGGCTGTTGCCCAATCAGTAGTGGAGGGTGTCATATGTGGAGCTTCCCTTTGTGAGTGTATTTCAAATAAAGAAATCTGGAAGTGTCTGTGAGTCAAAGATGTGGTGCAGGCAATATATGATGTAAAACAAAGGCGTGTGGTTTACGTAGCTCAGCAGACAAGCTGCCAGATGGTGGGTATGCTTGCTTGAATGGCACCCAAGACAAGAAAGTACCCACCTGTTACTCTGAGCACACAATGGGCAGAATCCTAGATTTTCGCAACCCTTTCATTGATGACTCTTATTTTTTTTTAATACTTAATGTTTCTCTATTACTTGTATCTGTTACTCTAGGTTGCAGTAAGTCCTTTGGATAAGGCAGAATATAAATAATATAATTTTATAAATAGACAAGGATTAGTAAAACATTTGAGTTAGAAGCAGATCTATGCCTGATATCAGATAGTTTTGTGTGATGTAGACCAGTGTTCATGGTGGCACGAATTTATGATTGTGTTTGTCGGACATTGTGATAGATATTGGGGTGGGGCGTGGGGGAGACAAAAATGTATAGGATATCACGTCTGCCCCCAACGAGATGGCCACGTAGTATAGGAAGACAGTATGAAAAACGTAAGAACTGGCAAACACCCAAAATCTGTGTGATCAATTTTGGCTGGATGAGAGGTTAACTGAAGACTAGACATTTGAGCAGTGCATTGAGGAATGAACACGTAGATCTCCCCTTGCAGATGGAGAGACCAGGACGTGCCAAGCTGAGGAAAAGCAAAAGCAACATTCCATGAGGCAAGAGACTGTAGGACACCCCAGAAGGAGCAGCCTGGAGGAACCCTAGTGGGGGCTGCATGGTGGACAGAATGGGAGGAAGATAATGACAGGCCTTGAATGGTGTTGTAATAATGGAGACTTTATTTTGAGAAAAATGGAGATAGAAAATAACCAGAGCTGTTAAATGTTATTAAACTGGAGATAGAAAATAACCAGAGCTGAACTCTAGGGAGACACAGGCAGTAAGGCTGGAAAACAAGCCCTGGAACTGGAAATGGTAGAACATAGGAGTAAAGGAGAATTGGCTCCTAACTGCTTACTGGGAGAGCAAACGTGAATGACAGTGTGGAGTTAAATAGGATTCTGTTGTTGCTGGCTTGGGTATCCAGGGTGAAAGCCGGTGCCTTTAACCAAGATGCAGAATGCAGAAAGAGGCAAGGTTTGAGAAAGGAGTGGAGGAATGAAGGTAAGATGTGTGGTCAAAATTATAAGTTTAATTTTGTGGCTATTTATGAAGAAATGTTCTCAAAGTGTTAGAAATAAAGATTAGGTTTAAGTGGGCTGGCAGACACAGATTTGAGAATTATCTGAATCACAGCAGTAATTGTAAGCCTGAGAGTACATGATTTTGCCTTAAAAGATCAGGTACATTGAGAAGAAAGAGATCAAGAACAAAAACATAAGGAATAAGTACATTTCAGGAATGAGGATAAAAGTTTTAAAAGAAAGAAAACCAGAAGGAAATATTATTGCTGAAGTATTGAAGCTGCAGTGTTGTAGAACATTTCAAAAACATCACATTCCAAAATATTACATGTCATAAAAAAATAGAATAGGATAAGAAATGAGAGAATATTGGGCATTATACAGATAATAGCAAGGGTAGTTTTAGCAGATAAACAGGATAATAAATTTATTTGTTTATTTATTTGTTTATTTATCTATTTTAACAGGGTAAGAAATTTAAAATGAGCATAACTAGTTACTATTCTTTGAGCCCTTTCTTGGTGTCTGGTGTATTCATTCCAATCCTAATAGCACCTCAATCATTAGCCCATTTTTCAGATGAGGAAACTGAAGCATGGAAAAATGAAACAACCTTATCAAGATCATATAGCCAGTAAACGAGCAAGTTATGATTAAAACCCAGGCCATTTGGCTACAGAGCTCAACTTTTTAAGCACAAATTGTAGTGACTTAAAGTCAGATGCAGTGTGTGCAGGTGTGCTGCCCAGGGCGGGGGTGAGGGGATCAGCCAGGTGGCTTCCTGATGTGCTATTACTTTGGGGAGATTAAAGCACACATGAGCTCTTGCATAATCGACTCTACGTCGATTGGACAGGAGCTTAAAGCAGACAAACAAAAACACCCTTCCGGGCTTCCCTGGTGGCGCAGTGGTTGAGAATCCGCCTGCCGATGCAGGGGACACGGGTTCGTGCCCCAGTCCAGGAAGATCCCACATGCCGTGGAGCGGCTGGGCCCGTGAGCCATGGCCGCTGAGCCTGCATGTCTGGAACCTGTGCTCCGCAATGGGAGTGGCCGCAACAGTGAGAGGCCCTCGAACCACAAACAAACAAACAAAAAAATCACTCTTCCATGGCTCCTGCTGCCACAAATTGAAAGGTGTAAATATGAGACTACAACCCAAAGTCAAGGACTATCTCAATGATAGTTGCCTCAAGTTGCTAGTCACAATATGTAAATTCTGTAACCAAACAAATGCATGGCAGAATGTTATTTTTCAAGGAAAGATGATTTACTTTATTACCTAAATGTGAATTTCCTCAGTATGCCTCCAAGAAGTGGTCTGGTTTGTAAAACAGCAAGAGAAAACCGAAGGGAAGACCTACTTTGCTGATCTGAAAGTAAAAATAAAGTTATAAACTTTTTTGATTCAGTCTTTTAATCTGTAATTTACTCCTATCCTTAGCGTGTACTCAGAGAGACTAACATCATCTATTAGAGGTGATTGAAAAAGTGCCAAGTGAAAGGCAATTCTAAACTAGTTAACAGTAACATAGGTTTAATGCGGGAAATAAATCTCTTATTTTGAAATGACAGAGAGGCATGCAGTTTGCATTGATAGAAAATTGTCTCCTTTGGAGATCATAAAATAAAGAGCTTGAAATTATGAGCTAGCCCAGGGTACCCACATATCTGGTCTGGCCCTGGATGAACAAGTAGTAAAAATGGAGGTAACAGTTCTGCGTTTAGAAATGTAGCACTGAAGAGATGTACATTGAAGTGCTGGGGACTTTGGGGGAAGGCAGGGTTTCAGGAAGATTCTTTGGGCTTGAAGGGCTTGTTCAGGGGCTGAGGCAGGCTTTCTGAGTCAAGAGGAGAGGCAGGTGGAGATAGTGGTAAGTGTGCTACCACTTACTACTTAAGAGCCAGCTCTCTTCTGCTGGGAATTGGGGGCCGAGTTTGGACTTGGGAGTGGGAAGAGACTTGGAACTTTTCTGTGAAAAAGGAATCAATTAGAGTAAAATGTTTTTCTGTGCAGCATGAATGGCCAAGTTGCAGTTCTAAAGCACTAATTTCGATGAGTATGTGTTGAAACGAGTTTTTACTCTTCTCTGTGGACGCTGGGAGAGTGGAAAGCAATGGAAGCTACAAATGATCAATGATTAGTCGCTGAAGACATAGAACTGCATAAAAAATAGTCACTAGGAGATGGAGAATGTGCCAACATTGAGCTAAGACATTTCTGCTTTAAAGCATCTTTTAAGATAGCCCTAATCATTGATCATCAAAGTACTTGCTCAGAGGGATAAAGCTAGAGCTAGTGTTTGAGCTGTTGAGCCATGTCTTATTTTTGATATTAGATATGTTGCGTAGTATAGTGTGGTTAGACTCAGAGGTGTGAGGACGCTTAAAGCAGCTGATCTAATAGTTTAAAGTCTTTTTGGTATATATATAGCACAAGTTGCCATCTACAAATAGTGTGTTCAGCAATTCTCGCTGCTTTTTAAAATTACTTTTGTCTCAGTTTCGGTTGGGAAGGACCCTGAATCTTGCCTTCTCTTTGTCCTAGGACAACATGTGGAAATGACACATGGAATTCATTCATTCACCAAAGCAATGATCAAGTATCATATGATGGTGCATGAAATAGTTAATACCTCAGTGGCCCTGTGCACAGCACAGTTCAAATAATTTCTTATTTAGAAAAAGAACTCTCCTATAGAGACACCACCACAGAGGTGATTCTTAAATAATATTTGTTTAATACTAAAACCCTCCAACCTGGAGTTTCCTCTTAAGCTGTCTAGATCCTGTCAACATGACAAAGAGAGAGTGTCTTTTAATACAAGGACTGTTTCAAAGCGCACTCATGCATGAGTACATTTTTAGAGATATATTTTCTAACTTCCAAATTTTTTTTCTGTTAATCATGGTGGGGGAAAGTCACAGGATGAAAGGAGTTTTGATAACATTTTGCAACCAGACATTTTCCTTAGTTTCAGTATGTTTATATATGAAAAGAGAAGCCAGATGATAAAGTCAAAGTGCCCATATGCAGAGATCATGGGACCTCACCTCTCATTGTCCTGACAGCTGTAGCTCAGTGCAAGTTCTCATTACCCTGGTGTTATCGTATCATTTACAACAGAACAAAAAATCAAAAAATTTTTAATATAACATATCCCAAAGTAGAACATTTTATACATTCTGCTGGTGAACAACAGAAGCAAAATGTAGGCTAGATGTTGATGGAGGTTGAAACAGGATACATGTGAATTATGACAATAGCTTTAAAAGATAGGGTGAAACACTGATGATTTAAAAATGTTTAAAAACTAGGTTAAAACTCTTTTGAAAGTGATGGAGCATGATAGATAGCTGCTACTGTTGCCACTGTTGCAGAGGAGAAAAACAGAGAAAAGTTATCAAAGATAGAAAAACTACTAACAATTCTGGTCCCTTTCTTGATCTCCAGTAGCCATGACAACTGTCACTCTTTTTTTTTTTTTTTTTTTTTTTGCTGTACGCGGGCCTCTCACTGCTGTGGCCTCTCCCGTTGCAGAGCACAGGCTCCGGACACACAGGCTCCGCGGCCATGGCTCGCGGGCCCAGCCGCTCCACGGCATGTGGGATCTTCCAGGATCGGGGCACGAACCCGTGTCCCCTGCATCGGCAGGCGGACTCTCAACCACTGCGCCACCAGGGAAGCCCATGTCACTCTTGAATCTACAAGCTCCTGTCTCTCTGCATTGCCTCTGCCCCCAGCCAAATACCTGTCTCTGTATCTAATCACTGATGTTATTTGCATTGAGTCACCAGTCACATCTTTTAGCAAAGGGTCTTGCCTACACCCTACTCCCACTCATCCTGAATTCTGGTAAATGTGTGAATGTGTATGGCTTCACCGTTTTTCAAAGTTGGTCTTTCTCTAGATAATTTGGAACCTATATTTGGAACGTAGGAAATGAGGTTTTAAAGTGAAAACTAGCCTATTCTAGGATAGTTTAACTGACCCAGATAGCATCCCAATAGATGATGAAAGATCTAGTGAAAGCTGAGTGCTAAATAGCCCCCTCAAATATGGTTTAAATCTGTTTCCTCCATTTTCTCTTACATAGGGTCTTGGGCTGCCTTAATGGAGAAATTGTGCCTGGATTTTGGTATGTAGTCAGTACCTTTAAGAGGACTGTGTTCCTTTCTGATGCTGTATATCAAGAAGGGCATAGATTAGAGGAGTATTTGGGGAGAATGACTAAGATGCTCATTGATCCAGAGACCACATACCACAAGGATTACTCAAAGAAAACGGGACACATCCTGAGGAAGAAACGTCCCGAATGAGACAAGCTTGCTGACCTCTATTTCAAATGAACAACCTCTAGATGTAGCAGAAGAAGCTATTCAGCTTTTCTCTTAATAAAAGGTTAGAACCAGTAAGCAGGAGGCACAAGGAGAGTGATTTCAGCTCGGAAGAGGATTCTCTAACAACCAGGGCCCCTCCCCTCTCTCAGGAGGCAGAGGTATTCAAGCCCAGGCTGGCAAACCACTGGTCAGAATTTCTTAGCTGGGTACATGGTGGCAACACATGTCTTTTAAAAAAAGCTTTCCACTTTTGAAACTGTATACCCTGCCAAACATATGTGTGCCACATACTGTACTGATGCTGGGACATGCAGAGCTGAATATAGCATGGACCCTGCCAAAAAGTCTAGCAATCTAATCACAGGGAATGACATGCATAAGACTAAGTATAATATAGTGTTTAAGTGGTGTAATAACGGAGTAAACTAAGTCCTAAGGGGACCCAGGGAATAGCAGTTAATGAATTTAACAGCTATTTATTATACACCTACCACATGAGTGACCCATATTTTACTGTGCTCCATGCTCAGAGTGTAACTCTGAGGGCTGTTGTAACTCTGAAGGCTGTTATTATGGGGTGGGAAGGCTTTGGAAATCTACAATAAGCTCTAGGGTTGTACCAGTTGTTGAGTACAAAAGAGTGTATTGCCAAAGATAAAGACAAACCATTTCTAGCTCCTAATCATCTCCAAATCAGTGGTAAAAATTCCTGCTGCCCACACAACTAAGTGATTAGATAGACAAGCAACCAACAGTTATTAGATGCCAAATATCTTCTAGTTAGTAGTGGGGTATAAAACAAAGGATATACATTCTGCCTTCAAGAAGCTTGCAGTCTAGTTGGGAAAGTAAGCAATGATATGAGATAATTAAATAACAATTCTTTATTACACCATAATTCCATGTTTGCAGTTGAACTTCAACCAACCATGACTAACTTATGTTCCACCCCTTTGCAAGTTATCTGTTAATTCACAGAACGTATGGTTACGTCTTCATTTATAAGCCATTTTCTCCGTGAGATATCATCCCCACCAACCCAGCACTCAAGTATATATTCTGAATGGCTGAAATGGTCATGCACTAAGTTTCTGTGATGTACAGTCTTCCTGTGTCTCGTTGATGTATTTCGAGCCCCACCTTTTTAGATTCTCTTGAGAATAGGGATCTAGCCTTTTTTGGGGGGATCCCTTCAATGCTCAGAGCGGTGGTAGGCAATAAGTTTAGAGTTAGCATCTGAAACTTCCTTGTTCTTTTACTCAGTGGTCTTGAAAGAACTATATTTTTATGAGTTTAACATTCTTCCTTTGTAATTAGTGGGTTTGGGTTCATTAGGTGATTGGGAGTTCTGATTTATTTCATAAAGTTTCCATCTGAAAAAACCATTTTATCTCCAATTCTAGTTCTCTTCTGATAATAAGTGCTTCCATATTACAGTTGGATTAGAATCACATGGACACGTTTGTAAAAATTCTGTTCTTTAATTTTTGCACTGCTGGGGTATCTAGAGTTCCTTGGACATTTTGGACATGAAAGACTAAGGACTCATCGGAAAATTTCGTCCCAGAATCCACTGTATGTTTGCTCTCCTAGCATGACAAATGTTAATGCTGTCATAACCCATCTACTGAGAGAACTGTCTTCACTTTTATAGCTGTTATCTCAACACCCACGTGCAGTGCATTCCCATATTTTACCGAGGGGGAGAGGAATGTTGGGGAGATTAAGTGACTTGTTTAAGATTCTATGGCTTAAAGAAGGGCTGAGCTGAGACCAACATGCAAGTTTTAGCTCTGGGCTCTCTCTTCCTCCGTGCGTAAACCATGATGTTAGCATGTATATCCTTATGCTGTGAAACGTCCACGTGCTGTGAATTCAGTAGGGAAGCACATTAGTCCATGGTTGCTGCAGACACTGTGTGAAGTGCCTTTTAGTGCCAAGTTACAGCAACTTACACAACATCCTTTTGAAAAATGTATAAACTACCTGGAAAAGTTCTGCTGTGTTTTAGAACAAGAACATGATCCAATGTTTTACTCTTGTGTGTTAGTCACAGACAGCTAAACAGGAGCTATATGGTAATTATATTAACCACCTCTAGTGACCTGAATTGTATTTTCCAAAAACCATAAGTAAAAATGCATTTAAGGGCTTCCCTGGTGACGCAGGGGTTGAGAGTCCACCTGCCGATGCAGGGTACACGGGTTCGTGCCCTGGTCTGGGAAGATCCCACATGCCGTGGAGTGGCTGGGCCCGTGAGCCATGGCCGCTGAGCCTGTGCGTCCGGAGCCTGTGCTCTGCAACGGGAGAGGCCACAACAGTGAGAGGCCTGCGTACCGCAAAAAATAAAATAAAAAATAAAAAAAATTCATTTAACATCTTAAAACTTCTAGATACTTTGCTCTCTTCCTTAAATTTCTGCATCTGTTTTTAGTAATGACTACAGAAAATAACAAATTTTGGATTTTATATGTAAGTCTAGAGTTTTCCTGCTGAAAACTCTCAGCAGGAAAACTGAGAAAACCCTCTAAATATACCTCACCTTCAGTCATCCTGCTGATGACTGAAGGTGAGGTATATTTAGAAATTTTTTTTTCTTTCTTTCAGAATCAATCTGGATTCTGAATTGTTCGTGTAACACTTTTATTTACCTTCTTAAATGACAAATGTAGCCAAATATTTTTGTTAGGAGAATTACTAAAATTACTCCTCAGGTAAAAACATTTCTCTCTGCACTGCTGGGTCATTTGATTTTAGAAGTTTAGAATTCAAAAACACCAAGTAGGAAGAAACCTTAGATTCTCATCCAACTTTTAGATTTTATGCAATTGAAAATAAAAAGCCAAAAATGTAAGGTCATTTGCCAAAAGCCATGCATTTATACTTTTCATATGATTATTTATATTAATAATGTTGCTAACAAGATGAAATTAAGCTATAGCCAAGCTATAGAGTACAGGCAGTGTCCCAGGGTTAGGTTTGGTGAATAAATATTTCTTGAGAAGCTCTGAACATGGCTCAAGTTTAATCAAAAGGAAATCTTTCACTTTGATTGCTATTGATAAATGGAATATTTATAAATGGAATGGAATATTTCCTGCCATGTCAATAAACAAAGGATGTCACAGTCATCAACAATTTGCAGCCCTCCAATGTGGGCCGGTGAGCCCTGAGGAAACTCAGGGCTGAAACGAATACTTGCCATTTAGCAGCCACCAGACTGCAACCACTCCCTGCCGTGAGCCCTCAGGAAACTCAGGATGTGAAAATACAGGATACTGGCCCCTGACAGCTGAGGTGCACATCAAAGGAATGATTTCAGTGAGCCCAGGCTCTGGCATCTTCCCATACACAGAAGAGCGCTAAACTCCTTAACTTGAGATGTCTGGTTTTCTTTAATTAACAATAATCTTTTGACATTCCCGACTACCTGTCCTTTTGTTGCAAAACTCCTATATATCCTGGCTCGTCCCGTCGCCTCCTTGGAGCAGTTTCTCAGAGCTATCTGCAACGCTGTCTCCTGGGCTGCAGTCCTCATTTTGCCCCAAATAAAACTTAACTCGCAACTCCCACATTGCTCTTTTTTTTTTTTAAGTCAACACTACATTGACTCTACTGTGATCCTTTTGCTGGAGACATTTTATAGAATCCAGAGCTGTGAGTTGTGCGTTAGGGCTTGAGATATATAAACTGAGGGTATTTTAACTCCAATTTCAACAGCTGAACCCTGCCCACCAAAATGGTAATCCGGCCTTCCAATTACAGGAGGAAGTTAAAAGTAAACATTATAAATTCTTACCTGAAATACATTACTTCTTTCATGATTGAGAACATCATGTCTCCAAGTGCCAAACCAATCTCCACAACAAGTTCAGAGGGTTCAACTCTACAACCGATTTTAACAAGACTTGAAGTGGAACAATCTCACTTGACAGTAGAAACGCTGGAGGGCACAATTGGCATCAGGTCCTAAGTTCAGAATTCCTTCTTCTGTCTCTGGGATGCCCATTGCATGGAAGGAGCAGCCCTGTGGAGTTACTGTGAGGGAAAATGCCTCCAGGTAAATTAGCAATGGGAAGATTCTAGAGGTGCTGGGAATGGACAGTGTCTCTAAAGCAACACTCAACAAAAAGCACAGTAGAGAAAAATGGTCTTTAATCTAACCAGTACAGCTCTTTTAAATCAGGGGAGAATTTGAGAAAGAAGGGAAACTGCGATGTTACGCAGGCATGACAAATAATGAGTTAATTATGAATTTGCTCTTAACTGAAAAGATCAGCTTATAATCTCAGGTTTGTAAAATAAAGAGAAAAATTCTACATGTTTATATTTCTACATACTCATGTATATATTCATATATGTCAGCATATTGTTTTATCAGTAAGTATAAAGGTATGAATGAAACCACAGCAAGATGGTAATTTTGGGTGGGAGGAGAGGAGGTGGTGGGTACCATGGGTGCAGAGGAAAGGAAGCAATGAAGAAGAGTGAGGGCCATTAGCATCCTAGCTTCACTTGAGGCCTCTTAACACAAAATAAGCCTAAGCTCTGAATGATTTGATTTTTCCCTTAATATATAAAATTTCCTTTCGTTTAAAAATTTTTTTTGCACTTCCCAGAAGATTCTGAGCTCTTTAAAATTCAGCTAGGGATTCTACATATTCCAGTTACAATTTCCAAACCAAAAATTCTACCCTCACCTCTAATTCTAGTTTCACACGCCCAGATATTCTCTACCAAGTACTGCAGGTCAGGCATGGGCCTGGTGTCCCTCCTGTAACCTTGGACAAGGGCCATCCTGATGTGATCAGAAATCTCTGTCTCAGTCCTATTTGCTGAACAAATAAGATGGAAAGAAACCCTTGCTTTGTGGGCCACGTTTTTAATTCAAGCAGAGCTCTGTCGTGGAGGAGAAAAATGGGGATTTGGTGAAAGTTCTGACTTCAAGCTGGGATTGATTTCCCCCAGGAATCGATACTGCATTTGCAGAGTTAGGCAAAGCTGGAGCTGTTGAGGGCCCAAAGGCAGATTGTGCTACTGAAAAATGGAACACATGAATGGTAGAGAGGGCTCTTTTGAAACAGGATCAGAATTTTGCTTCTGAGGAGAGTTTTCCTAAACCATTTTAAGTGCTAATTTTTGAACATTAGTTTTTACTCTGCAATATTGACTTGCCCTTTGCAGCTGTGGTTGGCTTGAGCGGGCCCTGAACCCTCACTTTAGTCCTCCTGGCTTCACAGATTCCTCTAATGAGCATGGTTTTCCAACCCTCCCACCGGCAGGCCTATAACTGTGGGCTTCATCTGAGGCCAGCCCAGCGTGTAAGGCTCTACCAGTAGGACCTTAAATTTGCTGTTGCATGTTGCTTTGTCTGTGTAAGACAAAGTGGGGTGACTTTTGACTTATTTATGAATTACCTTTATTTTTCTGAGTCAGTATGCTCTTTCCCTGAGTTTCATGGTTGCCACTCTTCTAGAAACTTAAATTCTAGCTTCAGGGCTTCCCTGGTGGCGCAGTGGTTGAGAGTCCGCCTGCCGATGCAAGGCACACGGGTTCGTGCCGCGGTCCGGGAATATCCCACATGCCGCAGAGCGGCTGGGCCCGTGAGCCATGGCCACTGAGCCTGCGCGTCCGGAGCCTGTGCTCCGCAACGGGAGAGGCCACAACAGTGAGAGGCCCGCGTACCGAAAAAAAAAAAAAAAAAATCTAGTTTCAACAGACAGAGTAGGCTTTTATTTGAAACCTGTTGAGAGAATGAAGTGTTATTTCCTGAGTATAAAATGTCTACTTAGCTCATTTTTAGCAAATTATTTCTTAAGACATGCAAATGATTTTTTGGCTCGTAATAAATTGAGGAATTCTCTGCACAATGGATGTAACACAGATGTTGGACTTGGAAATTTCTGTAAAAGTCTCCCCTGTTTCCTTTAGAAAAGAAATGTCTTGCTCTGAAGGTTTTAGGAATGCCTTGTTTTTCTCCCCTGGTAGGAAATAGCAGGAAAACAGGGTTTTTTCCAGTTATACGGTAAATTCAGTGCTTTAAAGTCTTCTAAGAGAACACTATATTATCTGCTTTGGGAATTAGTGGTTAGCCCATGTTGTTTTAAATTGCCATGGATTAAGAATGTTCATAATCCAATTTTGCTTTGGCTTTTATTCATATATTATGTCTCCAGTACTGTGTGATGTGATGAGAAAGTGCACCACATAACACTGGCCAGTTCGTTCCACATGTCACCTCAACCCTGATATGTAATCACGATTGTCCCCATTTTAAAGATGTAAATCACGATTGTCCCCATTTTAAAGATTGTCCCCATTTTAAAGATGAGGAAATGGAGTTTGGGGAGATTTAAGTGACTTCTTTGAGGTCATTTGACTAACAGGTGGTGCAACCATTGAAGTCTGTTCTGTCTGGTTCAGTGGTTATTGTTTTCTTCCACTTCATCCTGCTTTCCCTCCAAGCTTCACTGAGAGCCTAGAATGAGGCACATTGTAGACCTGGGCTCCATATTGAGAGAGTGACCATAGCACCAGAGAATACTGTGTATCCCCAAGCCACATGATCACCCCAGTTCCTCCTGCCGAGCTTGCATTGGTTTTATGGTTTCTCTCCTTCCAGCTACTTAACTTATGTGCCGTTTAGTCTCCTGGCTCCTTTCTGCTCAGCTCATCTTCTCTCGTGCCTTCAGTTCACAGGTCTGGATCTATCTGGAACCTAAACCTTCAGCTCTGACTTTTACTTTTCTCTTTGCGGCTGCTCTAAGAACTTGAACAGTACAATAGCAACTCAAACTCAATCATGAATAAGAACAGTGCTTTAAGAGGAGGAGGCATATGGCTAAAATAATGTACATACCATCCCTATTCCGTCTCCACTCAGAAATAAAAATGATCAACTAACATGTGTTGAGTATTGTATATATAACCCGGTGCTTGAAAAAGCAGTTTGAGATGATTCAGAAACTCACAGTTTGCTTTTGAAAAGTTCATCATCTCAAGAAGGATACAAAATGTTCTAATTGGAAATATAAATAACCTGAACATACATACACATACACAAACCGTATAGCACAGATGATAAATATGTTGCTGGTCATGGGGAAAGGTCTCAGGACAAAGATAAATGTGTGGTCATTTAATCTGATGGTTGGGAACAAAAACTGTGTAACTAGAAAGGCTTGGGGACCGGGCATGATTTTTATTTCAGAGCACTGGCTGTCTAGGAGAGTTCTTTTTACCTTGTTGGAGCTCTGAGCCAATTTGCCTGAAACATATGTTGCATTTATATTTTCTTTTTAAGAAGTACAAGGAAAAAAATAAAGGAGTAAAAGCAGTGCCAACTTCTTCTTAAAAGACTATTTTAAAAAGCTGGAATCAAACCAGCGAATGTTAAGTATGTCTTATATTCTCAGTCATTCTAACTCAACACTCAAGGGATACTGATGCACCCAGCTTCATGGAATGAGCTGACCCTCTCTGATGCCTTTTTCCTGCTCCGTGATTCCTCAGCATCAGTTCTGTGCAGCTGGACCAGAGGCATGGGAGCAATTAACCTGTCAGTGTCTCCCATTTTCAGTGTATTATAATTTGCATGTGAACCAAAAAGAAGTAAATTGTGAAACTTTCAACTTAATTTTCCTAGAAGAGTGAATAGTGATCTGCCTTTCCTTCACAGAATGTGGGTGGTGACATTCAGTTCCCACCAAAAAAAATATCTGTTTCCCACTCCTTTATTTATAGGTGAGTCATTCTTTCAGGATTTATGAGAACTCTTCAGGCTGATGAGTAAAAGAGTCTTTCCACACCAAATATGAACAAGGCAGGCAGGAGAGAATACCTAGAACAAGCTTTTTCAACCTCGACACTATTGACATTTTGGGCTGGATGAGTCTTTGTTTGGAGCTGTCATGTGCATTGTAAGATGTTGAGTAGCATCCCTGGCCTCTACCCACTAGATGATGGTAGCAGTCCCCAAGTTGTGACAATCAAAATTGCCCCCAGAAGTAGCCAAATATTTCCTGGGGAAAAGGAGGCAAAGACACTCCCACTTGAGAACCCCTGATCTAGAAGTATATATGATAAACAATGAACTTCATAGCAGCTTAGTGGGAGGACACCATTCCAGATGGTTACCTGACTTCCATGGGGAGAGCTGAGGGCTCAGTGATATTCAGAGAGTGTGAAGGATGAACTTAGCACTTTGGGTGTCTTAGGCATGTTTACTGTGTGATGCCCAGTGTACTCCCACAATTTCATAGAAGACTGTGGACCCCTCTTGGAGCTACCCAATGACTCATCCCTTGGAAAGAAAACCTGCCTTTTTTTTCTAAATGCTTCTGCATCTTAAATGGTGGGCCCAATACTCAAATTAAGAATAAAAAAGAGAATGAAATGACTCAATCATGGCTTCAACATAAATGAAATCTTTTCTGATGACAATATTTCATCACTTGATTGTAAATAATTTATGGCAAAAGAAGGGAATTAATGAGCAATTGGAGAAAGTGGAAGGGTCTTCCCGAGGAGACCACAATGGACAATATTGTTAACCCTGCTGATTGCAACTAAGTCAGCGTTTAGAGGTTGTGCTGTGCAACTCAAGGCTGTGAAGTCAAAGGTTAGGTCAAGGCTGAACCATTCCACCATTATGGAGTCAATGCTTGTTTCCTAGTTTGTCAGTCATTTAAGGAGAGGGGCATCTTGTCTACAGGACCTGACTCTCGAGTACCGATCTGAATTCTCACCTGTAGTCTTTCTCAGGTGAAAGGCAGCATCAGTCTTTCCTCCTTTCTGAGGTTGGGGCATTCTAAACAAAGACTACTGGCACCTTAGGCAATAGAGAAATGCCTTCTTATGAAAGGAGATGGGAAGACTGTGAGATGTTCTTCATCAGTACCATCTAGACAAGCTTGGTTACCTACACATGTATTTGGTGCCTGGAGTACAGAGAGAGGAGTGTTAGACTTTTTGGCTGGCTGGCAGGCAGAAGCAGGTGCCGTTGAGGTTGCTTGTTGGGGAAGGGGAATAAAGAATGGTTCCATTTAAATTGTTGAGCCTATTTCTTCTCACTCTTCAATGCCATCCTTCTGATTTACTGGGGGTGGGGGGTTTGGTGTGTGTGTGTTTTTTTGTTTTTTTTTTTTTTTTTTTTTTTTGCGGTACGCGGGCCTCTCACTGTGTGGCCTCTCCCATTGCGGAGCACAGGCTCCGGACGTGCAGGCTCAGCGGCCATGGCTCACGGGCCCAGCCGCTCTGCGGCATGTGGGATCTTCCTGGACCGGGACATGAACCCGTGTGCCTTGCATCGGCAGGCAGACTCTCAACCACTGCGCCACCAGGGAAGCCCCCGATTTATTGTTTTTTTAAATTAACATTGGCAACAACAGTAATGATTAAATACGTGCAGTAGTTCAGGGTTTCCAAAGAACTTCTTTTGGTTCTTGATTTACTGGGCAGTTACTCCAACAGATTCTTAACTTTAAAGTCACTTGATGAGTCTATTCATAGACCCCTAAAAATCCACTTGATATGTATGCTCCATGACATTTCTTTCACCTACCATTTGAATTTTTTTTTTTTTTTTTTTTTTTGTGGTACGCGGGCCTCTCACTGTTGTGGCCTCTCCCGTTGCGGAGCACGGGCTCTGGACACACAGGCTCAGCGGCCATGGCTCACGGACCCAGCCGCTCCGTGGCATGTGGGATCCTCCCAGACCAGGGCACGAACCCGTGTCCCCTGCATCAGCAGGCGGACTCTCAACCACTGCGCCACCAGGGAAGCCCCTGAATAATACTTTGATCCTATTCCTAGCCCTGCCACTAGCTGAGGAATGCAAAGTGCTTTGAGATCCACACATGAAAGGAATGTTCTAGGAGGGCGAGGTTATTTTCTAAGCAAAGGTTTCTAAACACTTTGACTTTTATTTTCCCCCGAGTGTGAATTACTGTATTAACATAGAGAACCCCTTAATGGAAGATAAGTAAAGCTCTATTAATGTTTATGCTGTTTGTAAAAAAACGTAATGGTAGAATTCCCCAGGCAGTTCATTTCATTTAATGTGTACTGATCCTTAAATTGCAAAGCAGGCTGGGTGAACCCTGGCTACAGGCACGAATCGCCTGCTTAGTAGGCTGCTTTAGAGCTCTTTTCTAAGAAATCTCCATCTTTGTCACTGTTTTCTTCAAGGTGTTGAATAATTTTAAAAGTGGCAGTTGCAACAATATGTAAAAAAAAAAAAAAAAAGCTGACAGCTGGCACCATTCGGCTTACTTTGCTGTCCTTTTCGTCGAAAGCTCAGACTGTTGTGCACCGCGCGGGTAAGTGGCGTTGCAGATTTTATTTGGATTTAGTGGAAGCATACTGCCTGGTTAGAATACAGACTCCTACCTGAGCAAAGGTTTTTGCAAGCCTTGCTTGGCAGTCTGGTGCCAACCCATCTTGCTTCCACTACACCGATATATCTGTGCTGCTCGTTTTGAAGACGAAGATAGTTTGTTTTTTCCCCCCGTAATGGTCAGTGTTGTAATTAGTTCTTGTTAATCTGATAATAATGTCAGAATCATAATTCCCTATTTTTTTCATTCAGTGCATATCCTCAAAGCTGTTCCCAGAGTATGTCACTTGTAGCCATAAAGCAGTCAAGAAAAAGAGAAGGATGATGTGACCTATGACCTGCAGAAGCTTAAAGGTCTGGTCATAGAGCAAGGCATGTGATGAAACAACCGCAAAAAGTATCAGGTGGGGAGTGCTGCTGAATGAAGTTGTAGTTCTGGGCTGTTGCACTTAGGCTTGACAGTGTGAGGAATCTGTGTGCTGTTCTGGAGACTCTCCCTCCATTTGCTTCTGGCTTGGGAAGCAGGTTGACCTACAGTAGTGGTTTAAGGAAAACACACGATTTTAAATAAACAACAACAAAAGTTTTGGAAGAAGCCTGAAACTGCTGAGAAGAAAGTCAGCAGGAGCTGGTGTGGAATAAAATGCACAGAGGCTGATTCTGGGGAGGCACGTTGTGGAAGCAGTTAGGGGACTGGAATTGGGGCCATCTGTTCACTTCCTGCTAGCCTCTAACAAGAGAAACTCTATAAATGAAGGGGCCCTAAATATTCTCTCAGAAAACATCTGAGCAATGGTGAAGGGGGAATTTAAGCAAAATCAGAGTATTTGACTTAATAGAACAGGAATTAAGGACTGAAATGGAAAAAATAGGGCAAAATTATATGCTCATCAAATTGAACTAAGAAGCATTAATGACAAAAATAAGTCTCAAAATTGAAGTCCTTTTTCTGAAAATCAGTCCAAAATTCACCCTCAGCTGCTGGCCACCTGAAATGCTTTCTTCAAGAGCCCGAGCTCTATTTGGGAAATTGATCTGGGGTATGAACAGAGTCCTGTGTAAACATCGCCAATTCTTGGCCCTCTTGATTTCCACCAGTTGGATTTTGTTCTACCTTGCAAAGCCCTCATTTTCCAGTGATAGTCTCTCCCAGATTGTTTTGGATGTGATCACCTTTTACTCCTTTGCTGTGTTGAATAGGGCTCTTAAAATGCTGCCTTGACATTTAATGAAACATGTTTCTGTTGATAGTTCTGAAGTGCTACATAGGCAATAGTTTCGGCTCACGGTTTATAATTATGAGTAGCTCAGTGTTGGGAGAGACGTTAAAATACAGGCTCTTTAAACTCTTTTGCCTTCCACCTCACACCCAAAAAGTTTTGAAAATCTTTCTGCCCCTGGCACATTTTACAACGAAGCCTAAATTTTATATCATAGTTGCAAAGTATGTAATTTTTAATGTATTTTAAATATTTAAAAAATCAAAGATAACATCTCTCTTTTCAGAGTCACAATTGCATCTGGAAATTACGGTGATTTGTTAATCACCATTTAAAAAGCACATGAACAAGCTCTCTCTGATGTTTGGAAAATTTCCATCATTTCCTTTCCCCCATGAACTTGTATTTTCATTTAACTTCCCCTGCAGAACTTAAAGTAATCTATTCCTGAAAGCCTTCTGTTGATCACTCTTACATACCTCTCTGTAATAAAAATATTTCTATAACTTAAAAAATATTTTTTCTACATTGGGTCCTCATTAGAATCATTGTTTAAAACAGCATAATTTGTAGATTTTATGGTTATAAACAAAAAATAAAATGTTAAAATGCATGTCAGTGAAATGGATGGAGCTTTAAAAAAAATCTCAATTAGGTCTTGTATCTGGGGTGAGTTATCACATTGCTAGAATAGGAAAAGGATCAGTGTCAATTCTATTTTAATTTTTATAGTTTTAAGTGCTGAGAACACTTGTTCATGTAAATAAGTTGATAAAAAGATTTCTCCATCTTTCTTCTCTTCCCTGTATTGAATTTAAAAAAATGCTTATTCTTTCTTGTTTAATAGATGCTTCTTTTTCATTGGCTAGGCACCCTTCAAGAGTATCTGAGGTCTTACAAGTTTGAATCAAGATTTCTATGGTTTGAAATCTGGCTTGATGGTGCTTACTACAATGAAAAACCCTTTTTGTAGGCAATATTGTACTGTTCTTTCTAGATCCTTCCTTCAGATCAGAAGTACCATCCCCAGATGTGCTGGCAACATGGGCCACTGACGGCTCGCAGCTCATTGGGAATTGCCCTCAGCTGCCGGGGAACTGCCCGCCGAGCTGCAGCCAGTGACTGGCTGGTGCAGAGATACAAAGCCTGCCTTCAACTGGGGGCAGATCTGCAGGGTCATCCCAGCTCCAGAGCTCCCTGTAGAATTGGCCTGAGCTTCAGAGGGCTTAGTTTTTGTTCTGCGCAATCCTGCCTTCCTCACTTCCTTGTAGGTGTGTTCCTGGGAGCACCTCTCAAGCTCCACTTGACACTCTGAATCTGTTCCCAGGAAACTCATTGTGAAACACACATTCATTAACTTGCACTTTAAGAGTGTGATTCTGCAGAAGGCAGTTTAAAAATCACTCAATTTGGGGTGGAAATGATACAGTGGGTTTATTTCACTTGCTGTGGTTATTTTTTTTCTAAATTTATTTATTTATTTATGGCTGCGTTGGGTCTTCGTTGTGGTGCACGGGCTTCTCACTGTGGTGGCTTTTCTCGTTGCAGAGCACAGGCTCTAGGTGCATGGGCTTCAGTAGTTGTGGCACATGGACTCAGTAGTTGTGGCTCTCGGGCTCTAGAGCGGAGGCTCAGTCAGTAGTTGTGGCGCATGGGCTTAGTTGCTCCGTGACATGTGGGATCTTCCCGGACTGGGGCTCGAACCCGTGTCCCCTGCACTGGCAGGTGGATTCTTAACCACTGAGCCACCAGGAAGCCTCCTCGTTGTGGTTATTTTTGATGGTATCTTTTTTGTGATGTTTGTGGTATGAAATATCTATACTCAACAGGAGGACAGCTGTTGAAAATATGACCTACCTTAATAAATACTCTTCTTGATAATTTCCTAATGAGCCGAAAATACTTGGGTTATGTCTTTTGGATTATCTGTTTTCATTCTGGTTTGAGAGGTAGGGAAAACTCGAGTGTGCAGTATACTCAAATTTAAGGCTTTGATAATCCCCCAATTTAAAATGCTTCAGTGACAACTATGTTGTTGTTTAAAGACTTGGTTTCTAAAAGAGAACATATAGACACATACACATAATCCTCAGTAGCATGGAGCCTGGGGAAAAGCTAACTACGGTTTATGAATAATGCAAAATTTTGCTGTTTATGCCATTTCCATCTGTTGTGTGCATGATATTTATGATATTCACAAGATAAACTGATAGGAGTGTGTGACCTGCTAATATGTATATTTTTAAAAGCTCTAATTACTGTTTTTTTATGGAAGAATGATGTCATGTACTCTGACTCCAGGGATATGAGGATTAGGAAATAAAACAGCAACACAAGTAACACAGACAATTTTGAACATCCAGGCATTTTATTTTTAATGAGTGACACTTGATTTGTGTCTCCTCACATTCCAGGATCTCCAGATACTTCCAGCACTGTTTCTGGTTGCCTGTTAGATGGCTCAGAAGGAGAATCGGTGTGAATGCAGTGATTCCATCTTTCCCCTGCTGACTTTCTACTAGCACTGCTTCTCCATGGCTGTGTGTTGACTCAGCAGAATGAGGAGCGTTAACTTTTTATAGTTTTCAAAGGCCATCTTAACCTTGGAACTTATCTTGGAAATTAAGGTTTTAATGAAGTGACAGCTCCTAGAGAAAACAACAGAAAGACACATTTTATTCTCCATAAACCGAAGGCACAATCCCAGCAAAGAAAATTTTGTTAACGCTATAATCTGTAGATTTTTTAAGTTACCACAGTTTTAATGAGTGGGAAGTAGTCCTGACAGGAGAACCAGCTTCTATCACTGGGTGAGAACAATCACCAGTTCACTGTGTGACTACAGGCAGGTAGTTCAGGCTCTCTGAACTTCACCATTGTGAATTAGAAAAATGCAGGGTTTGGACTAGGTGATTTCAAACATTCTTTCATCACAGACATCTTTAAGAATCTTATATACACTTCATTTTTCACCTTCAAATCCTTCATTATGGGCTCTAGGTCCATGGACACTAATTTTTATAAAAACTGATTTTCCTTTCTTTCTTAAAGGGATATATTGCAAAAAAATTGTTAAAATGCTTTGTTATTTTTCCCATCTAAATGCTTTTCAGACATTTTGATTCCCCCTCCTTTTCTCTCTCTGTTGCTCTCTTTTGTTTGAGGGATTGTTAAAATAATTTGGAGCCTGCTTCCTCCCATTTTGGGGATAATCCTAGTAATCTGGAAAGAGGTCAATTGCTTATTTTCAAATCTGGCTTTCTTTGATGACTGTCTTATGACAGTTTTCCTGAGTTTAGAGACTTAGAGGCATAAGAGGGCTTCTTGGAAGCGTTCACATTACCTGAATTGAGAAAATATGAAATCAGAGGTGTCGGGGGGAAGATTTGTATCTGACCATTTCATCAAATACAGCTTGTCATGAATTTTTGACATTTAGGTAATCTGTAGTGTGATTTAAGATAAGACAGTGCCCCAAATATTTCTTCCACCCTCCCCCAAATTATAGCAAATACTAATATTCTTTAGACCTAGCAACATCCTCTTTGAGAAATTAAGCACTCTATTAATGTGAAGGAGTGTGTGTTTGTGTGTGTGTGTGTGTGTTGAAGTTTTACTGGGTTAAATTCAATACTTTAGCGTCATTCCAACACCTAAATGAGTTTATACTCTGACCCTTGTAGCCTCCATAGGTGGGTTCTTTAGGTACTTTCTGGGGGAAGCAAAGTCCAACGGAGAGGTCTGTGTATGTCCAGTGGGACAGTTGGGTGGGTGATAATCCTCACTGCCTTGAACGTGAGTGTACTAGTCACTGCTTGCCAGGTACCCACTTCCCACTTCCCATTTTGGGTGTGCTCCTTCAGTCTTTGGAAGACACACTGGATTACAATACAAATTTAGGCAATTCGTTCCTGAAGGTTTCCTTTGGTCTCTCAACCCTTACTTGGGGGAGAGACAGCAATATGCTGTCGTGTTTCTCTCCCTTTCTGAAGACCCTTTGTACCCTTTCTAATCTAGTATCCCCCGTTCTGGGGGAGTCTTTCCTATGAAGTCCAGGTCACCAGTTTCTTCCTGTGACATAGATTCCTCCCCCTCTCATCTTGGAAGGCAAATTGAGATCAGAGATTATATACTATACTTTATATCTCCCACAGCACAATATATGTTACATATATAATGTCTAAAGTCTGTGTGCCAAACTGCTGGTACTTTTCATTAACTATGACAATGGTAATAGGTATTACCGAGGGTTTTTATTTTTTGTGCCTTGTTTTCTGTTAAGCATGTCACACGCGTCATCTCATTCAGTCTTTCCCTCAACTCTGTAAGGTCGCTATTAGAAACAATCCCTATTTTATAGATGGAAACACCAAGGCTCACAGAGATTAAATAACTCACTTGAGTTAATGCACATGCATGTGTATGTACACACACATACACAAACACCAGTGCCACACACAGAGCCCGTCTTCTCTCAGTTTCTGGTACTCCATAAACAGGAGGGAAGGAAGCCCTTCTGTACTGTCTTCAAGATGGGGCTGGAGAGTCTGCGGAGAAGGCAAATACTTCCAGTCTGATTTGCATCCATTTTTCCCCCTGAAGAACAAAACCAGCCTACTCTGTTCCTAGGCTTTCCTGACTAGTGACGTGAGGTGTAGCACAGAGAGGTGGTAGGAGGTGAGGATGTTTGCTTCATCCACCCCAAATCTTAACGGAGACATCGGAGAGGTGGAGAGGAGAGTCAGGAGGGGAGGGTGTGTGCCTCCTGGGAAAAGGCAACTAAGCGGGTTAAGGAAAAGCTGTCTGGGACAAACTTCAGGTAGTGTGACAAGCTTGGCAGAGCAAGTCAAGCTACCTACCTGCCAAACTTCCGTACGTCCTGTGGAACCTGACTTTTATTTATTGTTGCCGCGGATTCAATTTGCCCTGTTCTAACTGAGAGCTGTAATTGGAGCCACAGTGGAAGTCCATGTTCTGCAAGACTGGAGACCTTTCCCATGGACAGGACCTGGCTATCTAGTCTTTTCCACTGAGCATAGCTAAGCTAGTTGTTCCAACAGAAGCCACTTATCGAATAACATGAAAAGTGCATAGTAGGCAAGAATTAAGCTCTAATTAGCAGTTGTTTCCAGTTGTGCAAACTTTAATGGGGAGGAGGGGCAGATGGGCTCATCGAGCTAAATTGTATTTGTCCTCATGTAAATTGGTGTCAAAACTTGTGTTAATTGGGAGGAAAAAAATAAGGAATCGCAACCCAATTCTACAAGAAAAAAATAGACTCCATGAAATACACTTAAAAGCAAAGCAGGCAAGTATTTAAAATAAACTGTTTCAATGGATTTAAACAAAAATAATAGAAGCATCCTAGTTTTGAGACTTCTAGATTTCAAGTATAATAAATATAACTTAATTCCACTAATGTTCTCTCACTGGTCTCATTCTTTATTAAAATCAATAACTTATGTCATATATTTCAAAGAGGTAATAGATGCCTGTTAGTAAATTGTAACGAGCATATGGGAAGAGAGAGCCATCCAGTGTCTCTCTCCAGAGGCAGTGACCTAATTGCTTTATTTTCCTAGAGTTACGCAGAATTGTATTTTTTCGTCTGAAAATTATACCCCAAGTTTGCATAAATGTCATCCAATTTGAGACTTGTTCATATAAATTTAAAAAGCAGATTCTCTTTCCTCACCACCCAGCCCCTTTGGGGGCTGCCTCACTTCATTAGTTTTCGATCTGTACTTGGGAAATGTACACTGATTTGTTACGGTATTTGCCTAAGCAAAACATAACTCAGTAGGCAAATACACTGTTATCAGAACAAAGGAAAACCCCTGCCTTTCACAGTGTCAAACTGAAGTAGAATTTGCCCCATAACCCGCCTGCAACAGCCTGGTTGCAGGTCTCCATAACCTTGCTGGGAAGGGGGCTCTCTCTCAGTCTTGGACTCACTTAGGGGGATCCTAATCTGGTTGTTAGTTATCGATGGTGAAATCAAAGGAATTTCGAGGAGGCCTGTGGTCATGTTTGTGTCAGTACTGACCCCAAAGCTCTGATGAAGAGGCCCATTAGCTCCTTTTCCCAGTCTCCAACACTCAGAGAATTTTGGGAAGAGCACGAAAAAAGTTATCAGCGTTGTGGTATTCTGACTCTGAGCCCTTCTGTTGCCGGTGGTCGGAGTAATGCCACGAGTTTAGAAATGGAAATTTTGCCAAATTGTCTACTGCTTACGGAGAGCACTTCTCTGCAAGTGTTTTTGAAGGTCTAGAATTACAAGTGAAAAACAATAACTCCAAAAACACGGAGGTCAGACCTTTTCTAAGATGAGTTTGCCCTCACCAGGAAGCCTGTGGTGTTAGCAACTAGCCACAACAGTGCCAGGATGATAAAGTTTAACTCTGGGAAAGAGCTAAAAAGGATTTTTTTTCCCCCAGGGCAGCAGAATACAGTCTGGCATAAAAAAAGTGTTTTCCATGTAACATGAACAATAGTAAAGTAGTGGCGGTACAAGAAGGTTCCCGATTTCTCCTTCTGACCTCTGGCCACCTCCCTCACTCATCACGTTCCCAGACACTTACGTGAAGTATCGTAACCTTGCCTCTTGCTAATGAGGCTCCTTTCCTTGTAGGTGAGTGAGAACAAACGCTATCAACTTCCACGCCGCCCCTGCTAGTCAGTGTCTGCACGCTGACAGGCTCTTTGGACCAACTGCGTGTTCCAGGGGCCATGGAAGCTTTTCCTGGTGCGTTGGCTTAGAGGAGGCACAGCTGGTCACGTTGCACAGCTGGTCATGTTGTCGGTCGCCAGTGACAGACACACGGAAGTGTTACTCTTTCGTTTTCAATGCCACCTCTCTGTATTTGTCCCTCACTCTTCTCTTTAGTTTCGGGATCACAGCTGTGCCAGGTTAATATTTTGTTAAACACTTTTCCCCACCATCTTCTCCACTTTATCTGAACAGTCCTGCTCAGTCGCTCATCATTCAAGCTCTGGACTCTCCAAGATTTAGCATCCCCTAAACTCTTGCTAAAGAATCAGGTGCATGTGTTCAAAAGATATTTCAGTATCTGCCCTGGAGAGCATGTTCAGAGATAACAGAAGAGAGAATTAAGATGATGATATTACACCTCAGAGAATTTTTTTTAGCCAAACCCGATGCTTAAGGAATTTGTAAGTCTTTTGGGGGGAAATGAAAAAGATGGTGACTGCTTGTGTGTGTGTGTGTGTGTGTGTGTGTGCAATTAGGCATTGTCTCTTCCTGTGAACTGTGTATGTTCACTAATATAGTTTATTAATCCATTAGGTGTGTTTATTATTCTCTTCCAACCCCCTCCATATTCTCTATGCTTGTCCAGTTGGGCGCTCTGAGAGTGGAGATGGATTCAAAGGTACCTGTTGTATTTACTATGATGGAGAGATTGTCTGCTAGATCTTAAGTTTCAACATGTGCATTTTAAACTTTCCTGAGGAGACACTTGATGAAGAAGACATTAGTTTGTTTCTTAATGTGTGGCCTTCTCAGTGCTGTTGTTTATCTGCCCACATCTTCAAGTTGTCAGGAATGTTTTGAATTGCAGTGACACCCTCCAAATATGGTTGATACTCCGCCCACTTGGTGCCATCCACAAACAGTGAGTACATTCTCTGAGTGTCATTAGGAAAAATGAAGTCCGGGGCCTCCCTGGTGGCGCAGTGGTTGAGAGTCCGCCTGCCGATGCAGGGGATACGGGTTCGTGCCCCGGTCTGGGAGGATCCCATATGCCGCGGAGCGGCTGGGCCCGTGAGCCATGGCCGCTGGGCCTGCGCATCCGGAGCCTGTGCTCCGCAACGGGAGAGGCCACAACAGTGAGAGGCCCGCATACCGCAAAAAGAAAAAAAAAAAAAAAAATGAAGTCCGATTCATCGGGAAAAACGCTGACAGAACAGCTTGATTAAAAAAAGTCTCAAATGAGAATTCGGAGATTTGCATTTGTCCCGGACTAGTTGCCTGGTCGCTGGTGTATTTCTCTAGGCTTTACATTTTTCCAGTGGATAATCTGGGAAGAATGATTTTTTTTCCAAAGGGACCTGGAAGAATTCTTATTCAAGTATTTTTGAGCATTATTTATTGTGTATATCATTATGCTAGAACCTAAGAAGGTTATCAGCAAAAAAGGTTGCTACCCTCTAGGAATCCAGCATCTAGCTATCTGTATCTGCGTCTCTAAACCTGTATCTGTCTCTCTATCTACCAGTTAAGACACATTAATGATTTTTTTACCTCTTTAGAAAATTTTATAATTTTCCAAGCTATTATATGTGTGTACAAAATAATATGTATATGTATACTCATGTATAAATATTGTATAAGGACTAAGTAAAGTATACCTTATGAAATTATATGTATATAGACATATGCATATACTTATTTATATTTATACATATGCATGTGTGTATTTATAATTTCATTTAATCCTTATAGCATCCTTAATGACTCCACATCGTAAATGAAATCCCTGAGGCCACATGACATCATGTAAGTAAAACTAGGGTTTCGCGTGGATCTGTGGATTCTAAGCCCTGTGGTCTTTCTATTGAAGCATAATTTCTTCTCTTAAACTAGCATGAGGATGAGTCTCCAACATGTAATATAACTGGAAGGCTTGCTTGGAGAAGGTGGGGCTTGAGGAAAGCCTTGGACGTGCAGAAGAAAAGGGAATCTTGGACAGGGAGAGGAAATGCTCTAGAGTTTGGAATGTGACATGTTGAGGAAGAAGGAGAATGAACCTTACTCAGTGTTTTTAAATGGAAATAGTAAGATCTCTTGTTTTAGTACATGGGGTCTGAATGTGGAGGGGGTGTGAGTGTGGATTTTTTCTGAAGAATTAGAGTGACTACACCACCGTGCAGGGTGAATAGCACTTTAGGAAGATTGGGGGGACTCTCCGTGGACTAGGTTTCAGCCTGGAGTCAGAGAGATGAGCTCTAGGACTTTTGCAGCAGTGGGAAAAGGTGTAAAATAAATAAGGCTGGATAATAAGAACCTTTTGAAGGATTTGGTAATCTGTCAGCTAGTTTACTGTTAAGCATTGGCATTCCAGCTCCACTGCTAACTAGCTTTGTGACCCGGACAAGTGATAATAGTTCCTGCTTCATCTGTTGTTTTGAAAATAAATTAACCAATCCACATAAAGCTAATCCTAACCCAGTACCTAGCATTTAGAAAACACTCCTTAAACATACATGAGATTTGTATTTGTAACTATTATTAGAGGTAAAGTTGCAAGAGGTGAGATTTAAAAGGATGACATATTATACAGAGAGTGTTAATTCCTGGAAGGAATAAAGTTCTATTAAACCCAGACACTGGACCATTTCCACTAATAAGCAATCAATACCTGCCTTCTCTTTGGACAAGATTTATCTTAATTTGGATGAACAGTTTCTACCTGATGCAATCTTAGTGACTCATGACAAAGATAATAAAACTGAGAATCACCTACACATCTCACGAATCTTAAGAGGTATGTAGTCATGGAATAATAATGCTTCATGTTCTTGAGTCAGTTCCTTGTATATTTCAGGACCTTTGTCACTGTTGCGACATTGAGACATAAGAGGATAATTTGGGGCTTCACTGAGGAGACTTTAGATTTAGAGTTTGGCAAAGAGTGAGAGTTTGGCTAAGTGCCTTCCATTGCTCAGTGAGCTTAAACCCTGAAGCCCTAGGGAGAGGCTAAGGATGTCTGTTAGTTGTGTCGGAGGCTGCCTGAGAATGGCGTCCAGGAAGGGTGGGCCAAGCTCCTCTCATCCCGCAGGGTAGGCATTTTAACGGTTCTTTAAAGCATTTGAAGAATCGAATCACGTTGGCAGATTTTCCTCTCAATATTTAAAGGACAGTCAATTCCAGGAGCACTATTTAAAAAGTCCAAAAGGATGTGGAATTTGTCAGGCAGAGCAGAAATCCTCTCTGGTCTTCAGAAGGAAGAACTAAAATTACTACACCCCCATTCCTCCACTCAGAAGGATGCTGTGTTCAATTTCAGTAAGACTAGCCCCGCTGCGTTTTGCAGTTCTGTCTTCTGTGGCTTCTTGCTAAAGGTGATTTGAGGAATAGGCTGCTGCCAATAGAATATAATGTTGGTGGAAGCAGAAAGGCCCACCTGCCTGAAATATCCACTCTTTGAATCATTAACAGTGGCTGGGTCATCCTTTCTAGAAAAAATTCACGTGTCATATTTTACGCTGATGTGGATTGATTTGTCCTAGAATTATATACTTGGAAGATACCATTGTAGTCTAACTTCCTCTTCCAGTTGGGATAATACACCCTTAGCCTTGGAAGACCGTGTTCTTTGCTTTGATTCTTATCTCTCACTGAGCCTTGGCTCTTCTTGGTGACTCAAGAAAGCACTGTGGTTTGCTGCTGCCGCTAGCCCCAAGGTCTACCTTGAATGGGCAAGTTGCAGTAAAACCTCACTGGAAGGGAGTGTGATTGAAAAGAAGTTGATGACAACTGTGAGTCAGGGTGTGTGGGTGGATGAGAAAGCTGGGAAAGAGAAAAGAGCCGGTGAGAGGACTCTGGAGGGAATAGGAGAAGTAAAAATTGCTGACTTCACCGTGATGTCTGAGGCCATTTCTCCCAGGACAAATGTTTTACAATGTTGGCTCCTATCCATTGAGAAGTTTCCCATTGATAAAGACCACCCTCCATCAGGAGTGGGCTGCTGTGTGCCCTGAGGCTTTTCTGTCTTCTGATTTTGAGAGACCTAAACTAATTTCGTACTGACCTAAAGCTACTTTGGAATGGGCTGTCGGGAGACTGTTTTGAAAACACACGGTAATATATTTCGTTTATACAGTATAACGTTTATATAGTATATCTGTATGTGCACTATGCTATATATGTATAATTACATATAAATGGAGATTATTTATTTTATTGTTTATAGACATATATTATTTTATTATCTATAAAGTATATTTATAGATAAACATATATTTATATATTATATATTAAGGGAAGTGGAGGATTTATTTCATATGGGATGGGCATCTAAAATCACAGAATTTTAAAGGTACAAGTTTACCTTCCTCCTTTTACAAATAAAGAAACTGAGGGCCAGGAGGGTAGAGTGACTTGGCCAAGGTCTTAGGAAAAGGCAGAACCTTAACTAAAACTCACATTGCTCTCTGCAAGCCCGGACACCCTCCCACACGATCCTGAGTCTAGAGCAGTGGTTCCTAGTGTCGGTGGAAGTGCGAGGCTAGGTCTCTTGCCAGTGCGTCCTAAGGGTGATTTTGAGATGTTCCCCCTCTAACTCTGACTTGATATCCATTGTGGAAGGACCAAATAGAGACATGTTAAGAAGTAATTGGCCACCTCACAGAGAGTGGGACAAGTGGGCCTGCCTTGTAAGACAGCTCTGAGCGGTGTCTGGCTTCCAGGTTATGTCATAGGCACATTCACCAGGACCAGAAGCTTTAGCTCAGTGCCTTCCAATAGCATCCGACAACAATAGCCACATACGTAATTTTGTAGTAGTGATTTTAAAAGTAAAGAGAAACAGGTAAAATTACTGTTCATAAAATATTTTGTTCAACCCCATTCCTCTAAGTAAAAAAAAAAGAAGTAATTGGCCTAGAGAGTATAATAAAACTTCAGTAGGAAAACGACACAAGGCTAATTTGCTATCAAATGCAAATGAATACATGGTCTTGCAATGGTCTACCCATCACTGTGCTCCTGAGCAAGCAACCTAGAGGTTCCTTAGGAAAGGTGAAGAATGGTCTTTCCTTTCTACTTTCTCTCCCATTCCCTGAGACCACTAGCCCCTGCCTTGCTTTAAGGTTATTCTGTAAGGGCAGGAGAAACAGAGTCTGTGCTCAGTTATGGACTCTTTCAAAGATAAACCCCCATCTCTCCCTTTACGAGAGGCTGTTTATGGGGTGTCTTCCACTACCAGGCAATCTGACAACCCTGCTGTTTGGATAACAATGTTGTGCAGGAAGGATCTTTGTTCTTCCCTGAGTCCTTTTGCTAGAGTCCAACTTTCTTCACAATTGTCTCATTTCTTTCTCCTGCCCCTGCCCTCTCCTGTTAGCTGTTCTGGGAAAAGCAGCAAATGAGTTTAACATTTGCAGCCAGTGGCTGGAGGCCACAAGACCAGGACACTTAACATGATACAGTTAGCTTTGTTTCAAATTAAAATTGGAACCAGTTATGTCTCAATTCTCTTGTCTAGACTATTGTCACGGCTGTAAATTACCATCCTAATGGCCATTGAATGGTTTATAATGACCTTGACAAAACATTATTTGCCAATCCTATAAACTTTCTGAACATGCAGTTTAGTTTCTCCTAATTAATCTATTAGGAGACGACACATACATCCTGCTTCCTCTCTCCAAAGTGACATTTGTGGATTCAATTCCTTTCTCTTGCTAATGCTACTCTGTAAACTCACTACTGATCTAATTCTGTCTTCTGTGTGTCTGCAACAAATTTAATCAGAAAAATCATTATCCAAATGTGATGTTCTTCTTTCTGTGTCTGAGACAGTGGTTGTTTCCTCTGTAGATTTTTGGTGCAGTTCCTCTTATGTGATTAACAGCTGTTAACATATATTTTGTTCAGGGTAGAGTTCATAGTTCATTGAATAGTCTGCTAATAACTGTATGCAAAACTGAGTTTAAACGAACTCTTTTCAAAGAACAACTTGAAAGAGTTCAAAATGCTCAGGAGACAGGTCTCTGTACCTAAAGACTTGTCTCCACAGTATGTAAGCACAGTCTTTAAACCAATGTGAGTAAGAAACCAATTTGCCTTAGAATGTGTGGGTCAGCTAATTGTATAGTTATAAGCTCAGCTAATATCTAACTATACCATGAGTGCCTGAGCACTCGCTCATGTGTGTAGGGGGAGTACAGTAAGTTAGGGAAGTAGGGAGGGAGAGTGGATACCAGAAGGCATCAAGAAAGTGTCTGAGATCCTGGTTGCAGGACTTCAGTTACTCTAGTTATCTGCAAAGAATGTTCTCGTCCTTTCTTCCTGGGGAACGCGGAGCCATCTTTTGTGTTTTTCCCTCTTCTTTTACCAAAGCACCTTGCACACAGCTCTTTTTTTTGGGGGGGGGTATGCGGGCTTCTCACTGTTGTGGCCTCTCCCGTTGTGGAGCACAGGCTCCGGACGCGCAGGCTCAGCGGCCATGGCTCATGGGCCCAGCCGCTCCGCGGCATGTGGGATCTTCTAGGACCGGGGCACGAACCTGCGTCCCCTGCATCGGCAGGCGGACTCTCAACCACTGCGCCACCAGGGAAGCCCCCACACAGCTCTTTTTGTTACAAAATGTTATCTGAAGAGTAGAGACATTGACACTGCTAGTGCCTAAAAATATCAAAGGTCCTGGTTTTGAATTCTATTTTTGCTACTTCTCTTCTTAGCTGGGTAACTTTTGGCAGGCTTCCTTGTCTCCCTATGCTTGATTTTCTTCATCTGAAAATTGGGGATAAAAATAGTATCTGCTTCATAAGATTTTTGTAAAGATTAATCTTAACTGTCATCATCATCATCATCATAACCATCTTCATATTCATGACCCTATTGCCATTATTTAACACACTGTTTTTTCAATTAAGTAAAATTAATGTTTTCTCTTCTCAACCAACCTCACAGTTCCCCCCAATGTTTTTATTTAAACGAACATATTATTTATGTACCATAAAATCCACCCTTTCAAAAGTGTACAATTCAGTGGCATTTACTATATTCACAAAGCTGTGCAAATATCCTAATTTCAGAAAATTTTTATCATTCCAGAAAAAACAAGCTTTCCCCATTAGTAGTCACTCTTTATTCCCCCATTCATTCCCCAGCCCCTGGCAACCATGGATCTAATTTATATCTGGATTTGCCTACAGTGGACATTGCGTGTAATGAAATCATGCAATATGTGGTCTTTTCTGTGTGACTTCTTTCACTGAGCATAATGTTTTCAAGCTTCATCCCCGTTGTAGCATGTATGAATATTTCATTCCTTTTTATGGTTGAACAGTGGTCTATCAAATGGATATACTACATTTTATTTATTTAGCCGTTCATCCGTTGATGGACATTTGCATTTCCCCTGCATTTTGTCTATTATGAATAATGCTGCTGTGGACATTTATTTACAAGTTTTTGTGCAGACACATGTTTTTAATTACCTTGGGTATAAACTTGGAGTGGGATTGCTGAGTCATAAACTCTATGTTAAAATTTTAGAGGAATTGCCAAACTGTTTTCCAAAGTAGCTGCCCCATTTTATTTTCCCACCAGCAGTGTGTGAGGATTTCTTTTTCCATATCCTTGCCAATAATCGCTACTGTCTTTTTGATTAGAGATATCCTAGTGGTGTAAAGTTTTTGTGTTTTTTTTTTGCAATTCCTTAATGCCTAATGATTTTGATCATCTTTTCATGTGCTTATTGATCATTTCTATATCATCCTTGGAGAAATGTCTATTTAAATCATTTGTCTATTTTTTTTTAACTTAGGTCATTTGTCTTTTTATTGTTGAGTTGTAAGAGTTCTTTCAATATTCTTTTTACAAGAAATACGAGACCAGTAGACATATAATTTGCAAATATTTTCTTCTGTTCCATGGGAGACATGTCTTTTCACTTTTATTATGGTGTTCTTTGAAGTACAAAGGTTTTTAATTTTTTTTTTTTTTTTTTTTTTTTTTTCGGTACATGGGCCTCTCATTGTTGTGGCCTCTCCCATTGCGGAGCACAGGCTCCGGACACGCAGGCTCAGCGGCCATGGCTCACGGGCCTAGCCACTCTGGGGCATGTGGAATCTTCCCGGACCGGGGCAGGAACCCGTGTCCCCTGCATTGGCAGGTGGACTCTCAACCACTGCATCACCAGGGAAGCCCCAAAGGTTTTTAATTTTGATGAAGTTCAACTTATCAATTTTTTTTCTCCTGTTGCTAGTGCTTTGGTGTCATATCTAAGAAACTGTTGCCCAATCTAAGGTCATGAAGAATTACCTCTGTGTTGTCTTTTAAGAGGTTTATAGTTTTAGCTCTGACATTTAGGTCTTTGATGCATTTTGCGTTGTTTTTTGTATGTAGTGTGAGGTAGGGGTCCAACTTCATTATTTTGCATGTGGACATCAGTTGTCCAAGGAACAAATATTGAGAAGACTATTAATTGTTCATTGAATTGTCTTTGCATCCTTGTCCAAATCAATTGATCATAAATGTCAGGGTTTATTTCTGGACTCTCAGTTCTATTCCATTGGTCTTTATGTCTGTCCCTATGCCAATAACACATTGTCATGATTATTTTAGCTTTATAGTACATTTTGAAATCTAGAAAGGTGAGTCCCCAACTATTTTCACCTTTTTCAAGATTGTTTTGGCTCTTTTGGATCCTTTGCATTTCCATATGAATTTTAGGATCAGCTTGTCAAATTATGCAAGGAAACCAGGTCAGATTTTGATAGGAATTGTGTCAAATCTGTAGATCAGTTTGGGGAGTATTTCAATCTTAATAATAATAGGTCTTCTGATTCTTGAAAGTGAATGTCTTTCCATTTATTTAAGTCTCCTTCAGTTTCTTTCAATGATGCTTTGTAGATTTTAGTGAACAAGTTTTACGCTTTTCCTGTTAACTGTATTCCTCAGTATTTTATTCTTTTTGATGCTGTTATAAATGGAATTCTATTGTTAAATTCAGTTTTTGTAGTGTTCCTAGCTAGTGTGTAGAAACACCTCCGATTTTTAATTTGGATCTTGTATCCTGCAACCTTGATGCACTTGTTTATCAGTTTTAATAGATTTTTAGTGGATTCCTTATGATTTTCTGTATACAAGATCATGTCATATCTGAATATAAATAGTTTTACTTCTTCCTTTCCAATCTGGATGACTTTATTTTCTTGCATAATTGCACCATCTTGAACCTCCAGTACAGTGTTGAGTAGAAGTGATGAGAGTGGACATCCTTCTCTTCTTCCTTGTCTTATGGGAGAATCTTTCAGTCTTTCACCTTAACTATGATGTTGGTTGTGGGTTTTTCATGATCTTCATTAGGTTGAGGAAGTTCCTTTCATTTCTAATTCATAAGGTGTATGGTCTGCAATTTTTTTGGAGGGGGGAGGTCTTTTTTGTTTTGAGATTAGTAACACTTGCCCTATAAGATGATTGGGAAGTGTTCTGTTCTCTTCTATTTTTTTTTTTGAAAGTTTTTGTGAAGGATTCATGTTCTTTAAACATATGATGGAATTCATTGGGGAAACCATTTGGGCCTGGGATTCTTTGTGGGAAGTTTTTTTGATTACTAATGCAATCTCCTTATTTGTTATAGGTCTATTCAGATTTTCTGTTTCTTCTTGAGTCAGTTTTATTAGTTTGTATCTTTTGATGATTTGCCTATTTCACCTAGGTTAGCTAATTTTTTGGCATACGGTGGTTCATAATATTCCCTTATAATCCTTTTTATTCCCTACAACAGTGGTTCATAATATTCCCTTATAGTCCCAGTAGTATTGCCCTTTCTTTCACTAATGATTTTAGTAGTTCAGTCTTCTCTCTTCTTGGTCAGTCTAATGGTTTTTCAAAGAGCCAACTTTGTTTTTCTTGATTTTTTCTTTTTTTTCTACTCTCTATTTCATTTATTTCAGACCTGACCTTTCTTATTTCTTTTTTTTTTCCCTCATGGTTTGGATTTAGTTTGTTCTTCTTTTTTCTAGATTCTTAAGGTAGGAAGTTAGGTTTTTGATGTGAGATCTTTCTTCTTTTTAATATAGGCATTTACAGGTATAAATTTCAATCTAAGCATTCATTTAGCTAAATCTCAAAAGTTTTGGTATGTTTTGTTTTCATTTCATTGTCTTAAATTATTTTCTAACGTCCTTGAACTTTCTTTGATACATTGGTTATTTAGGAATGTGTTTTTAGATTTCTACATATTTGTGAATTTCCCAAATTCCTTCTGCTATTAATTTCTAACTTCATTTCATTGTGGTCAGGTAACATACTTCACATGATTTCAATCCTTTTAAATTTATCAAGACTATTTTATCCTGGGGAATGTTCCATGTGCACTTGAGAAAAATTTGTATTTAATTTTCTTAAAAGGACTGTTCTATGTATGTCTGTTGGATCTAGCTGTTTCATAGTATTATTCAAGTCTTTTATTTCCTTGTTGGCTTTTGCCAATTTGGTCTGTTATTGAAGTCTCCAACTATTATTGCTGAATTGTTTATTTCTCCCTTTGATTCTGTAAGCTTTTGCTTCACTCATTTTCAGGGTCTGTTGTTAGGTGCATATGTTCCTATAAATGTTGTGTCTTCTTGATGGATTGACACTTTTATCCTTATAAAACGTCCTTCTTTGTCTCTAGTAACAATTTTTGTCTTAAAGTCTATTTTGTCTGAGAGTAGTGTAGCCACTCTAGCTCTCTTTTTGTTACAGTCTGTGTGGCATATCTTTTTGATCCTTTTATTTTTAAACTATGTGTGACTTTAATCTAAAATGTGTCTCTAGTAGACAGTATATAATTGGTTCATGTTTGTCTTTTCATTCTGCCAATCTCTGCCTTTTGATTGCAGTTTATTTTATTTACATTTTGTGTAATTACTAATAAGGTAGACTTACATCTGCCATTTTTCTACTCATGTTCTATATGTCTTATTTTTTTCTCTATTTCTCCATTACTTTATTTTGTGCTAAATAAATCTTTTCTACTTTAGCATTTTAATTTCTTTATTGTTTCTTTAATTATATTTTAAGTTGTTTTCTTAATGAGGATTACACTTGACATCTTAATCTTAACAATTTAGTTTGGGTCAATACCAACTTAATGTCAGTAGTATACAAAACTTTGCTGCTATATGGCTCCATTCCCTCTCCCATCTTTGTACTCTTGTACATTATAAATATAAATATTTATACACTGTAAGTCCATCAACACAGTTTTATAATTGTTGAGTTAAATAAAATATCTTTCAAATAAAATAGGAGAAAAAAGTTATAAACCAAAAGTACAGTTATATTGACTTTTATATTTATATATCTATATTAACTTTACTGCTACTCTTAATATTTCTACATTTGGATTCTATTTATTGTCTAGTGCCCTATTATTTCAGTCTGGAGGACTCCCTTTGGTATTTCTTACAGGGAGCTCTATGAGCAGTATATTATCTCATTTTATCTGGTAATATCTTGATTTTGCCTTCATTTTTGAAGAATAGTTTTGCTAGCATAGAATTATTGATTGATAGTATTTTTCTTCAGTATTTTGATTATGTCATCTCCTTGTCTCTATTATTTCTGATGAGAAATCAGCTATTAATCTGGTTTCTGTGTTGGAGAATGCTTTCAATTTCCTGGTAGGCAGTTAAAAATTCTGCCTTAGCCTTCACTTCTTGCTTTCTCAGAGCCTCAAGGTCAGCAAGAGTTGAGAGAGTAGGGCTTTCTCGGGTCTTTTGGTCTTTCCACTTTCTGCACATGTGTGTGGACTTCTGTATTCCCAGCAATATGCTGGAACTTTTCAAAGTCCTTGTTATGGCCTGAATATTTGTGTCTCCCCACTCTACCTTCATATTTATATATTGACACTCTACTCCCCAGTGTGGTGGTGTTTGGAGAAATGGCCTTTGGGAGGTAATTATGGTTATATGAGACCATGAGGGTGCGGCTCTCATGATGAAATTGGTGCCTTTTTTTAGAAGAGACACCAGAGAGCTTGTTCCTTTCTTTCTCTGTGTGCATGCATCGAGGAAAGGCCATGTGAGCACATGACAAGAAAACAGCCATCTACAAGCAAGGAAAAAGAGTTCTCACCAAAACCTAAACATGCTGGCATCTTATCTTGAACTTGCAGTTTCCAGAGTTGTGAGAGATAAATGTCTGTTGTTAAAACACCCAGCCTATTTTAATGGCAGTCTGAGCAGACTGAGACATGTCCCTTTGGTCAGCTTCTTGTTTGCCACAACTCTCTGAGGTAGCTCTGATGTTAAACAATTACCCTTGATTGTTTTTGACAAATGCCCTGAGGGAAGATTGTTTGCAGTGAATGATCTCTGAGACAGGCCAAAGAAAGGCAGTCCTGGTAGTGGAGGTTTCCAGGAAACCAGACAGGTCAGATAGTAGCTGGTAGTGGTGCTTCTGGGGAGCTTTGAACCTTTTCTGCTCTCTCCAATGGCTGCTGGCTTTCACATTTATCATGTGTGCAAAGCTCTTGTTTTTCAAGGCTACTGTGGAGCTGGGGAGAGAGGATGGGAATAGGGCAAGTTAAAACACCACTGTTCTCATTGAGATTCAGCTGATTTTCTTCAATAAACATTCCTTGGATTCCTCTGTTGGCTAATTTCCAGAGTTCTTAAAAAGTTGATTTTAACATTGTTGTTAGTTTTCTCATTGTTTTTATGAAGGAGAATATTTTTAAAGGTCTTTACTGCAACATTTCTGCAGGGCTCTCACACCCAATGAATTTTTAATGAGTATATTGTCAACTGAAAAAAATGCACAGCCCTAAAGGTGAGAATTATGTTTTTGTTTGTTTTTTTGTTTCTTGGCCAAACCTCACAGCTTGCGGGATCTTAGTTCCCTGACCAGGGATTGAACCCAGGCCACGGCAGTGAAGGCACTGAGTCCTAACCACTGGACCACCAGGGAATTCCTGAGAATTATGTTTTATTCAGTGGAGTTGCTGAGGACTTAATCCCTGGAGGCAGCTTCTCAGCTCTGAGGGACTGCTCTAAAGAGGTGAGGGATGAACCAGGATACATTGGAGCTTTTGCAACAAAAACCAGGTAGTGGGAACATCAAAAGATTACCATTAATTAAAGAAAACCAGACATTTCACGTTAATGAATCTAACACTTTTCTATGTATGGGAAGATGCAAGTCTGGGCTCCCTGAAATCATTCCTTTGATATGCACCTTAACTGTCTAGGGCCACTATCCTGTTTTTCTCCATCCTGAATCCCCTCAGGATGCACAGTTGGGGGTGGCTACGGTGGCTGACAGCTTGATGACCTCAACATCCTTTGTTTATTGATATGGCAGGTGACATTTTTCATCCACAATATGAATTAAATGGACTTTGTGGTTTTCTTTCCGACATTGATTTTATACTTCTCTGTGAATGTGAAGTTGGGTTGGAGCTGATCCCACCCTCAGATCCAGAGGTAATCACTGATTGTTCTAATCCAGCATTTTCAACCTTGATTCTGTTGACATTTTGGGTTCAATAATTGAGCTGTGGGGGGCTGTCCTGTGCTTTGTAGGGTATTTAAGAGCATCCCTGTACTCCACCCACTGGCTGCCAGTAACACCCTCCCAGGTGTGACAGCCACAGAGTTGTCCAGACATTGCCAAATGTCTCCTGCAAGGAAAAACTGCCCTGGTTGAGAACTCTGTTCTAACCATATTAATATAGTCTCATTCTTTTAGACACAAAAGTTGATTCAGGTAAACAAGGCTTAAGTTCTAAAACACATGGAAATTCCATGATCACAATTAGTGGTTCAAGAACGGAGGTGTAACCAATTCAAGAACAGGAGATATGAGGGAAGGTTGCTGCAAACTGCTGGAGGAAAAGTTTCCTTCTTCCTCCTTCAAGGTTGGGTTGTGTGAGGATGTAAAATCCACTGGATGTGCAGCCTCAGCATGAAGCTAAAATGGTACATAATGTGTACATAATGGTACAATATTTAGAGTTATTATTAAGACACAAATTAGGCCTATGCCATGATCTTTGCTTTTCTTCTTTATTTTTTTAAATTTTATTTTTGGCTGCGTTGGGTCTTCATTGCTGCCTGCGGGCTTTCTCTAGTTGCAGTGAGCGGGGGCTACTCTTTGTTGCAGCGTGCAGGCTTCTCATTGTCGTAGCTTCTCTTGTTGCGGAGCATGGGCTCTAGGTGTGTGGGCTTCAGTAGTTGCGGTGTGTGGGCTCAGTAGTTGTGGCTCACAGGCTTAGTTGCTCTGCAGCATGTGGGATCTTCCTGGACCAGGGATCGAACCCGTGTTCCCTGCGTTGGCAGGTGGATTCTTAACCACTGTGCCACTAGGGAAGTCCCGATCTTTGCTTTTCATGTGAGAACTATTTAAGCTAAAATTTCGGAACTTAAATACGTTATAGAAAGTTGTAAGGGATTGTACCACTGTAGTCTGTCTCTCTTAAATCTAATGCCTCCTTTTTATAGAACTTCAACTCTCTATTCCCATTTTGCCTCTTAAGTCTTTTTTTAAAAATATGAATTTATTTATTTATTATTTTTTTAATGTTATTAATCTATTTTTAATTTTATTTTTATTTTTATTTTTGGCTGTGTTGGGTCTTTGTTGCTGCACTCAGGCTTTCTCTAGTTGCAGCAAGCGGGGGCTACTCTTTGTTGCGGTGCATGGGCTTCTCATTGCGGTGGCTTTTCTTGTTGTGGAGCATGGGCTCTGGGCACGCAGGCTCAGTAGTTGTGGCTCATGGGCTCTAGAGCGCAGGCTCAGTAGTTGTGGTTCACGGGCTTAGTTGCTGTGCTGGATGTGGGGTCTTTCTGGACCAGGGCTTGAACCTGTGTCCCCTGCATTGGCAGGCGGATTCTTAACCACTGCACCACCAGGGAAACCCTTAAGTCTTAATTGATTAATTGAAACACTTTTCGTGAAATACCCTCTCTCTTTTTATGTCTCTTCATTCAGCTCATCCTACCATCCTCAGTTATCTTTCCAAAGTACACCTCTGATTTTATCACTACTCCACTGAAAAAGTTTCAAAGTTTTCTTACTATCTACATGTTAAACCCAATATCTCAGCCTGTTTTTAAGTTTGACTAGAATCAACTTTTCAAACCTATCAGCTTCTACTTTTCTTCTAAGATCTAAACTTTAACCAAATCAGGGCACACCATTTCCACAGCAATCTATTTTCTGTCTCTGTGAATTTTATTATGCTATGTTTCACACTAGAATGTTCAAAGTAATAATTGTAATGAAAATATGTAGCCTTTATTGCTTTTACTGAGCACCAACCCTGTGCCAGATACTGTACTTTACTGTGCCAGATACTGTACTTTATCTCATTTAATTCTCCAAAACAAAAACAAAAACAAAACAATTTGTTGCTACTTCTATTTAGCCTTCTGACACATAAAAGGAAATTATAGCTTGGAGAGGTTAAATAACTTCCCAAGGTCACAAAGATATTAATTGAAAAAACTGCACCTTAAACTTGGATCTTTTCAATTGACCATATTCATGTTCTTAACCACAAAACTATATTGTTTTATCTTTGCTCCTCTTTCTTTTCCCTCTCCTCTCTTTCTCTGTTGGAATTCTGATGTTTTCTAGTCCAAATTTATATGCCAGTTCATCCATAACACATGTCCCAGTCTTCTAGTTGAGTAAGTCTTTCCCTTCTCTAACCTCTTACTGCACCCAACACAGTGTCTAGCAGCACATCATGATAGATGGCCAGTATATATTTTACATAAAGGAGATGGATAAATAAAACTTTGAACATAAGTGTCTTGATCTTTTATTTCATTATTGATGTAAAGAGAAAAATCAAAAGTGTGCGGTATTTTTCAGATAATAGGCACTTAATAACTATTTGTTAAATTGACTAAAGTGCTGAAAATTGAATACATCAGCCTTTGGGGGGTCTGTTTGTCTCTGTGCTTCCTTTATGCAGACTGTAGCTCTGGATATAAGAGCAAGCTCTTGAGGCATCTACCACATATATGTGGAAGGTCCGTTACTTTTTGTGTTACTGTGCAAGTGAGTAGGCCTGGAGGTCTATTTATTTGGCAGTTAACAAAGGGAAAGGGCATCAGCCTTAAATATTTGCAGGGGAGTTTGGAATTTCTAGCCATGTAAACAACTGTAACTGAGGCTTTCCTTCCACAGAGAAGCCGTTTTATAGGCCGTCATGATGAAAGCAAATGTGCTTCCATGGCATGTCTGTTTTGCCTCTCTCCCAGTGTGTGTGGTATTTAAGAAGATCAAGGGCAGGGCCCTAAGGTGGAAAAGGGAAGAAAAAGAAGTTAGGAAAGAGAAGAAGATAATGGGCGAGAATGAAGACTAGACTAAATTAGTTGCCAGAACGGCCAACCTGGGGATGCTGTTGCTGATTCTGCTGGCCTGAGTCAGCATCCCATAAATCAATCCGTCTGATCGGGCTGGACGCGGCACCCTGACAGTCCTATTCGCCTCAGGGATCCTAGCATTCCACTTTATGAAAAACGTCACAAAGTATGTAGACTTAGTTCACAATGTAGGTGCTAGAGTTTCTCAAATGGGGCTGTATAAACATTTTCCTAGTGCCTGTGTGTTACTCAAGAAGATGATCAACTTTATAATTCCCATTTTAATTGTAGTCTACAAATAGCGACGTAAGCATGTTCCATATCATCTGGGGCTCATAATGGTCATGCAGTTTCAGTCCCCACATTTTCTATTGGACCAATTGTATGATTAGCACGAGGGGATGCTGTTTATCTGTCTTAGGTTAACGGAAAAGTCTCGAGTTGTCCTCCATACGTAAGCCAGGCATGTATCTGCACGTGTGGAACACGTGCACTGCATACATGATGGAACTGCATGCCTACATGTGCCCACCTGGGCGCCGCTTGTGTAACTCAGGCACACACCATACCAGTGGGGATTTCCTAGAAGTTTGAACAGAGAAAAACATTGAGAAAATTGTGTTTCTAGGCGTGTCCGATTTTGTGCATGTGTCTCACATTCACACCGAGAATAGTTGTTTAGTTTCCGCAAACAATGTAGTCCTTCACGTTAACGTTATTATTTTTCATACTATTTTTGTAGTTTTCTTTGCTTTTAACTTATAAGTTAATTTTAGCTTTATAGTTGTAAACAAGCCATAAGGATAAGGCAGGCAGTTTATATGTAATTTTATACATTAATATTGTCATAAAAATAATTAGTTAACATATGCAGTTAATGAGAGGATGTTTTCCTTTAAATAGGCTCTTGACATTACTTAAGCTTGCAAAACACTATATCATTCTATACCGAAGTGCATGTAAGTCCTAATCCGTTGGCCCCAATGAGTTATTTTAGGGAAGATAATGTTTATGTTACCCAGGGATATATTATGCTTACTAATGGCAATATTCCATTTACTATTATGGTAGCTGTGATCTCTCTGTTTTGTAAACTGTCAGCTTTACTTATTGAATCACATTTTCTTTCACCTAGAAAAAAATTACACCATATTAAAACTCGTAATTTCTTGAGGCTGTGTTCAACGTATTGTGTCCAGGCTAAGAACTTTTTCCAGAGTTGGTCAACAAAGTTTACATTTAATCTTTCCTTCATTTGAATAAATATATGGCATGTTCGTTGAGTAAGAAGCCCTGTCAAAGCTTTTTACCCTGCTTTCTTGTGAAAGAATTAAAATAATAACTTCACAACCTATACTCACTTCTACATATATTATCTCATATTGTCAGAATAATGCGGCAGGGACCATATCATTTCCACTCAATAGATGACAAACGTGCAGGTTAAGTGGAGTGATTTGTCCTTTTCATAAACCTGGGAGATCCAGCTCTGAATGCAGGTGCTCTGGTTTCAAACCTCAGGCTCCTTTCATTGAATAAAATATAAACCAATTTTTGGATAGAAATTGAATTATCAATAGAAATTTTTTAAAAAAGGATGTCCCTGGTGGTCCAGTGGTTAAGACTTTGCACTTCCAATGCAGGGTGTTCAGGTTCAAATCCTGGTCAGGGAACTAAGATCCCACAAGCTGCAAGGCACAGCCAAAAATAAATAAAGAAAAATTTTAAAAAAAGTTGAATTATCTAGGGAAGATATAATATTAACACATATGGAAATCTTTGAAGATAAATTTCTTATTCTACATTGGACATGGTTGTTGATTATTATTTTTATTGTTATTGCTACATATATATTTTTACTGAGATATAATTGACATGACATTATATTAGTTTCAGGTATACAGCATGTTTGATACATGTACATATTGTGAAATGATCATCACAATATGTCTAGTTAATGTCATTATTATTGCTATGGTTACTGTACTGTTATTATTGTTTCATTCAAAAATATATGTATAGTATTATGGAATGCTACTCAGCCATAAAAAAGAATGAAATAATGCCATCTGCAGTAACATGGATGGGCCTAAAGATGATCATACTAAGTAACTCAGAGAAGATAAATATCATATGATATAACTTATATGTGGAGTCTAAAAAAAATGATACAGATGAACTTGTTTACAAAACAGAAATAGACTCACAAAGATAGAAAACAAACTTGTGGTTATCAAAGGGGATAGTGAGGGGCCGGGTAGATAAATTAGAAGATTGGGATTAACATATATGCACTACTGTATATAAAATAGGTAAACAACAAGGACCTACTGTATAGCACAGGGAACTATATTCAAAATCTTGCAAAAACCTATAATGGAAAATAATCTGAAAAAGGATATATATCTATATATATAACTGAATCACCTTGGTGTGTGTGTGTGTGTATATATATATATATATATATATATATATATATATATATATATATATATATATATATATATTTCTGCTGACTACCAAAAAGGATTTAGATAAAACACAGAACTATACAACAGATCCTTTAACTCAGGTTGAAATACAAAAGTCAAGTAATAGAGGAAGAAGATAAGGAGAAAATAAAATTTTTTAAAGGTCTCTGCTGAAAAAGTTAAAGGACCACGGCCTAAAATTTTGTTCTTAATTATATTAAGATATAATCAAACATTAATGTGAAGGACTACATTGTTTGCTGAAACTAAACTTAAATGTGTTGGAACTCTAAAGACCTTTACAGAGAGAAAACCTTTTCTTTCCCTAACTTCTAAGAAATTTATTTCAGGTAGAATGACTTTAAGAAGCATCTTGGAAGAAAGCGTAGCCTGGGTATATCCCAAAGCTTTAGTTCTGTTAGGTAACTATTCAGTTAAAATAAGCCTGAAAAATGAATATGACAAATGCCACATTATGTGGCATATAGTTTGAAGAGAGCTTTAGAAAGCTTTTTCTCCTAGAAATAGCTCCCTCTTCAATAATTTATGTTGCCACCTCTTCTCTTCCCACTGTCTCATGGCCTTTCTGAAAAAAATTAATAAAATTATTTTTCCACCGAACATTTTCTTATCTTTTCAAGGACATAAGACCTCAGAACTATGAAAGAAAACAGAGGAGAACTGTTTCCTTTTATCCTTTGTTTTCTTATGCTGGTAATTATTACCTTTATGTCCTTTCTGAGCTTAAAGATAATGCATGTGCTCTTAGAAAATTTGGAAAAATATGAAGAATCAGGAAATGTGTGTTCATAATTCCAGCAATAGTAATCTCCTGGTGTATTTTTCTCAAGAAATTTTTAGCTTGTGTGAGAACATATGCTTTCTTTACTTGACATTTTTAATGTTATTAAATTTCCCCATGTTATTGAAAAACCTTCATTTTTAATGGCTACAGAGTATTCCACCATATGGCTATATTCTGGCTTTTTAAAAAATCCTGTTAATATTGAACACTTGGGGGGTTTCCAGTTTCTCCCTGGGTTACTGAACTTCTGTACATCACATTTTGTGGGCATTTTGGTGTATCTCCTTATAATTAATTACCTTATGATAGTTTCTAAAAAGGATTAATAAGTCAAAAGATATGCACATTCTAAGTTATTTTTATAAATATCACCAAATTAATTTTCAAACTCTCATCCCAATTTATGCTTCCTTCAGTGATGTCTGACTGTGTCTATTCACTGTGCCCTCAACTGCATTGATAGTCTCCTTTTAATTCTCTGTTCCTTTGATAAGCAAACATTGCATCCCATTGATTTAATCTGTGCTGTTAACAAATGATGGGCCATTTGTTTTGCTCATGTTTACTGGCCATTTATCTTCTTGTTTTGAAAACTGTCTAAATCACCTTCTTATCTCACTTATCAATTATCACCACTCTACCTCAGAAAAATAGAATCATTTCAATCTTAGAGATTTAGAGCCAGAATGAGCACGGTCCAGCTGCTCCCATACCCGTGAGTCTAGATAGATGAAGGATCTCGACGACAAGCTTTGGATAATTAGTGACATGTGCCTCTGTGCCTGCTGCCTGTCTTTATCACCCCCTCACCCTTCCTTTTACTTTTTTTCTCCTTTTCTTCCATGCATCTTTCCTCACCATTTTGTTCTCCCCTCGATTTAAAACTGTTGACATCCTTGTAGTAAACTGAGATTAGTAAGCTTCGTGTGCATCTCTGGAAATAAGAGTCAGTACTTTGCCTCTGTTCCAGGTTGTCTCATGTGTCACGCTGTCCTTCCCTTACATGTTTCCACCATCCTAGGACAGTTCCACTACGCGTACCTACAAGGTGCCTATGCATATAGCACTGGCTCCTTTGCGGAGCTGCCTTTGGACAGAAACCTCACTGATGAACAAGAGTCCTACAGAACCATGCAAAGAAGGCTAAGCATTTGTGTGCTTTCTCAGTTCGCCCTCCCAGCAGCCCCACAGAGGGCAGCTGTGCTCCTTTTTTTAGATCTGAGCTCTTGAAAACTGTGGGCCACCTATGTTAGACTGTTTTCCCACCATCGCATAGCTAGTGAGGAGAGTAGATCTGAACCTAAGTCTCACTGATCCTGACGGCCATGCGCGGCTTCTCTGCTGTGTTTCTCCATCTCTCTGGCAGTGGGGGAGGACTTCTCTGCTTGTGCCTGCTCTCTGCTCAAGAGGTACACAAACCGCCTCGCGTGGGGTGGGATTGAGTGGGGTGGGCTGCGATGAGCAGGGAGGAAAGAAAATGCCAGAGACCCCTTCTGTTCTGACCGCAAATGACTGAGTTCACTGAGGAGAAGGGTCAAGTCTGGGTCTTCTGTTCCCAGCCCGTGGTAGATACCAAAGAGCCACTCGTGATTACTGAATGAGAGATGCTTTTCTCTAAGCTACCATCTTCTTGCAAATAAAAGCAGGGTTAACTAGTCCATAGAGCGGGGACAAGCTGGTAATGCTTACCCCCTTCCTTCGTGACTCAGCCTGTCTTCGGCAATCCGTTTATGCCTCTTAGCCTCCAGTTCTTCAAAACGAGGCTACCAAGTTCCAAGCGCTGTGATTAAGATTGAATAAGTTTTGAACTCTTTGAATAGATGATTAATAAGGAATAACAGTGTTTTATTTAACTTTACTGGTGATCCAGTGTGGAATTTCTGAATTCTGAAAAAATCCATAGAGGAATGAATTCTGAACGTATTATAGGTGAATGTCGTCTTTCAACTAGGAACACACTTATTCCCAGTCTTGGACATTCCCATCAAACACGTGACTTGTATTTAATGCTGGCATAGTGCCAGTTCTACCAGCCACCTGCTGGTAGGAATAGTGTGTTACCCATCTCTCTGGGATAATGGGCTTGCATATGTTTCTGGAAATTGAAGTCAGAACTTGCCTTTGTTCAAGGTTGTCTAATATTTCCTTCTGATTCTTGACTCATATGTTTGCTGTCCCAACTGCACTATTGGTGTCACATCACAAACTGCCCAAATGAATTTTTTAAATGAATAAATATAGTAAGAGTGGGTATGTTTCTTTTCATTCCTTTTGAGAGCTACAATTATACAACTCTTTACAATAAATCTGCTTCTCTAATCTGAACCTCAATAAACTACTCAACAAGAAATATTGAGAAATGAAAGAGCTACACTTTAAGTACAGACCTTTCTTGACTTACAGTGGGATTATGTCCTGACCAGCCCATCCTAAGTCGAAAATATTCTAAGTCAAAAATGCATCTAATGCATGTAACCTAATGAACATTATAGCTGAGCCTCGCTTACCTTAGACACGCTCAGAACACTTACATCAGCCTATAGTTGGACAAATTGTCTAACTTAAAGCCTATTTTATAATAAATGTGTTGAGTATTCCATGCAATTTATTGATCAGTGAAAAACAGAATGGCTGTCTGGGTACAGAATGGCTGTAAGTGTACTGGTTGTTGACCCTCATGATCACGTGCCTCACTGCCTCTGGCCAGCATCATGATGATCTTACTGTGTATTGCTAGCCCAGGAAAAGATCAAAATTCAAAATTCGAAGTAGTTTCTACTGAATGCGTATCACTTTCACAAGTCAAAAAATTGCAAGTCAAACCATCAGGACCATCTGTATTTTCCTTTTGACAAACCTGAAACTTGCTAAACTCAAAACTAGGGGTCAGCAAACTTTGTAAAGTGCCAGATAGAGAACAGTTTAGGCTTCGTGAGCCAAGATAAAAAAATCGAAGACATTATGTAGGTATAAGAGAAAAAACAAATTTCCACAAAATTTGGTGAAATTCATATAACAATAACAATGATAGTTGAGTACAATTTTTTATAGGTCTATTATATTACTTTTCTACTGTAACCATAACAAATTGTCACAAACGTGGTGGCTTAAGCAATACAAATTTTTTATCTTACTATTCTGAGGTCAGAAGTCCAACACAGATCTCACTGGGCTAAAACCAAGGTGTTCCTTCTAGAGGCTCCAGTGAAGAATCTGCATCCTTGCCTTTTCCAGCATCTGGAGGTTGCCTGTGTTCCTTAGGTCGTGTCTGCCTTCCTCTGTCTTCAAGGCCAGCAGCATAGCTTCTTTCTAACCCTGCTTCTGTCCTCACATTTCCTTCCCTTACCACAACCTGAAAGGTTCTCCACTTTTAAGGATCCATGTGTTTACATCAGGCCCATTTGCCTAATCCAGGATGACCTTCCCATCTCGCTGTCCACGAGTTAGTTTCCCAGAGCTGCGGTAACTAAGTACCACAAAGTGAGTGGCTTAAAACAATCAAAATTTATTCTCTCCCAGTTCTAGAGGCTAAAAGTCCCAAATCAATGTGTCAGCAGGGCCATGCTCCCCCTGAGCGTCTGGGTAGAACCCTCCCTTTCCTCCTGCTGGCTTCTGGTGGTAGCCATCAATCCTCGGAGCTCCTTGGCTTGTAACTGCATCCCTCCAGCCTGTACCTCTGTCATCACATGGCCTTCTCCCCTCCTGTGTCTCTGTCTCTTCGGTCGTCTTATAAGGACATCACTTATATTGGATTAGGACCCACCCTAGTGACTTCATCTGAACTTGCTGACATCTGCAAAGACCCTGTTTCTAAATAAGGTCACATTCACAGGTACCGGGATGGGATTTAAGACTTAAGCATATCTTTTTGGAGACATGATTCAAACCATAACAGTCCATAACCTCAATAACATCTACCAAATCCCTTCTACCGAGTAAGGGAACATTTTCACAGGTTCTGGGGATTAGGGTGTGGACATCTTTGGGAACCATTATTCTGTCAACCACACTTACTAATAAGAACATTTTTTTGAGATAACATGTGGTTTAATTGGGATTCAAAATCAGTGGTCCCTATCATCAAATTGATTGCAAATCTGGAAAAATCCCTCTGAGCTATGAGTCACACCAAAACAGGTGGAGAGTTGGATTTGACCTACAGGCTGCATCTTGCTGACTCTTCCTTTAAACAAAATATTATATAAGTCAAAACCTACTAGAGTGTTACTAAAAATGCCATACAGTGTAATGATAAACATGATTTGAAAAATACGTTAGAAATTATAGTCCTAGTCAGGATGGACTACATCTAAGGGAGTGACCCACATGGTAAAATGGACCCTTTTGGGTAGTTTGAACAAAGTTTCCAGATTTAGGACGCTTAATATTTATCACTGATTTATTTCAAAGGAATTCTAGTATCCTACTGCCTGTGTATATTTCTCTAGGCTAATATATATATAACCCAGCAAAGAATTTCCTATTTCATATATTACATGCATTCTTCTTGGGCAGTTACCAGTAAGCAGGATAATATGATCAGGCTTCTAATTTAGGAAAAACACTAATTGGTAAAAGCATATTTCTTTTATGATATGACTCATCTTAAATGATATTGACAAACTTCAATATTTGAGCAGAATTACAACATGGAAATGATATAAACAATCTTAATGATTAACACGCATACTGTCAACAGAAAAACATCATCAATTTCAAATAAGTTAGCTTTCAAATAAGGAAATTATACTCGTTGACTTTTAAATGGCTAGCCCATGGTTCTACCTTGGAGGTCAATGTTAAATAACCCTTCTCTCAATAGATTTCCATAGGAAGTCTATAACCTTTTGTCAGAAACACACTTGGTTTTTCTTTGCATTAGTAATAAAATGAGAAGTTAAGGAGGTAACTGGGATGGGAAATGTTAAGTAGGGATGAGGAGTGATCATATTTATAAATCTGATCAAGTTTTGCCAGCAGATCTATTTTAGAATCCATATTTTATAAAGAAATGCACCAACCATAGAGGTATTTTGAAAGGGGATATAAGATCAATGGTCTGCTTGATCCCATTCATAAGGCTTTCTTGAGGGAGGAATTATATTGTTCACAATTTTAGTTATATATTTGGACTCTTAGATTTATTACTAAGTTTCACTCTTGAGAGTTATCATAGAAGAGTGATAAATAACATGGTCTTTGGAGCCAGACTTCATGAGTTTAAATTTCACATGTACTCTGTCCTAGCAGGTCACTTAACCTCTTTAAGTCTTGATTTACTTCTCTGTGAAATGGGTATAAAGACAATCTCTAAGTATAACATGTTCAGGAGAGTGTCTGGCGAGTAATAAACATTATATAAGTGCTAATTGTTTGTTTATTATTATTATTAATAGCAGTAGTTTAATAGTAGTAGTGTTGATGGTGGTGGTAGTAATAAGATGCCATTTATTAGTGAACATATCTGTTAAGAAATGTGGAGGCCAGGGCTAGTATAAGATTATGTAATCCCCAAACCATTAAGCATACAATTAGGTAGCTTGAGAAACCCTGGCTTATCATGGAAACACTTGAACCAGGACTGAAGGAAGTCTGCCGGTCACACTGTCACCAGGACCAGGAGCATGCTGGGAGGTAGAGGCAGAGATCGGGTATTCTCTGCAGTTCCTGGGATAGCACTGACTCTAGGGGCAACCCGGGTATTTCTCAATCACACCATCTTTCTTTTCCTTTAATTTTTAAAATATGTTGTTGAACTATAGTTGATTTACAATGTTATGATAATTTCTTCTATACAGCAAAGTGACTCATTTATACATATATATATTCTTTTTCATGTTCTTTTCCATTATGGTTTATCACAGGATATTGACTATAGTTCCCTGTGCTGTACAGTAGGACCTTGCTGTTTATCCATCTTGTATATACTAGTTGCATCTGCTCATGCCAAACTCCCAATCCCTCCCTCCCCCATCCCTCTCCCTCTTGGCAAGCACAAGTCTGTCTCTATGCCTGTGAGTCTGTTTCTGTTTCGTAGACATGTTCATTTGTGTCACGTTTTAGATTCCACATGTAAGTGATATCATATGGTATTTGTCTTTCTCTTTCTGACTTACTTGCTTAGTATGATAGTCTCTAGGTCCAAACATGTTGCTGCAAATGGCATTATTTCATTCTTTTTTATGGCTGAGTAATATTCCATTGTATATATGTATTATACCACATCTTCTTTATCCATTCGTCTCAATGGACATTTAGGTTGTTTCCATGTCTTGGCTACTGTAAATAGTGCTGCTGTGAACACAGTCATGCATTTATCTTTTTGAATTATAGTTTTGTCTGGATATATGCCCAGGAGTGGGATTGCTGGATCAAACAGCAACTGTATTTTTAGTTTTTTGAGGAACCACCATTCTGTTTTCCATATGTGGCTGCAATGGTACCCTATTTCTTTATCACTTGCTGTAGGAAGCCCAAGGGAAAGTGGGGACCTCATGTCACAAACCCACTTCTGTGCTATTTGATCTGTGGTTACACTATTGCCGTCGGCTGTGTTACCAAAGTCCATTCTGCAGGCTGTATCTGGGATTTCTTTTAGCCTTCACTCCTTCTTCTTTTTCTTTTTTTATGTCCTTCCCTAAGATGGCTCCTTCAGTATCTCTTCCTCCTCACTGCTTACTGTTCCCACAATATCAAGTCCCCAAGGGATACATAGCTCCCTGATTACAAACAGGGAATCAGATAAAATCTTTGCATTTGGGTTTAAATTATAATGGTAAATGCAATTGTAAAATTAAAGTTAAAATAACGAATGGGTGAGTATTAAGTAGTTATATTGGAAAGCTGGGGTAGCTTGAGTGAAACTGGTGTCACATCACCAAAGTTGGTTTTTAGTGGCCATGGGGGCAATGGTTTACACAACGGGAGGATTATGATTCTGTTTACAGAGTTTTGGTCTTCCAGCCTTCTGAGCCATAGTAGTGTTCCCGTAATTCCCATTGGTAGTTGCTTTCCTTTCTGCAATTTCACTTTACTCTCGTCAAGCTCCTGAAGCAGAGCAAGGCGCTGGGCTTTGGGCATTCTCAAAGTCAAGACTCTGGGCTAGGTAAGTGGATGGATCAGTCAAGATATCAGTGAAGCCAGGGAAGCTGATCAAGGAGGCTTTGGCCCTATATTTATGCTGGAGACAAGGGTGTGATGCCGGGGCGGGGGATTGCTGGCTTAGGCCATCCACATGAGTTGTGATGTCTGCTGTGATCAGGGGAAGCCTGGGGAATGAGCTGAGAGAGACACGTGCTGTGTGTTGGAAGTGATGGACCAGCATCAGGGCTTGTGTTATTTCCATATATGCTTGTTAGGATATGATTAAATCTTGTCTATTTTCTTTAGCAACAGATTTAAAGGAGTATAGTGATATCAACTTTTATGTAGAAATTGTGAAATGATGGGAGCTTTTTTTTCTGAGATGGGATTTTTTTTCTTTATCATTTCTTCTGTGTCACACCAGCCTTGAATAGCTCTTGGTAATAGACTCCCCCTTCAGTGAATGCAGGATTTCAATGAGCCATAAGGTCCCTAAGAAAAAGCTCAAGCAGACTGCAAGGGGTTGGCTTTTTTTTTTCTGTGAAGAACTCGCTGACAAAACAGTTTAGAATAGATTTGGTGCACAGACATTGGCAGATGCCAAATCAGAAAGAGGCAATACAGAAAAGGAATGGTGTGTCTGAAAAATGGTGGTCACTGTCGCACATATTAATTGAAAAAGCTAGTGATTTTCCTTGAGAAAAAAAAAAAGATCACCGCATTATTCTTCCTGTAAAATGAGGAGCCTGCAATCTAGACACTGACCGCCACACCAGGAACCAGTAGAAAGGACGCTAGGACTGAAACCACTGACAGCGTTTGAATTTAGCTTGGTTGCTGTCAGACGTGGCACGGCTTCCTGAGGGATCCACTACCTGGACTCAAGGTCAGGCTGTCTTCTCTACCCTATGAACTTAATGAGAAAAATATCTATTTTCTAGAAAATTTGAATCTTTCAGGTTTGTTTATTATTGAATTCTAAGCTCCATAAAGACATATTTCCCACTGGATGAGTCCCTGGGGAAGAATCAGCAGCTATGTTTTGGATTTGAGCTACGTAGATCCCAGGGCTTGTGCACACTTCACCATGTGGGCATTAATCCATCAACTTCATCATTTTTCCATTGCTGTTCTTATGAAACAGTGAATGCTTTGCTCACAGATGACCTTTCTTTTTTTAAGACTGACAAAGCAACAGCACCTGGAAAGCACTGAAAATGAGGGGAGAATTAATACAGTATAGAGTTTGCAACTATTTAAAAATATTCATGTACACAGTGCTTCAAATAACATATGTTTTTATTCCCAGTTTTTGCTTATGTTTGAGCCACTGGATGCTTTGGATTAAGTAGATCCAAATAGATAAAGTATTATCCAATGCTGGGATACAGCTGATGTGCCCCCGTTTGACCATCCTGCTGCTTCACAGCCAGCAGATCTGGCTGCTTTCCATGTCTACCTGTTGTTAAACAGTGAGTATCACTCATGCTTGGTAACTGACTAACAAAGGCTAAAACATTTTCCTGATGATGCTTACAGGTTACATGCTAGGTTATCCAAGTGTGCCCTTGGGTTTCAGAGCCTCGCTATTTTGCCCCAGATTAGCAGGATGACCTCCAGTTCCAGGCAAAAAGTCTAAGTGTGTTGAAGGAGAAAATGTCCCTCTTGTGTGAACAAAAAGGGCCTTTCAGTTGTGGGCTGAACACAGGGGAGAGAGCTGTGCAGAGAAGCTGAGCTGGCTGGGCAGCAGCCACAGGGTGCCCTTAAGACAGGAGGTGATTCAAGGAGAGAGTGTCCAAGGACGGAGCAAAGGCATATTAGGAGGTTTGGGGACATATTTCCAGAATGACTGACCAGAGTTCTCCAGCCAATTCAGATTCAGGCAAGGGGAGTGTATGTGTACGTCACCATGTAACTGGACTAGATTCTAAGCTACTCTCAATCCTCCCTCCTTTCTTCATCAAAACACCCCAATTCTATCTCTTAAACCCTGCCTTTTCTTGTGCCTGCCCCCTTCTGCCCAGCAACGCTTCTAAGGGTTTGTAATCATGGGTACCCTAAAAAAACAGTACTGAGGGTCAATCATTCCAAGGTAGACTGGGGAGAGACTGGGTTATCTGAGTAGAACAGATTTGTTTTCAACCATTGGAAAGAATTGATTTAATATTGAATATTTACATTTTTTTCTTCCTCAATTTTAAAAAAGATTTCTTATTGGAGTATAGTTGCTTTACAGTGTTGTGTTAGTTTCTGCTGTTCAGCAAAGTGAATCAATTACACATATACATATGTCCCATCTTTTTTGGATTTCCTTCCCATTTAGATCACCACAAAGTATTGAGTAGAGTTCCCTGTGCTATACAGTAGGTTCTCATTAGTTATCTATTTTATACATAGTAGTGTACATATGTCAATCCCAATCTCCCAATTCATCTCACCCCCACTTCCCCCCCTTGATATCCATAAGTTTGTTCTCTACATCTGTCTCTATTTCTGCTTTGCAAGTAAGTTCATCTGTACCATTTTTCTAGATTCCACATATAAGTGATATTATACAATATTTGCTTTTCTCTTTCTGACTTACTTCACTCTGTACAACAGTCTATGGGTCCATCCACATCTCTGCAAATGGCACTATTTCATTCCTTTTTATGACTGAGTAATATTCCATTGTATATATGTACCACATCTTCTTGATCCATTCCTCTGTTGATGGAAATTTAGGTTGCTTCCATGTCCTGGCTATTGTAAATAGTGCTGCAATGAACATTGGGGTGCATGTATCTTTTTGAATTGTGGTTTTCTCCAGGTATATGCCCAGGAGTGGGATTGCTGGGTCATATGGTAGTTCTATTTTTAGTTGTTTGAGGAACCTCCATGCTGTCCTCCATAGTGGCTGTATCAATTTACATCCCCACCAACAGTGCAAGAGGGTTCCCTTTTCTCCACACCCTCTCCAGCATTTATTGTTTGTAGACATTTTGATGCTGGGCATTCTGACTGGTGTGAGGTGATACCTCATTGTAGTTTTGATTTACATTTCTCTAATAATTAGTGAAGTTGAGCATCTTTTCATGTGTTTGCTGCCCATCTGTATATCTTCTTTGGGGAAATGTCTATTTAGGTCTTCTGCCCATTTTTTCATTGGGTTGTTCATTTTTTTGATATTGAGCTGCATGAACTGTTTCCTGAAATTTGATATAGGTATTTTATTATTATGTCTTAGAAACATGTAAGTTTAAGTTTAAAAAGTAAATAGACAGTTAATACTTTTTTTGCAAAATTTATTTTGAAATCTCTTTAAAATTATATAGTGCAGTGAAAAAACAGAAAACTGAAAGATTTTGTGTTTTCATTTACTGAAGAATTGTTGGAGTGTGGGCAATGTCCAGTCATCAACATATGGGGGTATCTTGTAGTGTTTCTTAAGCGAATAGCAACCCTTATCAAAAACTGTCATTAAAAATGTTTTACTGACTGTCAACATAAATCTTTTCCAATATGAATATCTTTTATTCAACAGCACATATAATTATTTTGAGCATAAACAAAGGAACTTTCTTTTGAAAAATTATTGTTGCTTGCAAAGATTTTATTCATTTTTGTACAAATAATTAAATATTTTCCAGCAAGATTAAAATGAGAAATGAGAGACATTAAGGCTTGCTGTTTTTATTTTCTTATGTTTATTCATTTGCTAAAAATGAAGGTTAGACTTTTAGTCTCTTCCTGGAAAGATTTTCTAAAGGAAAACTTAATTCGAAGGAAGAAACTTCCTTTTATACCTAGATGAAGGGTCTGTTGTTAGAAGCTCCCTTATCATTTGTCATTTCTGATGAACTTAAGTGCTTCAGTGTCTGGATTTCTTGAAGACACTGTCAGCAAGTATCTTTCTGAACGCTTCACTGTACAATCATTCATTCATCAACTCAGTCGCTGTTCCATTGCTGTTCTCGGGAGTAGTGACTGTCCTGCTCACAGCTGATTCTTCCTTTTTAAAGACTGACATAGGGACAGCACAGGTAGACACTGGTCTGAAAATGAAGGGGTCAATTAATGCATTACATCTTTCTGCAGGTATTATTTAAAGTGTCCATGTCCACATTGCCTCAAATATGTATTTATATCCTGAGTTTATGCTTATTTTTGAACTACAGGATTCTTTAAATTGCTATCATTCTATGGTTTCATTTTCATTAAAATAACTTTAACAAAACCAATCACATTTAAAATTCTTGTTTGCATTTTTTTAAAACTTCCATTGTTAATGATTTTAAAACAATGCTTTTGTTTTTTTGTTATTCACTGTGCTTTGTGAGTTATTCACACAAAGACTTCTGCAAGATAAGTGGTTAAAAAATGTAGATGCAAAGAATCCGGAAGTTACAGCAAACCACATATTATAAGATGCAGGTATGGATTAGCTCTGAGGAAGACAGAAGCAACACAGTCCACACTTTCTGCTATTGCAGAGGCTTACCTTTGGTTTGTACAGTCTGGAAGACTATAAGCCCCGGGTAGCTAAATTTCACTGAAGGGTTTTTGTTTTGTTTTTAAAAATAATTGCTGAGGAACATCTTGGCTGACCTATAGTTTCATGATAACAGAAGATTCCCCATGTTCTTGGTCACTGTAACTCTTTCACTGAACTTCAGTGCTGAACTGATTGTAAGATAAATGCTTTTGTGATGGGAGATGTGTTTAGAAATATCACCCTGTGCTGAGCCTGCTGCATTTGTCTGTAAGTGGCTTTCTGTCTCTGCTAAACCAGGACAGCTATCTGCTTGGGTGCAAGACAGAAGTAGTAGCATTGCTGCAAAAGGATGGGGAGCAGGGAGAGGGGGAGGACAGCAACGGGGAGAAGAAGAAAGCAAGAAAAAGGGGAGCTGATGTTTCCTACATAGGGTTTTTGTGTCGTCGTCAACATAATGGGCATGAAAGCCATCATTTATCAGAAAAGAAAATTACGATCTTAATACCCCTACTTTCTCCTTTATGAGCTGACAACATCATAGCGTTTTACTGACTGCTCAGTGATGGAGGAGGATAAGCCAGAGAAGGGATGGAGAGCCCTTGCCTCCTGCTTCCGGCCCCGGCTCTCTTATAGGACGAATGGGGACAAAGACTCCCCGCCCACCCATAACATTGCGTCAGCCACACACCCACAGGGGCATTTATGTTTTATAGCCTAGAACTAGTTAGTTTTGAGTCAGTTGATGGCTGTTCAACTTGGCAGCCACTAACTACACGTGGCTATATACATTTAAATTTAAATTAATTTTAAACGTTCAGTTCCTCAGTCTCCCTTGCCACACTTCAAGTGCCCCATGGCCACTTGTGGCCAGTGGTTACCGTGTTGGCTGGCGTGGCTCTAGAACATCTCCATCATCACCGAGAGTTCTACTAGACGGTGACCTCTTCCCATGGGGAAGCGGATTTCCTGAAAGAACTTCCTCCTGTTGACTGGGAGAAAGGTTACCCAATTAGATTACTTTTGATTGGGGCTTTTTAAGCAGCATTAGATCAGTTAATAGGAAACAAAAAGACTATTATTTTTTATTTGCACATCTTTGAGCAGCAGTGTGAATTTGCAGATTTGGTCCTATAACTCTAAAGAGTTGAATTATTTCTTTTCTCAGCAGTGGGGCTTTTGTTGGTACTTTTGCTATCTGGAATGTCTTATGGGCTGGTGCTTAGCGATGACTGGCTCTCCCTTTGTAACTTCCCATCTGGGGCTTATGATTTCCATTGCACTTGGTACAACACGTAAGAGACACGTAAAATTTGGTCTGATCATCTGGTCCCAGTCCTGTCCTCAGGGGCCTGAGTGAAACTGGCTGCTAACTCAAGGACAGGGAGGCTGGGAGGGGTGACCAGGTGTTGGGTGGGAGGGGTGAGTGGGAGGCTGGAAACAGGGGAGGAAGTGAGAGCTCTGGGACTAAGGGTATTAGGAAAATGTGTGGAAGCAAAACCGAGGGCAAAACAGCTCTCAAGAGAGGATGTGGAAGAGCCCAGCCTATGAATGAGAGCAGGCTCCCTGGCTTAAAGGCATAGACCCTTCAGCATAATCAAGTTGTCTAAAGATGATGTACCTTTCTTAAGTCCAAAGATAGGACTTGGGATGAATGACAGAGCAGAACTCTCAGTCTCTCAGAGAAGAAAAGGGTAAACTGTGAGTATGTATTTTTTCTTCCCTCTCTCTGTGTTGTTCCGGATACAGTGGAGCATCGAACTCTCTTTAATTCTCCATCTGACTTTCCCGACTGTATCCAAGCGCCTTAAGCTCAGGGATCAGCAGCAGCTCTCACTGCCCGGGACCTTCCTTGGCACAGAGCGCGTTTGCCGACAAACAGTTCAGGAAGGGAATAGACATTTGTCCGGGGCTTACTGTGTCCTGGGAGTCTCCTGTTTCCTTTCCGAGGCTCTCTGCAGTGTATTCACTGGGTGTGGCTGGTCTCCTTTGCTCATCTAGAAAGCCCCCCTATGCCGGCCCAGCTGTGAATAGCAAGGGCCAGCCTTCAGCATGTATGTGATCTTGTTGGTGCCCTCAGCCTTGGTCAGGGTAAACTGAGGACCATGGGCCCAAGGGAAAAAGAGCTTAAGATTTCCATCCCCTCTTCTCTGGATTCTTTTTTTAAAAATTGCTAGACTGGGCTCCCGTGGTGGTGCAGTGGTTGAGAGTCCGCCTGCCGATGCAGGGGACACGGGTTCGTGCTCCGGTCCGGGAAGATCCCACATGCCGCGGAGCGGCTGTGCCCGTGAGCCATGGCCGCTGAGCCTGCGTGTCCGGAGCCTGTGCTCTGCAACGGGAGAGGCCACAACAGTGAGAGGCCCGCGTATGGCAAAAAAAAAAAAAAAGTTGCTAGACTGGCTCTCCCTCTGGAGAACATTGTTGCAGTCTGAGAAAAACAAACAAAATGTGATAGGATCCTGCCTAAATCAATTTTAACGCAGATTTTCCCCAGCAATAAAATACTAATTTATTTTAAAGAAACAGCATTTGTGCCTGTGGTTTATAAGGAGGTCAGAATAAGAAATCCAGCTCTTATTGAGCTATGTGCATTGGATTCATACAGGCCTTCTTAAAGTATTCTTCAGTTCCTACAGACAGTTTCACCACCTTAAGCAAGGACAGCTCGGAAACTCACTATTTCGACTCCATAGTCTGTCCTGATGCAGCCCCAAGAAAAGAATTAACTGCATCAATACCATATTTCCCCCACACTGTGGAGGTCTTATCAAACATGTGCTCATTGATTCTAAAAATAATAAAATGAAGGCAGTTTGTGGCTCCCTTTCACGCAGTTTTCCTTTTTTTTCCCCTCTTCTTTCTTTCGTTCTTTCTTTTATTTTGGCACGATAAAGAAGGCAGCTGCTTTTTTCCATGCAAGCAAATACATCTCATTTTCCTTTTTCTTTTGCATTCATCTGGCCTATCTTAGTTCAGCATAGGGTGATAGTTTATTATTCAGGCTGAATCTCAGTTACGAGTGTTTCTGCAGCCAGATTAGACACTCAGATTTTCAGAACACATTTTGCACAAGTTCCTCTGGGCACAGAGGCCTTCTTCTGCAGCCCAGTTCTCCTAGGAGAGAACAACATAGATTATTAGAGCCGAAGCCTCTAATTCAACATTTAAAGGAATGGGTTACACAAAAGGAAAAATAGTATGCGGTGGAAAATTGGGTCACATAAAAAAAAAGAAAAAAACCTTATCTCTGCTCACAGCGTATCCAAATTGTGTCAGAATTAGTAGTGATGTCAACGTTAAGGACACATGAATGTCAGCTCCCTGAGAATCATGACTGAGGGAGAAGACGACCAGCATAATATTCATTGTAAGTGCTGATAGCTGAGTTAGAGGTCAGTATTACTTTTATTATAAATTACCAGGTCCTGTGTACTTGAAAATGTGGCTTATATCATTAAAATCAGACCACTCATAGAATAAGGGACAATAATTTTCCTTTTAACTATGATATAGAGAAGACCCTTAGAATTTGAGAAATTGAAATTTGACTACTGTGCATTTTGAGTGTGACCTCAAAATTTCATGATATATGGTAACTTGGATCTTTGTTGAGACCTAAATTTGAATCTTGAGTCCTCCCAGCCTGGTACAGAGCAACAAGCCTCTTAGCCTTAAATGACTGTCATGCATCATCCTCTCAATTGTGCTTTACTGGTTTGCTACACTAGTTTCCTTGAGCCTCCCCAGTACTTAAAAGCCATATTTTCTTTTCAGGGGAAAAAAAGCAAGCTTCAAGTACCAGAGATGGAAGCCACACTCAGAAATTGAGGGCATTTTTGATTGTGGGTGTTCATCAAAGTTCCCAGGAGACAGCTATTGTAAATATGAATGTCTGCACACTTTCCTAAGACCTGTGCATGTAACAGTGAGGTGGGGAGAAGGGGCCACACAGGGGAAGTGTTAGGTTCAAGCCCCGCTTTTTAAGCCTGATTGTAAGAGGCATGTGCTATCCTTGTGTGCCGTTTTGTTTCCTCCTGAGTGCCGAAGTGAGAGGCGCAGACCTTCAACTTTAGAAAAGTACAGAGATTCACTGGTTCACTGACTTATTCACTCACTTAACAACTGATTCCTTGAGCAAGTGCCTGCTGTATGCAGACCCCGTGCTAGGCGCTAAGAACGCAGTGGTGAGCAAATAGCTCTCCAGGAGGGGTGCTTACAGTTCACTGGGGAGAGAGTTGTTAATTAAATAGGTGCAGACTGTAGAATTTCACAGTTATGAGAAGCTTGAAAGGTGATCCCGGGGAGCTATGAACGACATGGTGACAGACCAGTTGACGGGGTGTTGGGATTGGACACTGATATTGAAGAATGAGTGCAATTTAATGAGACATTGGGGGTTTGAAATCTTTGCCCTGTGGATCCATTATCTGAAGAATTACAATATATGACCTTTTATTCTCTTACAAATTGATTCCTCCTTAAATATGTTCAGTATCTTCCAAACCATATTTTGAAAACACAAAAACAAAAAAAGATCTGGCACTTCAGTTTCTAATATTTTAATGAGGATTCTCTAACAGATTTTTCAAAGTTCATGGCTTTTTGGAACTAAAGTCTCACATGTATATAGTTGTTAAATCAATGGGTTCAATGTATCACTTATTTTTCAGACTTCCTATTTACTTACTCTTCAGGTAGAGAAATAGGAAAAAGATTAATCCAGGTATATGATTCACACAGACACATGGAAATTAGAACGTCCAGACCCAGTGTTTTTTGTTTTGTTTTGTTTTAGTTTAGTTTAAAAGGTAAACTATGAAAGGTTTTGCTTGGATTTTCAGTAGCAGTAGATTTAAAGAAAAAAGTCTGAATATGCATGCCAAAAAATCCAGTCATGGGTGGCTTCTTTCCAGTGGATGTGAGCAAATCGTATGTTTTAATTAAAGGAAAAGGCTGGTCTGGGACTTGGTACCATAGTATTTCGGTAGGTACAGCCTGAAGCGTCCATTCATTTGTCCTGTCTTTGTCAGCCTCTTGGGGCCCAGCTTCTGTGACGTGTCCTTTGGAAGGCCGCCTCCGCACAGCTGATTCTGCATATTCACAGTAGTTATGTTCTGACTAGGTGCCTCCAGCACTGAGTTAGGGAATCCTTCACCACTGTGTCTATTTTCATCAACTGATCAATACATAAACTTGCTTTCTGTGTGTTTCCATTTAAAGACACCTTATTTAATATGTATTCATTATTGAACTCACAGCCACCAGCCTTAAACTCATGCCTGAGCAGAGCTTATCTAACACGTATTTTCTCCATAATCACATCACAGCCTTCCTGGGCTCAGGAACACCTGACAGCAGTTCAGCACCACACTTCGGGGTGGCGGGGGGCATTTAAACACTGAAATCATCAACAAAAAGCACAAGAATGCAGAAAACGTGGCACTAAGCAGACTGTGAAAAGGACACTTGTTTACAGCATCAGCTGAAACCCAGCTAACCTCAGCTGGGGGTGAGCACAGCCATCAGGGTCTCAAAGTCTTCTCCACTCTGCACACGGCTGTGAATGACTGTGAAGCCAATATTCATTCTGGGGGTTCCAATACATTTTTAAATACATGTTAGTGAGTGGGTAAATTTGCAAATACAGACTCTGCAAATGATGAGAGTCCACTGTATTCCTTTTTTCCCCCCTATTTTTACCATCATCATTCTGATGTAGGTCGTGGTCAGTAAATTCTGGATTGCTGCAGACCCCTCATTACTGTCCCCTGCCTTGTCTTTCATTTATTCTTCCCTCTTGCTGCCACTAGATTAACCTTTTCAATTTCTTTGTTGCTGTTACCACCTTTCTCAAATTTTAAACTTTTCAAATGAAATAAAGTCTTGTCCTGGCGTTCAAGGACTCTCTGGTTTTACATATTCTTTTCATTTTATATCCCACTTCTCCTAGACCAGCATTGTCCAATATAACTTTCTTCAATGATGAAAATGTTCTATACCTGCCCTGAATCAGCACCTGAGACTGCTGAGCACCCAAACCATGGCTAATGTGGCTGAGGAACTGCTCAATTATTATGGCTGGTGACACTCAGGCTCAGCACAGACACCAACTGCTTATTAAGAGTGGGCTGCTTGCTGTGTCCCAAAGGTGATTTGCAGATTTCCTCTTTCTTGCCTTTGCCTGTATAACTTCTCCCTCTCCCTGTTCCCTAACCTGGTCTTTATTTCCTACCCTCTTCATTTTTCCCTTTTCACATTCCACCTTGAGGGGCCACCATCCATGACCACCCTATTCAGGCAGAGGAAGGGATTTCTGTGCTTTCTGAATTCCCAAAGATATTGTTTTGTTTCATGTCATCTCTTCCTAACATAATTGCAAAGTCCCAATGGGTGAAAACTGGTCCTCATAAACATAGTGTCTAATATTCAAGCAGATGTCCTATTGATAAATCGTCAGCAGTACTTTGTAGCACAAGAAAATAGGATAAATAAAATGTATGCTATTTGGGGATTGTAGAAGTCATGATAGGCTAGGAACAAAAAGACACCCAGATCTCTTTAGCCTACAGAGACAGAGATTTATTTCTTGCTCACACCCTGTACTCCTTGTAACCTGACTGTGGCTCTATCCAGGGTCTCTGCTAATTGATCAGCATCTTAAAACTTCTGCCAGTAAGTGACGTGTGACATTTTCTTGGCCAAAACAAGTCGCCTGGCTGCTGCTGGGGTCAATGGGGAGGGAATATATGACCCTTCTGCATGGAGGCCATCAGAACAGTTGGCAAAAAGTCATGTAATCTACAGCAGGAATCAGATGTCTAAATTACGCTCTATTTTCCCTCTGTTTTTGGAATGGCTTCACTAACCCATCTTTCTGTGTCTCTCCCTGCTCCAGACTATCCTTTAGGTAGCATCCAGAATGTTTTCCAGGGGTGCAAAGGTCGTTTCATCACCCTGCACAAAAGCCTTTGAAGGCTCCCCCTTTTGTATATGAAAATCCTCAACTCCTCAGCATGGTACTTGTGAATCTTCATAATCCAGCCTCCTCTTGATCATGTTTGCATTATCCATGCTATGGTTTCGTGCCCCTGAATTGCTTGTCTTTGGCCCCAGCCAGATCACCTACTAGAATGCTTGTACCTGATAACCATCCTGCAGAGACCCAGCCCAAAATGACTTCTGAGAATTATTGCCAGCAACCCTGCCAAGAGATTTGTACCCTCACTGGTGCTTCTGTGAGACAGAAACGCTATCTCTGGTTAGATATCATTGCTTAAACTGAAAGTTTTCATGGGTTTACTAGCCGTCCTCCCACTTGCTCTAAAAGTCCCTTAATCGCAGACTCCTGGAACTGCTTTACTCATGTGTATAAGCTTGGTGCCTAGTACGGTGTCTATCACAGCAGGTGCTTAATTTAAATATCCTTCCTCTATGGGAGACGAATAGCAAAATTCCTTATCGGGTAGAACATGGCATATGACGCAAGATTTTGTACTTGGTGTGTGATATCTCCTTGCTAGAGGGTAATTTATAAAATTAAAGTAGAACGAGTTTAATACCCATAAACCATCCAGGTGCTCTTATTTGTCATCACAGATATAATTTATCTGTGAAAGGTCATTTTGTGGAATTGGGCAAAGAAACATTTAAAAGTATTTACATTAATACTGTGGCTGTGGGTTTGGTACTCGATGAACTTTTTATAAAAAGAAAATCAAATGTTTCGTCTATTGGTGGAAGTTTTATGAATCCATTCATATGAAATATGTGGATGTATGTTAACAGCATAGATATTTATTTAGAGGCATTTTCAAAGCAAATTGATTAGAAATATTATTAGAAATATTAGATTAGAAATATTATTTATTTTATCCTTACTGTCTTTACCGTTAACCTACATACAAATGAGAGAGACACTGCTAAGCACAGCTACTGACCAGAGGAACATTACCCAGGTTGATAACATCCTCCCGGAAAAGTCTTTAATAAACATACAATAGAGAGAAGCTGGGCAGCCCCTCACACACAAAGCTGGGGCACAAACATAGTTCATATAGGGGCATGTTTTTGACTGTTTTCTACCCACAAGAGAAACCCAGGGAACCATAACTATGGCTTCCCAGGTAATTGAGCGTCTTATTATTTCCATTTTTCTTTTCTTTTTTAAAAAAATTTATTTATTAATTTTTTATACAGCAGGTTCTTATTAGTTATCTATTTTATACATATTAGTGTATATAATTACCATTTTTCAATCCAAGTTCACTCTCAGTTAACAAAGTCTCATGTTACATTGGGAGATGCCAGAAACTTTATGGTTTATATTCAGAGATTAGGTCTTCTGTCCAGGAAGACATGCAGTGTTACTAATACTATAAACTTGATCAGCTCTTTTGGTTCAAGCCTTTGTGATACTTTTAATGACACAAAGTGCTCATTTGTAAGACTAGATATTAGTCTCTATCTCCTGGCATTAAAAGAATTGATTTTAATGTAATGTTCGTTTATAATAATTGCCTTGGAAATTTGCTCTCCGGGCTTCATAATGCGAAAGACCAGAATAGCTCATGGCTGCTTTTGCCAAAAATCTGTTTTTCTGAAAGCTTTCTCTTCAATTGCTTTCCAGTAAATGTATTCCTGTGATCCATTCTTATAATTTATCACAAAATGCCTAAAATAGCAGGCTTTGTTCAGCCCCTGATCAAGAGATTCAGCATTTGCTGAAACTTCAGTTGCCATTTAAAACAGCACTTGTTTGAAAAGTTGAAATGTGCCAGTAACGAGCTTTCACAGAACTCCGAGTTGGGACACCTGCAACTGACTCTAGTCCCTTGGGTTAGTATCTCTTAAAAAACAAGAGATAAGATACCTAAAAATGCTTGTAACTAAGATGTCTTACATGTAACAGATATTCATTGTTTCATTTAGCTTTTGCATTTAGATTCTAAGTTCTAGCATCGTATTAATAAATCAGAAATTACAGAGATATTCTTAAACCACTATACTTCTTTAGGATGAAGGAAAAAGGCAATACAACTGTTTTACATGATAAGCAGATGAAAATCAGTGCCCGCAGTGAGCAGTAACATTCACTCATTCATTCGTTCTCAAAATATATTTTTTTATTATCTTCCAGGAGCACCATGCTGGGAATACAGTGATTAATTAAAGCCCTCACAGAGCTTAGAGTCTGACTGAGGAGGTTTTTTTTTTTACATTGATCGATTGCTGCAAATGACTTTGATAATGGCTTTAAAGAGACACAATTCACATACCATATAGTTCACTCATTTAAAGTATACAATGCAAAGAGGTTTAGCATATTCATACAGTTGTGCATCCATCACCGTAATCAATTTTCAGAACATTTTCATCACCCCCAAAAGAAACTCTGTATCCATTGGCAGTCATTCCCAATTTCCCTTCAACCTTGACTGAGGAATTCTTAAGTTTCTGTCATCCGTATTCTTTTTCGTGGATAATATGATTAATGGAAAGTTGGTTGCATCAAATATGGATATTTACAATGAAAACATTATTAAATAAAAAGAATTCCTGAAAAGCTCCCCTCAATTATTTTCCTTCATTTGCAAAGACAAGAATACATCGACTGTTTAACTGTTTTCCATCCTGAGTAAGATTTGCTCCCTGGAAGGGCGTATTTGCTGCTTTCCTATCTCTTTAGCCAGACGGAGAGCAGGGATACATTGGTGACAAGAAAGGCACTGTTACATGAGTGGCAATGGAACAGCAGGCTTAATCTTCCCTCGAGTATGGTAGGAATTCCTTGTTTAGAGTGAGGAAAACCTCCCACAAAACATAGATGTGGAGTTCTGATAGCTGCCCTGCCTTTCCTCCTTTCTTCCCTCTTAATTTATTTTTATATATTCTTTTACTCATTAATTCATTCCTTCAAAACTTTTAATGCCTAATAAGTTGTGGGAGACATTTTTGCCTTAGTCACCCATTTGGATTTTATGAGGAATCGTTTTGACTACACTCTCCTTCCTTCATCCTCTTCTTTCTCTTAGGAATACCCTCTGTTGATTTTCCTCTCGTGTTTTTCTCTATGTTTATCTTAACTGTTAGTATCACTTTTAATATCTTCCAAGCAGAAATGCATGCATGGTTTGATGTGGTTTTGAAGACTGTCCAACTGAAGCACTGAAGTTTAGTTTTAAGTGCCTCTGTTGAGTCATAATTCAACACCCTTCAAGCTAGATCTGAGTGTAGAGGTTGGAAGATGATCTTTACCAGTTGTTCTACCACCTTGCCACCACTTTTTTGGCCACCCCAAGGAGATATGCATTATAATGTTCACACACCCCAAATCATATCCTTGCAGTGTCCAACAGTGAGCATCCTAGATGTCTTCCCTGCCTTTCAGCATCTGGGCTTCTTCTCCAAGCCCTGCCATCCCTCAGATCCTCCCTTCTCCTATTCTAGTGGCTTTGGAGTTGTTGATCTTGAGGGGATTGCAGTGTTTCTAATGAAAGGGAATTCTCTCCCTGTCTGTGGGGTATGTTTTCATCTTCCCAAAGCCAGGTGGGAGGAGTTCCAGGAGAAGCCCTCATCAAGTATAGGACGTCTTCCAAAAAGGAGAGATGATATCTCATTCCCTAGTTGGGTATCAGTGAAAGTGGAGATTAGCTCATGCATCTCTAGATCTTCCTCAGGTGGGGAGTGGGGGGAGAGAGCTGGATGTAGGGGAGGGGCAGGCTTAAGTCAGGTGCAGCAGCAGGGAAGCCAGCCCTCTCCTGCTGTGTGTCTTGGCAAAGATGCTGATTTTCCTGGAGGTGAACTGGATGGTGTTGGGGGGTAGCCGGGCTTGAGCTGTTTTGCTATGACAAAATGTAGGGGACTGTCCCTGGGAGAAGAGACCATAGCATCAAGAAACAGTGGGTGGACCATACGTGGCAGGACCTGAGGAGAGTGGGAGATGTGGAGGGGTACCAGCTGTCCCACATCAGGGAGCTGTGCATGGGGAATCTCTCAGAAGAGCTTGCATATGTGTTGCCTTCAGTTGCCTGCAAGGACTGACAAGAAAAGGACCAAAAATGCACTCATCCCTCCGTCCTTTCTTGGAGCCCTCCTGTTGGAGCCTAAAAGAGTGAGGAGGAAGAGGGTGTGCCCAGAGCAGGGCATCCTGTGCAGGGGGATGGAAAGCTTTAATTGGAGGTGAGACTGAAGTTTTAAATTGGTCTGGACTAAGTTTTAATGACCAAATATTCTACCCAGCAGGAAAGGAGGATTTGACATAGCATATTTAGTAATATTGATTAGGAAAATACAAAACTGTTTAAAGGGTATATATCATTGAGAGGAGATACTTCAGTAAACTGGTTATAAGTAAATGGGTTCTACTTTTCTTAGTACCTGACAGAGAAAACTTTTAATTGTAAAATTTAAAAGAGGAAATAAAGCCTTAATAGAAATTCCATCAGTATTGACTGTATTTTGCAACTGGTACTTAATCAAATGTGTGTTAAATTCTGTTGTGGGTCAGGTCCCAGGCAGGGTGTTTGGTGTACAAAATAAAAAAGGTAGGATCTCGTAAAGCAATAAGCACATAATTATGCTACAATTTGACGAGTGCTGTAACAGAGAAATGAACAATTAGCCACACCTCTGATTTTATTGCTGAAATGTCTTCTGAAGCTCTAAAATGCCATTGTTGGCATGGTTTTCTGCAAACCCATTTACAAATAATGGAGAAGACTTATAATTTTCTTTTGGGAGCTATTTAAGCTACAATTAAGAAGGAATTATACCATCCATTCCTCAGTTCTTTACTCTGTACTGATGTTATATTCTTCCTGCTAACCCTACTCTCCATTTGGAGAAAACCTATTTCTCCTCTGAGGCCCAGTTAAAATGCCCAAACCATGAAGTCTTCCTTGATGGTGTCAGATTCATTTAATGCCTTTTTTTGCCTTTGTAGTATTTGTTCACATCACTAATTATTACATTTGCCATAATCTATTATGGCTAGTCTTGCATATGTACATAAGAAAACATATTTGCAAACTCCTTACATTTTATTAATGGGAACTATTACAATTTTGATTGATACTTAATGTTTCCCCAGTCCAGTCACTGTGACTCACAGTATACAAGTTCTGAATCAACTTGTAAATCCTCAAGTCCAACTTGGAATCCTTAAAGTGGAGTCGCTGTTTAATCTCTGAGATTTAGGTGTATTTACATTCTTGTTATTTCACGGACACCAACTAGCACAGAGCAAAAGCAGGGGTGATGAGGTTGTACAGATCCTGCCTTGGCTGTTAACTCTTTAGAGATTGGTTCCATTTCCTCAGAACTAAAATACAATAGGGAGAAGAACAATGCCCACCTCAGAGGACTGCTGGGAGGATTAGGTAAGGTAGTGCTCATAAATTCTTAACATAGTGCCCAGACATTATTAAGTAGTAGTTTTTTTTTTAATAATTCCTGTTTAGAGTATTTGTGACTCCTCTTTCTCTCTCATTCTCTGAGATTAGTTGGATTTCCAACTAAAGAAAGGAGAACTAGGTTCACGGGTGTGCTCTGTGTGCAAACTTGTGTTCGTGCCCTTTTCCCCACCCTCCCAGTGCCCTCAGGGGAGAAGGAATATGGAAGCCACTACAAGATTGCAAACCCTAATCTACAGAGTGGTAACTGTGTTCCTTAAAAGAGTACCAAACACTCCCAGCATTCTATTTTGAAAACATGAGCTTCATTCACATTTTAGCCTACAACTGGGCTTGGGCTAATGCTTGAAATCTAGCAGTATCTGTTTAACTCCTCAAGGCAGAATTTGTCTTCAAGAAAATGAGTAGAAAGCTGTAGAAAATGAATTTGCTTTTTCCATAGTCTTTCCCCAGTCCAGTCACTCTGACTCACAGTATACAAGTTTCAACTTGTAAATCCTCAAGTCCAACTTGGAATCCTTAAAGTGGAGTCGCTGTTTAACATTTTGCTTCTCAAAATGGTGATAGTTTACATTACCATTTCACATACTGTGCCTCATTTGATACATATGAAACCTGTAAAATAAGCAGGGCTGAGATGATTAACCACCTATTGTACATGAAAAGTCGACCTCCAAGAGGTTGGCAATTTGTCCAAGAGCATACAAGAAACAAATGACAGGTTTGGGGATATAATCCAGACCTTATGACCCAAGAATAAAGTTCCTTATATTTTTATAATATGCTGTCATTGTAGAGATCAATTGCTGTCATCTTTTCTCAGAGAAAAATACACATGTGTATCTTGAGGGGATCTACATATGAAATTCTAGTTCTTTTTCATTCTCCATCAGTTCCCTACTCTTTGATGCTCTTTCTCCCTCTCCCAGCCTCCCTCAGAATTTGAGAAAATGTCAAGTATGTTTGGAAAGGCTTTGTCTTTCTTGAGATCATTCTGAATACAGTTAATCACTTCTCATTTAGGAGAACCTCAGGTTAATGCACCTGGAAACAAGGCGAGCAGGGACATCTCTGCTCACAGCAGCTCCCGCTGAAGCTGTACAATGCATGATGTTAGCAAAAGGATCTGGGACCGCTGTTGCAGAGGTGAAAGAGGAGGGTGAAGTCACCTAGAAAGTCAAAAAGTGGTTTCCCAAGCAGCGCCAAATAGACCTCTTGAACAACCCCCTCACATCTTTTAAAATTAAACGTTCATCAGAACTTGCAACATTAGTAGATTAACATGTCAATACATTTTCCACATCACTGCACAAAGCTAAGCTCTAAGAATAAAATGCACTGTTTAGGTATATTTTAACAGAGTAAAAAAATTATAGGTGAAGGCAGAACATCATAACTTGAAAAAGATCTTTCTATTTTGGAATTGCGTTTTAGCTATTCATGGAACCCAGATCTAAGCTCTAAAAAGTTTCCTGACATCAGTGTTATGGTCTGAATTGTGTTATGCCCAGATTCATAAGTTGAGGTCCTAAATCCCAGTGCCTCAGAAATGCGGTTGGGTTTGGAGAAAATTTCCTTAGAGAGGAAATTAAGTTAAAATGAGGCTGTTAGGGTGGGCCCGAATTCAGTTATGACTGTTGTCCTTATTAAGAGGAGATGAAGACACCTACACACAGAGGGGAGATGGCATGCAGACACAGGGAAAAGATGGCCACGTAAAAGCCAGGAGAGAGACCTCAGGAGAAACCAACCCCGCTGACATCTTGATCTCAGACTTCTAGCCTCTTGATTTTAAGAAAATAAATTCCTGTCCTTTAAGCCTTTAAGTGGTTCTTCGTTAACGTCAGTCCTAGCAGACTGAGACAGTAGTGAGCGGGCTTAGGAGTTTTGCCAGGTCTTCAATTTCCAACGAAATGACAATGAAAGGTTCTCAGCAGTAACGCTAACTCGCTGTGGTGAAGAAAACCGCCATTTTTATTTTCAGGGGTAGAAACCCAGCATTTGTGTCCCTGAATGTGGAGTATAATAGTGTAGGTAAATGTCCGTACTTTCATGCTGTGTGCTGGGCAGTGTGAAAAAGTAGCCGCTGGGGAATCGGAATTCTCTCAAAGACCCTGTGAGCTGTGTGGACTTCCTGGATATTTTCTTACTAGTAAAATGGACTGATTAATGTGTTGTAAGATTGTTGTGAGAGATAAGTGAGCTAATGGCTATGAAACTCCGCACCATGTAAACGACAGGGTTATATAAGTGTAACCGTTACATAATAATGTGAGTCATTATTTCACGTGGACCCTTTAGTTGAAGGAAAAAGTAGAACTGGAGGCATTTGAAGCTCAACTCATCTTCAGCCTGTGATTTAACCTTAGTATGGAAGTTAAATTCCCTCATCTTTTCTTTGACTCTTTAACTGAGGCTTAAGAAGGTGGTGGAAGGGTCCCAGGAAAGATGAGAGAAAATGGGGTCCACAGCCTTGCTCTGGATGAACTAGCACCCCAGAATCACATAATCCATGTGGCCCACAGCTGCCACTTCCATTTGGGTTTAGAGATTGATCCATGAGTTATAGCTCATTCCAGTGGCAAAGAATCACAGAGCTTGGCACTTCCCCTCATGGTGACCAGTCTCTTTGTGCTCTATCATAATGAAACCTCAGATTCATGGAGTCTTCCAATAATGTTTCTTTCTCTGCCCCACCCCATAGTAGGGAAAAAATTTTTTTAACTGATATAAGTTCATCAAAAAAAATCTTTTAAAATGCAAAAGCGCTCAACTAATAAAAAAGTATAACCCCGCCCCCCAATTCTGTTACCCACTGCTAATGTACCCTTTGCCCTTACATTCTCCACAGCCTTTCCTTGGCTAAACTGAAAACTTCAACTAGGCAGTTTCTCAGTCTCAGCACTCCTGACATTTGGGGCTATATAATTATCTGTTGTGGGGACTGCCCTGTGCTTTGCAGGGTGTTTAGCAGCATCCCTGGTCTCTACCTACAAGGTTCCACAGTAGCAAGTCCTCTCCCCCATTTGTGATCACCAACAATGTCTTCAGACATTTTGCTGAACATCCTCTGGGGGGAAAATTGCCTGTAACTGAAGACCATTGGTCTAGATCAAGGGAATGATGCTTGGAGGAGTCTCAGAGAAGAATGTGAGAATGACATGAGCAGGCTGCTGCCGAGATGAGAACAAACTCTATCTGCCCCTCAGCCCTCCTCCCTACCCAGTGCTGTCACTGTCCTTTACTACCTGACTCCTTGACCTGTCACATCTAAGGGAGGCAAGAAGAATGGGGAATGAGGAGACAAAGATGACTATGGAGCATGGAGAGAGAGGGGTGACTTGGAAGAATATATGTGAGAATGGCAGGCACATGGAGAAGCCAGTGCCTTAGAGAAGTAAGGGAACGGTTTCCATCATGTCATTAGTCTTTACATTACATCCTTGTAGCACTTCTTCCAGGTGGCTATAACCTTCCCTACCTCCTATCACAATATTTACTGCTGCTGTTGGAAAAACTACCAAACAAAACATGCTCTAGAGGGCATAGACTGTTAGGACACCCAAAGACTGTAGACCATCCAGCCACATCTCTGCCTTCACTGATGAGCCCTGGGAAGGTCATTGATGCTAAGGGACTTGCTTGCAGGCACCCAGATGGTTGAACCAGGACCACAAAAAATTTCTACTTTCCCTGGTCAGTGCTCTTCCCAACATCTGCTGCTGCTTAAACCAGGGAAGCATTTTCCCTTCAATTCAGAATGTTGTGAGATACTCCAGTTCATCATCTTAATGAGGCTGGTTCTTTTACATGTATACATATGATGATTTTTGTATCTGAGTTGATTTATAAACTTCTCAAGGAAGTTTACACTTTTTAGTCCTACACTATCATGACTGAGTAGAGGTTGTAGAATGGGGGCCTGTGATTTTCTATTATCCTCAGTGAAGGAAAGAAGAGCAGACATGTCAGAGTAGAGCTCTCTTCATTACCCCATGCCTTAACTTGATTTACAAGGCCTTCCCAGATCTGACCGGGTCTGCTTTTGCCGGGTTATCTCCATCTGTCTTGTCCTGCCTGCCAGTGTGCCTTTGTCCTTGTCATCCCACCCAACCCCCTATATCCCCCTCTCCCTCCAGCAGTCACATGAAAGTCTTCTTTCAAACAGATTTCAAATCTAATCTCTCCCTGGAGTGTGTCCTACCCACTTGACACCAACATGATGTTGCGTTTTGAGTTTCTGTGTTAGTGTTTCCCAGAGTGTGCTCTGCAGAACACCAGGTCGGAGAGATGCTTTCTGATGTAGTGTGTGCCTTGGTGTGAGCATGCATGTCCGTCTTCAGTCTCACTCTCTCACAGAGTTCCATGTGTAGTTGTGTAATAAAGTCTTCAAGAAGTGTTATGGTACAGAGATGTCTTTGACTTGCTTTATCTTATCCTCTCTAGAACTCATTTGCCATCTGTATTAGTCAGGGTTCTTCTGAGGAAGAATCATTAGGACAAAAATAGATATACAAGAGGAGACTTTATGGGGATTGGCTTAGGTGAATATGGAGGCTGAGAAATCCTACCATGTGCTGTCTGCAAGCTGGAGAACCAGGAAGCCTGGTGGTATAATTCAGTGTGAGTCCAAAGACTTGAGAACCAGGGGAGCCGATGGGATGGGGTGGGCAGGGTGGAAGGGGTGTCTCCTGGTGTAAGTCCTGGAGTCTGAAGGTCTGAGAACCAGGAACTGTGATGTCTAGGAGAAGAAGGGTGTCCCAGCTCAAGAAGAGAGAGGATTCTCCCTTGCTCTACCCTTTTGTTCTCTTCAAGGCCTCCAGTGGGCTGGATTATGCCTACATTGATGAGGGCAGAAGACTTAGTCTCCCAACTCAAATGCTAATCTCTCCAGAAATACCCTCACAGACACACTCAGACATAATGTTTTACCCACTATCTGGGCATCTCCTAGCCCAGTCAAGTTGACACAGAAAATTAACCATCACAACATTTTTTTAAAAAGCAATACCTATTAGTAGTTAAAGAAACTCATGTTTCTTAGAATTCACCATAGGAGACATCACTTTATATCAATAAATGTTTCAAACACTTATCTGGGAATCAGTTGTTTTAATTAATGACATGCTGCCTTAGACATTTCTATTTTGACTAAATTACATTATTTTAAGTAGTAAAATAATCCATGTAAAGCACTTAGCACGTAGCCTGACACATAGTATGTGCTCAATAACTATGAATTGTTATTCGTAAAAAGCTGCAATTTTCTATATCTCCATAATCCATTTTCCACATCCTAATATACATAAAAATGTGCGTGGGGAGGGGACTACACTGCAGGACACTTAAGTATAAGACTTTAGAAAGCAACTGAACAGAAGAAAAACGAACATTTTACATACGGTACAACTTTCATTTTCCATGCAAGGACTGTTGACACATTATGTGTTAGAGCCTTGGAGGCACTATGCTTGGAAAACATTTTAATTCAGATATATTAACTAAAGGTTCTGCTAAAAATTGCATACCTCCCAGGTATGGGAGAGTTGCTGCATTTTGGGCATTTGCCAAGTTTTGAAGAGTACTTATTAGTCATACTGTATGTGCACACGGCAGTTATCGAAAAACATAGCCTAGCATACAGGATGGACTAAAACCTGCACACTTCTTGTCCTTAAAATTAACAAGAAAATCATTTTTGTCTGGTGAAAGCTTCTCAGTAGAGCAAGTGACAGATGGAAATTAAGTGAAGTTTGACTTCTTTACTCCTTTCAGCCTCTTTTTAACCCCTCCCCTTTCCGAGAACCAGGCAGATCTGCCACGCTGGGCCCAAAGGGCTCTGGGCTCCTATGCCGAAATGTTTGCATTTTCCAAAGTCTAGATAGATAGACCAATGATTAGTACAAAAGAATGACATTTTTGATGATGATATCTTTGATATGTATAGGAGAGGTGGGTTTTATTTTTATTTATTTGGCTGCATTGGGTCTTAGTTGAGGCCATGGGATCTTCAGTTGTGGCATGTGGGCTCTAGTTCCCTGACCAGGGATCGAACCCAGGCCCCCTGCATTGGGAGCATGGAGTCTTAACCACTGCACCACCAGGGAAGTCTGAGGAGAGGTGGTTTTTAAAAGCTGTCCTTTTGGTAATCTTTCAAAGCACTCCACTGTGGTGGTACTGACCACATGCTAATGACATGTGTGTGTATGGGTCTGTCTCGCTTTGTGCCACGTAAGCTCCCTGAAAGTAAACCCTGCCTATTCATCTTTATGTCACAACCCCTAACCAGTGTGTGGCACATAGAAATGCTGAATACCTGATTTGCACTGTAAACATATATACCTGCATATTCGTAAGGGCTGGCCCGCCTTCCTGACAAGTCTGTGAATCTTACCTGGTCAAACACAGGGCAGAAGAAAATGTGACCTAGAGTTCAGAAGACCCACATTTGAATCCTGTCACTTACTTCTTGGCTCATTTTGGGTGAGTTGCTTTTTCTCATCTGCTAATAAAGGGTCTTGCCTAGATATGAATAAGATATTTTTCAATACATATTTTTCTAAGTATTTTCAATAAATATTTGTCTAAGTGCAATCTAAAATAATTCAACAAAATATCTTATAGCCTCTAAATCATACTGTAATTCGTTCTAGGGTTTGCTCGTGGGTGCTATTTATTTATCAACTCGGATTTGGTCTGTTTGCATCACGGGGAACTCTTCTGGTGTCAGAGATTTTTTTTAAAATTTTTATTGACGTACAGTTGATTTACAATGTTGTGTTACTTTCTGGTGTACAGCACAGTGATTCAGTTGTATATATATTCTTTTTCATATTCTTTTTCATTATGGCTTATTATAGGATATTGAATATAGTTCCCTGTGCTATACAGTAGGACCTTGTTGTTGGTCTATTTTATATATAGTATTTTATATTTGCTAATCCCAAGCTCCTAATTAATTCCTCCCACACAGTGTCAGAGTTTAAACCAAAACCCAATCGCAGAAGCTAAAATGGAACCAAGTGTTGGTCATTAAGCTTCCATCAGTGCTTTGGACTTTATTCCTTTCCCTCCTGGCCACTGTTATTTTTATGTGATAGTCTTCTCTGCCTTTTGCACAAGTCATTTTCATTAATACTCTTCACAAGTGAGTCAGATCATTAGGACTGGTTTGAAAAAATATTTTATTCTTTTTATTTGAAGCTCATGCTTTTGCTTTGTGGAGTTGAACATAGGCAGTCATTTGGAGGATTCTTATTATTATCCAAGCAGCATGTTGTGGTTGAAAGAGCAGTGGCCTGGGAGGTAAGGGATTTAGAATTGGGTTCTGATGTTGTCACTAAATAGCTATACTGATGTAAATTACATCATCTCATTGGGCCTCCATTTTCTCACATATAAAGAGCTTGGAAAAGAGTATTTTCTAGCTGCAATACTTATTCCTCTATAATCCTGTCATAGAGGCAGTGTCTAGAGTATTTGTTGAAGGAATTAGGGAATTAATGAGATATTGCTGAGTTTGGGTTCTCTAGCAGACATCAAACCTAGAAAAGGGGCCATCTTAATGTGTTAACGGGCAAATACTGTTTTCGTGCCATATTTACGATTATGTTAGAATGAATATGACTTTGGTGCTCATCCCATAAAATGCCTTAGGAACCACAAAAATCAACAGTCACCTTCGTTAGCTAGCTACTTCTGCAAGACCCTACCCAGAGCTGCTAGGTCAATCTAAACTACCATGTACTGCATGCATATAAATTGCACATTACACTGTAAATGGTAAAATAAAACTCTTTGTCCCCATTGGCATTGATAGTCAACATGAAGTGACTTTGGACAAGCAACCAGGAAGAGTTTTATGACTCATAGGAACAAGACTTGTAGAATAAAAAAGTTCATGAGTCACTGAATTCAGTAATGTGCTTTGCTTATCAGAGTGCTAGGTTGGACTTGCTCTTTTATGCCGTACTCACTATTTTTGCCTTTGGCGTCTAAGTAGAACATTATTGAAAAATAAATAGGGATGATTTTGCAAGGGTGTTTTCTGATTTGTTTCTTCCACTATAAATGGATTTCATTTCTCTTGTACTCAAATAAAATAATGTTAATATATTTCTCTAAACACTCTCCATTTTGGCAGGGTTTCCTGTTCCAAAAATGCATTAGGGTAAACAAATAATTTTATTAATGCACCACTAATTCCTGAGGTGGTTTGGGGGCCTTACGTAGCTTTGGGGAGAAGGTATATTACTTCAGCTGTTTATGAGTACCATGAAAACTCATGACTTTGGAGCATAAAGACATTAACAGTTATAACTGATCCATTGAGGGAAATTCACATTTAGAAATTTGGGTCATAGGATTTAACATATTTTCAAAATGAAAAACTAGAATACCCAACTAAAATTGGCTTAAATGTAATTAAGAAGGCAGAAGGCAGGGAAGTTCTAGAGTTGGTTGATCCAGCAGTTTCCTGACATTCATCTAGCATCTAGTTTTACATCTTTCATCCCTGCCACCTGGGGTGGATTGGCCTCTACCCTCGTGATTGCAACATGGTTGGAGCATATTCAGGTGTCACCTAACAATGTCCAAAGCGTACCCATCCCTAGTAGAACTTCTCATATAGCTCATTGGCCAGCATTGGGTCTCATGCCCATTCCTGAATGAGTCATTTGCAAGGAAAAGTAATGATCGTGATTGTCTTGATGTAATCAGCATTCACATAGTAGCACTAGGGAGGGCTTAATCTCCTCCAGCGGTATGATTTGTACTCCTACTCACAATATCTTGAACAAAATCGAGGTTCTTTTAGAATTGAAAAAATGAGATAATGGCTGTCGGCAGCAAGATCATCAGTCACACTTGTCAAATAACCTAACAAACTCCAGGAGTGTTTATTTCGGGATTTTGTTGTCATATATTACTGGGAAATTACTTGGTAGTCATATATTTATTTGACTTAAAAATAAATAGTAGATGAGAGAGTTCATTGTTAAAATGATTTAACGTTTCTGATTTAGATCATATTTTTAGAATTCTTTTTCCTTTTATGTTCATGTGCTGTTTATTCAGATGAAAACAGTTGGAAGTACATGCACTTTTGATGTTGTTTACTTAAGTTTTGAGCTGCATAATATCAAGAGTAGAGAACAAAATGTGATGGGTTGAGTATCGCACTGACTTGATGAATGCTGAACGTATGAATACACATGCCTTAGCTAGGGTGCTTAGGTAGGTAGAGAATAGTGGATATGGAAATTGATATCATTCCATGTTGACCATCCAATGACCATAATGGGCAATATTTATAATCTCACTTAGAGGTTTTCAATTCGTGCTTCATGAAATAATACAATTGTGAGAAGATGCTTCAGAGATTCTGCTAGCACTGTTTTTGAACATATTTCAAAGCATAGCTTTAAAATGTATCGAAAACTATAATAAATATCACAGTAATGCGTAATATATACAATTTTAATGTGTTGGAGATCATCAGCTTGTGCTGCCAGTTAAATTATTTTGGGGGGCAAGCCTCTTAATAAATGACCTTAGACATAAGTGTATATAATTGATTTTCTTATAAGCTGTGATTAATTACAAAAGTTGTGACTTTACACTAGTTCATTCTTGTTAGGCTTGCACATGTCATGTGTATAAAAATGGTACAATTGCTACTACAGTATATGTATGCCTTGCTTAACTGAATGCCAGCCAAGGCTTAGGCAATTTGTGTCATAGGCTACCATTAACTTATTGCAATGTAGATGGTTATGTGCATATTAAAGGTTTCGGGTATTTGTCTTTTGTGTTTATGATGATGTATTAGTTTACTAGGGCTTCTATACCAAAGTAACATAGATTGAGTGGCATAAACAGCAATTTATTTTCTTACAGTTCTGGAGGCTGGAAGTCTAAGATCAGGGAAGCAACATGGTTGGGTTCTGGTGAAGGCCCTCTTCCTGGCTTGCAGATCCCAACTTCTCACTGTGTGCTCTCATGGTGGGTTGAGAGAGAGAAAAAGAGAGTGGTCTCTGGTGTTTCTTCTTATGAGGGCACTTATCCCATCATGTGAGTCCCATCCTCATAACTTCATCTAAATGAAATACCATAACATTGGGGGTTAGGGCTTCCACATATGAATTTTGGAGTGACACAAACATTTAATCCACAGCAGATGACAAAGAATTATACCAGATGATGGATATTGTAATGAGTCAATTTTTAGAGAAAAATTTTCCTGTCAGCCTTCTCAGAGGCTCCTGGATCACTATCATTGAAGAATATTCTGTTTACAAGGCAAACTGTTAAAAAAAACTATTACAATTTACAAGTACTAACTTGAATGATTCAGGATTTTCCCAGTTCTCCACAACTAAGATCCAATACAGAAGTAAACTGGAGGAATAGACAGAAGGAAGGTTGTAGTTTATTTCAAATTTTCTTATAAATATGGACCCTATTTTCATTTAACTTCAAAAATACCTGTCATAAGCATGTATATATACACAATAAATTTATATTAATAAAATCCTTGAACCATTTTATATGCTAGGCTTCTACTGATGATTTCTTTTCAATAAAACTTTCAGTGTAGAACAGTCTATATCCTGATGTAATCAAGTGTTTTAGAAAGAAAATCATGGATAATGGTGAAGAAAAATAGAGCCCACCAGAGACTAAGTTGTAACTTAAGATCGGTGTGCATTGTTTTGTTCCTTAATCGTAAGATGCATGATACATACTGCTGTGGTTTTAAGACTTGAGGGCATTTCTCATGATGATCTGAACCACTCCTACTCTGTAAGAAGCTATTTAGAAATAAACACTGCTGTCTTACAGGACCTAGGTAATCCTATGGAGTCCATAAACTCAGGTGCTCCAGGTGTGACAGCAAGGACAGAGGAGGTACAAAGACCCTCCAGGCTAGATACTCAAGGCTCTGGAAGGAACCATGCTGCCCCCTGTTGGCTGCACTCTCCATGGGCATCTCTGTTATCTCCCTAGGGTCCTCCTGTCTCCTTCTTCTCTTTGCTTTGGGATTTGTTAGGGAAATTAGATCCCAAGTCCTCCCTCCTCTCGTTTTTCTAGAACCATGCTAAACTCTACCAATGCATGGATTGTTGTGTCTACCGCCACATGAGATCCATTCTGTGCAAAAGAGAGGAATTTTTTGTCTTGCTTTTTGGGAGCAGAGATCTTAAACACGGTGTCTTTGGGATTCAAAAATAATTTTAAGGTCGATATGACTATATCAAGTTAAGTAGAAGCATGGGTTACAGCTTGACTGTTTAAAGCTGATTCTCAAATCCAGACACTACTGGGCATATGGAAACTTCTTTTGGTCTCTTCAATGGGTTGCTTTCTTATAATATTAATGTGTAGAATGAGAAACAAGAGGGTTTTTTTTTCTTTTTTTTTTTCCTGAGGAAGGATGAAATTGGTAATATTTTAGTAGATGTTCATGACTAGTTTGCAAATGTTTGCCGTACCCCTCAGTGTTTCTCTGGAAGGCTTGTTGACATTAAATATATATATCAATACATATACACACTTATATATAACTTACTAACATATATTAACACATGTTTGTCTATATAACATTATTAACATTATGTATACATATACCCTCTGGTATATGTGTCATATACTTACACACACACACAAGTGAAAAAGGCTGTGTAGGAGGAGTAATAGTTCTTCTGTCACGTGGAAGTAGTTTATGCCTCCCTCCCCATACCTCTGAAAACCATTATACTAAAGAAATCCTATAGGACAAAGCATTTAAAAGCATTTGGTGGAGGAAACTCTACCCTGGGGCTCAGATTTGGAGACAAGCTCTTGCTAAGAAAGGCTACTTACTTAGTACTCCGTGGACGCCCATCAGTGGGAGGATAAGTGGGTATTTATGTCATAATTGCCATTTCCTGTGGATCTGTCCAGATTACGGGGATGAACCATGGTGGAATCTTAAGGTGGCATCAGGAGGAAAGTAACAAAACCTGAAGCAAGAAAGGAAACAAGATTTGAGTACGAGAAAACATTTTCAGAAGGTATCAGATTTGTTGCTTGTGGAATAGAACATTAAACAAAGAATAAAAATATGCTTTTTCAAAGAGCAGCACTGGAAGGGACTAAGCTGAGTGATTCTATGAAAATCTATAACTTCTTGTTTATGACTTTTAAAATTTGTGTTGTAGAGACATTTCAGTAAAATGAAGGCAACCTATATTTGGATACATTTTTGATGCTACCTGCGAATTAATGACCTGAAACGTATCAGGAAAAATTAAGATGTAAAAGGCATAGAAACTACCAACTATCACAAAAGTGGCGCTTTCACGCTCATCACTAAGTCAAATCATTATACCGTCACTTCACTACCCTTTCTGTACCTTCAAAGCATAACAGCAAACTTTGTTCTCAGTTTGTCATATTTTTTTTCTTTTTTAAATCTTGTTTTCATTTCTGGTAGAATCACTGGTTCTAGAAAAGCCCTCTTCCTTATAAAATAACCGAAAACAAATCAAGGGAGACATCACACCTATCCATAGTTATTAGTACTTTTCAAACATCCAGGGTGACAAGATAAGGAAGGAGTGTTTGCTTTTTCTGGAGAAGTTGGGTTATTATTTTTTCTTTCTTTCTTTCTTGTTTTTAAAGAGTAAAACAGCTGTTGAAGATGGAGGTATTCTGCAAGTGTCACTCAAACACAGTATTGTGTGAAGATAGCAACCAAATCATATCCTATTTTTACCACAGTGCCTCATTTGCTAAGAAGAGAGGCAATGTATATCTGACTTACAAGATTTAGAATCCGTTTTGTGAACTGTATTGTGCTTGATGGTTTTAGGAGTAACTCTAAGCATCCTAAGTGTGGTTTAGGCAACTATGAATAGTTTTGCCAATTTGTGACATTTTTACCATGTTGCTGTAGCGGTATTTTTATGTTACCATAATTTTCGATAGTCATTTAACTTCAATAATTTTGTATATGTCTAAATTTTTATGAGCCATTGATATTTTTTATACTCCTCGTATATGAATACTTTTGCGGGGAGAAAGAGGGAGGGGGAGAGAACATAACAAAATGGTCCATGGTTAAATGTGAGTATGTTTTGATTTTTCTTCTCAGATTTAAGGAAAACATGCAATATCTACATATCTTAGTTCAGTCACTATTCCAAGTGTGGAATTTTGTCATTTTCAAGACCTTTCTTTTCCCACAGAAAGTCTTATTTGTGCCCTCTAGTGGTAGATGCATAAATTTTTGCAGTAAGTTAGAGAAACCTGACTTATTTTTCTTTGAGTGCATAATGATTCAGCATCTAAATAACTAAGTAATAATGCTAACACATAGAGAAAAATCTCATGTAATTGAGCTTGGTATATTTTCAAAATGCATCAGAATTATGTATTGGAAAAATAAATCCACCATTTATCTAGCTAGAGAAAGTTCTTAGATCACAAAAATGTATTTCCCCATGATGTTTATGGTCCATTTGTCCAGAAAATACTGTGATTCTTTGAGGAAAAGTAAGCACATTTTCCACCAATGCATTTTCTCTTTTTAGAATCCACCTTATAAAGACTCTTCTAAATTGCGGCATTAATCCATAACCTGTTTCTTATTTTTGTGTTGATGAGGATCCTTAAAGAGCTGCATGAAAAAGGAAACTGTCTTGTTTAACGTGGCAAGAATTGGCTCTGACAGAAAATACCCACATAGAACTAGATCCTGGCCTCGTGGCGCCACTAGACTTCTGCTGGGTTGATGCTTAGTTCTTCCTCTTCTTCCTGAAACTCCCACTACCTCCATTTGAAACATCCATTTTCTTGCATAACCAAAGTTGGTTGGTCCAGGAATGAAATCATTTTCCAAACCAAGCCAGCTAGGATCCTCTCCTGGGGTTTTTGACACTAGAACTGAGAAAGGGAGTAAGTCTCTTTCTAGTACAGGAGGCCCTCCAACATAGAGAAAATGTCGACGACCATGTTTACCGCTAGATTTTAGTAAGAGATGGGGAGTCAAAGATGGGGAGAAAAGTCTGGGTGACATTTCTACTCCTGGTTTCTACTTTTACTGAGATCCAGCTGTCTGCCCTTCCCATAATCCTGCATGTTGTTTTATTTTTCTGTTTTGGGTTTTTTTTTTTTCTGTTGTTTAATCCATCCTTGGATTTTGTAATGCAATAAATTGTTAGTTTCCCTTAGGTAAGTTTGATTTTCAGTTTAGCTTCGATCGCTTTTCACCAGACTAGTATGCTAATACTACTGGGTACACTGTCAGTTTTTCTGCTCAAATTTTCTCATAACCCAATTTATGGAGGGAGCATTGAGTGGGAAATTGAGTTTCTGTGAAAGTGGCAGAAAATTGTGACCTCTTCTTCATGATGGGGGTTTATCAAGTCTAATTTCTACTCCTTTACCCCTAATTAGAAGCACCCTATCTCTTTTTTAAATATATAGTGTATTCGTACTTTTTCACTCTCGCTTACCAAGACTACAAAATACTAAGTTACAGGCACACTAGAGTCCATTCACAGCAATGTGTTACCTCTCTCTGGTAATTTTTCAGCCTTTTATCTCTAAAATTCAGGAATGATAAACTTTGTCTTCTTTTGAAGTAATTTTTGAACGTAGATTGTGTGAAGTATAGAAACCTTTGGGTGAGTTGAGGGCATAACTTCTTTTGCTTTTGAATAAAATTATTATATAAAATAAAATTATTTTATTATGCCGGAGCAATCCATGATCTAGACAACTATAGGATGCCTCCAGGTCTCCCTGCTCAAATAAGTTTTTTGTTTATCCAGAGAAAGCACTATTTGGTCATAGCTTTTGGTTTTTAGCCTTTGTCAATTATCTTGATGTAGTTGCCAAGAGAGATAGATGCCTGAGAATGAGGTTGCTTCAACATAAATACATTGTGACCATTGGAAAAACAATTGAAAAATCAAGTTTATTAAAGAATGCCAGATAGAAGAGAAACGGCTGTCTACCTGTATAATCGCACAGTGAACCGATGGCACCACATTAGCATCCAAAAACTTAGCAGAGTTTAGAACTGACTTCATTGCTGTTTCTAAAATATAATGGGCAGAGTGGCCTAATTTCAGATTCTTATCATTGTGACAAATTTTGTAAATGTTGTTTGCCTGAGGAATCTGATGTCCCAGGGCTTATCCTCACTGTGATCAAGTCTCCAGACCTGGTCCATTAGCCAAGTATGGGAGGCAGGAAGGGAATAACTCTGAAGCATTAATTTATTTTTACATGGAATAAACCCAATGTAAGTGAGCTCGTTCAAATAGCAATCATAGAGGATATGTTACTTTTTTGTGGTTTGGTTTTTATTTGTTGGCTAACTGGACACAGTAAGTTTTCTTATTAACATCAGTCATCGTTACTTTGGATTATTTCACGGTTCGAGCCTGTGGACTCACCTTGTCAACCTGAGCTTTTTTTTCTTCGAATGTATTTATTTAAACCTGTGGGCTGGTTCATAGCTAGGCTTACTGCCGATGTTGATCCCCGGAAAACTAATTCTTCCTGCAGGACCATTCTGGTTGCTATAGTGCTTTTTGCAGTTAAATCTTTTTGAATAAGAGGGCCCATTTTCAAGCAAAGCTGTGGCTGTACCGGAGCTGAGTATTTTCTGTGGATTTTTTTCCTGCTGCTAATACGGAAAACAGGTTAGTATAACAGCCATGAACGCAGACTTGTAATGAGACTGCCTGAGTTCCGCCTTCAGCTCTCAGTGTGACCTTGGACCTGCTACTTGAACTTTCTGTGCCTCAGTTTTCTCATCTATAAAACAGGAGTAATAATGATAATAATAGTATCTACTGTACAGGGTCGCTGTATCGCATGACCTAAAACACATATACTGGTTAATACAGTATTTGGAGTCTGATAAATATCACCTGTCAGCGTTTGCATTCCAGATATGAGTAAGATTTTTATTGTTAAGATGCAGAATGCTACAAATGGAGGGTTGAATTTTAAAAACTATCATTGGATAAAGAGTTCTGGGTCCTACTATGATATATTTCACTTTTGGAGATCTTAGTTCTTTCGGAGAACACAGCTCTGCAAAGCAAATGCATTGACACGTGTAAAATAAGAGAAAATAATTACAGCCAAAGTCTCATTTAAAATTCCCCTGGAAATGAGCTTCAAATCCCACATGTAGAAAAATACTGTTTACAGGCAGTTTTCCAAATATCATAGACTCTGTTATAGAGCTGCCATCCAAAGTCCTAGTATCTTATTCATTTTTAACTCTTGTCATGCTACTTGTAATAAGAACAGCCAGTTAAAGGAACTCGAATGAAAATTCAGCTTATAGCTCAGATACAGTTTTCATGTAATCGCTTTCCGACACGTGCAGTATTTGTCCACATGACACGTAGAAACTAAATGCTGTGGAGCTTTTTCATGGTGCAAGTGGGCTTCCTTTTAGATGTGACTTGGCACCAGGTCTCAGTTCGGTCAGATGGAAGCAAAGATCCTAAGAAGAGACAACTGTCACGTTTTTCTGGTGTGTGTGGAAACAGTTTCTAGGACTTTTCTTCTGTGATTTGCTCATTCAGAGACACTTGGCCTGAGGACACACTGAAGAGGTTTGAGTTGAAGAATTTAGTAGGTCCAGAAAACATTTGTGCCAACAGAGATTTGTCTTTTATTTAACGTTAAAATTCTTAATTTAAGCAACTTTGTAAAAAGATAATCACAAACCATTAATTTTGAGCTCCTCCGTTTCAGATGTCATTTCAGTCATTATTAAGGAACATTCATGACTTCATATTGCTGAGTTTCGGCCTGGTGCCCCAAACAGCCACTATCAATTAGCCCAACTTGTCACTTGAGAGGAAACCTCTTTGTCACGTTATGCTGTAAGTTTGTTCCCACAATTTCTACACCAAGGTGATTAAGATTATTAACTCTGTCACATGCAAAGGCATAAGTCCTAAGGCAGGCTAAATAATATTTGATGCCCATAATTACTTTAAATACTGAGTTCCATGGGAGTATGTATCTGTACCTGTGGGAAGATGCCAATCATAAGCACTGCTTTTCCGTCCATCAGACTTGATTACCTGGAGGTGGCAGATATATGCTTGTGTCATTCTCTGAACACATTCAGCAAAGCTCACAGCATGGCCCCCTTCATAATGCAGTGCACCTGCATTTTTCTGATGAGATTATCGTCTTCATGAAGGCAGGGCTATGTCTTATTTGTCTGTGTTTGAAACTCAAGGTTTAGCCTGGTGCCTTGTTCAAGGCCTACAGACAACATATGTGTTTAGATGTAATAAACACTACATCGAGAGAAGAAAGATGACAAGATAAACAGAATTTTTTGTTCATGGTTTTGTTTTTGATGCTTCAGACATATGCTTACTACCTGCATCTTTCAGAAAGAGATCAAGGAAAGTTGTTTTCCCATAACAGATAGTAAGGAAACATGTAAACAGTCCATTCCCTGTGTACATGGGCTAGGCTGTCCTGTGCTCGTGACATGGGTATTAACCTCCACCTGCTGAAACCAGGGAATTCTAAACAAGGCAGCCCCTGGCTGATGCTGCTGTATGACAGAAGCTAAAAACACACTTCTAATGTGCCTGAATGAAACTGTTAACTAATTAATCCTGCTTCAAGTCAATTGTCAGCTAACAATTAATGGATTAAAGATGTTGGGACTGTTTTAACTAGATCATCAATCTAGAGAATCACGATTGATACATTAGAATTAATGTTCTTTTCTTTCTTTGGGAAATCCTGCCTTCTCAATTTCCATTTCTATATAAATCTCTTAGTTTATATGTTATTCTCTATATGAGTCTTTTATCATATATTCAATCTTCTACAGTATATGTGGGTAATATATTTATATATATTTCCATAATATATACATTTCTATAATACCTATGCACACATGGACACATATATACAAATATTATAGAAAACTGATTGGCATGGTCTAAATTATAATCTATTTAATAAGACTTTCATAAGTGTGATTCTCTTTGATTCCTTAAAGTGTAAACAAACATATATATATATATATTTCTTTACAGATTTGTTTAATTAGGAGAAATAATCCCAACCCGGTCATATTATTCTAAATTTTATATAATAACTATGAACAAAGAACTATTTGGAATAGTTTGTCAGATTAAAAGCACTACAGACATAGAATCACAAAAAAAATTATTATTTTTAAATAACACTTCCATTAAAATATTATAGTGCTGCACCAGTGGGAAATTGTTGATGAAAAATAAATGTGTTGAGGGTAGAAAATATTGGTCAGTGATTCATTTCAATGTAATTGTAGGGGATAGAATGGAAAGGCCTTCTGTTTTGATGGTTTTGATAGCAGATGTTTCAAAGCTCCCTGCTGGCTATGTTTTCAGAGATAAATGTAACTGCTCAAATGGAAATGTATTTAGGTCAACAAAACACCTGAAAGTCTTTTTAACAGTTCTACCAAATGTTTCATTGGTCACTTTCAGGTTTAAATAAAGGCTAAGTAATGTGATCTGTTGCCCAAATAAACCCTCTTAGGAGACAGAAAAACTGCTTATAACTATTAAATAAAGAATTCCTAGAGTCTGTGTATATACATCTATCTGTCTGTCACCTGTTTCTTTAATTTGGACCTCAGATTGAAATAATCATGCCTTGACTTTACTAGGTCTATGTGAAAAACTGTCTTTGTAAGGTCCTTTATCTATCTGTCTATCTATCTATCTAATCTATCATTATCTATCACCTGTATCTATCATCTATCCAATTTATCCACTCTATCATCTGTCTACTTACTCCTTGTTATTTTCTCCTAATATACACATTAAATGTCCTTAAACACGCCAATATGTAGTGTTTTGTGTATATATGTTTTAAATTTACAAAACTAGTATTGTGCTATAGATTTTTGTCTTTTTCTTTCAGTGTTGTCTGTTCTATGTCTTGCCATGTTGCTTCTCTCTTCTGAGTACTATTCTAGAATGGGCTACCAGTATATTCTACCATTCAGCCCCCTACTATTGTAATGGTTTTGAGAACAGGACCCTGGGGCTAACTCCAATTCCCCATTGTCACATAAAAGGCCATGGCAAACATTTCATCCATGTCCCTGATGAAATTTGTGAGGATACCTCTGGGATATATATCCAGGAGTGCGCCTGCTGTATCTTAAGGCAAACAAATTCTTAATTTCATAAATCCTGCCGTTTGATTTCCAGAATGGCTATACAATGTTATATCCACACATACACAAGAGTTCTTGACTCCTGATGTCTTTACTGGCGGTTAATAAAGTCAACTTTTGTAAATTCTACTATTTTGATGGATCTAATGTGTTGTTTCATTATTTATCGTTGCTGTAATTTGTGTTTCTGTGATTACTAGTGAGCTTGAGCATGTAGTTCTGTCCTACGTACTGGGAGAAATACAAAACAAGATGTAGGGTGTAGTCTAACTGAACTTAGAACATGTTTGAAGATCAGAAAAATAATATAAAAACAAATTAGCAATCTATGGCCTTAAATACTATAGGATTTTGGAGTATGAGATTATTCTGTGTTGTAGTGTTTGACTGAGGCTTCCTGTAGAAAATGGGATCTTGATATTGTGACAGTTTTGAGAAAAGGAACTCATTACAGGCCAGATAATATGAGTGAGATCAAGAAGGTGAGCGTGAAGTGAGCATATGTCTGGGAAGGTGAGCAGACCAGACTGGGGAGGGCAGTGATGACATCTTTTGCATTCCACCGAAATGCCTCCTTCTGATTAATTAGGGATTGTGATCCTTGTTAGTAATGAAAGTCGTACTGGATAGAAATGTCATAATTTTAATTTATTTATTAAACACTTTGTGTGGGTGAAAGGACCCAGTGGAACAAAATCTCAATCCATTCTCAAGGAGCCTCAGTCTTGGGAGGAGATGATCGGAAAAAAAGGAGTGGGGATAGAGTCGGGGGCTGCAGGAACACAGATCCCCAAACAATAGCGGTCAGATCAGCCTTCCCAGAGGAAGGGATGCCTAAATACAGACCTCGAGGATGATACAGAATTAGCAAAGCAAAGCAGGACATGGAGAAAGAAGATGTGAGGAAAGAGAAGATGCTCAAGGCAGAAGTAACAGCATGAACAAGAGCCTGCACTTCAGGGACTGACACCTCTGGTACAGCTAGAGCATAAGTACAAGGTTAGAAGGTGGAAAAAAGAAAGGGGGGGAAATGCCTGGAGATTGGGTGGTAAAAGGTCTGCTATACCTTGCTAAGGAGTTTGGAATTTATCTTGAGCAGAGCAATGAATGAAGAGCCAGGGTCTAGCATTAAGCCACAGTGACATGACCAGAGTGGGTCCAGATTGTAAAATCAGTTTCTGGATACTTTGTAGTGAAAGAATGGAAGGAGACAAACCAGCAGCAATGAGGACTCTTGGGTGAGCGATAGTCGTGGCTCAAACACAGAGCCCAAGCACTGCAGGAGAGAAGAGTAGATATGATCTAAATATAGGAAGCGGGCGGATGAGATAGATGTGTCAGGATGAAAGGAAAGGGAAGTGTCAAGACCTCTCTGGCCTGAGAAAACAAGGGAATGGTGATACTAGCCACAGAGACAGGGAATTGAGAGACAAGAGCAGGTTTGGGTGAGAAGCAAATAACCTAATCCTCGTGCAAGCTTTCCCCAGAGATCCGAGAACAATCATAAAATTGCATAGCTTCAGAGTTCTTGTTAAAAGTTAAAGGTTGTTTTCTTTTTGTTCTCCTTTCTTTTATTTTTATTTAAAAGTTTTTTCTATTTATTTTTTATTGAAATATAGATGATTTATAATAATCTATTAGTTTCAGTTGCACAGCATAGTGATTCAATTTCTTTATATATTATATGCCATTAAAAATTATTACAAAATAATGGCTATTATTCCTTGTGCTGTACAATATATCCTTGTTGCTTATCTAATTTATATATAGGAGGCTGTATCTCTTAATCCTACATGCCTATCTTGCCCCTCCCCCCTTCTTCTCCTCACTGGTAGCCACTAGTTTGTATTCTGTACCTGTGAGTCTCTGTTTTGCTATATATATTTGTTTGTTTTATTTCTTAGATTCTAAAAATAAGTGATATCATACAGTATTTTTCTTTCTCTGTATGACATATTTCACCAAGTATAGTATTCTTTAGGTCCATCCATGTTGCGGTAAATGGCAGAATTTCATTCTCTTTTATGGCTGAGTAATATTGAACATATATGACATCTTCTTTATCCATTCATTTGTTAGTAGACACTTGGGTTGCTTGCATATTGTGGCTATTGTAAATAGTGTTGCTGTGAACACTGCGTGTGTATATCTTTTTGAATTAGTGTTTACATGTGTGGCTACACCAATTTACATTCCCCCCAATAGTGTACAAAGATTACCTTTTTTCCACATCCTCACCAACATATGCTATTTGTAGATTTTTTGATGATAGCCATTCTAACAGGTATGAGGTGATATCTCTTTCTTTTAATTTGCATTTCTCTAATAATTAGTGATGTTGAGCATCTTTTTATGTGCCTGTTAACCATTGGTATGTCTTTGGAAAAACGTCTTTCCAGGTTTCCTGCTGATTTTCTGTTTATTTATTTTTTTGATATTGAGTAGTATGAGCTGTTTATATATTTTGGATATTAACCTCCTGTTGGTCACATCATTTGCCAATATTTTCTCCCATTCAGTAGGTTGTCTTTTCATTTTGTTGATTGTTTCCATTGCCGTGCAAACCCTTTTAAGTTTAATTCAATCCTATTTGCTTATTTTTGCTCTTATTTATTTTGCCTTAGGACAGATCCAAAAAAAATATTGATGCGATTTATGTCGTTTAAGTTCAAACACATTCTAGAAGATTTACATTTTCAATGTCATATATTATATATCACATCTATCTGTTAACTGTTTATTACAGTTACAGTTGCTTTTACATTTAAAAAAAATCTTTGTACTAGCTCATTTAAGTAGTTGATCCTCAGCCTTTACTACATATTTGCCTTTCCTGGTGGGATTTTCCCTTTCATATAGATTCTTACTTTTTTTCCACTTAGAGAAGACCCTTTAACAGTTATTTCGGGGTAGGTTTAATATTGATAAACTCTTTAAGTTTTTGCTTGTCTGAGAAGTTCTTTATCTTTCCTTCTGTTCTAAATGATAATCCTGCTGGATAGAATATCCTAGGTTGCAGGTTTTTCCCTTTCAGCACTTTGAATATATCATGCTACTCCCTTCTGGCCTGCAAAATTTCTGCAGAGAAATCACCTGATAGCCTTATAGGGATTCCCTTGTATATGACTCTTGGTTTTTCTCTTGCTGCCTTCAGAAATCTCTCATTATCTTTAATTTTTGCATTTTAATTATGATATTTCTTGGTATCGGTCTATTTGAGTTCATCTTGAGACCCTCTGTGCTTCCTTCCTGTACTTGGATATTTGTTTCCTTCTTCAGGTTTGGGAATTTTTCAGCCATAATTTTATCAAATACATTTTTGATCCCCTTTTGTCTCTCTTCTTCTGGGGCCCCTATAATGTGAATGTCAGTATGCTTAATGCTATCCAAGAGATCTCTTAAACTGTTCTCACTTTTAAACTTTGCTTTTCTTTTTGCTGTTCTGATTGGGTGATTCCCATTATTCTATCTTCCAGATCACTTATGCATTCTTCTCTATCACTTAGTTTGCTATTCATTGCTTCTAATGTGTTTTATTTCAGTTACTGAATTCTTCATTCTGATTGGATCTTTACCATTTTCTAGTTCCTTGTTAAAATTATCACTGTGTTCATCTATCCTTTTCCCCAATTCAGTTAACATTCTTATTACTAATGCTTTGAATTCTTTGGTAAATTATTTTTTTTGTTTCATAATTTATTTTTTAGGGGTTTTCTCTTGCTCTTCAACTGAGAGCAGTTCCTCTGCCATTTCATTTTGCTTAACTTTACCTGACTTTATGAAGTTAGGTGAGACAGTTACCTATTGCAGTCTTGAAGGTGTGTCCTTATGTGGGAGCATTCCTGTACAGAGTGCGTGTGCCTAGTGCCTTTGCAGGAGGGCTGGATTTGATGTGGACACCAGTCACATCTTTCCTAAGGATATGCTGGCCACTATCACCTTGGTAGGAGGTAGGGCTGCAGATGGCGGGGCTAGAACTGGAGCCAGGTGTGAGGTGGGGCTTGCCCCCTGCTCAGTGGCCATCACTGCCCTATCGGGGTGGGGTCTGATCCCAAGTTGCAGGAGCAGAAGCCCTGAGGGTCGGCCTGAGCTGGCTCTGTTCCCTTTAAGTGTGTGCTTTCCCCTGTCCCAGCCCTGGCACGCTTTCCCCAGAGCGGGGGAGTGCTGAAGCAAGGGGGGCTCTTGCTTGTGTCAGCTGCAGACAGAGGTTTGAGCTGTCTCCTATGTGCTGCCTGTGCAGGGGCCAGCAACTGTTTCCCTCATTCTGCGCAGACACAGCTGCAGGTCCAAGTCCCCTCTGTCCCTCGCAGCTGATTACACCCCCAGCCTCAGCTGCCTCAGCCCTGTTGTGGAGCTGCGCCACAGGGCAGCTGGGGCCCACGTGGACTCATGGTGTGTGTGAGCTCTGGTGGACTGACCGCTGTCAGAGCTCTGGGCTGCTTCTGATGCACTGCTTGAGTAAGCATCAATAACGGTACTGCCGCTCACTGCCCCCGCCCCCAGATGCCACCCAGGACCCAGGCGCCTCTGCTTCCCACGGCTGAGCTTTCTCCCTGGTCATGGCAGCCCCACATCCGTGAATAAGTGAAGCTGGAGAGTCTGCTTGGCCTGGGTTGGGGTGGGCTTGGAGGCAGTCACATGATGCCGGCAACCACTGGGGCAGTCCTCAGTCCAAACTCTCCACCCTGCCCCGTGGGCTAATCAGCATACATGCTTCTCTCAAGTGGAGTCCAGGTTTCCCCCAGGCCTCCTGTTTAGTCCCATCAGTCCTCTAGACAGCCAAGGGGGCTCGTCTTCCCTGTGTAGGATCCCAGGACTGGGACACCCAATCTGTGGCTTGAACTGCTCACTCCCCAGGATGGGTCTCTGCCCATGTAATCTCCCCTTTCTTCTGATTCCTCTCCCAGGGGCACAGGTCCCGACCTGATCGCTTTTCTTGCCTTCCTACCTGATTCATTGTGCATCTTTCTTATAGCCTGGGTTGTACCGGAGTCTTTCTGCCAGTTTCCAGTAAGTTTTCCGTGAGAATTGTCCCACGTGTAGATGTATTTTTGATGTGTTCATGGAGGGAAGTGAATTCTGAGTTCTCCTACTCTGCCATCTTGATCAATTTCCTGGAGGTTTCATATTAACCTGTTTCACCTTCCACACCACTTCATCAGTTGCCGAAAGGAAAATTAGGCAATAAAGATTTGTTAAAATACTGTTATGCGTATTATACTATACTATACTACGCAAAATCTATTATACAAAGAAACAGTTCAAATCCATTTTATAATTCTATAACAGGAAGTAAGGCTCAACGAGCAAATAGTTTTTCAAGTACTTATTTCCTTTATTGGGTACAAAGGCCACCTTTCTTGTCCTGCCATCCAGCAGTCTTCTGGAGGGAAAATCTCCAGAGCCAGAATGGCTAGTGTCCAATGGCTGATGGATACACACATACATCAACAGGTATAATGAACCAACGTTTTCTTTCTAACTGTACTAATCTGAGGACTAGTTTTCACACATCAGTAAGTGAAGTGTTTTGTTTATTACTCTTTGAGAAGTAGTGCTATGATTCTAAATGATAGTGCATAGCAGAATGTTAACAATGGCTATCTGTAGGCTGAGGAATTATGAATAACTTTCTTATACTTTTCTAAGTTTTCTAACATTTTTACCATGAGTATAAATTATTTTTATAATATGACTCCACCCATAACAAGAAAAGTCAATAAAGCTTTCCAGTGTGGCCAGAAAAAAAAAAAAAACTAATTGGCTAATGAATTGGAGAACTAGCTTGACAACCTTAGCAAAAGAAGTTATTATTCGGAATACAATGGGTGTAGTTTGATCAAGTTTACATATTAAATAATAATATCTGAGGGTTTAGTTTACCAAAAGAAGAAGGAACCAATAGCTCAAAAATTTTTTAAAGAGTGAACTAAAAACAATAGCAACATCTCATGGAAATATATGGTTATTATATTCTATTTTGAATTATGGGAATTTCATGTAGTTTGCTGAACTTTATAAACAACCTGGAGAAACTGAGGCATGTTCTGAATACTAAAGTAGTACGATAGTATTTCTAGAGCAGAGGGTAAAGGAATTATTGTTTTTAAATATAGAGAAAAAGAAGCTAAAAATAATATTTACTATCATAAACTTTCTTTTTTTATATAAGTTTATTTATTTTTTAAATTTTTGTTGTGTTGGGTCTTCATTGCTGTGCACGGGCTTTCTCTAGTTGCGGCGAGCAGGGGCTACTTTTCATTGCAGTGCGTGGGCTTCTCTTTGCGGTGGCTTCTCTTATTGCGGAGCACGAGCTCTAGGCATGCGGGCTTCAATAGTTGTGGCACGTGGGCTCTAGAACACAGGCTCAGTAGTTGTGGTGCACAGGGCCTAGTTGTTGTGCGGCACGTGGGATCTTCCTGCAGCAGGGCTCAAACCTGTGTCCGCTGCATTGGCAGGCAGATTCTTAACTGCTGTGCCACCAGGGAAATCTCTACCATCATAAACTTTCTATTCCTAAAATGGATGCCAAAGAATTTTTTTCTCTGAACACATTCTAAACACAGAAAATGGAGCAAAAACAAATGGGCTCAAGAGAAAGCTAGAGATGGTAAAAAAAAAAAAGATAAAAGGAAAATATGGGAAACCTCAAACTGATAAAAGCAAGGAATGTGCTAGCTCTCCAGCTCTTGGAAGAGAAGAGAAAAAAATCTGTCCAGCATATCAGAGAACTGAACAGGTGACCACTACAAAATGTTTCTAGATCTGATGCTATGCTGGTGTATTCTAAGTGTAAAAGGAATTCTGCTTTCCCTTTTGTTTTAAATCTCTTTAATTTCAGCAAATGCCAAAAAAATCTATTAGTATAGAAAATTGGCCTTTTTCTCCCTAATTTCATAGCTGGATGTTCCATAATCTTCTACTTTTTCTGTAACAGAACCTCAGTATGGCTACACCTCAACATTTCTCTCTTCTTGAGAGTATAATGATCTCCATTTTATTTTTGTTTATATAGTCATTAAAAATTTTTTTGGCTGTGCCGAATGGCACATGGGATCTTAGTTCCCCGACCAGGGATTGAGCCCCACACCCCTTGCACTGGAATCGCAGAGTCTTCACCACTGCACTGCCAGGGAAGTCCAATTATCTCCATTTTAGTGGTCAAAATTAATGTTCTTTTAAAAAATTCCACCTAATTTTCCATTCTATAAATTACATTTTCGTATACTATCTTTTGTCCCAGATCCACACTTCAACAGTCCACAGTAATTTTTCCAGGTTTCTTTTAGTAACCTAGTTAGTACTTTCAAATGGGACAGCTTTTTAATTCTTAGTGATTGTTAATTAATATTACTTTCTATTCTTCAGTCTTTTTATAACACACGCCTTGTTCCCAGAACTTACCTGAGGATGAACAGTTCAATTTCTTGCCATTTTCACATCGCCATTCTTTCTTATTCCTGCCCCAGTGCTCTTCCCTGGATTTTGGAGAATAAGGCTGGAGAGTACCTTTTATCAACATGTAAATCTACATCTAATTCTATAGGTACTTTGCATTCTGGAGAAGTTTTGAGTTATCTTAACTATGGCAGTATTTTCATTAACTAAGATCACTGTGTGTATGTTTCTAGGTCTGAAGCACTTCCACTTTAAAATATTTAATTCACACAAAGGATCGTTTTTCTTGTTTCATGCTTATTACATGTATAGGCTTGCAGGAGTTTTTAAAAAATAAATCAAACACCGTGAGTCTCAGCGTACAAAGAATTTAAAATCTGGTTTGGGTTGGGGTGGTGGATTTATCAAAAATCAGTTACCTCAAAAACTAGTGATGACATCAGATACATAAGATGCAAAAACTCTTTTAAAAAATGTAGAGCAATATGAAAGTAGAAAAATAATGGGGATCATGGACCCATATAGGGACTTTGAAAGCTTCATATTATTTGAATTTGGAAAATCAAGCAAAGCTTTGATCATCTGGCTGTTAAAAATTTTGTTTATTACCATTTCTATTTTGTCCACCACTTGACATTCTGAATGATTGTGTCTCTTGAGAACAATCAATTTTTATTTAATCTTTCTCTCTGGACTAGATTCCTGTATCAGCAGCATTATATGCACTTAAATTAATTGCTCTCATTCTTTAATATCTTATTCTTAAGCAAAAGTTCATGTTCTAACTTCATTCAATTATTGATTAACCTTGCATTCTTCCTCCTACTATCTTCGTCATTTTACTTAGCAAAGTGCTTAAGAGAAAATGTAGCTTCTTCTCAATCTAGTAACAGACATGGTTGGCTGCATATGACCTAGAAAATTCTGTTACAGAACCTGATTTTATGACCTTCAACAAGTTCTTTAATCTTTCTGTGCTTTGGTTTCAGTATTCTTACCAATAAGCTACTTGAAATAGAGGTGTCGTCTTAATTAGTTCATTCTTACCAGGCTCTGTCTATCTATCTACAGCTCTCCAGCTATCTATCATATATCTATGCACCTGTCTGTCATCTTTTCCTCCCCCTCCTCATTCTTCTTCTTCATCATCTCTCTATATAATTTTTTTGTAAGGGCTACATTCCTTAGAACCAAATCACAGTTAATTTGATTACTTGGGGCCTGAGGCATTCTGGTTAAATGAATTTAATGGGTGACTCAGCATCATTTGGTAGGTAGGAGGATGGGCTTTAGAGTCAGACAGCCTAAGTTCAAACACATGCCACCTCTATGGACTCCAGCAATTTAATTAAACTTTCTCCTTAGTTTCTGTAAAGTGGAAATAACTCTATCTCAGAGTTATTCGGGCGGTCAAATGCATTAATAAATATGAAACATTTAAAAGAGAACTTGGAACATTTAAGTCTTCAACCAATATTTGCCATTTTCATTATTGAAAATATTTATTTCAAAAGTAATTTTAATAATCTTTCTAAAACCAAAATGTTCGCTTTCCTGCCAGAGTATATGCAATCTACGGGATATAACTAAATCTTTTTCTTACCATCAAAATGCTTATAAAAAGTTGTGTTTTGATTTTTAGCAATGTAAAATGCTACCAAATAATCAAGGTTCATAACAACTGAAAAATACCCATTGAATTTAGCAGTAAGGTAAAAACTAGAAATCTTGCAGGGAGATCACCTTAAGAGGTAAAAAGTGCTTGCTTTCCCCAGTGAACATATGGAAAGACTCACCATGTACAGTGAGATACTCCTGCTCTCATCATATCTGTAGAAGAGGAAAAAATGGATGTAGGCAAATGAGATTTAGGGGCTTATTGTCAGAAAACTGTGAGATGAAGGGTTAAGGTACCAGCTGTATGTCTGATGGTGGGGACGGGATGTGCTGAGTTTCCAGAGAATGAAGGAAATTTGAAAATCTATAATGGGTAAGGAGAGAGTGCCAACTGAGACCAGAAATCCTGCTACCAGTATGTGGACTGAATATAAAAATAACAGCCTGGTATATTACTGGGAAACTAGAAAATTCCAAAATATATAGAAGTCATCAGTGTGTTAGCTGACATTTTGCTTGGGTGAGCTTGTGAATAAATCAAACTGCTTTTTAATCTGTTGTTTGAAATGCAAAAACATCCTAGGAGAACAGAACTCATGACGCTAACATAGCCTGTGGATTTGTTGCAATTGCAAACACTATTTCAGTCATTAATGTCTTCTCATTTTGTCTTGGTCGATTTACATTTGATTGCATTCAATTGAAATATAACTTTTAAATGCCAAAAATGATTCCCTTGGCAAAAAAACAGTTTTCTTAGACCCCCTGAGACAAGCTATACTGACAACTTTATTTATGTTAGACATTGAGAATTTGATGTTTAGTTGCCTTTAAGCCCAAAGAGATTAGGAGCCTGATGATATTCACAGTCCCTTAGCTGTGTTCTGAACCCACCTGAGAAAGCAAAAGTGGTTCCATTACATTCTTGGTCTGAATTCAAAGACATCCTCTCCAGTCTTATAGGAGTATTTGGGTATGTACAATTTATACATTTAAGAATGTTTTCAGGGAAAATGGAGTATGTATTAATTAACATAAGCAAACATTTCTACCTGAATACTCAACAATCTATAGCATATAGTTTTCAGCAACCAAATATGATCACAAATGAAAATTAAATTTAAAAAAATTTTCTTGGGAAATAAGATTCCAAGGATTAAATTTTTCTCCTGTGCTAATTTATCATTATAATTATTAGTAGTAAACAATGAACCAAAATAGGATCCTTTAAAAAATTTTTGTGATTACTGATAGAGTTTTTTTTTTTGGTAAATAGAAAAACTAAGTTTGTTAGGTGTTCATATCTTCCTAAGATGAATGGGGTGAGAGTGGTAAAAGTAAGGTCCCTTGGGCAAGAGGAGATTTTGCCAACACCAGTATTTTGGATTGTCCCTTGACCAGATTTTCTGTTTCTAGGCAATGTACCACAGTAATGTTCCTGATCAGTGAAAGGTATGCTTTTCCTTTGTGAAGTGGAGGAAGCCCGTTTGTGGGAGGGGGAGGTGGGCAAGCAGCTTAGAGTGGGCATGAGACCTCCCAGACAGGTGCTGTCTGAGGCAGAAGAATTTTAGAAGGAGTTCCCATGGAGGCTGAGGATTTGGACTCTGATTCCCTTAAACCATCAGTTCCTGAGTACCTTGGAAAGTGCTTGCGTATGCCCTGGGATACGAATTCCCTAATTTATTTTTATTAAAAAAAATTTATTGTAGTATAGTTGATTTACAATGTTGCATTAGTCTCAGGTGTACAACAAAGTGAATCAGTTGTACATATATATATATCCACTCTTTTTTATATTCTTTTCCCTATATAGGCCATTACATAGTATTGAGTAGAGTTCCCTGTGCTATACAGTAGGTCCTTATGAGTTATCTATTTTATATATAGTAGTGTGTATAGATCACTTCTCTATGGTACATAAACCACAAGGCAACGCCATGCTGTACTGTCAAATCTCTTACAGCTATTATACTACTAATCAATTGTTCTAAAAGCCTCATTTCAACCAGGGCTCTGGAAGGAGTCTTTGTTGGAAGTGGGTGAGGCAGAAGATTATCTGAGAACTCACACCTGTGCTGCTTGCAAAATTATTTTATCTTCTGGTGAAAGTTGCTGTCCAATAGGACCAAGTATATCTACGTTTTCTCCCTGTTCCCCTGGATCCCAGCTACTGAATCCCTCAAACAGACAGAACTCTCTCTCATAGATCTGTCTGTTGTAAAACTATACACTTACTGACATGTTTAAATCATAATTTTCATAATCATGACCTCACAGCTTAGCCATACACTTGGGACTCTCACTATACTAGATTTTTAGTTTCTTGGTGGTTTTCTTAAGTTTTTTATTCAGTTGTTTAATGTTGTTGCTTTCCATATCTATCCTATATACCCCCCTGCATTTTATACTTATGTGCATTTGCAGTATTCTGTGTCACCTCTCTTCTTGACGAATCATCTCCTGGTGGGATTTTGTTTGGCTATCCAAAGATCTGCTTTATGGTGAGTTGAAGGTAGCCTGAAGATATGACTCAAGCAAGGCACCAGGAGGTCTGAGGAGCTGTCTTTCGGACTTGGAGATGCCAAGTCAAGTGAGGCTGGGCGGCAGGAAGGTGGGGTATGGAGGGAGAGGGCAAGGCACAGCACTGGCTGTACAGTCACTGTCTGTACAGTATCACATGGAAGTTTCTTAAAAATACTAATGCTCAAGCCTCATCCCAACTAATTTGAATCTTTGTGAGTGGAACCTCATGTCTGTATTTCTTCTGGCTTTTTATGATGAAAAATTCCAAACATACAGAAGAGTTTAAAAACTGGAAAATAAACATTTTTATTCACTATTCAGTTTTGATAATCGTTAACATTTTCTTATATTTGGGATATATACATGCATGCATGGGAACTCATGTATGTGTGCACACACACATTTAATATATAACATTTATATATATGTATAAATTTACATTTATAAATCTATAAATATATCAAGAGATAAACTTGTCAATATATCTATAAATATATAAATAAATTATATATAAATGTATATATGATATATATCTTCATCTAATGTGATCATATATCATTAGTCTTCCTAATAAACTCCACATCATCTAGTATTCTGTCTATATTCAGATTTCTGTCTTGTTTTTCCGAGCTATTTTCAATCCAGGATCCAATCAGATTTCATACATTGCATCCGGTTATTGTGTCTCATTAGTCCCTCCCAATCTAGAACTGTCTCCCTAACTCCTCCCCACCCCATGATATTGTCTGTTTAAAAGAACTCTCCAGTTGTCTTGATCAGTACCCACATTCGAGATTGATCTGAGTGCTTTCTCAAAGTATTTGGTAATTTGTTCCTCTACCCTTGTATTCCCTATAACAAGGACATTAGTTCTGATGCTTGATTAGATTCAGATGAATTAGATTCAGTTTTTTGTCAAGGATGCCTCATAGGTGATGCTGTGGACTTCATACTGCAACACATCAGAGGCCCTTAAGGTCACTATTATTGATGCTTAAGGTGATGATTGTCAGATCTTCCTTTAATATAGATCTCAGCATCCAATAATGATCCTTGCCTGAATCAACTCTTTCATTGATTTCATTAAGGGTTGTAGAAATTGAGTTCTAATTCTTTGATTCTTCTACCTTCATTAGCTCCAACTAGGTGAACTACACTCACTCCAAAAAAGGTAGGGTAAAGGTTTAATTATCTTCCTTTTATTACCAATGTTCAGAGAAAGGGTGTGTAACACTTACATCTCGTGGTTGTAAATGAATTGATTTTTAGTTTCCTTTTTTGGTATAACTGTGAGTTCATATATTTTATTTAGTTTACATGTTATAATCAAATATAACATTACTTTAAAGTTTTGTTTTGTTTTTTCAAACTTGCTCAGTGGGAGTCCCTTTGAGTCCACCCATGAGTCCTTCTGAAAAGCCCCCATTAGTGTTTGAGCAATTATTTGTTCTGTGGCATCTTTAATTTTTCCCAAAATAGATAGATCTGCTGTTTATCCAAGAATCTCAGGATCCTTTGAGTGTGGAACATACATAATAACCAATATCTGGGTGATGGAGGTTCTCATTCTACTGGAGTATTAATTGTCAGAATTAGAAAAAATTATTTTTAATCAAGTCAATACTTTAATATTACAGGGTTTTTCTTAACTTCTTTATTTGTTTCTCTCTCTAACATTTACAATCTTGGTTCCTAATAACAGTATATTTACTTACTCTACTCTACAAATATAATAATTTGAAAATTCCAATTGCAATGTATACTACCAACATTAAAACTATGGTTAATATTTTCACATCAGGTTTTCTTTTATCTTGAATGTATACTCAGAGTCTTGTGTTAAAAATTTGCTTGAAATAATTTTCTTTTGCGATTAGTTACTGATTTGGCATACAGTTGTGTTCATTTATTATATTTTATATTTTGAATATACCGACTTAGCTAAAAATCAAAATTATATAAAAAGGTCCACACAGAGAATTACTTCTTCCCCAATCCTCTCTACTTCATTCCTGCTTCCCCATTAATAACCATTTTGATTAGTTTGTGAATAGCGTCTGCTATTTTTTACTTGTGGAGCTATGTCCTCAAGGTAGATTTCTACCCTTAGTATCAATACTGTTAAAAGCTCTCCAAGTGATGCTACTGGGAAGCTGGGTTGAGCATTCCTGGAATAAAGGTTAGGATTGGAAATGGGCTGACTTAAAAGTTAGGTGTGTAGAACCACAGAGACATTTGCAGTCCAGGTATCAAAGGCAAAAAGCATGGTGTGAGCCGGGAAGAGGGGGGCATGACAGGGCATCATGAAGTATAAGGATGAAGGCAGGTAAAGAGTAGAATCAAGTAAACAGACAAGAAACTCAGAAAGATCTAATGTGGAGAGCAGAGCAGCCCCTGCAAAGACAAAGCCAGTCATGGCAAGAAAGAAACTATAGAAACCAAAAAGGCAGGCTAGGTAAGTAGAAAAACAGACAAGAAGCTCCAAACTGAAAGAAGCTGAAAAAGACCTTGGGAACTGAGGCAAACAGTTGGCACAGCTAGAAACTCTTTCTTTTAAGAGAGCAACCAGCCCCTCAGTTTCGTTAGCATGAGTTCCTCAAGAATAGAAAAGTGGGAGAAAAGTAGGAGCACCTGCCTATAGGTGGGGAGGTGGGAGGTGATGATGCTGAGTGGAAAGGTCCAAGTCACTGTTTGGAGGTAAGGCAGGGCTGTGTGGACCCATGAAGAGATGAACTGGATTTTTAAAGAAATTTTTTGTAAAATATGCATAACACAAAGTTTACCATTTTAAGTTTGTAATTCAGTGGCATCAATTACATTGACAAATGTACAACCATTCCAACTATCTATTTCTAAAACTCTTTTATCACCCCCAAACAGAATCTCTGTTCCCATTAAACAATAACTGCATTCCTTCTGCCCTCTGGCCCTGGTGACCTGTAATTTACTTTAGGTCTCTTTAATTTGCATATTATAGAACCTCATATAAGTGGAATCATGCAGTATGACTGGCTTATTTCAGTTAACATAATGTCTTCAAGGTTCATCTATGCTGTGTCATGTATCATAACTTTATTCCTTTTTAATGGCTGAATAATAGTCTATGGTATACACACACACACACTCATATCCATTTCCACCTTTTGGTTATTGTGATAATTCTTCTATGAGCATTGGCCTCCAAGGATCTGTTCGAGTCCCTGCTTTCAATTCCTTTAGGTATATACCTAGAAGTAGGATTACTGACCATATAGGAGTTCTATGTTTAATTTATTTGAGGAACTTCCAAACTGATTTCCATAACAGCTGTACCATTTTAAATTCCCACCAGCAATTCATAACAGATCCAATTTCTGTACATCATTGCCAATGCTTACTATTTTCCATTTTTTTGATAATAGTCATCCTATTGGGTGTGAGGTGGTAAACTCTGCTTTTTGAGCAATGGTATTATTCCTGATTATTTGTTTCTAATACTGCAGTGGTGTGGATATGATAAGACCATGGTAAGCACAGAGAGAGGAGGAGGAGGAGCTATTGGGGCAGGAAGTAAGAACCATGGGTACAGACATGAATCAGTATCACCTATGTAACAAAATCTGTTCCCCAGGACAGCCTCTAAGAGGAAGCCTCCTCATCCAGTGTGCCATTTGTGCTTAAGTAGCTGTGCTGTCATCACCCTGGGAATAAAGAAAGGCACAGCCTTCTGAATTCACATGCCTGGTGGGCAGTGTATTCTGCACATTCATTTTTCCAATAGTATCCTTTCCTGCTATTTTTGTCTGCCCAATTCAGGCTAGACAATGAAATGTTCTAATGCACACAGACAATATTCAGTAAGGTCTACTGTAGTGTCTGGTGCAATGAATGGTAGCTAAGTAAATATGTGCATGAGTGAATAAGTGAGAGGGAAGCTCAACTTATAAGATTAAATTGTTGGTACATGACCTCTTGATTTTTAAGCAGCCTAATCAGCTGAAACACTAATTTCCTCCTGTGCTGTAACAGACACTGTCAGGCTCTTTCATCTCCCTTTGGTTTTACCACTTCAAGGCTAATTTCCAATGACCAGTATCTGCATTTCTTTGCCTGAGGAAGGTCACTTTGGTGGTACTCTCTAAGCAACAGGGAATTAGTATCATTGCCTCTTCTCCAGTGGCCCTTATGGACCAATGAAGGACCCAAATTGGTGTACAAAAACCCCAGTTCCCTTACTTCTTGGGTGGGATGCATGTATATGCTCTACACCAGTGTTGCGGAAAGTGAGGTCCTTGGACCAGCAGCACCAGCATCACCTGGGGGATTGTCAGACATGCCCATATTGAGCCCCACCTCAGACCTACTAACTCAGAATGCCTGGGGATGGGGCACAGGAATTTGTGTTTTAACAGGCTCTCCAGGAGATCCTTGTGCATGACAGTTTGAGACTTGCTGCTGGCCACCTCTTCCCAGAGCTTCCTTTGGAATTGAGCTCCAGCCTTCCAAACTGGTAGCTGTCTTGAGAACACTGTCCCCATCAGATGCCTTCCTGTCCCTACATCACTTCTCCTTGCTGCACTTGCTATTTCCTTCATCTCTCAAATAAACTACTTGCACCTGAACCCTTGTCTCCAGCTTGGCTTCTGGTGGAACCCATACAAGTCACCCCTTCTAGTCATGTCTTCCTTCTTTGACTGGATTACTTGCATCGTTTTTATTCCCTTCTAGATCAATCTAACTTCCAGTCTCAAATCGTCATATTTTTTTTTGGCCCCTTGATGGTTGAAGGGTCAGGATTCTGTTTGGCCTGGACCAGGTTTCTTCTCAGCTCGAGGTAAAACCAGCTGTCCTCACAGTCAGGTGAACCCCAACATGCTGGCTGTGGTGCCAAGGATATTTCCCTGCCTTTTCTTGAATGTCTGTTTCTTGCAGCGTGGTAGCCTAGGTAGTAACTGTTTCCTGTAATTGTATTCCCTTTACTATTGATACTGGTGAAATTTGAAGACATATGGCCTAAATATAATAGTTTTCTTCTGTGTAAATCCATCATAACTTTACCGTCAGCATCTTCTTATTCCTGGCTCTGGGGTGATGGGGTGCTTGGGTCAAGATACTCATCTCCTGGTCTTGTATTTACTTCTGTCAGTGGTTCTCAAACGTGGCTGCAAATTGGTATTAGCCATTGGGTTTTAACAAATAGCAAGGTGATTCTGAATCAGTAGGTCTGGGGATGGATGTGGATGTGTGTATTTTGAAAAAATTCCACAGGTAATTCTGACTCAAAACTTTAGGTAGACTTAGTGTAGACTAGTGATACATCCACAGTTGAATGCTAATTATGATAATCTGGCAACTGCTGTGTTGGACAGTAAATGATCCCCAGGGATCTTTGTGATTTGAGGACGGGTTCATATTCTGCTATGCCCCTTCCAGGACAGAGCTGCAGGATTTGCCAATGTCCTACCCCTGAAGGATGTGCACATGCCACAGAGGGGCAGGTTAGGGGGTGGAGATAGGGATGAAGAGAAGCCCTTGTCTAGAATCTTAATGAGCACAGTACCCAGACCAAACAGAAAGATCCTCTCTCAGGCCAATTCTGATCTTTTCCATTGTTATACCAGCAAATCCAATTTTTACAATATATCATTCATCCCTCAATGGAGAGCCATAGCTTGTTAATGTAACTTAGATTCTTGCAATTAGTAAATGAAAAATATTTGTCGTTAGATCTGTTCATGCTGCTAATTGAATTTTCCGGTGAAAGTCAATCAGAATAATTTTCTGTCATAGAATGTCACATCCTAAATTAAATTGATGTCAGTGAAGGTGTAGCTAAAGGTCTGATCTTTCCATAGAATTGTGAGCTACTTTTGTAAGACTGCAAGAACTATATCTTATACTGCATTGTGTCCCAAGTCTCTGGAATTCTGGACTCGAAGTTGGAAGACCTCAGAGAGAGGACCATGACCAAATTGCTCAAGTTTGATAAGTCTGTTTTCTCATCTGAAAATGAGGAATATGTTATACTTACCCTATAGGTTATTATGAGGATCAGAAATGAAAGTATAAAGTGCAGAAACTATAAAGTGCTGCACAAGTTTTAAAATAAAATAATTTAGCACATCAATTTATATTATAATTATAAGAATAATTATTAAGGATGTTTTTAAAATAACCCAGAACCATTCCTGTTTAATAGCATCATCCCCAAGATAATTTGAACAACTTCCACGTGGCTAGAGCAGAGTAGACGTTCAGTAAATGTTGATTGAATGAATAAATGAATGTTTATTTCAAGACCTGGATTTTGAAGTAGAGTAAATATACTTTTCAAATGATCTAATAATCTTCTGAGAAAGGAATCAGTACAAAACTCGCAGGTGATGTGTAGGAATTCCACATATGTGGTGTGACTTCAAGCTGGTTTCTAGGTTTTTTGGCACTAGTGAGTGGTGGGAGTGAAAGAGGAAACCTACAGATCCTCACCATGGCCCCAACGTGTAGATTCATGTATCCTAGTTTGAGCTCAGGAGCCTGACCACATGGCTTGAAACCTGGCCTCTACACCTACTCTCTGGGTGACTGTAAGTCACCCTTCTGTGCCTCAGTTTCCTCACCTCTAAAAAGGAGATAACAATAGTAATACCTCCCACAGGGCTGAGGGGGATTAAATGAGATAATAAGTATAAAGTACTAGGACAGTACCAATTCACAATAAGTGCTCGATAAAGGGTAGTGATTATTTTTACAAATTGGATTTGCCTTATGTTAGATTTTATTTGTGCAATGGAATAAATGTATAGCCTAAACTACAGAACTGAGGATAACATGAGAATTAAATAGAGAAAATACAAACTTAATTTTTTTAAGTGTAAGGGCTATTTCTAAAGAAATTTTTAGTTCTTGCGTGACATATGAGATAATAAGATGCAAAGTTATTAAGAGTCAAGTCAGGCTGTGATTATCTGTCTAATGATAGGGAGGGGAACTCACCTTTATCCTGTGCCAGGTGTATTACATACAGGTGTCATTTAATACCCAGAATGACCTATAAAGTAGGAAATTATCATCCCCAAATTAGGTAGGTACATACAAGGGAAGGTTCAGAGAGGTTGAATACCCTTTCCAAGAGCAGTGTTAGTAAATGACAATATTCAAAACTTTGAAGATTGTACTACTTTTGCTATACCAAGTTCATTCTAGTTTTAAAAAAAAGCATGATCTAAAATCATTTGGATTTTATTTGAAAGCTTTTTTTCATAAATACGAATATAAATCCTTAAAATGTGCTGTCTTCTTTCTGAACTGGCTATGTTCAGTTAGGGGAGATCAGTATTTGGAGAAAATGCTCAGCCCTTCGGGGAAAGCAAAGAGAGAATATTTACTATCAGTATCTTGAAAAAGTATTAACACACTGAAAAAGACTAAGGTCCTTACTATTGAATAAAACACAGTTTCTTTCAAAATGATTTCATATTTTGTATATGTATGGGGTTTTGAATGTACCGTATTTATAGCAATAATTATATGGGTGAACTACACCTAGAACTCTTTATTCTCCCTAGGCATAAACTGTGGGAACAACCATACCTCTGCTTTGGTTCAGTTTATTACAACAATCTGGAAGAAAGATGTTACTCATTTGTTTGATACTAAACTGGATGGAACTGATTATCCATATAAAAGATAAAAGCAGAAATGAAAATGCTATTGGTAGAACAAGGCAGAAAAAGTTACTGCTGTACAAAGAATTTCTGCTAGGAAATTTGGAGTTATGGTAAGGTATTCAGTGGTTAAAAGCCATAAAGGCATGAGAGCAAAAATATGAGAAGGAAGGACTTTTGTTAGAAAAATAACCAAATATGTAATGAAGACATTCAAAGAAATCTGCTATCATGTTTTAAAACTCTTTGCCAGACATAAGACGATGCCTCTATAACAAGGTTATTGAAGTTCCTGACTTGGTTGTATAGCTTGAAATCAAGCAAAAGTTCTACTCTGGAGGATTTACCTCCCCCCTCCCCCCTTGACATTTGTTTGAGTGTGAAACACCCAAGGAAGATTCTTTATTTGCATAAAAATTATGTGGGGCATTCTCACAAATTTCAGCCTCATTCAATCCAAGCAATTTTAGAGCACACCGAAGTATAATAGATTTGTGTTTTAATGTGTTTAATGCAGACACGTTTAGAATTAGTTTTGAATTATATTTTTAAAATCCTCATTACACCATAACAAGTATCTAAAAAATGACCAAGAATGAAGAATTTATATATGTCATATATATAATATTCTAATATGTCCCACCAGAGAGTTTATAAATTATCCCGAAAATAAGAACTATAGAAGCATCCCTAAGATTGGATCCAGGTTTAGACCACAGTTCAGTACTTTATCTGTTCAGTACTTTGGCATTTCTACATTTTGGTATATGTAGAGTTGAGGTTTGGGGAAGGACATCCTGACTAATACAATTAGCAACTGAACACCCCCTTGTAGTTTTGGAATTTATTTGAATCCCTCCCTCCATTTTCCACTAAGGATGCTTTCTTCCACTTCATTTCTCCCAAATCCATGATCATCATCCATTTCACTTTCTCCACCAAAATCTTTGCTAACTAAATTCATCTTACTTTGATCTCTCATTCTTTCTACTCAACACATAAAGCCCTAAGCATTTTGGGTTTGGTGATATATTTGTCCAACTGGTTTCATTTCAACTTGTGGTTATTTTTGTGTTCTAAATAGACTGACTGTAAGCTCCTGGGGAATTTCTGTTTGTTTGTTTCTCTTTTGTTTTAATTATTTTTTTTGTTGAGCCTATGAAATCCTTAAGACATGACACAGTCTTGGTATATAGTAAGCATTCAATAATTGCTATTATTATTGCTATTATTCATCACAAGTAAGAGTATATTTTACATTTAACTCTGCCCAAAGCACTGTGCTAAGTTTTGAGGATATCAAGGGGCATGAGGCACAGTTGTGGCTGTGATGAATTTGAATCAGTAGGAGAGAGAGAATCAGAACCCCAAACCTAGATCCACTAGTGGATGCCTGTGCCCAGTTCCATGTACACGCCAAGACGTGGTAGTAGCTGGGGAATATGGAGAAAACAGTGGTTGCCAGAGAGTAAGAAGGTCATGAAAGCCCTTCTTAAAGGTGGGGACTTGATGGGGAACAGGCAGCAACGGTAGGTAAGACTTGGAAGGTAAGAGGATACGTAATGCGGGGCAGAGGGCTGTCTGTAAGAGGATTCTGTAAACCAAGGTCTGATTTGCACATTCCTCAAGTCTTCTATGTCGGGGTAAAGATTCTGAAATTTTTCTTCAAGCTAATGGAAACTTTGTCCATTTATAAGGGGGGTATCAGGTAATGGTATTTCAGGAAAGGTAAATTATGATTTTAATGCAGGAAGAAATGGGGTGGGAGTAGGGAAGCAAAAAAAGGGAGCTGTTGCAACAGTCCACACCCAGGTGAAGAGAAACTGAGTCAGCAATGAAGTGAAGAAGATGGAGACAAGTGCGGAACTCTTTCCCTAGAAGACTGTGGCGACAGTGGGACACAAGCCAAGGAGCATAGTGACAAGTCTCAATGGTAGACGTTGAGAAGTCATGAATGTCTAGAGCAGGGATTGGTAAACTTGCTCTGTAAATGCCAGAGAGTAAATATTTTCAGCTCAAGGGCCAGTATGGTTCAAGTGGAACTACTCAGTTCTGCAGTCGTAGCATGCAACTAGCCCTGGATAATACCTAAAGGAGAAGGTATGGATGTGTTCCAGTGAAACACTCTTTACAAAATCTGGCTCGGGCCATATTTGGCCTGTGGGCTGTGGTTGCCAAGCCCTGGAGATACTGCAAATGTGTTGCTCACTATAAATGTATTTGTGCATCATTTTTGTAGTGGTTGGGGGTTTATTATAACTAGATTAATGTGGTAATTGTCATTGGATTAGTTGTCAAAACTGCGCTGAGGAAGAGAAACCTCTGATGGCAAACACCATGCCAACTTTATGTAAATGTAGTTTTCTACCAAAAATGTTTTATCAAACTCACTTCTTATATCCTTATTACTTTAAGGATATAAGACAAGTGTCCTTTGGAGCTATTAAAAATTAATATTAATAGGAAATGCCTTTGCCCCTTTTAGTGAATGGACTTAAGAGAAAACTTTATGATGGTAGAATGCAAAATAACCAAAAGTTGAAGTTAAAAGATTATGGATTCTGTATTACTCAGCCATAAAAAGAAATGAAATTGAGTTATTTGTAGTGAGGTGGATGGACCTAGAGTCTGTCATACAGAGTGAAGTAAGTCAGAAAGAGAAAAACAAATACCGTATACTAACACATATATATGGAATCTAAGAAAAAAAAAGGGTCATGAAGAACTTAGGGGTAAGACGGGAATAAAGACACAGATCTACTAGAGAATGGACTTGAGGATATGGGGAGGGGGAAGGGTAAGCTGTGACAAAGTGAGAGAGTGGCATGGACATATATACACTACCAAATGTAAAATAGATAGCTAGTGGGAAGCAGCGCATAGCACAAGGAGATCAGCTCGGTGCTTTGTGACCACCTAGAGGGGTGGGATAAGGAGGGTGGGAGGGAGGGAGATGCAAGAAGGAAGAGTTACGGGGATATATGTATATGTATAACTGATTCACTTTGTTATAAAGCAGAAACTAACACACCATTGTAAAGCAATTATACTCCAATAAAGATGTTAAAAAAAAGATTATGGATTCTGATATGTAAATCTTTATATTTCTGTAATGCTAATTGATAATAGAGTGCCTTACATTTCCAAAAGAATATTTTATCAAGTATCCTTAAAGTTCTTGCTTAAAGAAATTACCAAAAAATCTTATGATTTAAACTTTAATTATAATTGACTTTGAATGAAGGTTATTTGGGGTTACACAGTGGCTAATTTTCTGGAGACTCTGATATTTTTGAGAATATGGTGAAAGACCTTTTCCCTAGAAAAAAATGTGTGCACATGCATGAAGACACATAACTTTACATATATACATGTTCATATGTATGTACATACATACAATTTCAGGGGATTTGTGACCATAATGGAGTCTAGCTGAAAAGCCTCTGTTTTAACTTTCTTTCCCCTGTCAGTGATTTAAAAGATGAGTCATATTGAAAGGTCTTTGACATTGTACATAATGTGAAACAATATTGTGTTAAATTGAAAACCTTATTGTGTTATTAAGTCAATGAGGGTCTTTTCTTTAAAACCTTCTGGTCCCATTTGTTTCTTGACAAACCAGGCAGATCATAGGAAAAATGAAATTGTCCCTCTAAGAATGGAAGAGCCCACATATGTGAACAAGGGTTATACAATTAAATGTGCAATTTACATGTATACACCTACACATAAACTTGCACACACACACACACACACACACACACATGCTATTCATCTATACATTTTCACCTATACATACATACTGGTTTAAATATATACCTAACCATGGGGGAGATTAAAACACAGAACCTGTTTTCAGGGCTAATAATCTTTACAAAGAGCTGATAAACTATCAGCATGGTTCAGAGATATCCAATTTGATACCAGATTTAATTTTTTGAACACAAACCTCTTTTTAGCAAATATTTCCAATCCAGCAAATATTTCTAATCCTTTGCTGCTGTCTACTGCTACATAGTTCTGTGTCTTCCAGATCTAGTATTAGGAATACAAGTATGTGTAAGATGCAGTTTACTTAGGCAACCTAATGAGAAGTAAACAGATGACAACTAAAACAGGAGACTAACCACATCACCTGTTGTAATAAGTACGAAAATTTGGATGGTTCATAAATAAGAAAGTTACATGTGTTACACAAATTTATGATGTGGAAAGAAAATAAGGGAAACTGTACTTATTTTCCCCAAAACTGATACAATAGATGAAATTTAAAAATCTATCTAGAGCACAAAATAAGTTTGATCATTTTCAAAGATGAAAAACATGGCATACACTATGTAATTGATATTTAGTGAATTCATATTTAATGAATAATGAATTACTATTTAATGTAATTCAATTTAACATCACTATTTAGTCTAAATAATTTTAAAATGTCCTGAATAAATGCTATAAAATATATTTATATAGTCCATTAAAGTCATTAAGAATATTTTATATGTACTGAATTCCCAAATGAGATTAGGTGTCTTTTTGATAAACTACACAAGGGAACTCTGTCTTTAGTTCTAAGAAAGGCAAACATTCCCCCTTTGCTTCAGCATACCTGTGATGCAGTCAAACTGTAAGTCTGTTTTCTGAGCATGTCTTATAAGTTCTGCTGCACATGTGCCTTTCCTTATGAAGTTCAGTCTTCCTGGAATGCCATCTTTTTCTTCTTCTACTTCTAAAATTAAGCTCCATTTTAAAGTAAGTCTAAATGCCAGCTATTTCATTAAGATACTGTTGCTTCTCTTTCTTGCATCAACTATACACAAACACACATTAACACTTATATCTCCCTTTATGCATTAAATCATAACAAGTGTTTGGAAGTGTCTAGGACATAGTAAGTGCTCAATAAATATAACCCTTTCCTTTATTCTCTTCCTCCGTGGCTAGTTGCCTTGTTTCCTCATCTTTGAAAACCCCGTAGTGCTCAAAATGTGTATTGAATTGAGTTGAATTTTACTCACTATAAAAAGTGTCAAGATGGAATCGGGCAAATCAAAACAAACAAAAAAACTTTACAGGTGTCTTTCCTTAGAGTTCAAACCTGCCACTTCAATATTTTTTTTATTGGAGTATAATTGCTTTACAGTGCTGTGTTAGTTTCTGCCATACAATGGAGTGAATCAGCTATATGTATACATCTATCCCCTCCCTCTTGGACCTCCCTCCCACCCCATCACACCCATCTAGGTCATCACAGAGCACCGAGCTGAGCTCCCTGCACAATAAAGCAGGTTCCCACTAGCTATCTATTTTACACATGGTAGTGTATTTCTGTCACACCTAATCTCCCAGTTCATCCCACCCACCCTTTCCTCCACTGTGACCACACATCCATTCTCTACATCTGCATCTCTATTCCTGCCCTGCACATAGGTTCTGACCTGAGCTTTAAATATTGTGCTACTCATTTAATTCCATAGCAACTTGCCAGCAGTACTGTGGAACCAGATTTCAAAGCGGTCAGCATCTAGGACAGTTTGCCAAAGTTCTGTACCTATCTCTGTTTCAGATTCATTTTTATGAAAGTTGTCCCTAAACTGTGTCTTTTACATAAAATACAATGAGTACTCATCAAATTGAAGTTCAGAAGCGGATAAAATCTGCTAAATTTCCCAAATGATGTATTACAAGGTGTGCTAGAGCCTATCAAGAGAGAAAATCAGCAGGACATGAATGTGTGTTGCTTCCATTTTGAAACAGTCCACGCTATAGATGAATTTCTTAAAATGGTTCTATGAGCTTTTCAGATTATCCTCCGTACAGGTGGGGGCCATCTGGTCCATTTTCCTCACTCACAACTAGTGCTTACTTTAATGGAACGTGATTTTTGGCATAAATAAAGATGAAATGAATATACAGTTAACTACTTGTTAACTAAAAGTCATATTTCCCCTATGTTCTCAAGAAAGCATGTAAGCATATTTTCTCTTATACCAGCCCCACTGGAAATATTGGAAGCTACCATAAACACAAATAGAAATGTTTGCATACGACTGTTTACCTGTGATCATGTTCTTTGGGGTAAAGCTTTATCAGTTGTTAAGATTGATTTAACTTTAGATCCTTTATATTCTTAGTGGTCATGCAAACGGGTTTGCGTATCTTGGCATAAATCACTCTGCATTACATTGGCTTACTGAACATAAAAATAGTCAAGTTAGAGCTTCCCTGGTGGCGCAGTGGTTGAGAGTCTGCCTGCCGATGCAGGGGACGCGGGTTCGCACCCCGGTCCGGGAAGATCCCACATGCCGCGGAGTGGCTGGGCCCGTGAGCCATGGCCGCTGAGCCTGTTCGTCCGGAGCCTGTGCTCCGCAACGGGAGAAGACACAACAGTGAGAGGCCCGCGTACCGCAAAAAAACAAAAACAAAAACAAATATTCAAGTTAAATATTTTTTAGTAAAGGAAGTTCTGTTTCTCTAGAAAAAAAAATTTGAACCTCATTACTTTTGAGATGCTTCTCTGTAGTAATCCCGTGATCCAGTGTTAAATCTGTTGATCTGTTTGAATGTAAAATGCTAAAGGTAGAGACCCTGTAATCAATGTATTTACTACAGTCTGGAATCTCACTATCTTCAAAGAATGTTTATTGAAGATGCAAACTATTGATTGTAATATGTGGCAATATGTGCTGGCACTTACAGTTATTAATAGATGATGACATTGACCATTTAAAGTTAAATACGTTCTGTATTGAATCCAGTATTGTGATATTCTGACTGCCTAACTCATCTGGCTGAGTGCACTGAAGTGCTATGAAAATTGGGTTTACAAAATGACAGGCAGTTCCCGCTTAATTTCTTCCACTTAAAAAACTACTGGTTCTGGATGGCTGAATGTATTGCGAGAACCAGCATGTCAGCCAAGCCCTGTTGGAAAAACAAAATAAATGAAATAGGCTTCATGTCCCAGTTAGCTATATTTAACACTGTAATATTTCACACTTTTAGAAATCTACTCTCCAATATTGCAGAAAAGCTCTCCATCAAAGCTACTGATTATCAGTGATAAAAATACCTGGAGATGTTTTAGAATTTCTAGCAATCAGGGATTCAAAAACACTTACAATCAAACTAGATTTTTTTCACCGTCTTGTCAAATATTGGGAGGCATGGAAATGGAATAAAATAGGTCAGTGGTTCTTCATGAAAAAAATTTAATTGCCTCTAATAGAGGTCAACCATGGTCAGTTAAATGATCAGGGGAAAATACCTAATTATTCCTCTAGACCTACTTAATACTGGCAGCAATTTTCTTCATTTCTCTTAGAAAAAAAGACCCAAAGACTTTGCCTGAAATAATGGAAAAATACTTCACTTTTGATCAAAATGTGAAGTTCTAACCTCCAGCAGCAGATCATAATACAGTGCCTCCAGGACACAATCATTAGTTTACTGACATTTTGAAATGAGCCAACTAGCCACATTTTTCTAAGTTCTTTAGCAAATGTCCTTTCAATAAAAATAGCATGGCAACAGTTCGGTGGAGCAGAACCTCCTCACATTAAAAAAATGGATACTTTCTTTGCATGAGTTATATCTTGCTACACACTCTGCACTTAGGTTTTGGATAAGATCCTTGCTGTAACCTAATTTGAATTCTGAAAATGTGTTTTACTCTTGATTTAATCCCTAAATATCCCTTTGCGTTTGTAAATAGGACACTGGTGCAGGGCTTGTGACTTTAGGGGCAAAAGAGGGCTCTCATGCTGGTGGCTGCTGAAATTTCACCCTTTCTCTTAAGGTTTTTAGTGTTGCTAGAATACAAATACCGTTGGGAAAGAGAGCTCTTAAATGACCAGTCTCCTCAAGCCAGGGATAAATGAATAAAGGCCACTAGTTGTGTGACCTACAACAAGTTCCTGCAGTTTTCTACCTAAAGTTTTCCTACCTGTAAAATGTAATAAGGACAGAATTCACTGTGACTGTGAGTTACTATGAATGGAAACATTGTGAGGATGAAATGCATAGGTCACTGCTTGCAAGTACTGCGTGTTCGGTAGAAGTTGGTTGTTACCATTTTCATTCTTATTGAAACTCCTTTGCAATATCAGTAGAAGTCCAGAGCTTAGCTCACTATATAATCATGTTTTTGGTGAATGTAACTATGATAGTGGTGCTAATGACTGGCTTAGGGAAAGGATGGAACCAGAAAGTTCCTCAGTATATACTTGGGTATGTTAAAGATAAACACATTGTTTTACAGTTTGGACTGGTCATTCCTGCTTGATGACCTATTATTTTTTTGGTAGGAGACAGTGGGGGGGGCATTACAGGGAGGACAAACAATAAAAATAAAGTAGTAAATGGGAAGATCTCCAAAGTAGGGAGTTGGAGAAAAGAGAATGAACCTTAGCCTCTGTCACCAACTTGTTGGATGGCCAGAGTAGATGTCCCTGGATCCCAATGATGCAGAAGGACCTTTACGGAGCTAGTAATCTGGATTCCAAGATGGTTGGTGACTTTTGCATTATCCTATGGCTGAGAATGGGAGAAAGAGTATACAACAGGCAGGTGAGGACCTAAAATTCTGCCTACTCAGGTCAAGGACCTCTAAAACAGTGCTTTCCAACTTAAAGTGCATGTAGACCACATGGAGACCTTGTTAAAACACACTCTCCTGCAGCAGGTCTGAGTTGGGGTCGTAATTTGCGTTTCTAACAAGTTTCCAGGTGATGCCAATGCTGCCTATGTGAGGACCACACTTTGAGTGGTTCTGCCTCAAAGCACTGATTTTGTTGTTGTTGTTGTTGTTAAAAGAAGCAAATCAAGTCTGGAAGGAACTGAAAACATGGTTTTACTCATAACCTGAGGCTCTTTGGACCTTTAGACAAAGAGCATGGATTCGGTTGATAACAAACAAAGCCTGAGTGATGACGGCAGAGCGTATCCAAGTACCAGCATCTTGGTCTCCGGAAATTAGTCAAAATGCTTGAGTCCATCTTAAGGTAAATCCTTCTGCTCTGTGAGGCTTGTGATCTAAAACTACATGGTGATTTTACCCTGTGAGAGAGTTAATGTTTCTCTGCTTCTAGAGCTTTCATTTTCTCCCAGAGCAGAGGTATTTTTTGCAGTTCTTGAGCCGTGAGCCCATAATTTACCACTGGGATTCATTCTCTTGCTTGGTTGCTTTACAGAGAGTTTAATCAAGGATCTTTACCTATTCTTCCTGTCAATCTCTTCTTATTTTGCCCTCTCCTACTCAGCAGATTGCATCGGATTTTTAAGGATGGCAAATAGACCTTCAGTGTCATCTCTGAAAAATTGACTTTTTTGGAGAAATAATATTTTGCCAGGCAGATTTCACAGTGATTCCCTTGTGATTTAGATATTTTTCTGTAGTTCTTTTACTCTGCCTTGGCAGTGCACTAGGATGAGGACCTGCAGGCTTGGGAGCTGGCCCGTGTCCCCAGCCCCTGAGGACACCGCAGGAAGAAAGGTTGCTATCTAAGACTGCAGAGACAGTTTCCTGGGAAGGTCGCTAGATGGGGATGGGGAAGTGGGAGGAGACCTATATATGACTTACTTCTCTGCTACTATGTGACTCTCTAAATATCGGTTCCCCCATCTGTGATATGGGGTAATAATACCTGTTTTACTTACACAGAGGGTTAGAAGGATAATATGAAAAATGCATATAAAAGTTTGTCATTAATGTGTATACAAATTAATTATTATTAGTATTTGTGCTGCATCGGACATTCCATCACTCACTGGCTTGTCTGAATTATTTTAATATTCAGTGGCCGAGCAGAGTTCCATGTGATCTTTTTTTTTTCTTTCACATTTTCTAATTCTTTTAATTGATCATCAAGGATGATGGAGTCACTGGCAAAACAGGGCTCTTCTGACCCTCAAGGTTTTCCCTCAGGAGGAGGCTGGGCAAAAGCTCTAACCCCCAACTTTGCTGCTTACAAGAAATAAGCACAAAGTTTTCCCACTTTTCGTATCAAGGTAACAATAGTTCTCAACAAAGTGCACGTCCATTAGCATTGCTTGTTAGAATACCACAAGTATTTTGTCATAATGGTAAGGAACCCACTTCTAACCCCATTAAATATCTTCGTGGCTTTCAGCAATGAAACACCTCTCACTGCTGTTTCTTCTTATGTTTTGTTCTTGCTACTTCTGGTTTAGAGTTCCTCTAAAATGGCTTAACTGGGAGCATTGAGGAAATAGCTCCTTATGTTATCTGTGCAAAATAAATCACTCATGCCCGGTTTATTAGATCAGCTTTTAGTAGGGTTTGTCTTTTGTCCCTTGAAAGGGTGCTCTGACGATAAGGGTTTGGTGACTTTCTTCTGTTGGGGGTTGTCTGTCACAAAGGAAACGTTGGTAGAATGTTGACAGTTACTACTTCTAAGGGACTATGTTGTACGCCTGATTTTCATTCATCTACAAATTTTTATATGCTCTGAAAATGCACTTTGCTTTAGAGAAAACACAAGTATGTTTGAGATTAAGAGCAGGCGTGCTCTATTGCCTTTTAAAGACTGTCCATAATCCTTATGTTTGGCAGACAACTAAAAAAGACTTAAATTGTGAATTTAGGCCACATTCCTTTTTGTCAGGTGTGTCTATGATGTGTCTGTTTGCTTATTTTACCTTTGGAGTTCTCTGCATTCAGAAGAAATTGTTTACCCTATCATATTATATAATTATAGGGAAAGGACCAACTATAGTCACATTTACTGGTTTATTTATTTTATCGTGTTCCCAAATAACCTTTTTCTGGATAAAAAGGTCATTGCTAGAAGGCCAGAGGCTAAGTAGAAGGGACATGGAAGGTTACCTGTTACAGAAATAAGAAGAGTGAGCTGTGTGACTTTGGGCCAATGGCTTTACCTTTCTAAGCTGAGGGTTACTCATCTTTAAGATATAGATTGTATATCCTATAGGGGTGAGGGGGCACACCCGGAGCACACAGACCTCAGGATCCAGCTCACACCCTGTGTCTGACTTCCTCTTGTCTTAGTCATTTTTAATAGCAGCAACATTTTTAACATCTCTCGCCTTCTGAGCAAATTCTTGCTTGTTTCACGGTTGAGTATCTAAATCTCATCAAGCTAATTATCATGCACAGTGTATTTGTAGAAATATTTCAATAGAACGTAGCAAGAATAAATCCTGAATTGCTGTAAATGCAGTGTATTTCTGAACTCACATACTGCCTGAGTATCAAAACATGGAAGTTATCTGTAAATTGCTGAAAAAACATCCACGCACACATGATTCTGCAGCATTTGCTCAGGAAAAACCAATAGATGCTCTGTTTGTAAGAAACAAAGCTTAGAAGGTGATCTCGGTGTTACATCTGGGTGTATCAGCCATATTATCATTCTAAGTGTGAATATCCAGGGACATGCCTTTCTGGAAATGGGTTATTAAACAAAAAAAGCAAATTGGCGACAGACTGTCTGCTTGTTTTCTGCATAGTGACTCAGGGTGCGTGAGGCAGAAAGGGAGCTCTTGTTTGTTACTGAGGATGGTACACAGAGCTAGGGTCGGTGGGGCGTTAAGGCAGTTGCATCGAATGTGCAGAATTAGAGCAGGTTCATTTGGAAAAACACAGGTAATGCTGGAGATGGGAGTCAGGCCTCACCCCAATGAGGGGGAGGGCAACACATGACTCTACAGATGCAATTTGGGCTACATTGGGAGCTCTAGTGCATGCCAGTAAGTGGCCGCTCTCCCAGGCGCAAGCTCCTGTTCAGCAGTTTCCTTTCGGTTGACTGCTCATTGTGATGAGTGGACCTGGGCTCTGGGCTCACAGTTTGGACCCAGACTTCTGTCGGCTGTGAGCTTGACACACAAGGCAGTTGTTGTTCTCCCATTGCCTCTGTTCTGTTCACACTGCATGGCTTCAAACACTCCTGGGAGTGTTATTTGACAGATGTGCTCTAGGACAAAAACATTCTCCTGTGAAGGAGGCGAGGTGGGTAGTTTGGCAATGAGAAGATGGAAAACCATTTCAGTCATTTTACATCCCACAGAGAGTTTCTGATGTCAACAGTTTGGCCCTCAGCTCCAAAGTTGCTTTTGTAACTCTGAGCGCTGTCGGGTTGGTCTAAGACATCAGGCTCTTAACAACTTGGATCATAAAGAATGTGGCACAGTGTCAGCCCAGTCTGTTTTGCTGCTCACTGAAAGGGGATATGATAAATGTATCTGAGTTGGCACTACGATCAAGTAGACAAAAGAATTCATTAAGCTCACCATAAATGTGTCTAGAAGCATATTGGAAAGCTAGTCATCCTAGATGGATTCACCAAGTGACAGTAGATTTCTAACACTGGCTCTGACCATCTGGGGAAATTTGGAAAATGCTCAATTCTGAATCTTTCTGTTCTGAAGACCTTAGCCATTTTAGAACAGGCAGCACGTGACTGTATTTTGAAAAGAACATGCCGACCATCTACAGATTTAAGGTAGTCAGAATTGCAAAGCAACAAATGTTTGTCATAGGCATTTTGAGGCAACTATCCAGGATTTTGGAGTTCCACGTGGGAGGTATTTTTTTCAAGAACACAGCTTTTTTGGTCTTATGACCCAATTCCATAGTCAGTGAAAAGATTATGCTGTCCGATTGTTTGCCTGAGGCAGACAGAAGCCATTTTACTACAAGTAAAGGGTTTATATGAGAACAGACTCTACATACTCATGTGCTATTGTCTATAAAAACAGGCAGGCATAGACACTGGCAGTGGACATAGATTAGTCTAGCTTCACATGAATCTTGTGGGTGATTTCTTAATTTTTAAAATTTCTCATTATTCAAACAAGGTCCTGGCTTACGCTTGGTCCAGTTTCTTCCCTTCCTGGCACCTAGGAAGCCTGCATTTCCTGGTTAGCTGTCTTCTGCGCCCACCCTCCACTCAGAAAGAATAGTCCAGGGATGGTGAGTGGCATCTTGAAGTCCAATAGCTGTGGGTTGGAAACCTGCCACTGACAGCCAGAAACTGCATGTCCTTGGAAAAGTCAGGTACCTTCTCTGAGTCTCTCAGAGTCCTGAGAGGTAAAACAGGGGAAATCACCTCCTTGCTTGGTGATTCCGATGTGTAAATAAAATCACAGATGGAAACTTGGGAGTACACTCCCTGGCTCATATTAGGTTTTCAATGACTGTTGCGTGTTCTTAATCAAACCTTTCTTCTAAGTTTTCAAACGAGGGTGACCATCGTCCAAGTCAGGGTTTTTTTGGGTTTTGTTTGTTTGTTTGCTTTAGAATGAAAATTAATAAAACATCAGGATAACAAGCATAAATCAGGACTGTCCTTTACATGCCAGGCCATTGATCACCATTCTTCAAGGAGGTCTGATCTCCACTTCGAATGTCTGCATGAAGTGAAAGCTTCCCCGTTAGTTTATCTTTGCCAGTTATCTGGACAGAAGTTTAACCTGACCATCTGCATTTATAATTTTGTTTCTTTTCACTTGACTAGCCTTCTTCTATAAATTGTCATTCGTTTCCGGTTTTACAGATATTTCTTGATTTAACGTTTGCTAAAATACATTGTTATTTCTACTTTACCCTAATAACTCTGACTTAATATATTTGATATACTCATATACAAAGTGACGTATCCCAACTCTAACAATTTTGAATAAGATACAAAAACGATAATATCGAATTGATGCCAAAGAAGTAAAGATATGTGTGTAATTTGTACTCAATATGTATACATCTGTGTCCACACTAGTAGATTTCCAGAGTGAAAATACACATGTATACTGACCATATGTATAGATACATGGGTGAATTCTCACTCAGCTCCACCTGCACTTTCAGGGCTCCCTGACTTATAGCCTTATGCTTTCATACTGCCCGTCATGCATAACACTTTTGCCATATAACATCTTTGTTAAGATTTGGAATTACTATATCTTTCTTTTCCTTTCTCAAACTACATATTACCTTTCTGGTGTCCTGTGTTAGGACCCTCCAGGACGACTAGACCACTAATCATATTCACTGTCAGGGTCCAGTGTAGTTGTACCAAGGCGTTTGCATACTATAATATTTTATGCGTTAATATTATTACTGTTACCTAATATATTCATATTATGTATTAGTTTTATTTCCTATTGAAATTGACATATATCAATTTAAAAGTATGTCTATAGGTAGTCAGCAATTTATTTTAGTGTGTTATCCCTCCAAGAAACACTCTTCATTTCAACTCAGACTTTCAGACTTCTATCAAGTGCAAAGAAATATGAGGGGAGGTTCTGTCCACATGGAAGCCCAATTGGGTGAGTTGCCCCTCGGCTCACTTCATAAAGGAAATAGCCTCACCTGCCTCTTACAGGCAGACCTCAGAGATATTGTGGGTTTGGTTCCAGACCAGCACAGTAAAGCAAATATCACAATAAAGCAAGTCACACGAATTTAATGGTTTCCCAGTGTGTATAAAATTTATGTCTACACTATACTGTAGTCTTTAGTGTGCAATAGCATTATCTCTTAAAAAACAAGGTACATACCTTTTGTAAAAAATAATGCTGTTGGGGACTTCCCTGGTGGTCCAGTGGTTAAGGCTCTATGCTCCCAATGCAGGGGGCACAGATTCGATCCCTGGTTGGGGAACTAAGATCCCCCATGCTGCATGGTGCAGCCAATAAATAAATGAATAATGCTGTTGGAAAAATGGTGCTGATAGACTTGCTCAGTGCAGGGTTGCCACAAACCTTCATTTTGCAAAAAAAAAAACACCAATACTCAATATCTGCAAAGCACGATGAAGTGAAGTGCAATCAAATGAGGTATGCCTGTGTTGCCTTTCTTGGTTCTCAACAGATGTGGCTTTAGAGGGTGTAGTTCCGGTTGCCCGCGGCTGAGAGAAGAGCACCGGCACTGAGTGTCCAGGGTGGGAGGCTTTAGATGTACAGCAAAGCCTGACTGTCCTGAACGAGTTTTCCACGTCTCCCGTGACTGTATTTTACATAGAAACACAAAGCGTTTTTTAACCATTTTAAGAAATGGGCTGAATTTCCCAGGAATGAAACTGTAAATTAGGGGAGATGATAGTTTGGTTTGCTTGGCACATTGTAAAGAGTTGTTCACCGTCTTTGAAAGCAGCATCATCAAAGGCAATGCTGCTCATGGCTTTTCGATTACTGACGTGTCGTCCTCGTATCAGTCAGTATCTGTAGCGATTGTATTTATGGTCATTTTATGTGTATATATAAACACGCTGTTAGTCCTTATTTTAAATGTTTGAATAAAAAAGAAATCATTTTAACAATCTTCAGTAGATGTAGCCGTCAGAGTCTGGTCAGGAGAGAGAAATGACAACAGATATTTGAACAGAGAAACTTTAAAGCATTCTTACTAAAAAGCTGTCAGCTGGTAACTTAAAAGGTTAAAAAGAAATGCTAAGGTACCCTGGGAATAACAACTTAAGGAAGCAGCTACCACCATAAGGGAACAAAGGGAAAAATGCAGAAACTTCAAGGCAAGACCCTGTGAAGCCCAAACTCAGACCTCTAGGGAGAAGGGTGGCGGGACTGGTGCTGGCATTTCTGAGCTCAGAGGAGGGGCCGTGAAACTGGGATCCAGACCTCTGATGAAGGAACAATGGCTGGCTGGTGTCTGAGGGAAGTGGGCCCGTGAAGCTGCTTCTCTAAGTGTGGACAAATCCACAAACTGTGTTCAGGTGCCACCAAGGAAAGGCTCTGCAGCGGATGACATACGTCAGGGTGAGGCTCACAGGAGCCCTAGGCAGCCAAGGGGCTCCCCAGTGGGAGATGGAAGGAGCATCTTCCTTCTGCCACTTTCCTCTTCCTTCTCCAGCTTTGAGGTCACCAGTGCCCCTAGAGGCAGATCCCCACGGGGAGAAACTTGGCCAAGCAGAGATGGGGTTAGGGGGTCCCAGACCCAGCAACACAAAGCAGAACTTGGGATAGAGTAAGTTTGGAACTGAGAGACAATGAATTAGTAAGTGGTACCCTTGGCGATTGTCTTACATCTGAATCCAAACTTGCTCATTATAATCATGTCTTTTAGTATAGTTATACCTAGGCATTTGTGTATTATAATACATTAAATGTATTTAAATATAAATACACATATACATATTATAATACATGTAATATACATAAATATAAATACATATAGTGTATGTTTTGGGTTGGCCAAAAAATTCGTTTGGGTTTTTCCATACAATGTTATGGAAAACCCTAACGAACTTTTTGGCCAACCCAATATTTGTTTCCTGTTCTTTTATGTTACATAATCCTATTACATTGATTTAAATTATGTTTAGAGAGAAATAATAATTTCATTTCAGGAAAGCAAAGGAGACATTATAAAATATTTGTTACAAAAAGTGGGTATTGAGTCTCCTAGTATTAAGATCCCCCTGTCTTGGTTTGATGCTATAATATCCGTTTGGACTCTAGACTGTCAGCTTCTCGCCAGCTCAGCGTGGCAGGCCATCTACTCTCAGCTACAAGGCTTGTGTAGGAAAAGGACCTCATGTGCTATTATGTTCTGACCACACTGCAGACACCCTCTCATAGTTGGCATCCATGGGTCTTCTTTTCGGAATGGGCATGCTGTAACGGAGATGTGAATCCCAGCCATCATTCTGGTTGTCCCCAGGTTTTTAGGGCTACTTCTAAGGGTCGTGAAGGCACAAGTGGGAAGTGACATTCTCTACACTGCCACCTCGGCCAGTGGCAGAATTCTGAGGCCCATTGCAGTCAGGGCCTGGGCTTTTTATGAAAATCACATTCAAAAACAATGGTTACCATTTGTTGAGCTCCTCAGCAGTCGGTGACTCTGTTAGGGGTTATAAGCACAATGTATCTACCCACAACAATTTCTAAGTAGTAAATATTATCCCCATTTTATAGATGTGGTCATTGATGCAGAGACCTTGGGACTTGCCTAAGACAGCCCAGCTCCATTCTGTTTTCTACAACTTATAACTTCCTTTCACTCTGCTTCCCTGTAGCAACGCATGACACAAACTCATTATTTGTGAGAGGTTATTTTTGCAAACAGTACAATTATGTGACAGATTAATTGACACTAATTAACTGAAAGAGTCAATAAATTCATAATATAAATGCCTGATACATAGTAGAGTCTCAGTAAATATCTGTTGTGTATATATGAGTATATTGATAAAATATGTTTGTTGTAATGATAATATTCAAATTGATCCATTTTGACCTTTAGCGCATCATCTATCCAGTTTTTCTAAAAGGCCAGATGTGCATAATAAAGCTAATTACCCAACAGTAGAAAATGATTTTTTTTAAGAAGGTCCCCTGTCATTTGAGCTTCAGGCAAGTGGAATTTCAAAACACAAGAGAAAAAGAGACAACGCCCTGCCAATGACAGTTATTCCCAGAGAGTTTCCAAGTACAAAATCTTGGACACAAAATAAAGCGTATTTTCACATCTATATAGTGCAGAAAAGAGTTGCTTTGAAGACAAAGCCAGTAATTAAAATGAACAGAAACAATTGTGTGATTGATAAATCACTTGTCTCAGCCACTCAGGAAATCAGGCTTATCAAAACTGCCATTGTTTTCTATTTCTTATTTAAGCTTCAGTGAAGCAGAATCATTTTTGAAGACTTGATGTCATGATGAACATTTTGTTCATAGCCACCTTACATGATACTGAACATAGTTGTAGATAGAGAGGACTTTTGTAATTGAATACCAAATATAGACTTCCTTGAAAGTAAAGCTTGGGGAAAATGTGGAATGCTTAGGCAGTAACACTGACCAGAATCACACTCTTCTGCTGGCTGGTAAAATCAGCTAACCGCTAAAAATACTAGCATCAGTTTTCAAAACATTTTATCCAGATGTATTAATGTTCCTTCCGATTACATTACAGGGCATGAAAGGAGCACATCTTGCTGAAATAGGCACTTATTTTATTTGAGCTTGGCTTTTCCTCTGACCAAAATATCAGATATTAGGTTGAACGTCTGCCACTGCCCTCTTCTGGATAAAATATAATACATTTACAGAAATTATCTACCTTTTTCACCTCTGGGCTAAACAATTTCTCCTTCAACTTTGAGATGGGAAACAAATGATAATAGAATACAATTTGGTTTTGTTGTGAGCATAAAGGATACACTATACTCACTGCACTCCAGTGAATGTGAACAAATATTTAAAATATATTACCTTGGTACTCAATTAGTTTTCCCTACAGTCTTGAAAACGTCACTCTAAAATTAAGATTGTATTCTGAATTCTGTATCTACTTAGGCAGATATATTTATCTTTTACAAATATTTTCAATAGTTAGAGTTGAAAGAGGTTTGACCATTAATGTCTTATGGAGGCAAAATCTTGACATCATTGTGACTTGGGTCCAAATTCTTGTTAGAGCTTCAGTTTCCTAAGCTGGAACTATAAATCAAAAACTTTATACTTTATTTGATAATTGTGAAAATTAAATGAGCTTATGCATGAAGCACTTATCTTTGTACCTGACCTATGGTAATTTCTAAATACCTTGCTGCTTTTAATATTTTTTCTTTGAATTTAATTTTTGTTAGTTTGATTAATATGTGTCTTGGCATGTTTCTCCTTGGGTTTATACTGTACAGGACTCTCTGCACTTCTTGGACTTGGGTGGCTATTTCCTTTCCCATGTTAGGGAAGTTTTCGACTACAATCCCTTCAAATATTTTCTCAGGCCCTTTCTTTTTCTCTTCTTCTTCTGGGACCCCTGTAATTCAAATATTGGTGCATTTAGTGTTGTCCCAGAGGTCTCTGAGATTGTCTTCAGTTCTTTTCATTCTTTTTTCTTTATTCTGTTTCTTGGCAGTTACTTCCACTATTCTATCTTCCAGCTCAATTATTTGTTCTTCTGCCTCATTTATTCTGCTATTGATTCCTTCTAGTGTATTTTTCATTTCAGTTATTGTGTTGTTTATCACTGTTTGTTTGTTCTTTAGTCCTTCTAGGTCTTTGTTAAACATTTCTTGTATTTTCTCGATCCGTGCCTCCATTCTGTTTCCAAGATTCTGGATCATCTTTACTATCATTACACTGAGTTCTTTTTCAGGTAGGTTGCCTATTTCCTCTTCATTTATTTGGTCTTGTAGGTTTTTACTTTGCTCCTTTGTCTGTAACATATTTTTCTGTTGTCTCTTTTTTTTTTTTTTTTTTTTTTGATGGTTGATGCTGTGTTCCTATCTTGCTGGATGTTTGGCCTGAGGCGTCCAGCACTGGAGTTTGCAGGAATTTGGGTGGAGCCGGGTAATGATGCTGAGATGAGGACCTCTGGGAGAGCCTTTATTAAAATACAGCATTTCTAAAACTTGATAAAATATCAGGAGAAACTTAGTCTCTGGCTCATTTCAGGTTGACAGTTGAGTCAAGCTGTTATTATATATACAAATTATGCGTTAGCTGTGTGCTGTGGTGAAATGAACCCAAACAAGAATGGGAAACAAACCCACTTACTGAAGTGTGACTTTGGGCATGTGGCCCATTCCTTCTGTGCCTTAGTACCTCTTTATGTAAAATGGGAATACTAGTTTCAAATTCATACGTTAGATGTGAATATTAGTGAGAGATCTAATACTGAGTAAGTGCTCAGTGTACGTTAATTCTCCATATTATTTTTACACACATATGGAGAAGTAGCAAAGCCATTGGCTTTGAAATCAAACATCTGTATAAATATCATCTTCTATACTTGTTTCTGAAATTGACATTTCCATCCATAGGATGGTTGTCGTGAGTATTAAAAGAGTTGTGTGCAAAATGCTTAGCGTGTGTAGTGTGTGATGCAGAGAACGTGCAGAGCAGATAAAAAAACAACTTCTAATACCATTTTTGCCTACTGTCTGCTTTGTGCCACACCCTGCGTTCGGAGCTAAAATCTCTAATTCTCACTAGGTCCAGGCAAGGTAGTCATGAGGAAACCTTGCTCAGGTCTCACTGCTAGGAAGCCCTTAAATTGCATTAATCCTTCTCTTCTTTTCCTTCTTTGATGTTTCACCTACACTGGGCTGCCTACTATTTCTGGTTGCACAGATTTTCACACTTTAGGGCCCACCAGTGTATATCATTTCCAGAAATGCACAATGATGTTTTCCAACTCCAGTCCCATCAACTTGAACCACTCCTGTGTCCTAGTTCATGAGTCACCTAATCTGATGAACTAAATCATGGCAGGGCTATTTTTGGATCTGTGTGCTCCTCCTCCAGAAATGACACATTTGCCCCCTAAAGACTGGCTCCTTCAGCCTCAGATCCTACAAGTCAGGCTCACAGAGGAACTTTCAGATAGCACAGAAGGTCAGCCATGGAAGTCTTTGGGGAGTGTCATGATTCCAAATTTACCCCACATCATCAGACCAACCCCTGTCTAAGCTGCCTTGACTCACCCTGTGTAACTCTGCAGAGTTTCAAAAGCTTAACGCAAAGCTTCATGTATGCTAACCCATCTTCAAAGGTAGTTACAATTGCACGTGTTGAATTTCAATCAAAGTAGGTAGATTATCTGGGCCTGGAATCAGAATGGGAGGAAAGTAAAAGAACCAATTTATTATCTGATATACAACAGTCTTAGCATATGTGAATTCTGAGATTTAAAAAATTTTTAAAAAGATATATATATATCATTGTTTTTGGTTGTTGCTCTTGATTTTTAATTTTCTTGAGAAAGTCACTTACATTCTCATGTAAAATGAAGAGATTTGATGAAATAAGGTCTGCAGTACCACTCAATTGTAAAAGTCTATATTTAATTTGAATTGAAATTAACTAGCAAATTGCATTTAAAGTTGAGATCAACCACTGCTCATGAAAATTGGGTTTAAGAAAAGCATTGTCTTTAGTTTTTAGTCAAGACTTGTCATTCAGCACAACTCCACATGCAGAGCCCTTCTAACTATTGATTAATCTCTACATGGGTTTGCAAAATAGTAACTTGTCCTTTTGCCTGCTTTAGGGACCTTGGATAATAAACACATACTAAACAACAATTTATGTTTAGCCACAATTTAATGGGGCTGGGAAAATATCAGAAGCTTGATTGTCAAGGCAGCTACTAAAACAAAATTCCAGGAGCAGAAATTAAAGATACTTTCTTATCTCTTCTTTATCTTGTCTTCAGCTTTTCCTTTATACATAAGGTAGAGTGATTTTCCTTTCAATATTTTCAGCTTATATCTGCATTAAGGTTTAGTTGAGGAAATTCTGTTTTAGCACATCTGACCTTCCAATACCAAAGAAAAAGTAGGGTGATTGGTTTTACTGCACAGGTCTCTGGGTACCCAAGCTTTTCATCCTACCAGAGGACATTTATTCTCACCTTAATCAAAATAAATTACAAACTCCCTAGGATTATATATTGTCAGAGTGAACTCAGTTTTATTGTTCTGGGTATCAAATCAGGAAATTGCCCATGTCTTACATTCCTAACTAGTGTCGCAGTCACTGTTTATTCCATCAGAGTTCTTCTCTTAATAATAAATCAGAAAATGGAGTGTCATCACCTTCATTTTTTCTAACAGAAACAGTAGTGTTGTTTAGAAAAATAACAAAATTGTAAGTTGCAAAACTTAGATCAAATAATTTCTCCAGCCCTTATCAGTTGAAGGATTATGGGCAAATGAACTTTCATTTAAGGATTATTTTCAGATTAAATAAATTTGGGTTAAGTATGGTGCTTGGTACATACTGAGAGGTTGATAAACTGTTCTACCTCACCAGACCATACACCGCACACACACGCACACACACCCCATACACATACACACACAGGGAGTGGGGGAAAAGAAAAAGAGAAAGAAAGAGAAACTTAGCTTTAATTAAAATAGAATTGAATTGGTAAAAAAATGTATACAAAGTGCATGGCAGAGTGTGCAGAGGAAAGATGGTGAGGGTTAAGGCCAATTATACTACTTTTTAACTTCTTTTGTTTAACTTTGCTTTGTTTCATATTTGGTCAATGGTATTTCCTACGAAAATTTCAAGTACAGTAAAAGGATAAATGTTGGGGATTTGGGGGGAACTTTCCACTTAAAGAATAAAGACCAGAAATTGTGATAGTAGGAGACATTGGGAATCAATATTAATGAATGTTTGGGGGGGAGCCATTCCTGCCAGTGTAGCTCTTTGTGGCTGGGACTGTCATAGTCACTCCACTTAAAAGGCAATCCATCCAGCATGTTAATGAGAAAATTCACACCTGCACGGGGTGGCTCTCCTGCAAAATGCTTTTCTCTTGTGCTGATTTTGATTGTAAGTTGTCTGGGGAATACACCTTCAAAGCCTTTTTTTTTTTTTTTTTTTTTTTTTAGTGTGATTGCTTCAAAAACTTCCTGCTTCCTTTGACTATATATAATTCATACCATTATTATAATGATATTTACCTCTAAGTATCTGAACCAGCCCTAATTTTATGCCTTATCTTGAAATGGTCAGCAAGTAATACAAGTCATTTTAATTACTAGTCTATAATTTTTTTCTCCCTGAATGTCTATTAGAACATGAAAAGAAAGTATGTAACTAAAAATGCCTTGTTAGTAGGAAAGTTAAATGGAAGAAAGAAAAAAAAAAGTTCATTCGTTGATTTTTTTTCAACACACACTTACTGACAACTCACTCTTTTTTTATTGAAGTATATTTGATTTATAATGTTTCAGGTGTACAGCAAAGTGATTCAGCTATACAGTTATATACATATACATATATATATTCTTTTTCAGATTCTTTTCCATTAAAGGTTATTACAAGATATTAAATATAGTTCCCTGAGCTATACAGTAGGTCCTTGTTGTTTATCTGTTTTACATATAGTAGTATGTATCTGTTAAGCACAAATTCCCAATTTATTTCTCCCCCCGTCCCCTTTGGTAACCATAAATTTGTTTTCTGTGTCTGTGATACTGACAACTAATTCTTGATGCTGGGATATGCCTGTGAATCAAAACAGACCAGAACACCCTATCAACATAGAGTTTATTATATTCTAGTGGAAGAAGAGCAATCACAATAAATAAGAAAAATATAGAGTATGTTAAAAGACAAGTGCAGAGGAAAGAAATGTAGCAGAGCAAGGAGTCAGCGACATAATGAGTGGGGATGTTGCAATTTGCAATAGGGTGAGCCTCACTGGGAGAATGATATTGAGTAAACGTTTGGAGGCCATGGGAGAGTTCATCTTGTGGGCAGGAGGAAAAAACATTCCAGGATGAGAGAACACCCTGAGCAAAGGTTTCAAGTTGGAGCATAAGTTATACAAAAAATGAGGCCAGTTACTACAGTAGAGAGGGATGGAGAACTAGATGAGCTCTGAGATGTAAGAGCGACTAATCTCAAGGCCGTTAGAGGAGCTGGCTTTTACCTGGACTGAAATGGAAAACTACTTTTTCTATTTCACGGTTTTGAACAGAGGAATGACAGTCTCCCTAACTGTTAAAAGACTGCAGGGTTGAGAATAGACTAACGGAGAACAAGTTGGAAATAAGAGGCATTTTCAGTAATCCAGACGAAAGATGGTGGAAGCTGGGACCAGAGTGATTGCAATGGGGGTGATGTCAATTAGCCCTGATATATTTGAAGGTAGAGCAGACAAAATTTGCTGATGAATTAGGTGTTGCACTGAGAGTAGAAAAGCATCAAGGATGAATCCAAGTTTCTTCAACAGATGGAATGTTATTGAAACTGGATAAAGGAACCAAGTCAAGTGATTTTATGGGAAAATGGGTTCATTTAAATTATGACATAAGTTGCTGAAGTATATTCTAAGAGATTAACCAGGAATTTGAGTTTAGAGTATGTTACTTTTCATTCAAGGCCCAAGAATTTATTCACCAGTATTCATGTTTAATATTGACCTCACTTAAACGTTTTCCCATCTCTCTGAGTTTCGGATTGAACAGGGTTCAAAGTCCATCATTTAAGTAGCCATTTATCCATTTTTATTGCTGTTGTTGGTTTTCTGGTTGTGACTCCTGTTCCTGAAACTAATGAGAACTAGCATTTGGGAAGATGGATTAGAGGCATTTGGCAAATGCCAGTTCTATTTTGTCCCTTAACACAGCTTTCTCTTCTATAATGAACACAAGCTAACAAGAGAAGACATGGCTTCAGGATTTTTTAAATAAGACTAAGGAATAGCTCTGAGGAAGGCTTTCTGAATTCCAACTGACCTAAAGTATACTATATAGGTTTTTCCTTTTAAGTCCATTTTATGAGATAAAGCATTTCACAGTAATTTTTCACATTTATCTGCATTGTGATCTCTTTAGAGTGCTGTTGACAAAATGTTATGGTCTTAATTTGGTTTCTTCCTTTTCCATTTTGGATTCACACCATAAATTTCTTGGTGGTAATTTTAAATGTAGTCCCTGTATAGTAATAACAGAATGGTAAATTAAATATCTTGATATGGAATTTTTGATTTCTCTATTTGTTTTGTTTGCTTAAACAGTTATAGCTAATTTAAAAAATAATTGTTATTTTCAGAATTACAGTTGCAATAATATACTGCTGTATACATATGATTCCATTTATAGATACTAAATCTGACACATTATAATTTTACACTTGGAAACTCATTTTAGTTTTGCTTTTACAAATTTTACCATTCATGTTTGCAATTAATACATAAGTCTGTATAACACTACCTCAGAGTTTTGGCACATTTTAGCAATTAGACATAGGGAGTTTGTAGTTTCACATGGAAGGCAAAGGCATGTATTCATAGTAATGTAAATAAGTTAAAAATCTATAAGATACTTATATGATTGCTATGTATCAGTGTCACAATCACAAAAATTAGAACATGAGTATCTATTCAAAATAATAATTAGGTCATAATGAAGGCACAAAAGGATAAAAAGTTGCATGTGGTTAAAAATCATGAAGGATGGTAGAAAATATTGCTGATAATATTTCAGCAAATGTCAGTGAGATTCTTGGGATGAGCAGTCACACAGAGCTGAAAATGTGGAATTGAAATGAGCAAACCATCACATCCTGAGTGAAGGCAAAGTAAAATGTAAAATGTCTTGGGGATTCCTTGATATCCCCTACAATTCTCCCTCACTGGTTGATGCCTGAACTTTGTAATTAGAGTTTTATGGCTTTACCTGAAGCCTTTCGTACATACTTAAACATGCCAGGTCTCTACTAAGAGCTTCAAAGAATCTGTGGACCTCCAAAGGTACCAAAAAGCAAGATGAAGCAATTCTCTCTTTTGCCTGGTTAAGGGTTATGCTATGGCTGAGTGATGGGAAAGAGAAGCAACGACTTGACTTACGCCAAATAGCATGAGGTGCCTTTTTTATCCTCATAAACATTAATTCAACTTTTAAAAACTTTTTACAAGAGTTACCATTTTGCCTCCTGCTATTCAGTCTTCTCTACGAAATGTTTTTAATGGTCCTGGAAAATGAGGAGAAGGTTTCAGGCAGGATAAATTCATTAGAGCATCCTCATCCAAAGGAATGGGCCTTGGAGCTGGAAGGACAGTCAGGTCCTCTCCGACCTTGGTTGCCTAGTGACTTCCCCTGGGTGGTCTCCTGGTGCTCTCTGCTTTCCTAAATTTCTGCTGAGAAGCAACTTTTATTTGGTCTTCAACTTGATGGTACAATATGATATATCTAGCAAATGAACTTCTATAAACTGGGTACATTAGATCATTACTTATAGAATAAGATGAACTCTTCTGGAACCAAGCTCATTCCCCATTCTGCTGTTTCTATATTGAGAATTAGCTCTAGAGGGAGGAAAAGAGGCCATGTAGACAAAACACCAACATTTATCCTTTTAGGTCTTAATCATTTATAACACTTTTAAAAATAGCTTAGTCTTCCCAAACATTGTAAGCATTTGGAATGTAGATCGTTGATTTTTGGAAGGAGATGAGGTAGAGAACTGAGAGAGTGATGTTTAAATTTGCCAGTCTTGAAAGAGAAGAAAATGGCTTGTAGGGGAATCAGCAGTCAGAGGGTGACGAGGCATATTTAGAGGAACTGAGGACGGTCCCAGCAGACTTGTCTAAAAGGCTTGTCTAAGACGTCAGCAGCGCCAACACTGGGAGTCACCCTTGAGTTCTCATTCTCACCTCGGTTGGTCCTTGGTTCTTTCAGCAAAGTCTATGGACACTTCTTCAGAATGTACCCCAATGTGACAAGTCCTCACCCTCTCCAGCCCAAGCTGCCATCTCCATCCTCTCCTGGATTATTACAAGAGTTTTCTAACTGGTCTTTCTGTCACCTTCCTTCCTTCCACAATCTATTCTCTGTCCAGAAACCAGGTGGAGCCTAGTAAAACCCAGCTCAGATGGCATCACACCTCAGCTCAAAACACTCCAGTGGCTTCCCAAATCAGTAAGAGTGAGAGCCGAAGTCCTTATGGTCAGCTCTCCACCCCATGCACAGCTTTGCTGAGTCCGTCTCCTAGCCTCCCACCTCTTGCTCGATCCACTCCAGTTATGATGACCTTCTGGTCATTTCTCATACATGCCAGGCAAGTCACCACTTATTGATCCTGCTTTCAGACTGTTTTCCTCCCAGATAGCTATGGATTTCTTCTAGCACATCCTTCAGGTCTCTGTTCAAAGGCCACCTCCTCAATGAAGTTTGACCTGGCACTCTATAGCAATGTCTCCTTTCTTATCACCTCCTGACACATTGTATATGGGCATATTACATGTTGACTTATTAAATATATTTAGACTTATATATGTGACAAATGTAATATAACTGTAAAAACGATCTAGATCTAGTGATAGATCATCTATTTCTCCCCTGGAGAATGTAAGCTCCATGGAGATAGACTCTTTATCTGTTTTGATCACTGCTGTGATCAAATAATAATTATTTATTGAACAATAATTATTTATTGATTAGACCAACAAATAACTTTTATCTTTAATACAAGTTCCTCTAGGAAAGAAAACATGCTAATCCCCTCTTTCTGTGGCACCTTGAAAGTTCAGACTTGGTTTCATTTCATACCATAGGAAAAGCATAAATTGTAAACAGTGAATTTTGAAAGACACTAAGTAAGTACCGAAAAAGGAAGAATTTAACAGAAAAGAGAACATAAGACAGGAGTCAGTGGCAGAGTCCCTGTATGTCTCTGGGGAAGGGATACTGAGTTGAGCTACCCAAGGGCTCTCCGGGTGACTGTCAGCAAAGATGTCAGGGCAGGAGAGGGGCAGGAACAACTCTGACCATTACTCAGATCCAGTGGTGTCTAGAGAACCGCTGAGCCTCTCAGGTCTCCTTCCTAAATATCTCTGTAGCCTTTTCTGTTCTCTCCGTTCTCACTGTCTGCATGAACTCTTGTCTGGATTCTAACCACCAGGTTTCCTAGACTTCAATTTTGCCTCTTCTTTCTCATTCCCATGGCCAGAGAACTCTGAAAGGTGGATGTATCAGGTCCTTGCTTACAACTCTGTAATAGGTCCTCCCCATTGATCTGAGAATAAAATTTAAGCTCTTAGTACATTTCATAGGTGTTTGCAACTTCATGGCTCTCCATCCTTACAGCTTTTAACACTCTTTGGCTGGACCACATTCTCTTAGACTACCGGGCCTTCGGGGACATTGATCTCTCTGCAGCCTTAAATCTTACTCTGTAAGACTGGATCCTTCTGTTCATCTTCTGTATCTCAGTCTGGATGAGACACTTTCCCTGATACCTGCTTAGCTGAGCTCGATGTCTCTATAAGAGTCCAGTAGGCTCCTGCCTTACAGTACAGATTGCACGTATCACCTGGTGTTAGGATTCCATGTTTACATACTGGTGTCTCCTCTGGACTATACATTTCTTGAAGGTGTAGAGAAATTTGCTTTGTCTACCGTTGTGTTTTCAGTGCCTGACACGATGCCTGCCACATCTCAGGTATTCAAGATTTGAATGATGGTTTAGTCTCCCCAGATGTCAATATCTGGGAGTCACAGTCTAGGAGAATGTTCCCCAGGTAGGGAGTTAGGTGGAGAAGATAACACACATTCCTCCTAACAAATGTGCGGAATTTTATAGAGACTAGCCCTTTGATAGTGGCCCTCTCTTCTCTGGGGAAACTTTGTCTTGGACCTTGTTGGGGGAGCAGAGAGACAATGATAGAAATAGCCACCCTGCCTTTGGGGATGATTCCCACCAGGGTCTTTCTTTGGCTCCAGGAAATCCTCCATGCCCTTCAGATCAAGGACTCAGTAGAGATGGTGTATCACTCATGCTCTGAACAGGGAACAGAAACCTATTCGGCTGGGACTTTAAAGCTCAGTGATGAAGATCCTGTCTGCAGGGATGTGGGCAGTATTGAGGAAACACCCTGAAAGCAGCCAAGCAAAGACCCTTTATGCCATAGGCCTGAGCACTGGCATTCCCAGAGGCTGGAGAGAGCTGGAGCTGTGCGGAGGGTCGACCCTGTAGAAACAGGAGCCTTGGAGGAAAGCAGCCACTGCCGAATCCACGGCCAGGAGAGAGCAGTGGAAGAATTACCCTCCTACTGTCTGGTCTCCTTCAACTGTCTACCGTTGGCCAAACCCAACTAGCAGTCAGAGGGCAAGGAATCCCGGGTGCTGCAACCCATGGGGCTCTCTCCACAGCCCACATGGGCATAGAGAAGAGCAGAAAGAGTAGAGACGGATGAGTGTGGGCAAACGGAGAACTAGCACAGTCAACTTGGCTGTTCATTCTCGGCTCCATGCTCTGCAGCCCAGAGGGAAGATTCTCTGGCGTGATCAGGCACGCCACATCCTAACTTGTCTAGCAGAACAGCTTGAGCATCGTTTTCTGAGTGTCTAGTTCCCAGAGGCCTTTGCCTCTGCCCCTTGTCCTCGGTATCCTCCCGCACCGCCATCCCTGTTAAGAGCCACGAGTGAAACACAGTCCCAATTTTTCCCGCGTGTCATGGTCCAGCTCTACTTGCAAAGTGCAACTGATTCATGTGAAGGGAGCCTGGTCCTGTGCCCTGCTGACCAGGGGTCATGCTCTGAGAGGCTGGGTCTTCAGCCCACCCTCTAGACCACTCAGTACTTTTGCAGGGGCTGGAGATGAGCAAGGAGTTGATATAGTCCCAGATCCATTCCTTATCGCTGCTTCCTACAACACCAAGAGCTCCATCTACAGGGAAGCTGAGTATACCCGGTGGAAATCAGACCTGAGCTTTTTTCTGGAGTTCTAAGAACCAGTGATTTTTTTTCATTGAAGTATAGTTGATTTATAATATTGTGTTAGTTTCAGGTGTACTGCAAAGTGATTCGGTTATACATACATACATATATATGTATATATCTATATTCTTTTAAAAAATTCTTCTCCATTATAGTTTATTATAAGATATTGAGTATAGTTCCCTATGCTATACAGTAAATCCTTGTTGTTTATCTGTTTTATATAGAGTAGTGTGTATCTGTTAATCCCATACTCCCAATTTATCCCTCCCACTTCCCCTTTGGTAACCATAACTTTGTTTTCTATGTGTGTGAGTCTGTTTCTCTTTTGTAAATAAGTACATTTGTACTATTGGATTTTTGTCATCATCAAGACCCTCTGCAAGTCTTGGAGATGCCACCTTGATGGGGCTGGCAGGATGCAATTTGCAAATGTTTACACTAAAAATTATTCATTGTTTATCTAAAAATCCACATTTTACTGGGTGTCCTGTATTTTATCTGGCCACCCTACCTGGGTGGACTCATCACACAATGTGAGTACACTTAGGCCTTCCTGGCCTGGAGCAGCCAAGAGAGAGGCAAAAAATGAAGTGGTACCAGGCACCTTGCATAACACTTTGTAGTGCTTCACAGTTTCTATCATCACATGACAGGCTACACACCCAGCAGAGGTGGAGCTGCACAGGAGGACCTCGAGTCTTCCTCCTTCCCCACCACTGAAACTTACAGAACTTCCTAATATGTGACTTGCGGGAAGAAGGTTGTAATTGTCAGATTTGTGGCTGCATTGTCAAAACTGCATGGAATCAGCTGCATACATTTTGAAACATAAGTTACAATTATGTATGTTCTCTAATAGGGTGAAAAATTGCAATTTGCTTTCAAGGGATACAATAAAACCATTGAAAAACTGTAAGTGCTACCACGTCTAATAAATTGGTGACCACCCCCAAAGGTAATTTTAGTCATGCAGCATTCACGTGCCACATCGTTAGACCCCAGCAGACACTCCCCCCCACACCCCCCGCCCCAGAAAGCTAAATATCAAGGAACTGGGAAGTTGTTTGTACCTGGAAATTTATCCAACCTAGGACTTGGCAGCCTCTAAACTACCACTGTTAGAGGATCTGCATTGAGATGCTTCTATGTGACACAAACATGCACTGGCACACACACACAGAGCACATAACATGCCCATGCAAACACACACACACACACACACACACACACACACACACACACAAGCCTGAGGCTCCCCGAGGCTGGCTTGGGCACCTGTGGGCAGGGCTGGGACAGTTCCATGAAGCTTCCTCAGAGGGGTGTTCTACCCTATTCAGAGCATCACAGGTGGTTTGGACTTCGGGGGCCCTCTTGCAGAGAGTGTGATCCACATCTTCTTCTCTGTGAAGGTTCCCCAGTGTCTGATGAAAAGGGAAGAAACCCCTTTTTCAGGGACTTGGATAGTGAGTACAAGTAGCTACCTGAAAACTTACATTCTACTTGAAAAATATGCATGGATTTTGAATTATACTTTATAATATATCCATTTTCATATGACTCTAAAATATCTTAAAATAATTTATATCTCAGGAAATTCACATGCTGGAAAGTGGCCCCAAAGTTTATCTTCTGGCTTCCCACGTGGCTTCCACTGTCTATTTACTTTCTAAGCCCTGATCTGGACCAACACACCTGGACCAAGAGCAGAGCAGGTGCCTAAGGAGCTCCCGCCCCATCTCCTGGCAGTTCACCAAGGCAAAGGCAGTATATTACATCCGGCAAGGATGTTCTCACCTCTCTGCAGTATCTCAAGCTGTATGATTCATCTCTTTCCAGATACCTTGAAAGTGTTTTTTCTTGGTCGTTTTTATGGACCCTGGAAGTTCTGTTATTAAGCATCCTCCATGGCCAAAGACAAATTTTAAAATGTGCAAAACTACTTAAAATGACAGTTCCTGAAATCCATTATTTTTTTTCTAAATCAACTCATTCTAAACAATAGACTTTTTCATGGTGTTGATTTTATTGTCAATAGAATAATTTTGATGGAAGTAAATATTACAAATACACAGAGCTAGATTCATCCATTTTGTTGCACGTATCCATGGTTTGTACTCTCTCTCTTATTGCTGCATGGTTTTCAATGGTATGAACATATCATCATATTGATTTTTTAAATTTGAATTAATTATGTCATAACTGAGACTGCTGATTTAGTGATATTTAATTTAGAGACACAGAAGAATGAGCTTTATAACCTAGAACTTGGTGTTAAATATCAATTCTACCCATATTAGGCATTCAGTGAATATTTGTAAAGTGAGTGAATGGATGAATGAATGAAAAGATCTACCCTACAAAAGAGAAATAGCCTATAATTATGGAAGTTGGGTATCCTTATCATAGAATATTTAAGAATACACAAAAAATGTAGAATAAAAACTTCCTAGCAAATCATGACTGAGAGAAAACCATGATGGAGCTTTTGAAGTATTTACTTGTATAATTAAAATCATACACTTTTTTCCACTTAACATTTTATTGTGAAGATTTTCCCATTATTCAACTAATTTTGAAAACACTTTGATGGCTGTATACTATTATAACACATGGACTACCAAAAAGAACTTAATTATTATGTTCATAAGTGATTTTTAGTTCTATAAACCATGTATAAGACCACAATGAACATGCTGTTCGATATAGATATAGACCTGATTATATCCTCAGTAGGAGTTCCTTGATGTGGAATTGTTAAACCAAAGCTATGAAAAAAAACTCTGAGACTCTCAATGTCTAATGGCTTTCATAAAAATAACAATTTGCTCTTATCAGTAGACACTGATCAAACTCCCTGCATATGTACCAGAATAAGATATTAAAATGTAATAAACTTCTGCCAATTTTCTAGGCCAAAAAATTAAAAATAGAAAGAGGCTGGTATTGATGTTTAATTTGAGGTTTGAATTGGTGAATATCTGAGTTCATGTTTATGAACATTCTTTGCATGTTTTTTTCTATAGCGATATGTATCTTATTGATCTTTACTTTTACCTAACAATGGTAGCAAAATTTTTGTATTTGTAGTTTCATCTATTGATATTTTCACTCTCCACCCTTTTCCTTTGGTTTACACTTAGAATGTGTAATCTAGTTCCACATATATTTACTGATATACCTTTTCTTATTTCTTATTTACATCAGTTTATTTTAACATTTACCTTTTTAACAACTTAGAAGTTATTTTTGCAAAAGGCTTGAGGAAAGACCTCATCTTAACTTTCTTTTTCACTGGTGTTCTTTCAGAAAATGATCTTGAACAAAATGTGTTTCACCCGTTGACTGGTAATTAGGGTTTGGGTTATTCAGAATGTATGAACAATTATACCATTAATTCAGAAAAGCCTGTTCTGAGAAAATGATGGATCTGCATGCCAAATGACCAGATTACAACTTTATTTCTATTATTATATTTTATAATGAATTGTTATAAATAAATTATTGAAAGACAATTTCTCATTTTAATATGATCCATATTCATTGCCCAGATTTTAGAACAATACTTTAAATTATTAATCTGCTTTATATGAAAACCACATATGTAGAAAATTTTGAATACAGAAATATAATCTAGAAAATAATCCAGAATTTTATAAAATAGATACTTTGCTGTATTTTCTTAGCTTTTTTAAAATTTTAACTTTATTGGTGTATAGTTGATTTACAATTTTGTGTTAGTTTCAGGTGTACAGCAAAGTGATTCAGTTATACGTATGCATATATTCATTCTCTTTTCGATTCTTTTCTCATATAAGTTATCCCAGAATATTGAGTAGAGTTCCCTGTGCTATACAGTAGGTCCTTGTTGGTTACCATAGTTTAAGTTCAACAGTTAATGTGAATTTTTAAACATAGTTAATGCAGGTATAATCAGGCCTTTGAAATAGAATATTGTGCAACCAGCGATATCTTCCATTTGGTAGTTATTGCTTCTTCCCAATTAGCATGAAAGACTTAGCCAATTAATGTAAAATTTAAGCAATCAGTTAAACACTGATTTTAAATGTACTGTGGAAATATCTTGCAATGAAATTGGCAATAGTGTTTCTCTATGCAACTTGAAAAAGGGGGAAGTGTTTTGTTGGGTGAATTTTGGTTTCTTGACACAGCATTTCAGTCATGTATACACGTTAGGCTCTCTTAGCTAGTATTGGAATAGAACAAAACCTGTGGTTATTTTAACCATCATCAAAAGTGGTGCTAAATTCCTCAGGAACTATATGGTAAAGGATGTGGCGTGATGCATGCCCAGTGGTGGAATAGAGAGGAGTGGGTGGAGCACAGGGGCAAACTCGGGAAACCCTGCAAGGCCAAGATTGCTCATGGCCTCAAAATCCACCTGATATCCAAGGGGACAGCTGTTTTGGGATGGGAAGCCATGAAGGGAAAACTCTAATGTGTTTTCACAGCAGAGGTGGAACACTGTTGCCCCCCCCCCGGCTGGACGGAGGCAGTGGATGTATTTCATCATTTGCATTTCAATGGTGGGGTGTAAAATTTCACGTTTGCCACAGATACTGCTACTTCTGTGGCTTTGCATCAGCCAGTTTGCACATTTATATTACTGGTTTTCCTCTGGTAAGACATTTGCTTTTTGAGACCTCAATTTACAACTTTACTTCCCTATTCCCCAAGTTCTTTGTTACTGTTCTGCTGTCATCTGAGGTTTCAGGTGATTTTTTTTTTCCAGAAGTGTAAATGAGTGATATGCTGTTCCGTTTTTGTTTATCCAAAAATGTCTTTCTAGTTTCCTCATGCAGCAAAGCAACTCGGCTGTGAGTAAAACTAACAGGTCGTAAGAGCTTTGCTGCCAAGCTCTGTACAATATCCCTCCATTGTTCTATATTCGTTGACAATGCTGGCAGGATTTGGGGAGGGGGCTATTGTTAATTTTGTTTTAAACTTGTGGAGCCCTGTACACAAATGGCTTTAAAACATTTACACAATTCTTTATACAATTTTAAAGGTTACACTCCATTTACAGTTATTACAAAATATTGACTATATTCCCCGTGTTGTACAATACATCCTTGTAGCCTGTCCTACACCCAGTAAGTAGTTTATACCTCCCACTCTCCACCCCTGTATTGCCTCTCTCCCCTCTCCCCACTGGTAACCACTGGTTTGTTCTCTTTATCTGTGAGTCTGCTTCTTTTCTTTCTTATATTCACTAGTTTGTTTTATTTTTTTAGATTCCACATATATATGATAATATACAGTATTTGTCTTTCTCTGTCTGACTATTCCACTTAGCTTAATGCTCTCCAAGTCCATCCGTGTTGCTGCAAATGGCAAAATGTTCTATTTTATGGTTGAGTAGCATGCCATTGTGTGTGTGTGTATACATATGTAATATGTATATCACATCTTCTTTATCCATTCATCTGTTGATGAACACTTGGTAGTTCCACCATATGACCCAGCAATTCCATTCCTGGATATATATCTGAAAAAAATAGAACTACAAGTTACTTTTATTAGTTAGCAAACGTTTCTTTCTCCAGGCTTTTTAAAAGTATTGCTTCTGTTCTTGATGATTCCTCAGTAATCCTTTAATTCTGAGAATGATATTTTGCTCTCCCTCCTTTGTTTTTGTAGGCTCTTCTATTATATTGTCTACAAATTGATTTTTATTTTCTTATAACTTCTAGGAAAGCTTCTGTAGGTCATCCTTACATCAGTGATTCAATGCACCCCTGAAGTTAATGCTTCTCTTTGCTGCCTTCAGTAAGGATAGCAATTCTATGTCCTAAAATTCAACCTTCTCACCACCATCTGGTTATAATACCTTTATTCTCCACCTTTCCTGCTTTATGGTTTTCTGTTCTTCTTCCACAAAGATTATATTTATTTGCATCCTATCACAGAAATGAGCTTTGCCCCTCAGTTTTCATGATTTTCTCTTACTTTGCATTAGCTTGCATGGAGACGATGATATTTATATTTCCCATTTGTGTTTTGTGTGTTTGGGGGTGGTCTTAGCCCAATTTACGTTTTTCCAATACTGAGTCCCTTTATAAGCATTCAGTGCCCGCACCTACCACAGCAGATTTTCACCTATTAGTATTTTTCAGGACTGAAAGTGGACTTCCTCCTATCCCTATCACCCAGATCTCTTGCATTCAAGTTTCACTTCAATGATAAAAAATGGAAACTATTGCCACTATATTATTACCCAGTAGGTATCTTCTAAGGAGGGGTGAAGAGTAGAGAAAGATTGGATGTATCTGTACCTAGTTATCTACTATTGGGGTACAAAGATGGGAGACAGAAAGGGGGAAAATAAATTGATCTCTTTCTGTTACATCTGAGAAAATTGCTTGTACACATCTACACAAGAAAGACAGTGATGAAGCTCAGCTTACTCTTGCATTTGAGGGGGATGGTTTTATTGTTACTGAGTCTTGACATGATGGTTATAAAAAATTATAAAGAAGACGAAGGAAAAGTACAACAAATAGTAAACAGAGGGAGACCAGTAGAAAGTTAAAATAAGGCAAGTAACAGACCAGATAGATTACTGTCATTAACTTAAAACTGAATACCCCCCGAAGACAGCTGGAGTGCCAGATGATCAACCCCAAACCTCTCTGAAACACATTGTACTATGATTTCTGTGGATAATGGAAAATTTGCTTTCGTCGTTTTCTCTTTGCTTGTCTACAAAGACACTATTTTTAAACTTCCCCTACAACCTTGATCCAGCGCTCTATCCCCCTGTTGTTTTGCCACCTACTGTCTACACAGGAGAGCTTCCAAGGGCAGGAAATAACTCTTGGGTTTGATTTCTTTTTCTCCTCCTGTGATGTTTACCTATGGTTTAGAGAGGAGGTAGGCTAACAGATTTGGTGGTGTAAGCTCTTAACGTTGTAAGTTACTTGATCACACTGGCTTTTTCCCCAGGCTTTTGCATAGAAAAGTTTTATTGATCATCATCTTTTTTTCTGCCCAGTAACGTTGCAGTCCTTAGAGAACCAGTTACCAACTGCAGTAAACATGTGTATGTGGTTTGACTTCATGGCATTATGCATGAAGACAGGAGGCGAAAATAGGTCTTTCTATGGTAGCCCACAGAGGAAAAATTAAATCTTGTTTAAAACATCATGTTTTACTTAAATAGATATCTCACAGTTGTCTCATAGGCCATGAAAACTCATTGGTACAGTTCAATTTCTTTGTCAAAATACTGATCTTAAAGTGTAAAATGGAAACATTTTCTATGTAATAGCTCAAATGTAGGGATTGGGGTTTGAGAGAATAGGGTCTCAAGACAGTTTTTCAGGGGGCAGTGAAAGCATGTCATTGCATCATATTCATCACCATTAGCAATGCTTCTAAATCATTTGCATGATATGAAATAACCAAAAATGGTAGTTCTCTGGGAGGCGAATTCTTGTTCTGATTTATCAGTATCCAACTGGGTGGGCATATGCAAGTTACTTCATTATCTTTCACTGCAACTCAGAGTCGTGTTTATAAAATGAGAGAATTGAACCAGATGATTTCAAATGGCCTTTTCAGCATGAAAATGTGATGATCCCATGACTTGAAATAAATCCAAGCTTCACATACATATTGCTTACTTTGTGGGAACTTCTGTTGGAGACTTCAGGAAACATGGGACTTCAACGTAGACCAAGGTTTGCTCTGGAGGCATAGTTTCAATGGGTGAAGTGGGGGACAAGAGCTTTTGCTGGGAAACAGTAGGAGATATGGTGAGTGGATAAGTTAATGTCAGACGGTGGAGAGCTTTGAGTATATATATATATATTTTTTTTTTTTCTGCAAGCCATGGGGGACCCATGCAAGTTTTAAGATATGTATTGCATGATGCAAGCATGAACCTAGGGATGGTGTGGGTGGGGAGGAATAAAATCTGAGCATGAGGCCTGGAGGTTCCTGCAATAGTCTGGGTATGAAGTGATAAACATTTGGGCTAAGAGGCGACAGGTATTCTGCAGATTCAAGAGAGATTTTATTGGAAGAGTAACTAGGATTCTATAATAATTAGGCCATAATTAGAGAAAGACACTTGGGACTTAGAACTCATAAGAATAAAGGGAGAAATGTGTGTGGAAGAGGAATATTTCCTTCTTGAAACTAGAAACACTGAATGTGTCATCTGGAAAGTCCAAAGCAAATTAGAGGGGATAAGCATTGTGCTATTTATTTGGCTCCATAAGCGTTTTTGATGGGAGTTTGTAAACATGAACTTCAAAGAGTGAAATATATTTGACGGTAAAAAACTCAGGCCTGTCAGTGTCTTTTCTGCTCACTGGCTTTGGTAGAATAGCGCTGTTACTGAGAAGGTAATCTCACTGGTTCTTCTATTTTGGACTGCCTGATTGGTTTCCAGTTGAAAATTAAGAACTTGATGCAAATTAGATGTCAGAAAAAGTAATAACTTTTAAAGAGGTTCTCAAATCATAAGCTACAGTAACAATGATAAAGAATTGGGGCAAATGGTAAGGTACTTATTACACATCGAACTAAGCTTAATTTTTTAAAAATAGAAATTACTATTATGAATTAGTTTCCCATTTAAAATTCTGGGCATTCTACCATGATAATTAGTATGGATTCATAATACATTAATGATCCCCTGCTTAAAATCAGGGTGTATTTTAAGCCAAATTTTATTATTAATGTATTACTTAAGTGTACTCTTGGGCACTGACATTCTTAACTAGTTACATCTGAAATATGCTTAAATAGAGCCAAGAGCTACATTCCTCTACTCAAAATTTGTATCATGAAAATGACTTTTAATATGTTGAAAACAGAATTGCCTGAATACTCTTTTATTAGGTTAGATAACCATAGATAATGATTGAAAAATGATCGATAGTCATTAAGTTACTTGATGATTTGGTAAATCCCTGGTCAAATAACAGTGGCCTTTTTATTGTATGTATTTAATTTTTTCCAAGCGTGTGTTATTTATTGCTCTTTCATGTATTTTAAAATAAGCAATGTTATCTTTCTGATACTTCTGGACTACATTTTCAAAATGGTAGAGACGCTAATTTGGGAGAAGTGTTTTGAAGGGGTGTTTTAAACTATATTGTTACGTATCTGGAAACTCCCGAGCTTTGCTGTTGATTGAAGTTAAGTTTTGAGCGAAGGAGCCAGGGTACTGGGCTCCATTTGACCTTGATTCCTAGTGACAGAGCGTAGATCTCTTATCAGATCACATATGAATGATTTACCTTGAGCCACAAGTTAGACATTATAAACTTCTGCAGTGATTATATATATCCCTAAAGAAAGGGGTATTTCTGTGCTGGAAACTTCTACAAGTCCAATCTCCTTTCTCCTTCATATGACACCCATCGATCCAGACCTAATAGATCTGGAATCCGAGCTGAGACTGATTAATTATTTCAATAATAATGATATTTAGTTAAACAGTGTATAAACTTTTGGAATTGTTTCTCATGAAAACATTTTAGTTTTGAAAAGAGAGTGACATTATAATATCACTTATCTGATATATATGATAGAAATTAGCATTCAGTTTGCTTTTTATGTTCTATAGTTGTTAAAAGAAATAATTGTACATATTTGAATTGTGTGCTATATACATGCCTTGATTTTTAAGGCTACCTTTTATTTTCATTTTGTTTTTTCCCATAAATGTAACATATATTTAGATTAAGTTTTACATATACTGTTTTGATTTTTGAAATTCACATAATAGGGGCAGTAGATTTTTCTTCTTTTGAGCTGTTTAAAACTGATTTGAAGAGGGTCCTCAATTTGTATTAAACATGATACAAGAAAATGCAACATAAATGAACATTTTCTGACATCAAAATTCAAGTGTTCATTTGTCATGTTCTTGGACTTAACCAAAGCAATACATCTCCTCTGAAAGTTTAAGAAACACATAAACCACTTCTAAGTCCATGCATGAAACATATTGTCTTCAGATCTCTGAAAGGAAGGGTGGAAGCCAGTATCTCTCTAGGCCACTATCAGCAGAGGCTTACTTTGCACTTTGTGTCTCAAAAGTACAAACAATAATTTTTTCAACTATGTTGGTGATCAGCTCAGTATACTTTCAAGTAGGAACTCATCTGAAGCCAATCATCTCTGTCTTTAGATATCTCAAATTAAAGATGCTTTATCTGCATGACTTCAGTTTTCATTCTGACCTCTGATAAGATGTAGTGATTTTTCATGAGCAAATCATGTCCTAGTTTTACACTTGGTGGTACCTTAGTAATTTTTTGAGGCCCATCTCAAATGTCATTTCTCCCCTAAAACCATCTTTCCCTCAAATGCTATGATTCTTCAACATCCTTCTGCTAATCTGGGCAGCTGGGTAAATTAAATGTCTTTGATGAAATAGTTAACTCTAGAAAAGAGGAATGACTTGTTGAAGAAGAATGATTTCCATTTTGAACATACATTTTTTGTTTAAGCTTCGTCCACATCAACAAGTGAAGATGTTTAATAAGTAGTTAAATATATTTGGGTGTGCCATCAGTACACAGATGACATTTGAAGCTATGGATTTGAAAAAGGCCATCTAGCCCATATAGTGAGATAGTAGGACAACAAGGAAGGACCCGTAGGCTATACTACATTTAAAGTGTTGTTGGAGATAATAAAAGGCCAGATTAAAATATTTGTACTAATAAAAATAAGATAAAAATCTGATTATACTGATAGTATATGCTCCTTTTAGAAAATACGAGAAGTACAGAAAAGCATAAAGAATAAAAATAAAATCACCAATAGCTTCGTGAACTAGAGATGATCACCATTAATTGTATTTGCTTTGATTTTTAAATTTTTACTTGAAAAAGAAACTTGTAATTACAGCAACTATAGTTTTCTAACCTTTTTCTTTTTACTTAAATGATAAAGTCTAAAAATTATTGAAAAACATTATTTCTAATGGCTGTGTCTTCCTTTTGGAATCAGGACTTTTTGCTGATGTTTCTTGCTCATTTCTTTTTTCTTATTAATTTAAAGTGATAAAAACATTTTGTAAGGAATAGATAATCTCTATCAAAATATTGTGAGGCATTAACTTCGTAACACTGCTTAGAATGTTTGTCAGGATTTATTTCTCTGTATTTAACTGATTTCATGCTCCCTACTAGTCCTTGATAACTTGATTTCTTCATTCTTCTTTTACTATCTTGCTTCATTTTCTATTATTCTGGCATAGATCATCAATATCTGGACGAGTCAGATGTTAAGTTAACAAATTAACAAAGAGATATCAGGTTGCCAAGGGCATTGTGAGGAAAACAAGACAACTGATGTGATAAGGAATCTGGGAAATTCCCTTAGGTTGTTGGTCCAGAAGGCCAAGCTGCAACCTGGGGTCCAAATATCAAATGAGTCTGGCCTCAGGAATCTCTGTACCTCCTATAGAGAGAACGGGAATGCACGTGCTCCCAGGGGAAGCAGCTAGGAGTGAGGCAGGAACCTAGGAAGCAGGGGCCAGACACTGAGCCCCATAAGCAGGCCCACCCCCTCCAGCTGTGGGACCCAGGCAGGAGGGAAAATGGAGACCCCTATGCCATAGGTCTAAAGAGCTAACCTTATAGATCAAAATCACTGGACTGTGTTGACTGGACTGGACTACATTCTCTCTCTTCTGCCTAGACAAATATGCGTTCACAAAGGCAAGATTTTAAAATACCCATCAAACGATAAGATTTGGATGACTAAATGTTAGCAAATGATTCAAGATGACTGATTTTTCTTTATTACTGCTTATTTTTGGATGTTCTGTAAATGGGTCAGTGATCGTGTATTCATAAGAAGAAAAACACTCATAATTTATAGAAACAATTGCTCCTTAGATTTTATTTTTCTTGCTTTCATTTTAGCAAAATCACAAATTAAGCTTCAATAAATAACAGTCTATAACATATTTTATTGACTGCAATGATCTAAAGGATTAAAAAATAAAATTTAACTGTGTTCGAAGTGTACAAAACTTAAATGCGTCACCAAAAATGCAAGTCAAGGCAAATCAGAAAAGTTGAAAAATGTTTAAATATATTTTCAAAAATAGTTGTTTTTCTAAAATATTCAAAAAAAATTAAAAACATAAAAAAATAAAATATTCAAAACTATGTATTATACTAAAAGGGAAATACTAATTATAAAACATGTATGTCAAAATTATTTATTTTAAAATTTTAATTATGTTTTATATAAATATAAAGTTATGTTCATTTTAGTTTTTATATGTCTATATTATATTTTATAAATGTCATGCATTGCTGGTATTCAGTGTTGAACAGTTGTGAGGGTAGAGTTAGGATCACACTTCATGCATTTTATATCTAGACCAACTTATATTTAAATTTAAGACAAAAATGAATGTTTTAATATTACCGAATGTTTCTTGACTTCCATGCACCACTGTTGAATACAATGTGATAAATTGTGAGTACCTTTGGAACCACAAATAAGAACATGAAGAAAAGTAAGAAAATGGACACTTAGCATTTTGGGGAAATAATATTTTATTACATAGGTGTCTACCACATCTGTATTGTCTTAGAGGAAGGATTTGACAGGATAATTACTATACCTAATTATATCTAAAGCATTCAAATCCTCTCTGGCTCCCAAAGAAATGTCAATTTTTGATGCTGGTGACACAACCTATGGACCTTTGTATCACTTGGACAAAAAGTAGCCTTTGTTTTGAGAACAAAGGTCAACAGATGTTGAGAAGTGTTTCTTTGGGCCTGAGTGTGGGTGGTCACAAGAGTAGATGCTCAGGGTTACAGGCTGTGTGAGGGGCTGGCAAATTTTTCTGTAAAGTGCCAAATATTTTTGGCTTTCCGAGCCATACAATTTGTAACAGATAGCCAGCAAAAGGAGCTTTAGGCAACTGGTAAATGAATGGACGTGGCTGTGTTCTAATAAAGCTTTATTGACAAAATCAGGCAGGCTGGATTTGGCCATTGAACTGTGGTCTGCTGCCCACCCCCTGCCCCCCACGAAGTGCCATCACTGAACTCCAGATCCAAGTGACAGAGGCACCCGTGTGTTCGTTAATAAATGAATCATGGGTGTGTTTTTGATCTGCTGAATGGTGGGGCCCAGGGCAGAGGCCCACTTCCTAGTTCTAAGGGAAGCTCTTGAGTAGGACAGGGTAAGGAGTTTAGAGTTTATTCTCGGTGGAATAAAGAGCAAGTTGCACATGTTCCACAGGAATACGTTGTAATCTTATTTATGTTTCGAAAAGATCCCCTTGACTGCTGTTTGGAGAATGAATGAAGTACTGTGAAAACACAGAAAGAAAAAAGAGATTAGTCCTTCCAGGGGAAATCAATAAATGCTTTACAGAGCAGATGACGTTTGATCTGGGTCGCAAAAGGCGTCTTGGATTTTGCCAGACGTTGAGGCAGGGAGAGGCAAGTCAGGCAGAGGGAAAAAATGTGTGTGAAAGCAAAGACTCCAAAAGGACTCAGCATATATTGGAGATGATGCAAAAAATCCAAGTGAGTAGAAAAACACATGTGTGAGACAGGAGCTAGGCTGAAAAACTAGGTTGGATCCTTGTGTGCTGCAAATGGGTCATTGAACTGTGAGAAACAAATGTGGAACTGGCCAAGTCTTAAGTGGGTAAGGTCAGGTTTTATTTTTAGGTAGAAAATTGGGACTGTAGTGTGGATATTGGACTGGAGTAGAGGGAAACTGTCACCTGCTTGTGCAGTAATCCAAGTAGAAGGTGAAGAGAACCAAAAATGAAGGCTGGACCTTGGGGACAGACAAGGAAGCTAGTTTCAGAAGATACTTTGGAAGTAACACTGATGGGATTCGGGGATTGGTTTTATGGTGGGGATAAGTTAAAAGGAGGGATGACTCTGATAATGACCTAGGGAATGTAGAAGGAGGGCCACCTCGATTTGTGGTGAGAGGAGGAGTGGACGAGGAGGGGAGAAGCAAAGTGACTTATGGTTTGGACACAGAAGTTGAACCGGGTTGGGACATTCAGGTGCAGAGTCTAGCAGGATGCTGAAGGCGAGGGATGTAGAAGTATTGGGGAATCAGTAGAGAGCAGGAGATTAATGAAATGGACACTTTCTAATCCTGGAAGTAACTCTGCAGCGCAGTATGCTTTGTCCATTATTTTACAAGGGAAATGGCCAAGCAGAGGTGTATGAACCTCTCCCTCACATTACCAAATGGCTTGTGTTTAGTTACGTATACATGTATAGTCTCTAATTGATGTCCATTATAAAAGGGGTGCTAAAACACCAGGAAAGAAAATCTCGAAATACTGATATTTTAATTTATTTTTGTAAGGAAATTATTAGTATATCTCCTACCAGAAAAGTACGGTCAGAAGTTTCAGCCTTGGGCTTCCCTGGTGGCTCAGTGGTTGAGAGTCTGCCTGCCGATGCAGGGGACACGGGTTCGTGCCCCGGTCCGGGAAGATCCCACCTGCCGCGGAGCGGCTGGGCCCGTGAGCCATGGCCGCTGAGCCTGTGCATCCGGAGCCTGTGCTCCACAACGGGAGAGGCCACAACAGTGAGAGGCCCGCGTACCGCAAAAAAGTTTCAGCCTTTTAATATCATGGTTAACTTTTATTTCTCAAAATGTAATCTTACTCCTTAAGCTTCATTTTAAAAAAAGAACTCAGTAGTGTCTTGCATAAGTGACAACAGATTGGTTTTTCCTTCTTTACATTTAGTCTATTCTGTCTTGCCTTGTTCCTAAGGATGGTGTGAAAACCATGAGGAAATGTCCATAACTGTGGAGACATACATATCCGCCATTAGATAAATGTTGCCCACATGCCAGCTGTCTAAAGGAATTTGAGCACTGACAGCTTCATTCATTCACATAAAACTTGTTGAGTGAGTTCTATCTGCCAGTACTGTGTTAAGTGTTGAGCCTCTATTCTCATGCAACTGGCAATCTAGTAAAAACAAAGGAGATGACCTATAAAGAAAGTAGAACCGAAATTCTATTTACTTTTGTATGTAATGATGTAATCACTGAATACGTCATGGTAGGGGAGAATCTGTAAAGTGACATAACTAAGATCAGGATTCCCAAGTATAATTTTTTAAAGTGGATCCTTTCAGTCTCTTTCCCTGTAATATACTCTGACTGTCGCCTATAAGGAAAACTGGTAGAAAGAGTATAAACTTTTGAGTCAGATATATGAATCCGCTTCCAAATCCCAGCTCTGCAAATTAGGAGTTCTAGGCCATTTGTATGTGTCGCTTAACTTCTCTGAAGTTTTTTCTCTGAGAGATGAATATCTGTCCCTGGGTTTTTATGAGGATTAAATGATGTAACACTTATAAAGCATTGATCATATCTGACACTTAGAAGTGCTAGAATAAGTATTGGTTCATGGTGGGGAAACTTCACTAAGCACTGCAGGGTCTTTATGGGTCTCCGTTAAACTTAGTTCAACCTAATACATTTATTGTGTTTTGAATTGATGACCTTATTTTCTACACTTATTTGCCTGGGGTGGCAGGCAGTTTCTTCTTATGTGCCAAGTGAGATTGCCTGGTTTAGGAGTGTTTTCAGGCAATCTCTTTCTCAGAGGGAAAGAATGGTGCCTGCTTGGGCAAGGGATAGAAAAATGGAGGATTTTATATCTCTGATTTGGCAGTTAATCTTGGACAATCTGTGACATTTGTTATAGAATAATTTTTCTTTTAGTGGATGTATGTTTTTATTACCTCAATTAAGTTATAAACGGTTAACAAATGAAGACTCTGTCCTATTTGCATAATCTAGTACACAATCGGTATCTAACAAGAATTTGTTGATTAATTTCTTCTATTGGTGTGAGGTAGAATGTGTTAAAACAACATAAAATTCATAATCCCTTACCTCAAAGGAAGGAAGATATATTTCAAAATTAAGATTTAAAAAAATTTTAGATGTCTATCATATTGTATCTATATAATATCGTGTACTATTGTATATATAGTGTATCACGTACTGTCTATAACCACTGGGCTCTGGGCAGCACCTCAGCACTTTAATATATCTGCAGGAGACTATGACTGTTTATACCAAGTGGGATAAATAAGAGCTGCAAAGACCAACATATCTGTTCGGGTCAGGTTTCGCCACCAAATGTGTTCAAATAAACTTTTGGTTTTCAAATATTTTAGGGTTTTGATGGTAGATATGGGATTGTGAAACTTCTGGAAAGATATAGGATGATCCTGACAGGTATGATTCTGGTGTTTACATATGTATATACCACATCCACTTTCTGAAAATCAATGTCTTGAAAGCTATTTTTTGTTTGCTTTTTGTTGTATAAAATCAAGCAGAGGTTAAGATTTCTAATATGAGACCAGAGTTTTTCCATCCAAATAGTTTAACAGAAAGTAAAAAAGCAAGCATCAAAATGCTAGACTTTCTTGAAAGTATTGTCAATCAGAATAAGAGTTACTTGAAAATACTTAATTTCACAGGTTGTTGGATGAAACTGTCATCATCTAAAATATCACTGTGGAGACACTAGGTGTCTTTATTTGCTACTAACTAAATTTGGTTTTAAATAATCATCCACTTTTAAGAGGACCAGGTATCTATTGATAAAAGATTTGAACCAGGTTTTGATTTGAAAATTTTCAAATTACTCTGAAATGAACCTTAAAGAGAAGCATTTAGTATAATATATTTTGGAAAAGATATCATAATGATATGTTGGTTACAAATTAATTCATTTAATTTCCCAATCAGTGTATAATGCTTTAACTCTTAAAATGAAGAATAGCTATAGATGCATTTATCAACTAATTTAATTTCCCAATCCCCATGATCAGTCAGAACATCAATTTATTTCTAAGATGGGTATGGGTATATTGATGGCTTTCAGTTACTGGATGTCTATACTGAGCTAGGTGTAGCTACACTTTCTGCAAGTTCTACAGTGATCTGTAAAAGTCAGTGGTTATGGTGATAGAGGATGTGAGGACAATGACGTGTGGTTCCAAAGCTACATGGTTTTCTTTCTTTGCTTATGAGAATTTCCCTCAACTCCCAAGGTAGTTTGATGTATAAGATCTAGAAAGCCTTTAATTTTATGAGTTTATTAATCTATTGACTTATACTGGCTCCTGAAGCAGAAGGAAGTACAGGTATTTGACAGGCATTTCTTGTTTATTTTCATCTTAAAATGTTTGAATCATCCACACTTGGCCTTGAAAGGAAATAAACTCCCTTAGACTTTGCCTTTGTATTTCCATTTGTTTTTAAAGCTTTTAAAACTGGAAAACAGAACACCAAGTTCCAGGAGCATGTTGCTGAGACAACCTCGATGTATTTAGCTTGCTAGGAGAGCTGATGTAACAAAGTACCACAAACTGGGGGCCTTCAACAACAGAAATCTATTGTCTCCCAGTTCCGGAGGTTGGAAGTTCAAGATCAGTGTGTCAGCTGGGCTGATTCCTTCTGAGTCCACAAGGGAGAATCTGTCCAATGCCTCTCCCCCAGCTTCTGGTGGTTTGTGTCAATCTGCAGTTTTCCTTGACTTACAGATGCCTCTCCCCATCTCTCCCTTCATGTTCACGAGGTGTTCTTCCTACATGTGTATCTGTATTCAAATTTCTACTTTCTGTAAGGACATTGGTGTCTGATGTCTGAGGAGGGGCCCACCCTCCTCTAATATGACTTCATCTTAAGTAATTACATCTACAACAACCCAATTTCCAACTAAGGTCACGTTCTGCAGTATTGTGGGTTAGGACCACAACATATGAATCTTGGGGGGACACAATTCAAACCATAACACTCAGGCAGGCAAACAATGGATACTTATGATGACTTGGAATTTAAAAAAATTATTCGCATCTTCTGTTTGGAACCTAGCAAATTATTAGAAGGCTCAAAATTATTAAACCCATCCAAACGAGAAAGAAGGGTTCACGGTGACAGTGAAGTTTTGTGAAAATCTGTTCCATCTGTTTGCTCTGTCCTGGAATAATGATTTTAGAGTCAATAAGAAATTGGATTCTCTGATTCATTTAGATGGAGAAAGAGCACATTTATTGATTCATGCCGTTCAAGTATGTGGAGGTAAAGGAAAGGGCATCAGATTGTGTAAGCCAAAGTTTGTGCCTTTTATTATAAATTATATATGGCCTGGGAGGATTTTCTGGCATGTTTGAGATTAATATCATCTCAAATTTGTATGGGTTGCATTTTTCTTCTACAATTTTCCTTTCATGTAGTTGACTGGGGTTCCTTTGACTATCAATAAGTTGTTTTCTCAGGAGACACAGGTTTTCGTTTTTTATTTTGTATCATAATTTTTTTTTAAATTTTTGCCTTTTCTTTGAATCCAACATCTTTCTCCTCCATTATCAGCTAAAAGACAGCAATGTCAAAGACTGCTGTTTTAGGGCAGGAAGGTTTTCAGATTTAAATAATTAATGTGACGTTATCTGAGGAATTAGATTTGGAATCCAGAGTAATGAATAAGAAAAACCTGCTTTTCCTCCAGAGCCGGTAAAGCAAAGGCCAATTAATATTACAAATGTGCCTTAGTGTAGACAACCTCAGTTCTGAAGTTGGACTTGAGCTCTGTCTACCATGGGTTTCCAATGGCCAAGGCCACTCATCCCTGGAAGCCTCTTCTTATTGGATTAGTTGCCAGATAACATGGGCAGCAGCCCCTTCTCACCCAGATGCTCACCACACAGTGTCCCCTTGGCTGCCCCCTACCTGCTTTAAGGTAGGGTCCAGGCAGGACAAGTCAGAGAAAGCATGTTCTGAATTTGGAATCAAAAGACTTGCAGAGGAGTTCAGTGTGACAATAGGAAAGTCACCGAACCTCTAAGCTTTAAATGATTCAACTCTAACACGGAGATTATAATCTATCTCAGAGTGATGGTGTGAGTGTAAAACCTGGGAAACCACATGGAAGATACAACAAAACAATGGTGGTTACCACACACTAATCTACAGAGTATCCAGTACTCTGCTAATTGTTTTGCACACATCCATTATCCCATTAGAATTTTCACAGCAGCTACACAGTGTACATATTTATTATTACCTTCCTTTGTCAGAAGAGAAAAATAAGATGGAATATTTTTCCTAAGAAAATAACAGCTTGTAAGTGGCAGAACCAGAGTGTGACATAAGAGCTTCACTTTTTCCCACTCTTCTGCACCATTAAACAGCTTGTGCTGGACCATTCTGCAGAAAAATAGAAAAAAATCTGATTATATCAGCCTAGAGTACATCATTTCATGGACTAGAAACTCTCTTAATCTCTTTTGTGTAAACTTTTGTTAAAAAGAAAAACTTCGTTATCAGTTGCTTCTTCTTTTAATAGCCAAGATGATACACCAAGCTTAAGAAAGTCTCACTACAAAGGAATGTGCACCGGACCAACTAAAGGGATCCATTCTCTTTTTTAAAATAAAAATATGTTTTGCTGACAAAAATACACATAAAGATGCAGATGTTTAAAATATTTCAACTCTTAGCCTATGCTTAATAGGCTAATGATTTTTTAAAAAATAAGTATCTCTAAATATCTCTCAAGAGATGAAATGATTACCATAAGAATCTTTCAGGTTTGCATTATTATCTGAAGTATTCCTAAAGCAAACCAAAAATTTGAAATGACAAGATACATGCCTCTGTGTGTGTGCATGTGTGTATGTGAAAGGGGGTTATGAACTGGTTAATTTTAATAAAACAAAAATAATCTTTGGATGAGATTTTATGATATGTACATGTATTTTATCACTAAAGTTTCTGACTTAAATGCCATTCTCATTTAGGCTACACACAAGAAGAATATATAATATTTACTTGCTTTGATATGTGGGTTTTGCATTCTAAATATAGCTCTTTAATTCATATCCAGAGTTGCATGTGTCTGGCTCTTTGAATGCTAAAAAGTAACACACTCTTAATAGTTTTATGCTAAAGTGTAACACTAACCGAACACCTCACGAAAAGCTACATTTGATGGTTTTGTGGCCCAATTAATACATTTTTTTCAAATTAAATATGACAGTGGTGGCCATGGAGAGACCTGAACTAGTGGGGTAGTAGCAATGTTTATTCTGAACTAATTTATGGATGTGGAAATCATACTTTCAGTCTAGCAAATCCATGCACTTACATTTTCTTTCTTAATCCTCACCTTCTGAAGGTAAAAAAGAAATTAAGGCTTTCTGTCTATTGACACAGTGTTGTGCTTTTCCACGATTATCTGAAGATGAGATAAAATAATTTTAATAAACCTTTTCAAGATATTCCACCCTCTATTGGATAGCAAAAAAGCACTTGTAATTTGTTAATTGCGTCATTTGAGGGAGGGCTAGGGAAAGCAATATGGTAGTTTAACACAACAGTGAGCTGAACTGTCTAATAAAACTTGGTGACTAAGACTCCAAATGTAAGTAAGCCTGAGCATCTCTGCTCACTTGTCATCTTTGCTGCATTATCAGACTCCTGCTGTTTGTGCTTCTTCATAGTTAATTCATGTTGCTGTAAAATAATAATAACTTGTAAGAGCTGTTATACTAGTGTTCTTTATATTAATAAAACTCAAAAATATTTCCTGGAAATATGCATTGATTTTTCCCAGCCATTATGGATGGGCAAATTTATTTGTTTGCGGGTACATGTAAACATCATCCATCTATGTTTATAATTCTTTTTTTATCAAAGTATCTTTTTGCACATTAATAATCTTATTCTGAATATCTTCCTGGAAATCTGTTAGAGACTAGAGAGAAGCTTTGGAAGAAGGAGTTAGGAGTTGGGTAACTGGACAGCCAGGGTGTCTTGATTGGGGTAAGGGTAAAAGGCACCTCTTTGCTTCTTGCGAGTGGAGTGGGGTTTAGAGAGGTGACATCAACAGATCAACAGAGACCCTTGATGGGAAGGGACAAGACTGTGGTGACTTGGTGATGACTTGGTGATCAATCTTGTGAGGACACATTGGAGAGGAACCTGGGTGCTCATCGTCTTGCCCTGCTTGCCCTCAGTATGATTTTCAGACTCTGGACACTGCTGCACGAATGACCTTCTTCATGCTGTCGTAGCCTCCACGTAGCCGCCAGGCAGGCCAGCCTAGAGCTCAAGGAACAGAGCTTTACAGGCCACATTCAGATGCTTGAGTCGCAGTTTATTTGCTCAATTTAAGACATGCAACCAGAATCAAGGGGAAGGAGAGGTACACATCGCGCTCCTCTAAATGGCATCAGGGATCAGAATGAGAACTTTCCAGACACACAAACTTTGCAGTTATTCCTTTCAGGAGGTCCCTACGAACAGGATAATGTGTTCTATATCCCATCACCCTGCCCCTGCATGCTGCTTTCCATTCTTTTCTAGATTGTTAAGAAATTTTCATGGTAGACATCACAGCTCTGCATAGAAATCCACATCAGAAAACTGAGTTGTGCTGATGGCTTCTGTGTATCTCAACCAAGTCCTCCTATCTCAGTCTTTTGTGCCCCTCTGCATATTTTCATCACCCTTTACGGAATTCTAAAATCTTAATGTTTATGGAAGAGATCAAGCATTCCTGTTTCCGGCATCCTGTGAGAACTGAAACGTCTGTGTGACAGCCTCTCTTTCATCTGTACAGCAGTTTTCCCTTAATCATTCCTAAAGGATGTCTATTTAGCTGTCGTTGTGACATCCTCAGTCTACCTGTGTGCTCACTCAGGGTCTTGATTGGAAGCATCTGAGATGCTTCTTGGACCTTCATCTTCCAGCGTCCATTGTAACTACTTGGACTGAGCATCAGAACTATCAGACGAGCAAAAGCCAATAGATAACCTCAGACTCTGAGGTCAACTTAACTGACACGGATGTGGAAAGTTTACAGTGAGGTTACAGCCACGTACTTTGGGCACTGTTGCTGTTCTCTGCTTGTGCAAGCATGATGACAAGAAGACATCCCTGTTTGGAGGCCATGGTGGGGAGTCAGAGCACATCAGTGACATTTCTCCAGTAGATGTGGACTACTTTGCTTGACATATTTCATCAGTATTTTCATTAAACCTTAAGTGGTCTGCATTTTTCTGGTCAGATAATGTGTTTGGGATTTAGTATGGGGTTTGAGAGAGGTGTAGGGTCTAACAGTGCATTTCTTCCCTCTTCTTGGATGGTGGCGAGTCATCTGAGGTCCCAATCTCCCCCTAAAAGTGCCTGTGCAACCATGACGTAGCCTTGAGAGATCGTGGGTTTGGAAATGATTAATGTCATAGTCCATTTTAGGGCAGCTCTTTCCAAACTGGGTTTAACTCAATGCTTCAGAGCATCCCCGTGTGACTGGAAAGTGACACAAAATTTGGTACATATGCTTTTTTTTTTTTTTTAAAGAAGAGGAGTATTTGCTTTCATTCCTTTCTCAGCAGACTCTATGATCTGGAAAACAATTACCACTGGATGATGAAGGTGTAGCCCAGGTTTTCATGGACTATTATAAATTTATTGACACATTTCCTTCTTCCTCAAAATAGAGCATTCATCTAATTTACTTACCAAAGGCAGCTTTCATAGTTTTGATCTCTTTTTGCAGTTGGGGGGAACAGCACACGGAGGGTAATTAGCAGTTAGAGAAGAGTCAGTCGGTCAGGAAGAGAAGGCTACCTGTGAAAGTGGAGAATCCAGTTAGAAAGAGCCTGCAGTTGCAGCGCCTGTGGAGCCACAAGCGGTATCAGTGGGCCATCCTGATCCCAGCCCCAGGAGACACTCAGAGGGGGAAGTACAGTTGCTCTGCAGGTCCCCCCTGTACAAATGGGTTTCAAGATCAATTAACACAGCTGGCCGGAGCCATTTGGCCTTGAATTTAGACTTTACCATCCCGATGTTATTTCTGTGCAGCCCACTCATAGCATCCCAGGGTCAAAGCTTAATAGAACTTGAAACTGTAAACCTGGAGATCCTTCTGATTGCCACTTGTACAAGTACAATGCAGCAGCAGCGACCATAGCCTAGCAGCTGGGTTACATCCGGAAACTGCAGTGACATCGCCAAAACATGTCAGTTAAGCTATCCTTAGCGTCTGAGATAAACTGAAATGAGACCCGAAAAGGTGAAATGAGATGCTTAAGGTTAACCACTCAAACAGGAGAACAGGAAGAGAAGCCAGGTTTCTGAGTTCCTCATCCAGTGTCACAGTTCTCATGTGGGCCATTCTTGGTCGGTCTTCACTTGTATCCTGCTGTGTTTTCTTTTCTGGCCTTATTGGAAAAGCATCTCAAACTGCATGTGTCAAACTGCCTTCCCTCTCTTTTTAATTTCTCCCCCAACCCTGCTTTTAGAGTTCTAAGACCTTCATCTTCACTCCACAGTCTTATTACTTTAGGGAAAAAAATGCCCCACTTTCAACACACTATGAAGTATTTGCCCTTTTAAAAAGAAACCTGTTGTTCAGAATTTTAGCCTTGGCATTTAGCAAAGCGCCTAATACAATGGAATAAAGTAGAATACACAATGTCTACTTTATATCAGACACTTTGCTAAATGAATAAGTGAAACGTGTCGCTTGAATGTTATTCAACAACTGTGATTTGATGCAACCAGGCACAGAGGGAAGAATACGTAATCTAAGTGGTTAGAGTGACTCAAACACAATAATCCTTGCAGGAAAGGCCTGAAAACAACAAAGAGCACTGAGATCTCAGGTTCACCTTCGGCACATCACTCTCCTTATCTGGATTGCATTTTTATTTTATAAAAGAAGTAAATATCAACCGTATTGTCCCACAAGGCCATTGTTAGGATCACATATATATGAATGAACTTCATAAGAACAATATAAGTAGAAAGCATTTATTATTTCTTCTTATCAACACAAAGCTATTTGCTAGAATGCAAAGGTAGATACAACTCAGTCTGTCTCATACAGGAGATCGTGTTTTTCTCCTCTTCCTTTCCTCTGTCTGGTAAACTCATATTCTTTAGACCAGTGATTCTCCTCTGGGGGAACATTTAGTGAAAATGTCTGAAGACATTTTGGGTTGTCACACTGTGGGTTTGCTACTGACATCTACTGGGTAGAGGTGAGGGATGACAATAAACATTCTACAATATACAAGACAGCCCCCTGTGACCAACAGTTATCCAGCCCAAAATGTCAATCATGCTGAGGGTGAGATGCCTGCTTTTGTTTGAATAAAATTTTATCAAGTGTCTCTTAAGCCACAGGAAATATTAGTTCTCTGCTTTTGATATTCTCCTGAGAATATACAAAATATATATCAGCAAGCATATCACTAATATTATGAGTTAATCTCCCCATTTGACTGAGTTCTGTGAGGGCAGAGAGGTATATATATATATATATACTTTTTCATATTCTTTTCCATTATGGTTTACTACAGGATATTGAATATAGTTCCCTGTGCTCTACAGAAGGACCTTGTTGTTTATCTATTTTATATATAATAGTTTGTATCCGCTAATCCCAAACTTCTAATTTATCCCTCCCCCCACTTTCCTTTTTGGTGACCATAAGTCTGTTCTCTATGTCTGTGAGTCTGTTTCTGTTTCGTAAATAAGTTCTTTTGTATCATATTTTATATTCCACATATAAGTGATATCGTGGTGTTTGTCTTTCTCTGTTTGACTTACTTCACTTAGTATGATAATCTTTAGGTCTATCTATGTTGCTGCCAGCGGCATTATTTCATTCTTTTTTATGACTGAGTAATAGTCCATTGTATATATATATACCACATCTTCTTTATCCATTCATCTGTCAATAGACATTTAGGTTGCTTCCATGTCTTGGGTGTTGTGAATAATGCTGCTATGAACACTGGGGTGCAGGTATCTTTTAGAAATAGAGTTTTCTCCGGATATATGCCCAGGAGTGGGATTGCGGGATCATATGGTAACTCTATTTTTAGTTTTTTAAGGAACCTTCATACTGTTTTCCATAGTGGCTACACCAGTTTACATTCACATCAACAGTGTAGGAGGGTTGCTTTTTCTCCACATGAGAGGTTTTTTAAAAAATGTTTTTGTTTATCATGATACTTCATACATTCTGGACACAGTATTCATTCATGTATTTGTTCATTCATTTTAGACCTTTTTTTAAGCATCACTATATGTCAAGCCCTCTTCTAGATTCTGGGGATATATATCTGGATAGGCAGGACAAAAATCCTTGTCCTGTTGGAATCTATTCTAGTAGGTGTAGACTACTTATTAAGAAATGTGCCAGAGTTAGTAATAAGTGTGAGAATAGACAAGGTCACAAAGAAACAATGATGTTGACTTTCTAAATTCGCTGAGTTAGACTGCAGTTAACTAAAGAGTGAGAGAGACACGAGCAAGTTGCACTAATTCGCTGGCAATGAGATGAGTTAGCACACGTTTCCTAGTTCAGTGGTTTACTAAATAATGCCGTACTTTCCCTTGCATTCCATGTTTGCTGTCCTGCAGACGTGAGCTGCGTCATCATCATCCTTTACTCCACACATGGACACTGGTAGTGTGTGAACCAGAACTCCTATGTGAAAATTAATTCTGTGTTTTAGAAAAATATTTTATGCAAAAGGGAATGACTAATGAAGAGAAGTTTTCGTTTCTTGGGTACGTTCATTTTTATCATAAATTTTGTTGTATCGGATATCGAGGTAAGTTTCCCTAGTTGAGCTTTGTCTGGTCTCTCAGGGTGCAAAGATGTGTACCCTCCAGTGATAAGACTTCAGAAGAAATGGGAAGGAAATGAGAGGCTTTCATTTTGTATGCTGATGAAAGGTTAGAACATCATGCAGGAAGCCAGAGTCTGAAGGAACTTTCTCTTAGTTTACTAAGAGGAGGAGCTACTTACCTCTAAATACAAGATAAAGGAGGTTATAATGACTAGGATAGTCGCTGACCTTCAATCTTAAGGCAGAGCCAGCTAACTCACAGCCCTCATGAAATTAATCAGAGTGTAAATTAATAAAATGAAGAGCCAGTGAATCTCACAGAAACAGTATACAGGAGCTATGATTTTCTCAGGTACATCTGGATTGATCACCCAGAAAGAAGATGAAGTAACCAAAATGCATTTTCTAGCTTTTCATTGATATGCCTCCATCAAAACTTATGAATTTTCAGGGAATTTGGGTCACAACTTAAGGAAACTTTTCAGTGGCCCAGGCATGGCTCTTCCAGAGAAGGTTAAACAGAATCGTTTCCATTTATGGAAGAGGTAGAAAGGCTTGGTAACCTCAGATTCCCTATGGTTTCTGCCTTTATGCTTAAAAACTCAGTGCTGACATACACAGCCAAGCGGTGGCACTATGTCTAAATTGCAGGAGCAACTTCCAAAGCAACTTCTAATGTCACAGGGATAAGACAGTAGAGAATCCATGATGGTTCTGGGTTCCTCCTGGGAGGAGAATAGGAGGAAGGGTCTAGAAGAGGGAGGCCTCTCACTACTATACCCACTAAGCCCACAGACACAGAGCTCCCTGCCTGTGGGCTGGAACTCTGGGGGCTGGGGACCCACAATCTGTTTTAACAAAACCTCCAGGTGACCTCTGATGTTCTCTCAAGTTCACGGATCACTGATATACACTAACGCTGGCCAAAGAAGATGTTAGTCCTGAAAGTGTGAATAAATTAATGAAGTAATAGGTGTCACCCTTGGTGATCGCTGACTCAGTAGGGCTGCCTTAAGGACTGGAAATTAGCATCCTCACATCTGCCAGGAGATGCTACTTCTACTGGCCTGGCGATCACTCTTTGAGAAGGATAACTATTTAGTCTATCCTTGTTTGTTTGGTTTTTTTAACGTTGTAAATACCAGGGTGAAAAAGTTTAAATGAACATAAAAGAGTTCAGATGAAGATTCCATGTAAAATACATTATATTGATGGAAAGAGAAATGACTTGTAAATTTAAAGCAATGTTTATAAAGACATTATAATCAGACTTCTGCTAATGTAATATTTTGAAAAAATCACTTTATTTCTTAAGAAGAAGTATTAATAAATTAGAATAAATATACATTTCACTTAATCATTTGGAGATATAGTATTAAAAATTTCACACTGGATTAAAATATGTTGCCTTTGCTTTATAAATGACATAAGAAGGCCTTTCAGTCACTTCCATTCAAGGGTGCAAAACTAGTGCACATACCAAATAGAGTCAACTAAATATTAATAGGATAAAGAATAAATCAAATTAAGAAGAAATCACTTGTATGCTGGGAATACACCAAGTTCCTACTCAGTAAATTTGTTGAACACAAGTTATCCATGATGAATGAAATGAAAATTTATAGTTCACATTGTAATAATCCAGAACTTAAAACATCCAGGAAATTAGAGTTAGGAAAAATGGCTAGTATAACTGTTCTCAACTGCCCACTGGTAAATGCCCTTCATAGGGATTTTTCCAGTTTTTTGCATGACCTAGGAGCAGGGCTTCAGTCAATGTGCTGTACTTTTGTATGTGTAATTATAGTGTAGAGCAACTTAATGGTTCATTGAAATGGCTGTGCTTACTAAAACATATAATCTTAAACAAACTGTTACCCTAAGTAATATTATTTATTTTCCATTTTGGAATAAAAGAAGTTAGGAAAGTTTTAATGGTGGTTGGCCTAAACCCATTGGTATTTGGCTTTAGAATGAATTTATGGACATACAGTTCAACACGGGTATTTCTGAACTTGAATATTACAGTATTTTTTGGGAAATAATGAAGGTGTACTGTGGATCCCCAGCCTAAAAGTTTTTAATTGGCTTCTCAGTCATCTTTCTAGCTCTAGAGTCTTTCTAGCTTCCATACCCCACTCTTCTTAGACCAGTGCAGAAAATCACTTTTACTCATATTTCTGCATCATTCGTATTATCTTTTTTTTTTTTTTTTTTTTTTTTGTGGTACGCGGGCCTCTCACTGTTGCGGCCTCTCCCGTTGCGGAGCACAGGCTCCGGACGCGCAGGCTCGGCGGCCATGGCTCACAGGCCCAGCCGCTCCGCGGCATGTGGGATCCTCCCGGACCGGGGCACGAACCCGTGTACCCTGCATTGGCAGGCAGACTCTCAACCACTGCGCCACCAGGGAAGCCCTCGTATTATCTTTTTTTACTGCTTGGTTGCTTGTTCATACTGCAGGTATAACATGGAGGAACAGCAAATGTTTGGTATAAAAGAAGAGATCTTTATCCTGGTTAGGGAGTTACTTGCTCTTCAGTGGATGAACAGGAGTGTGCATCAAACACTGAGGACATGAATGCATCACTAAACTCAACTCGTTGGATATTGTTTTGTCATGTGGTTGATGTGCAACTGATTTGCTTTAATTTTTATTTCTTTAGTTAGTTTTTTGTAGCCATTTTGGAACAAGTCTTTATTCTAAATCAATTTACCAAACTACTGACTTTTGACAAACAGAGAATCTGGCATGCACTAGGCACTTCTCCCGTGTTAGAAGTGGTAGTTGTCTTTGTCTGACTTACTTCACTTAGGATGATGATCTCTAGGTCCATCCATGTTGCTGCAAATGGCATTATTTCATTCTTTTTATGGATGAGTAATATGATATCACTTATATATGGAATCTAAAAAAAGTGATACAAATGAAATTATTTACAAAACAGAAATAAACTCTCTGGAATGGAAAACAAACTTATAGTCACCAAAGGGGAAAGGAGGAGGGGGAAAAATAAATTAGGAGTTTGGGATTGAGATACACATGACTATATATAAAATAGATAAAGAACAAGGACCTACTCTATAGCACAGGGAACTATGTCCAATATCTTCTAATTACCTATAGTGGAAAACAATCTGAAAAAGAATATATATATATATTATATATATACAAAATATATGTATATAAAACTGAATCACTTTGCCGTACACCTGAAACATTGTAAATCAACTATACTTCAATTTAAAGAAAGAAAAAAATACACACTTTCAAAACAAAAAGTTGTAGACATTACTATGATCTTTCCTCCATTCCATTACTTTTTCCTATTTCTTGATTAATGCTCTCTCTTCACCTTCTCCCTTTTTAAATTTCAGGATAGATTTCTTTAGGAAGTTACAGTTTTGAACATTTGGGGATGAGGTTTTAAAGCACTTTACTCCTTTAACAAATAATGCTTAACTAAATATCTCATCTATTATGACTAAAAGCAAAGATATCCATGTCCTAATCCCTGGAACCTGTGGACCTGTGCATGTGTTACCTCCCATGGCAAAAGGGACTTTGCAGAGGTAATTAAGTGAAGGGCTTGGATATAGAGAGATTATCCTGGATTATCCAGGTGGCTCAGTCTAATCACATGGGTCTTTACAAGTGGATAACCTTCCCTGCCTGTGGTCAGAGGGGGAAGTGTGACTTTGGAAGAAGGGCACGGAGAGATGTGATGTTTCTGATTTTGAAGATGGAGGAAGAAGGCAGGAGACAAAGCATGCGGGCGGCCACGAGAGGCGGGAAGGGCAATGAACAGACTCTTCTCGAGCCTTCGGACAGCAATGTAGGCACAGCACTGCCTACATCAAGATTTTAGCCCAGTGAGACCTGCGGCAGACTTCAGACTTATAGAGCTGTGAGATAATAAATTCGTGTTGCTTTAAGCCACTAAGTTTGTGGTAATTTGTTACAGCAAAAACAGGAACTTAGTGCAATAGAGTAAGACTGTGAGATATACTTTAATAACGAAAACTAGTAAAGAGTTACAGAGTCTTTGTTTTGATCCACAATAATAGTTAATCACCAATAAACTCTTGAGCCCAACACGTGGTTTTTCCCAAACGCTTCCTGGCCAGCAGGGTCACCCACCTGGGTGCAGAGTGTGTAGAATTCAGACAGTAGACTCTTCTGGAAACTTGCTCTTCTGTGTATTTCGCTGTGGTCTCTTTCAGATTTTATGATTGGTAAGAGGGCAAGATGTCTCCTTTTCTTCCTCAGTCTCATCTTTGCAAGATTATGAAAATATAAAAGCAAACATTAGCATTTTTTTCTTTTTCCAAATTAATATTCTTCATTGCTCTCAACTGTCTTTGTGACCTAGAATTCTGCATTTCTCATAAACTAAATATAGAAGTCCATAACTTTTGAGGTGGACCATTTCTAAAGTCTTCATGGAATTTGTTATAATATTGCTTCTGTTTTCTGTTTTGGTTTTTTGGCTGCGAGGCATGTGGGATCTTAGCCCCCTGACCAGGGATTGAACTCACACCCCCTACATTGGAAGGTGAAGTCTTCACTACGGGACCACCAGGGAAGTCCCAGAAGTCCATAACTTTGATCCTAGGTGCAATGTGTGTGTGTGTTTTTTTTTTTTAAAGGCTTGGCTATTTGTTTATTTATTTATTTATTTATGGCTGTGTTGGGTCTTCATTTCTGTGCGAGGGCTTTCTCTAGTTGTGGCAAGCGGGGGCCACTCTTCATCGCGGTGCGCGGGCCTCTCACTATTGCGGCCTCTCTTGTTGTGGAGCACAGGCTCCAGACGCGCAGGCTCAGTAGTTGTGGCTCACGGGCCTAGTTGCTCCGCGGCATGTGGGATCTTCCCAGACCAGGGCTCGAACCCGTGTCCCCTGCATTAGCAGGCAGATTCTCAACCACTGCACCACCAGGAAAGCCCTGCAATGTGTTTTTATACTTGTTTTTGCTCAGTATGGAATCACGAGAACCTAGTTTTCTTCTCTTTTTCTTCCCTCTCTTTGATCCAGTCTTTTAATTTCTTATTCTCTCCTTATCTCTCTAGGAATTTGTGATAAATTGCATACGTTATAATACAGCATCAGACAGTTCCACTAGTAGCATTGTAAGCTGTTGTTTTCAAAGCTTCTGCTTCTCACCCAATCAGCCTAGCCTGAACCTGAGTGGCTTCCCTTCCTCTGTCTTCAGGGGGGCTCTCAAGTAGTTAGAGGTAAACGGTGTGCCTCCCTTTGGTTACAGGGTCACAGTTCTGGGACATACCAGTAGCTTGGCATCTGATCATCATAAGGGCAGGAGGAGTATCATGCTTACCACATTCCTAGGGACATCTGTGAAATGGGTGTGCAGACTGGCTGTCACATCCCTGTTTCCCAAGAACTCATACCACATTCTTACCTTTTCTTAGAGCTCTCTGACTTTCCCCCCAGTCATTTTGGTGTTGAGACAGGTCATTTAATGGAAATATCTTTGAAAAGCATTGGCACTATACTTTGCCCAGTGGTTCTGAAACTAGTGAGTATCAGAATCACCTGAAGAGCTTGTTGAAACACATTTCTTGTGTCTGTAATGTCTAGAATAGTCTCTCTCCCTCTATTTGCCTACCTCTCACACCCCGGCCCTGGTTACAGCCTGGCAGCTGTTCCTCTTCTGCCCCTGTTAAAAATTAATCTTTCCACTCTCAATTTATAACATACAAGGTGTTTCCTCTGAACTTGATCTTCTCTCCCCCAGGCCATTCTTTCTGATTCATCTCCCCTTTCTGTGCTCTGATTTTTGCTTCCTCTATCTTTGTCTTGAGTGTCTCTTCCTAGAAATACAGACACAGAACTAGAGAGCTAGAAGGACCACTGGTGACTCTCAGGTCAGATGGTGCAAATGCCCACGTGTAGAGCAACTGCCTTTACACCCAAGGCACAGATAGGGAGTGGACTGTTCATCCTCTGATTCAACAGAAAGATCTTGGAGGGAAAGAACCTAAATAATTAAAAAGTGCTAAACAATGTTAAGATGTTAAGAAAGAATGTTAGCTTCTTTCTCTGTGAGATCGAGAGGGACTAAAAATAGCTCTGGCAGTGAGAAATTAAAGTCAGCAAGGCAAAGCATGGGGAAATGTTAGGTAAAGATTTAGGGGCCACGATTTGATTTATTGACCGTCCTGGGTCAGCCAGGGGGCCTGGTACAGTGACCCTAAGACCACTGGCTGTAAAATCATTAGCCTGTAGGGTAGCAGAGCCCAAGATGAGTCTAGTACAGAACTAAACAGGTCATTGCTGATGATTGTTAGAAAGTATTTCAGGACAGGAGAGATGGGGCAGGGATGAGAGACTCTTCCTGGAAGTTTCACATTTAAATAAAGCGACCTGGTTTCTTTGAACCTATCTTCATCCAGATGCATTGTAGCAAAAGAGAAATATATATGTAAAAAAATCACAGAAAGGAAGACATACATTCACCTCCACCTTCTCTTCCTGTGTCCAGATCAGAGTTCACTGTCAAATCTCCTTAGAACCTTAATTCTGACATGGATTTTTCTGACAGTCTCATTTATTGGGACATAGGGCTCTTTGAGGAGTACCCAGTTGTCTAACTCTCAGCTCGGGCAACAGAGAGCACCGCCTGGCCTCTCTGTGTTACTTCAAGCCTTTAGAATGCATCAAACAAGTGTTAGTAAAAGTTTTATTTTTAGGGGATAATGCACTGTAGGTGTAGCAATAGCACAGGAGATGGAGTTAGACACCCATGGTTCAAATCCTGGCCTTGGTACTTATGAGAACCTATTTCCATTATCTGTACGATGGAAAAATAATGATGAACTCAGAAAGTGACAAGGATTAAATGGGATACTATTTCTAAAGAGCTTAGTAGGTTCAGGCATGGATCTTAGTAGGTGCTCAGGGGTAATAGGTGCTTAGTAAGTGCTGTTCTTTCTTTGTAGCGCTATCTGTCATATCCATCATATAATGATCTCAACATCTCTCTGAAGAGCAGGACCAGGGCCATGGTGAGGCACATAGGTTGGGTGGTTCAAAAGCAGGGTTGTATCCTATTTTAATTAAAAATGTGATGTTTGGGCTTCCCTGGTGTCGCAGTGGTTGAGAGTCCACCTGCCGATGCAGGGGACACGGGTTCGTGCCCCGGTCCGGGAAGATCCCACATGCCACAGAGCAGCTGGGCCCGTGAGCCATGGCCGCTGAGCCTGCACGTCCGGAGCCTGTGCTTCGCAACAGGAGAGGCCACAACAGTGAGAGGCCCGCGTACCGCAAAAAAAAATGTGATGTTTTGTTCAGCCTGGATATTTCTGCATTAATATTTATTTTAAAATATTGTATTGAACTATTATTTTGATTTTGAGTTCTTTGGCACTCCCTTAAATTCTGTGCCTAAGACTAGTGCCTCACTTGCTGCATTCATTCTGGTCAGGGGGGTAAACAGGAGAATGATGCTCTCCTTATTTTGTAGATAGAGAGTCTAGATGCAGTGACTTTCGCTGCCACTAGCATCCTCTGTTTGTGTGAACAGCCGGCATTATTAAGGGGTTATCTCTACAAATCACCTGCCTCACAGCTACGCTTCTGACTCTTTAAGAGCCTTCTCATCCACTGGTCTCTCTCCAGCAGCCAGAAAACACTGTGACTCCATCAGAGGCTTCAGCTGACTCGTAATGTGATGACTCGTCACACTCTGCTGAGCCGGCTCCATCTCGCTCTGTCGGGTCCTGGAGTTCTGGGCTCCTGGTGGTACAGCCTCCAGGGATGCCAAGTTGTAGCCTCTGCATATTAACATTCTCTGCTTTTATATCTGCTGCTCCATTACACAGTCATCTCCTTTCCTGCTGTTAGAGAAAAGAGAGCATTGGTCCCAGAGAAAAGGGAGGCACAGCTGTTGAAATCAAGGGGAAAACAAAGCTTGCGTCTTCCTCTGATGTGAGAGCCTCACTGTTTTAGGTTTGTTCTCCAGAGATGCAGCATTTTGCTTTTCAGGCAGACGGCTATAGCACTGACACCCTGCAACATACAGACCCCACCTCCCCATTGAGTACATGTGCTGCAACATACAGACCCCACCTCCCCATTGAGTACATGTCCACAAGGTGTGGGGAAGTAGAGCTGATAAGAAGTGTGGGTTCAAATGCATTGTTTTACAACTGCGAAATTGTTTCAGTGTCTGTGCTTTGCTTAAACCAAATGATTCTTTGCATATAGGCTTTAAAATTAACATAAATGCCTTAGACCAGTAGGAGTTCTTGCTGAAGAGACATTGCATCCTAATGCAGCCTAGTGCCAGGCCCTCCTCCGTTTCTTGAGTGTCTATTTAAGCCCAAGTAGCTCAGATCTTGTCCCAAAAGGGCTTTAAAAATCAAGTAATGTGACACTGAGGTAACAAGCCTAAGTATATAAGCCCTTTGTGTGTGTGTGTGTGTGTGTGTGTGTGTGTTGAAATATTGATTTGGATGGGTCTGTTAAACTGAGTATTCTGTTAAAATATAGAACGTTCCTCTTTTCTCCCAGGATTTGGTCCAGCCTGAACATTTTCTTTCTCAGTGCCCCACTAACCAGTCATTTCTTCATGCTGATCCTATTGTAGAACGATTTTATTTCATCTGTGCTGTGTTCTATGACCTTGCTGCTGTTTGGCACACTTTTGTGGTTTTACACAGGTCATTACAATCAGATGTGGTTCAAAATGTTCTGTAAGTCAGAGTATTCTTGAAATGCAATGAAAAAGTAACAGATCATGAAGATACTATGAAAACTAGCATGAGTTTTCATGGAAAGAAGTTCCAACTTCTAAAGTCTGTATGTAGAGTATTAAAGAACTTTTTTTTTTAATTGCCAGGCATTTTTCTAGCACATGAGGAAATTCCAGAAAGCAAATACATAGTTTGGGTCAAGTGAGGTCTTGAATGTTCAATAAAGCTCATCAGATTTCTTCTTCTGAAGAACCTTGGAGCAAAGTTGGCCTCTGAGCAATTAGTCACTGTTCCTTCTCAGGTTCCTAAAGGACAGTCCCAGGGAATAAAATCTTGCCCTGTAAGAGATGAACGTCCAGAAGGGGATGAGTAGGACACCTCTGGGTTCCTGATGTCTTCCCTTGAGACTCTTCCTCATGCATCTCTGCTCCAGTACGATGCTGTCGTGATAGGGCTGTGACAGTGCAACTCTGAGGACAGTGCTGTTCCTGGGGAAAAGCGGAATGTCAGTACAGTGTTTGTTCCCATGCCTGGCTCCCCCTGCCCCAGCTTGTGCAACACTCATACACCAGCAACCCCATGGTGCAGCCCTAGAGAGTACGAGCGTAAAGGAACACAGCAGAACAAATCGTATTTCAAAGTAACTCAAGATCTATGCTGGAATCCCTCAGTACCCTGAAGGGAACAAATACATAGTTTCTCAAAATATCTTAAGTTCTTACTAATTTTCTCTCCCCTTCATTGCCTTCATGCCCCGTGGCTGCTCTCTCTCCTTTCTCCCAAGTTTGTTTGTTTGTTTGTTTTTTCCTGTAAAATTCCATCAGTCCTCTTCCTTTTGCCTGTCGTATCATCCTCTTTTTCTTCCTCTTTCTTTCTGATTCTTAGTCACAGATCATGGCAACAGGCAGACAAAGCAGGACCCTCCTTGGAAGGGAGGAGAAAGAAGAGGCTGAATAAAGTCAAACAAATATCTAGTGCTCAGCGGGGAGAGGAAAAGCTGAACACAGTTGCATTTCAGTAACTTTTATCCGTCAGAAATAGAAGCTTCCAGTGGGCAGGGTTCTTGTGCTGCCAGCGGCTGTGTAAAGGGAATACAGAGCTGTGGACCGGCAGGAGTTTTGGAGTCAGGCATTCATCTTCTTTATTTAGAATATCAAGAGTAGCAGACTTATAACCTTTATATTGATGTTATGAGTTCAAGTCCCACTCCCCCACCCCCGTCATTTTCATGATTCTGTTTCCAGGAAGCTACTTAACAGATTTGTAATTTTAGAAATGTGCAGGTCACTATGTTAATTTCATTGTTACACTCGAAAAAACCTTGATGAATAAGTGAATAGAAATCTCATCATGGGCCTCCCTGGTGGCGCAAGTGGTTGAGAGTCCGCCTGCCGATGCAGGGGATACGGGTTCGTGCCCCGGTCTGGGAGGGTCCCATATGCCGCGGAGCGGCTGGGCCCGTGAGCCATGGCCGCTGAGCCTGCGCGTCCGGAGCCTGCGCGTCCGGAGCCTGTGCTCCGCAACGGGGGAGGCCACAACAGTGAGAGGCCCGCATACCGCAAAAAAAAAAAAAAAAAAAAAAAAAAAAAAAAAAGAAATCTCATCATAATGATTCTTTAATGTTTCATTCTTTTACAAAATGTTCTATTAAATATTCACATAAATAGATTCAACTATAGCTATTTTCATGGGCTGTATGTATATGCTCTTTTAGTCTCAAGGAAATAAATTTCTAAAGGTCATTTGAGACTCTCTTATAGACTCAAAGCTATTCACTGGTCCAAGATATAGAATGATGATATTGTTATACCTGTTTTTGTTTTTGTTTTTGCTGTCCTGTGCTTTCATTGTACCTTATTGGGGTTGTAGCCAGAATTCAATCAAATAAGAAAAGATAGATTTTTCAGTCTCCCATCTGGAGGGATATTTACATTTCTAATTTCATAACAAGAGTTTAATGTGGAAAAATTAAGCAAACTATTAATAAATAAGGAATTAGAAGAACTTTTACTGAAGAGATTGTGAGCTTCCTAGAAACTCAGATCTGGGTTCTAATCCCAGAACTGGCTATACAAATGTGGGCCAGTTACTTAGCATTTCTGGGCCTCAAGTATGATCAGTGCATAAGGATACTTATCTCATTGTGAGGAATAAATGAGGTGCAACACATTGCCAAGTGCAAGCCATAGCTATCTCAGTCTAATATAGCACAATTTAGATTTCATTTTTCACTACAGAAAACTTTATGCTTGGATCTTTTTCACAACCAATCAAGCTCCCAGTTATAAAAGATGTAAATGACTATATAGAAGGAAAGAAAATTAACCAGTTTATATATTCTTTGTGGGTAGTTATATAATACAACAATGCACAAATGCTTGGTACATAAATGTAAAAGCCATAAATGTAAAGCATGAACATTTTTGCTACTTGTGATTTTTATGTAACTATATGGGTGGCATGGAAACCAATTTTATTTTCACTTGTTATAAAGCTGTTGCCAAACACCCTGTGCTTAAGTCACGCTTCACATGGAGATAGTATTGCCTAGTGCATTTCTATGTCATGTGGATCTTAATTTTCCCCTGTGATATCAGAATTGCAAGGTGAACCCACTGAAATTTACACTGAGTATTCACTTATATTTTCAATTGAGAATAACCTCGGGAGCCTGGCTTGTTATGGCGACAAAGGCAAGAGAGTTACTGTGAGGGAAGAGAAATGGATAGGAGAGAGAGCTGGAGAGCATTTTATATCTGCTTCCACACCTTTCCTCCAGGCTTCCGCAAAGTTCCTGTCCAGGACTTAGACTGAACCTGTGACATTGGTGAGATGGGAATCAACCAAAGACATCAGTGAAGTTGGATTCCTGAGGTCTCCTGGAAATGGACTCTTCCTGTTCAATATTTTGCAAAGAAAAGGATCAGATGAATCAGAATGAGCAGAAACTATCTTAAGGACCCTTTCTGGTGTGGAACCACAAAGTTTAGGTTCATCTTTTCCCTGAATACATCCCTTTCAGCCCTCTCTCGTTGCCCACTGACCTTCCCTAGCTAACGGCTCTCCCTGTGCCTTGATACCTCTTGTTGTTGAAGATTTGTTGATTGGTTGCAGCTATTTCACAGTGATTATGTTCAGGGCTGTGTCGACACAAACTAACTCCTTGGTCTCCTTGCTTCATCTTTGAAGCCATGTGGTGGCATGTCCTCCCCAGAACACTGATCTCTGCAACTTAGGGCAGAGTGGTTCGATTAGCCCACTGATTTTTACCATCCAGTACTCTTTACAAAGTCAAGATGTCTGTTGTTTTTTTGGCTTCCAATAAGTTTGTCTGAAAACAAATTATCCATAGACAAAGATATATTCCTTTTATTAAAGTATATTATTTTTCTTAGGGATTTGGAGGCTCAATCAATAATGGTGGTTTGAATGGAAATCTCTCACGTAGTTGACCTAGTATTGCCAAAAATTGTAAAGCGTACTGGACACATAATACCTCTTTCTCACCTTCTAACAAGGAGAGTTCATAAAGTATATGCTTGTTAACTCACTGTCTCCCTCCTATACCAGATCATAAGCTCTCTGAAGACAAGAAAAGTCATTCCTCTTCTGTTTACTCCTATATTCCTAGTATTTATCATTAAGCCTAAGACATAACAGAGGCTTAATATATGGTAAATAATCTAATGAACTGAATAATCCGGAGCCTTTCCCCATCATTATTATTAAATAGTTGTCTTGATTCCCAAAGAACATATTAGTTCTATTTCTATTTTGGTCATTGTCCTGTACAGATAAATGATGGGAGTAGAGAGAAAAAATAATTTTGTTTCATAAATCATACCATTCCAAAGATTTCCAATTTCTTCTCTTGTAAAAATCTCCAAGTCAACTATCCCTATAGCTTTCTACTCTGGGTTAGGTTCTTTAAAATCATAAAATGAATAGCTACAATAGGCATTAGTGATCTAGTTTAATTTATTAAGCTTTGAGAGTTTTTAATGACATAATTCATGTCAATCTACATACACAGTGTTACAGTGGTTCAAGTTATTTCATTTCTCAAATGCATTTATTACTTCAAGACATTTTGTTCATTTGATTAAATCTAGTGTAAGATAAAGTATCATGTACCTATTTGATCAGTAAATAAAATCTTCTGCTTTCTGTGTTGCTTCCTCCCTTTTTCAGAATCAATAGTAATACAGAGAATTTTTTTTTTGTTCCCAGAAGTTCATAATGATCTTAAGATTGGATGAGTAATGAATGTTTTAAATTAACTGCCTTCTTCCTACTCCCCAGAGCTTTTTACAACATAGTAACAGAACTCTTTATCTGCTGGATCCAGACGTTTCTGGAATCAACTAAGCTCTATCCGACCTCAGAATGAATGCTGTGTCACTTCACCAATGTATTCCTCAAAGGATTGAATATGGTCAGAGGGAACCTATAAGAGGGGTAGTTTGTAGATATGGGATTTTTAGTTAATGAGGATGAGATGGAGAATGTCTTTGCATTCTAAGTTATACTATTATAAAAGGAAAGATATCTGATATTATGCATAATGGCAGTGAATTCACCAAATCAGCATTTTTTTTAGACCTAAGAACATCTGTTCCAAAGAGATCTGGCCACTTGACTTTGAAGAAAGACACACATGTCAGGCAACACAAGAGTCCTTTTCTGCCCTCCTCTTTGAAGTGCTTGTTAGTTGATTTTTGGATAATTTCCCAAGCCAGTGAAGTCACCATGTGTGCTGTGACAATCATATCACCACTGTTTGTATATAAATGAGGCATGTTTGATTTCTGCACTGATGAGTTGTGGATTTCTAGCATGCACGGGGAGTGTGTTCTGTGAGCCTTGTCTCCAGCTGAGCACTTCTTCCCCTGTGGGCAGAGATGGCTTCTTCCTGTTTCATAAAATGCAGAGCCAGCAAAGCAGGAGACTTGCAAAGCCTGGAACGCCTGGACACTGTGCTCAGGATTAACATTCAGGGAGGGGTTTAGGTAACATGGTTTATTGGATGAAATTTGTTTACACTTTCAAATTTCTCTTCCTTCAATCTTCATTTATTCTGAAAGCAGAAGGATATTTGTTATTTAAAGCTTTAAAAAAGAAAAAAGAAATCCCCTGCAGTGAAGACTCCAGGGCCAGGGCAATGGCCAATTTTCTCAGTGTCCTCAGGGCATGGAGCATTTGCTTTTACATCATAAACATTCGATAAATGCTTGAGGAAGGAAGGGAGGGAGGAAGAGAGAAAAGGCATTGGCACAGCTGCCTTCTGAAAGGCACACTTTACTTTTCTTCCTCCCTTCATTTATCTTCCTTTCTGTTTTGAGGGTGATCTAATGTGACAGTTGGCAGAGTTGTGTTGTACCTTTGAGAACAGGTAGGAGAGAAGTTTGGGTATGCCTGGGATCAAGTGATACCAAATCAAACCCTGGAGTGTTATTTTCCAAATGAAGGATGATGAATAATCAGAGAACATAACTGCTTCTATTAGTTTCTCTGTTGAAAGAAAAAGGGTGCCTAAGATTGTTACCTTCTTTAGTGACACAAAAATCAAAACCATTTTGAGATGTTGCTTTAGAAATATCAATAGACCGGCATATAATAAATGCATGTAAGTTTTGAGGGTGATGAGCCAATAAACTAAGTCAAATACACATATGCGTGCGTGTGCGCACGCACACACACACACACACATGCATTCCATCTATATCTAAACCCGTCTTTGATCTTAAAGGCTATAACTGGCAAATTCGATTATACTAAGCAAGCAAAAGGTGGGTAGTTTAATAAATGAGATAGCCATATGCTAAAATGTTTCTAAACTTCTGGTATAGATTTGGCATTTTTCACAGATTTAGGAAAGTACACCTGCCATTTTGGGCTTTTCTTTTTGTGTGCCTAGAATGGGAAAATTGGGGGGATTCAAAAGAGTTTCAACCCGGCACTATCTCTACTGCTGCTGCTGCTGCCGCCGCCACCGCCGCCACTGCTGCTGGCAGAGCTGCTGCAAGTGAGCATCCCCCATCCGGGATACCCACCTTCACGGTATCTCCTGTGTGCCCTGACCCAGATGGACCTGCCAGCCCCAGGGAACAAAAGCCGAGGCCCCTAGCCCTCTCCTGCTGCAGCCGAGGATGAGTCCAGAGGGCTGAGTGGAGAGGGTGGTCCTCGGTGGTGGGGGGAGGGGAAAGGTCTTGGTGCTCCGGCGGGGGGTCAGGCCTGAGCCTCTGAGGTGGGAGAGCCGAGTTCAGGACATTGGTCCACCAGAGACCTCCCGGCCCCGCGTTCTATCATTCAGCGAGAGGGGATCTTTTGACATTTGTTCCAATGACTTTCTCAGAAAGGCTTATGGTTAGTCAATTTTTAAAAATTAAAGTTTGGCACACCTAAGTAGGCAATTCTAACTAAGAAGGGCTAATAGTGCTTTTAACTTTTTTCATCTTTTCTGTCTCTTTCTTTTCCCTCTCCTCCTCTTCCTTCTCCCCGTTTACAAGTTTTTAAAGTTTTTACTAAGAATTTATATTTTTAGAGAAGTTTCTGTTTTACAGCAAAATCGAGCTGAAGGTGCAGAGATTTCCCATACACCCCCTGCCTCCACACACGCATGGCCTCCCCCGCCCCGACTATGAACATTCCCCACCACAGGGACATTTGTCACAATTGAACCCACATGGATACGTCATAATCACCCAAAGTCCATAGTTTACATTAGGGTTCACTCCTGGTGTTGTGCCTTCTGTGGGTTCGGACAAACGTATAATGACACATATCATCATTACGGCCAGCACAGAGTACTTCCACTGCCCGAAAAATCCTCTGTGCTCTGTTTATTCATCCCTTCCCTCTGGCAACCACTGGTCTTTTTTTTTTTTTTTTTTTTTTTTTTTTTTTTTTTTTTTCGGTACGCGAGCCTCTCACTGCTGTGGCTTTTCCCATTGCGGAGCACAGGCTCCGGACGCGCAGGCTCAGCGACCATGACTCACGGGCCCAGCCGCTCCGCGGCATGTGTGATCTTCCCGGACCGGGGCACGAACCCATGTCCCCTGCATCGGCAGGTGGACTCCCCACCACTGCGCCACCAGGGAAGCCCAACCACTGGTCTTTTTACTGTCTCCTTAGTTTTGTCTTTTCCAGAACGTCCTATAGTTGGAATCAAATAGCATGCAGCCTTTCCAGATTGACTTCTCTCACTTAATGATACGCATTTAAGGTCCCTCCATGTCTGTTCATGGCTTCATAGCTCATTTATCTTGAGCACTGAATAATATTCCATTGTCTGGATGGACCAGTTTATCCACTCGCCTGCTGAAGGACATCTTAGTTGCTCTCAGATTTTGGCCGTTATGAATGGAGTTGCTATATATCCACATGCAGGTTTTTGTGTGGATCTGTTTTCAAGTGATTCTGTTTTATATCCGTATTCTTCCTCTGAAAGGAATGATAAGGTACTTTGAAGCGGTGCTTCATCACACCATTATAATTCATTCTTTCCTATACTTATATCTAAAACCAAGAGTTGATTATTTGGCATCACTTTGAAAGAACAAGCAGAGAGGGCTTAGTAAGGAGGATGGGGCACCCAGAAGAGGCCGAGCCAGAGCCCTGGATGGAGAGGCTGGAAATAGAGAGGGAGATGGTGCCACAGGGGAGCTTCTCTTTACCCTCACAAACTCCAGCTTGGGAGTGGTTCCTCTTCTTTCTCTTACCACCTTAACTTTGTCAAGTTCTGAAAACCCATCTATTATGTTACCGCATGACTTTATTTTTAATCTATTTAACTTCTTTTATTTCATTTGCCCTTAAGACAATTTTATTTCACCGCAAACACCAATCTACTGTGAAACACCCTGAGGTTATGTCTTGCCTGTCTTTTATCAATGGCTTCATGTTTGTCTTGCGATACCCTACCAGTGACTGCAACTACTTCTCCAGGTCACTAACTTTGGCAGGAGGGTGTGTATGAACCCTCCACGTGCAGACAAAATAATCTAGAGAAAAGTCCGCCAGAGGGGGGAGCCCTGTGAAGACATCTAAATCGTTATGAGAGTAACTACTTGTTACATTAACGTCAAAGGACTCAGTTTTTCTTTCCAGACCCAAGTATGAAGAGTGAGATATATGATTATAGCCACGTTTTAATTTTTATAATATTCATGGTACTGTGTAGCTGAGGCCATGGTCTTTTCTATGACCCAGGATCCTTGTCTTCTCTGTGGTTCCACAGGGCTTTGTCAGGTCACTAGACAGTCAAACTGATGAGTAACCTTACATTAAAGAATTAGAGATTATTCAAGACTTAAAGTGATACCTCTCCTAGTGGCAGCATAAGAGATCATGATTATTTTACCCCTGCTCCTGGTTTGATCTCCAAGCTAAATGTAGAAAAAAATCTCAATAAACAATGTTTATTCTTGGCAGCAAGAAAAAAATAAATACATTGCCACAAATTCATTCATGAACAAAGTTGTGAGTGACAGCTGAAGATAGATGATTTGTTTCATCCATTTTTTTTAGTGAGACAGTTCTCTGTTTAACTCAGGTGCAGGAAAAATATTCCCTGGGCAGAGGACTCATCTGGAGAAGGGTATTTATAGAATCAGTGTGCCCAATCATATCACGGCAGAGAATGCTCGTGATCTGGGGAACCAAAGACTTTGCATTTCTATGGTCTTTCCAGAAACACCCTCCTATGGATTACCCCATCTGGATGGCAGAACATTTTCAAAACACCATCCTGAAGTAATCTTGCTCATGTTTGTTTGAGCTGTTCTTTAAACTCTGTGGCTCAGCTCAATACTCGTGCAGCATAAGGAAAATACACCTAAATCTTGTCTTTCTCCTGGGTATTGAGAGGCTAAGAAGAGGGAAGGAGTGTGACTTACAGGTGAAGGTTTTTTTAATGTGTTTGGTGAATTTTATTGGAAACTCGTTGAGAGAAAGATCAAGGTATGTCACCATAGTAATCCTCTCCATATAGTATTTAGGAGAACATAATGAACGACTAAGCAATTAATAAAATGTTTTTATAATAATGCCCTTCTAAATGATTCCCAAGTGAATACACTATGAGAAAGACAATGTCTTCAAATTTTTAAACCGTGTTCCCATGGAAATGGGACTCTCAGCTTCTTGTAAAGGGCACATCACTAAAATAATGCACTAAAATGAACAATGGCATCATTAAAAATAGAAAACCTAGTCTAAGTATATTCACTTCTTAAATTTAGCATATTCTGATTTATTTATGCAGCGTTAAGAGAACAAAAGCCCACTTTGATTTTCTGAAAGAGAACAAAAGCCCACTTTGATTTTCTGAAGTGTCCTTTTCTCCACATTCTCTTATCCTTCATCTGTGCCCACTGATGACTGAAATTGAGCAAGTGGTTGTCACTCTGATACAGCATCTCATTACGTCTTACCATTCACCATTCTACCCTGTGTTGTTGGATGAATTATCTATAATACAGTAATCCTACAAGAGATTATTATTATTATCATCTTTATTTTGTGGAAGGGAAAGCTGAGATGAGAGAAGTTAACATATGCAAGTATTATGGTTGGTAAGTGGGAAAACCAAGTTTGGACTTAGGTCTCCTTGATTTTAAAACCTAGCTTTTTCTAGACACTGAGCTGTGATTGTCTTCTCAGGATCTCAATGTGCCCTGGCGACATAAAAATATTTAATAAGTGCTTATCGTGTAAATAAATACATGAATGAAACTCTGTCTTTATAAAAGTTAAACACATTTTCCTTTTCTTCTTTGTGTTTACACCTAAGAACAGGAAGTAGATTCTGGGCAGAGTACTTGCTGATTAGACCTAGTTGTTATCTCTGTGGAATATGCACATCTCTTTACTCTGAAATGTGGACCAAAATAAGCTGAAGTTGTCCTCAGGGCTTTTTCCTTTCTTTGTAGGAATGGCCCCTGCCTTCATGGCTGGTGCCATCTGCTGCCATTTTAACTGTTTGTTTTAATGGCTTCACATCAATTTTATTTTCTGTCTCAAACCTGTTATATAATATAAACCCACTGTGAGAGAATGTTCTGTTTCTAAACTGAAGTGAGGAGTTATGCTATTTCAACCATGTACTTAGTAAAAAGAGATGGTTCATTTAAAGTGTGAAAGTAACTAAATAGGGCCCCAAGGAAGCAGCCATACCACCTTCTTTTTCCTCTACTGCTTAATTTTAGAATGACTTGACTCTTTCCTCCATTTTATTCTGGGTATATTTTTTCATTATTCAAAATTCAAGGACTTTTGGAATTTGAAATTTTGTAGTCAACTTTGTCAGAGTTTCTCTAAAGAACTGGAAAGGATCGGTGCTCTTTGCATGATCTCTGGCTTTGGGAAACTTGACTAATAAACTTTATCTTACTATAGCATATGTATTGGGGAAGAAGACAAAAAAAACAGAGGAGGTACTCTGACTTCTTTAAATTATTTCTCTCAGGAATCTGGTAATCAGTCTATAGTATACCTCATTATAAACAAGTTGAATCTTTTATTAAAATTATTAATGTATTTGAATGTTAAAGCAAGATATAACTAGTTTTTTCTAGCTCATTTCCTGATGGTAGCTGTGTAAATTGGTGGAGACTCTTTGAGGGACAATATTGAAACCTCTATTAAAAATATTTAAAAGAACATCTATTTTGACACAAATTTTCTATTTCTAAAATCATATCCTAAAGAAATAATTTGGAACATGCATACAGATGTAAACTCCATATATGTTTATTGCAAGGCCCAGTGAAACTGCAAACTCATGAACATCAAACCCATAAAGAATACATTTCAACTAATTGACAACAGGAAATTGGTTAGAAAAGTTACCAATAGAATATACTACTATTTAGGCAACAAAAATGATGGTGTAACTATCTATCATCTATCTATCAAATCTATTTACATAGAAAGATGCTTAAAATATATTTTAATTGAAGTGTAGTTGATTTACAATGTTGTGTTAGTTCCAGGTGTACAGCAAAGTGATACACACACACACACACACACACACACACACACACACATTCTTTTTCAGATTCTTTTCCATTATAGGTTACTACAAGATACTGAATATAGTTCCCTGTGCTATACAGTAGGTCCTTGTTGTTTAACTATTTTATATACAATATATCATTATTTTAAAAAGGAGGTTACAAAATATGTTCAATATGATCTTATCCAAACACACAAGTATATATGGTAAAGGTATGAGAGAATATACAATGAGATGTTAAAAATGTAATATACACAGAACTATATTTTTTCTCATTAATCTGTTCTTTCTACTTTTAATGTTTCAAAGAGCAGGTATGACTTTTGCATTGAGAAAACTTTTTTTTTGTAATTCCTTCCTCACAACCGATAAATATTCAAACTGACCTAAATTTTCAATTAGCTTTCTGCAAATCAGGGTGGAGATATTTGATTCTAATTGATGATATATTGAATAATATAGATATAGAATTTGGGAAATTAGACCCTAGAGCAGAGAGGTAACTGACAAATGACTCTTAATCTTTTCCACCCAAAAACTGAATTGGGTTGTGATCACGTATCACCTGTTTCACTGGTCTTAAGTCTCCCTATTGAAAATTGAAAATTGTTTGATTTATTTTAGACAGGTTAGCTCCCATAACAAGTTCAAAGCATTAACATTTCCATCCACTTTTATAGTTTCTTTGTTCAACAGAGCAATCAAATCATCACATGGAAAGGACTGAGAAATATATCTGTCATTTTGCTATTTATTGTCCTAGTGTGCAGTGTATTGTCCTAAGGTGTGACCTAAAGGCAGCGGGACACTTACTTGGTTAAGCATCAGCATTGTTGTGTTTCCCGGTGTAAGATGTAGAGTCGTTCTAGTGCCTGCCCTACAATACACATAGTTTAAAATGGCAAGACTTGGGTAATCCCCAAATACAAAAATGCCTCAGGAAGTGGAGAACAGCACCATTCAGTACTGAGGTCTGTTCATCAAATGGACATTCAGGAGAAATGGCTTTAATAACTATGGAGCGATTTGGAAAGGCTTTCCCTCACTTTGGGAAAAAATAAGAAACTCAATAACTGTGGGCAGTGAAGAATGGATCCATATGTTTTCAAGACAGACAGATCAGAAGACTATCCCATAGCTTTCACGTATGAAAGATTCGTGCCAGAGTCCCCAGCAGCACATACAAACCAATTAGATGGCAAGGGGTAATTTGATTTTCTTTTGATTTTCTCTTGGTGATCATAAAAGTGTTGTCTAATAAGATGGAATTGGAGGATGTGTAAGCTTCTGGAAAATTGACTTTATTTCTGTGGTAATTTCTACATAAATTACGAGTATAGGTGCCGTGAGATCGGATGACTCACCTGTGACCTGCAGTCTAGTTGCTTCCCTACCTTGATCCTCAGTGGGATCTAAGGCTCATTATTTTCTACCCCGATTCTCTGATCTCCTTCTTCCTCTGCTCCAGTTTATTCTAATGGATAATGAAATGTCTTGGAAGTACAGTAGGACCTCATTATAGTTTTTTTCATTATTGTATTAACTCAGATGCATCACCGGGAGGGTCATGTCTTTGGAATGTAACAATATAGGAGAAAGATCAGTAACCACCGTTTGCTATTATGAAAAGAGTCACAAAATCACAGGCATTTTCACAGGTCGCCCCTTTTCAGCATGTTCTCTCATAGAGCTTTTAGGCATTTCACCACAGCAAGATTTGATTGGTAGGAAGAGATTGATTAGCACAGTTTGGAAAATAAAAGATTTGAGTCACTGAGTCACTGAATGTCACTGCCTACTGGACGGTTTCAGAGCAGTGATGCAGCTCACATCTCCCCACCCACCCTTGATAAGTGTTGTTCGCTAACTGTTAGTTCAGAAACATGCTCATAGTTTTAGAGTTTGCCCATTTTTACTTTTATCCAAATTCTCACATCTATACTATATTATAAAAGCAGTCATGGCACTTTGATTACTGGGCACGTTTGCCTCAAGATGAAACCCATTAATATACCTCGGACCTGTGTGAACACCCTACCACCCACTGTGCGTGGCATCCGGTTTAGACCGTCTTGTGATTCAGAGGGAGTGACACCCGAAGTTATTATCCACGAGAACCCTACTTCCTTTCTTTTCCTTCCGTTTCCTCTGAAACAGATTCAGAGGGTTGTGTAGCTGAGATAACCGCACTGGGAACTGTAGTTGAAAACTTTTGGTTTAAGTGTCACATCTGTTGTTTTCTAGGAAATTGATTTCTTTTTGACCTGTTGATATTTGTCCACCTCTCGGAAGTAAGATTTTATGACTCGTATTCCAGACTGTGGCATTTTCCAAGGCTTTTGGTTGTTCATTGGGGCTTATTTCAGAAAAAGTCTGTGTATTGAAAACTTCAGCTTGGCTACTTTTGGCTAGTTTGTTTCTGTGTTCAGGTAGAATAAAGTGGAGCCACCTTTTTAGAAGGTGGGACTTTCTGTAGAATTTCTGTGCTAACTCGTGGTATTTGTAAAATTAGCCTTCTTTCAGAGTTTCACTTACAAAATTATAATGGATTGAAAATAGGTGGCCTCATGTGGTGAAGTTTTGAAACTTTTCTGTAAATGTGAAATTATTCCAAAATAAAAAAATTATTATTCTAAAATAAAAATCTACCATGTGGCTGGACTGCCTTGAGCTTCTCCAGGACCTACTATTAATGTAATTGATTTAACAATTAAGTATAACCACCTTCTGTCAACCTTCCTCAGCTGTCTTTATGTCCTGTCTTTTTATAATTGCATACGAACATATATTATTTCCCAAATACAATTTTTAAAACATTTTTATTGAAGTATAGTTGATTTACAGTGTTGTGTACAGCAAAGTGATTTTGTTATACATACATATATTTTTTTCAAATTCTTTTCCCTTATAAGTTATTACAAAATATTGAGTATAGTTCCCTGTGCTATACAGTAGGTCCTTGTTGTTTATCTATTGTACATATAGTAATGTGTATATATTAATCCCAAACTCCCAATTTATCCCTCCCCCCCTTTCCCCTTTGGTAACCATAAGTTTGTTTACTATGTCTGTGGGTCTCTTCCTGTTTTTTATATAGGTTCATTTGTACCATTGTTTTTTAGATTCCACATATAGATGATATCATATGATATTTGTCTTTCTCTGTCTGACTTACTTCACTTAGTATGATAACCTCTAGGTCCATCCATGTTGCTGCAAATGGCATTATTTCATTCTTTTTTATGGCTGAGTAATATTCCATTGTATAAATATACCATATCTTCTTTATCCATTCATCTGTTGATGGACATTTAGGTTGCTTCCATGTCCTGGCTATTATAAATAGTGCTGCACTGGGGTGCATAGATCTTTTCAAATTATGGTTTTCTCCAGATACATGTTCAGGAGTGGGCTTGTAGGATCATATGGTAGCTCTACTTTAAGTTTTTTTAAGAAACCTCCATACCATTCTCCATAGTGGCTGCACCAATTTGCATTCCCACCGGCAGTGCAGGAGGGCTCCTTTTCCCCAGTATGATTTTTTAATAACCTTTTTATTTTGAAAGAAGTTCAGGCTTACAGAAAAGTTGCAAAGATAGTACAGACAGGTTCTCTATAAGCTTTCCTCAACTTCTCCCATTTTCCCCAATAAGAGTTTAAAATTCTTATTGACAAAGAACATATCCTAGTTGTCTCTAAAGCCATTCACAGCACTAAGAACTCATCATGTACCTAGGACTTAATCATTGTGTTTTAATACATTGAGGGGAGATAGACAACTGAAGAAGCACATTTTAGCTGATTTACATTTTATAGATAAATAGGAGTGGTTGTTGTATTTACTAAATATATGATACAAATACCAATGTAACCACAGGTTCAGGAGCAAGCTGTCATTTATTTAAAATTTTCTATGTCTTTTCTAGGGGAGTATAATGGCAGCTTCAGTTCTACAAAGGTTTTACCTGAAACTTTGAGAGAGATAAGAGTGGATCCATTTCTCCAAATTGATTACAAGTTATCACAGGAATAATCTTTTAGGAAAGATTGACATTTATTTCATATATTATATATGAATAATGTATTTTACAAGCTAGTTTTATAAGATTAATTCACATCACCAGACTGTTTCAAGTTTGATCAGTGATGAGAAGCCATTGAAAAGGGGGGTATCACCCAAAGTCCTTTTTCAGCTGGCTTTGAAATTCTTAGTTAGGGGGTTATCTTTGTAAATATTGTCATTACCCAAGTCAGCTAGATGGACCATGTCTTGAAGTGTATTGCCCTTCAAAAACCAATCAAAAAAACACACACAGTGTATTGGAAAGATCTGCGACTGACATTGATCCTCTGTGTAAAGAAAAAGATGAAAAGCCATAAACTGTTGAAGCCAAGGCCACATTAAGATATTTTGTCTGGTGCTGGCATCGAGCAGAGAAAGCTCTGTGCAAGTTTAAAAGCTACTATTTGCATAGAGAATGATGTAATTCAAGAGCAAAATCAACACTTCTTGGGCTTATTTGCATTTAATTAGGAATCTATGTGGGGATTTTTGTAACAGCATCACTAAATGGATATAAGAACTAAAAAGCAGCCCTCTCTGTGGAAAATAGATAGTAAAGCAAAGCTTGCACAATTTGTATTAAATTTTGGATTGCTTCCCTAGAGAATAAGTCCCAGGAATAAATTAAATCAAATGTCCAAAAGGCCAAAGCGTCATTCATTGCCTGACATTCCTAAGGCATTCTCTTCTTTGGAAAGAAATTGATACCACCATGTAAATGTTTGTTTCTCAAAGGCAAATCAGCCAAGATCATTACTGAGGGATAGGATAACCTCAGGTCCTGGAGTTAATGAGGCTAAGCCATGTGGGGAGGAACCATGACTCTAGATAGATACCTTGTCCTTCAGGGAGGCCATCACTCAAGTTGACAGGTGTTCAGGTGGCTATTAAGGAATACTTGAGCTGAAGGGTCCAAAAGGGGGCTCCAGGTCATACTTCTGCTTATGCCAGGACTTAGTTCCCATCTGATCGGATGAAACATCTATTTTCTACTCCTGTGTTGAATGAATCACGTAAACAACGCTTCTAAAGTGACTCATCTCTTTTCTCTCCCCAAGCATAACCAGGCTGATAGAAAATGTCTGGAATAATCTAGTCCCTTTTCAACTATAAGCCTATTAGAAATTCACTTCCTCTCTGCTGAAGGCACTGGATGCTTTATCTTCCAACTTGACGAACAAATACTGTTTGAATAATGCCAGTCAATGCAGAAGCCAGGGCTGCAACTTCCCTGATGAATTCTGAGACTCAGCAGCACTTGATTCAACTTGGCAGCTTTTCTGTCAGTAGGGATGACGCACAGCTAACTCTCTAGGGAGAGGAATGAGAAAGCAGAGGGGATGCTTGGGATAACAACAAAAGCACCAGACAGTGAGTCGAAAGGCTGAGCTCTGTTTTCCACTTGATCACTAACAGGATGATGACTTCAGTTTCTTTGTCAAGTTTAACGTCTGTTTTGCCTCTACACATGGGCATTAGAAACATTGAACAAATCCATTCGTCCCTGCGGGAGGCTGCCATTTTTGAAACGAGAAGAGAGCTGGCAAAGGAAAAGGCATGCATTTCCCCTTTGGATGTGTCCTCTGCGAATTGCTCCCCTGATGACATTAACAAACGCAAGCCAACCCTTTGCAACAAAAACCAGCCACTTGGTTTGACATCCTTGATATAACTGATTAAGCTTCCACTGTGGCCCATGGTCTCAAAATGTGAATGTTCCCAGCTTAGCATAGTATTTCCAAGGAAACAGGCACATGATTCCTCAGTCATCTCATCCTCTCCACTCCCCTGCCCACCACGACGCACATCAGCTCACACATCGAACTGAGTTCAGTCACTCAAAGTCAATCTGATTGTTCTCCCATTCTCTTGCTTTCCTGGAGCATTCTTCCCTTTCTTCTTTACTCACCTGGCCAGCCCATTCATTGGTTTTTAACTTACATGTTATTTCCCTGGGAATCATTCCTCGACCTACCCTAGACTGAATTAGGCTTCCCTTGTAAGTGGTTCTATAGTCCCTTGTGATTTCCCTAGCATGGGACTTCGCTCCCCGTGATGTAATAGTATATCTATTTATTTCTATTCTCTCCTCCAAAGTTCCTCTTATGGGCGTGGATACACCCATGTGTTTAGAAGGGATCAAATGTGTGGGCCATTTGATCCCTTAGCCCCAGGGCACTCGGCAGAGCGGGGTAGCAGAATGGATCAACTGCTGGTTCGTGGTCTCATCTCTTTACTCCAGTACAAAGGTTATCATTTTTTTTCTCTGAGGCCAGGTTTGAAAATACTTAGGAATCACCATGATAATATAGCTCTTTGAGGGTAGGACCCATGTCAGGTTATTTTATCACTGTCCCCCAGAACCAGGTCCAGTGCCTGACAGACATATAACAGGAACCTGATAAATACTTACTGAATGAAAAAAAAAAAAAGGTCATTCTAAAGAGGTTGAATCTTTTCTGGTATGCAGCATCACAAGTCTATTTCACAGGCTGTGAGTAGGAAAACAGAAAGTTGAAGAAACAATAGCTAAATGATCATGACAACTTAACAACCAGTTGATATTCTGGGAATGCTTTTCCGGACTTTAATTCATAAATAAAAATGAATTCATAGTTTCAATCTACTTGGGTGTGAAAAATGGACATGAACTGCTGTTGTTGAGAGACAGCTTATAGGATGATGGTTTGAAGCTTGACTGTGTGAAAAACTCCTGGCTCTTTTGTCACCGGCTCTGGGACCCTGCACGTGCTGTTGAAACTTTCTCCCCTCAGTTTTTATAAATGAAGACAATAGTAGCACCCAACTTGTAAGGTTGTGTGAGAATTAAATGAGTCAATGTGTGCAAAGTGTTTCAAACAACACCTGACACTCCTCAAACGTCAGCATGATCATTGTCATGGTTGTAATAGAAAGGCTGCCTTTTAATGCACCTGTGCTCCAGGCATTTTCTGTGGGAACTTAGATTTATAATAATACCGGCCAAAGCGTCACCTTTGCATGCACGTCTTCAAGACACATCCCTCCTCCATGCCACAAGTTAGAGTATGATTACATGAGAAAAAATCTATTTGCAATAATAAATCCCTGAATTGTTTTAAATTCTAGTTTCTTAAAAAATCATCTCAACCTTAATAGGAAAAAAATGCTTTGACTGTCTTCCATCATTAACCACTCTTTCATTGTCAGGGTAGGATACAAAAGGTAAAAAAGGTGGGGGAGGGGAGGGGAAGGCATAAATAGAAAAAGGAAAAGGACTTGCTGTGTCCTCTGCTGGTCCAAAGACTGGGAGGAGGTCATTGTTCCCTATAAGCAGTGACGGCTCAGTACCGTTTTGCTAGTAAGTTTCAAAAATTTGGAGCCCTTCCCTGGGGGCTAAGAGACAGGAGCGGGGCCAGTTGTTTCTCACCCCTAAGATTGTTCTTTGCAAAGAAGTGTCTTGTATTAGCATCTCCGTGGTCCAGCATATGGTTTCCAGATGTCTCTCTGAGCCTAACGTGTGCTGGTTTTTCTGTCATAAGGCTTCTTTGATGAGCATCCATCACCAACAAATTTCTTTCCTGGATTTTATCTTTCCTCTGAGACCAGGTATTATGCTAAGGATGATTTTCCTCATTTCTAATTATAAAAGAACATATGGGAAATTTTCAGTGCGTTCTTTCCCCAGAGTTACTCTTCCATGTTCTTAAATGATCAAAATAATGTCTTGGCCATCATTCGTTTTCACTGTTTTCAGCTTATTCTTTAATTGTCCTGATTCTGCTCGTATATGTAAATAAGCAGCATTCAATACTGTTGATTTTTCTTCTTGGTTTCCAAGATGCTGCTTTTTGCTGCTTTTCCTCTTTGTTCCCTGATGCTGTTCTTCATCCTGACCCCAAATGGTGGCTCTTGCCCTAAACTCCAGCATTGAAGGTCTGTCCTAGTCTCTTGGCCCTCTAAGAATTCCTTGGCTTCTGCCCTCTTGGCTTTTGCTGTTCTCTGTAAGTATTGTAGATAGATGACTCCTCAACCTTCATATCCAGCCCTCTTTTCTCACTTGTAGTTTCACTTGGTTCCAGAATATTTTCATTGGAATGTTCTAGTACAGTGGAATCATAAGTGAGCATAATGGAGACCAGAGGTACACTCTGTGGGTGAGCTGAAGACCAATATGAGCATTTCTATTTGGAAACACTGAGGGCAGTTATCAGGGGTCTCAGATGAAAATCTGGGGAAAAGTAGAGTCACGGAAAAAGGGAGAAAGCCAAGAACAAAAGATCAGAAAAGTCTCAGAATATTTACTTATAGAAATATTTACTTGCTATCCAGCTATTTTTTCTCTCTTTTACATCATAGTTACAAAAATAACATGTTATTTTGAAGAACATACGGAAATCATAGCAAACAACACGTTCACCAGCAATATCAACACCTAGAGTTAGTGGTTGTTAATATTTTGGTGTGTAACCTTCCATACCCTTCCTTTTACATGTATAAATACTCACAAGCCATAATATAATCACCTGTATAACCTGCTTTTTAAACAGTATGTCATAAACATCTTCACATGCTGTGGAATATCCTAGAGTATGAACTTTATGGATAAACTGTGGTTCAGCATATAGGTTTTATATAATCTATTTAGTAAATCCCCTATTGTTGGATGTCTAAGTCTTTTAAGAGCAACTTTTTAAAACTCCACGGACCCATTTAAAGGACTCATGGAGAAATCCCCTTTGAGTCTACCTTTAAGGGCTAAGGTAGAGGAGAGGAGAGTGATCCACTGAAAGGAGCATAGTTCCAGGAGACAGGAGTGGGTTTCCAGGCCATGACCTTCCACCATCTATATGACCTACCATCTGTGTGACCCTGTGTAAGTTACTGTACATCTCTGGGCTGCTTTTCTTCATTTACGTCATTAGGGTCTTGGGTTAGTTTACCTCTCAGGTCCTTTTAGCTCGGACATTTAAAAACTCTGCATGACTGAGGACAATGCACAAAGAATAGTTGGCTGTGTAGCAAGGGATTCTGATGGAAGCCCAGAAATATGGAACTTGGGGCTAAGCTCCTGGAATGAGAATAAAGCTTGTCCTATTTCCAAAGCACCACCCGTTGGTGAACTCTCCTGTCCCCCAATGACCCCTCACCCCTACCTTTAGCAAGCAGGTGCTTCCACCAAGAAGCATCACTTTGAAAATTAGTTTGATGCTCTTGGAGAATCTGTGTGTTTAAGAGGAGAATAAAATAAAGAAGCTATAAAAAGCAGAAGCTATAAGAAGCACCTAGCTTCTGTTAGGTGACCCTGGGTGATCCACTTACCACCCTATGACTCCCTGGCCTCTAAATGACTCTGTACACAATGCTAGATTTTCTTCATTTCCTTTGAAACCTATCCAGAAATTCAACTAATTATGTATTGATTTCTGTTAGTGTTTCTCATTGCTTGTAAACTCATGTCACCTTTGATGAAGATCTTAAAAGTTACATTCTCCTTTCATAAAATGTCAATTTGTAAAAAAAAAAATGACAACAACAAAAACTGCAGCTGTTTAGATTACGAAGTTGAGGTTTCCTCATCGGTTGCTTTCTAAATTACCCCCCGCCCATCCACCTATCTCTACCTCCACATCCTGTTCTCAAATATTCTGAGAAACATGGTTGAAATCACTAAACTGGACTTAATAAATTATATGAATCTCTTAAAATAGTAAGCTTAAATTTCTGCCTTATGTACATTTTGGGAAAAGAAAATGGTTTATGAAGCATGGACTGTACCTCAGGCCCTCTCTGGGTGGTTCATGCTATGTAGATAATTCTATGGCGTTCATCACTTATCTCTAAGGAAACAAAGGTGCAGAGAGGTTCAAGACCACATAGCAGAGCTGGGGTGCAAACTGTATTTTGCCCAACTCCCAAGTTCATCTGTTGCACCATGATCATATGCACACACCAATGGGAATCTCCAACATATGTGCTAATCTGAAGATTTGCAGTGCATGAGGGTGGAAGGGAAGACTTTCTGAAGACCTTGCAAAGGCAACTGCAAATGAATTTCAGAAATCCCTTTGGAATGAAGAAACAAAAACCAGCCAATGAACAACAAACCAACCTTCACTTTTTCTTCATTAAATAAAATAATAATAATGAAATTATCCAATTTTCATTTAATATTCAATACAATTTCCTCACATAGATGATCGTACCCTCCCCACCCGTGACATTCCTGTTTGACAGCTATTAACCCACTGAAATTGATAGCACCCCATTCTCTTTCAAAAGTGGCCTGGTTTGTGTAATAAATAATGTGATCCTTCTATTTACATTTCTCTTAAATAATTTAAATCTGTATGGTCTTGGGTCAAGAATCAATAAGAGCCCAAGAGATCACATGAAAGAGGAATTTCCCCAGGGTCTTAAAGTGCATTTTTACATCCAGACATCCTCTGACAGTCTGTAATGTTGTCTTCATGTTGTCTTGACGGGACTAGAAGTCGCATGGTGCATTCTCCTTGTAACGGTAACTTTCATTGTTTCCTATTACATCTTCAACGCTCTTTTAATGTGAATTTAGTTCTTTTGAGCAGTGTAATGCAACTGAATGAAATGGAGTGTAAAATTTTGATCCAATTAAGAAAGCAAAGATGTTTTCTAGGTATTTTAAAAGTAGGTTAGAAAGCTGTAAGCCTTGTGAATAGAGGAGCAGGAGAGTGGGACCCACTCTTCTATCACCAAAATAGGGAAACATCTCAGTTCCCTGACTCTGCAGCATATTTCTGCTGTAATTATGTTATAGCTGGTAATGCAGGGGTTCCCAAAGTGTGTTCCCTGGCAAGCAATATCAGTGTAACTTGGGAGCTTATTGGACCCACCCCAAACCAGCTGAATCAGAATCTCTAGGACTGGGGCCAGGAATCCACTTCAGCAAGTGATTCAGAGGCATGCTTGGGTCTGAGAACCACTGCTGTAATGCCAAGCCACTGTCAAGTCAACTGTGAGTAAAACAGTAGTATTACACACGTAAAAGAATTTCATTTAAATTTAGTAAATAAGAAAGGGCATAGTTGCCTTATGATACGGGCAGTTGACTGAGAATTCCACATGTAGTAACTAATCATCTTGCGAACTCTTGAAGTTAGGATGTCTGATAGTCCTAAGGCCAAAATAAAAGCAACATTCATTCAGTCGATTTTTTATTTAGGACCCGCTGCATAATGGGCACTATTCCAGAAGCTAAAGATACAGTTGTGGGCAAAGTCCCTGCTCTCATGGAACAGGTTTTTTTTTTTTTTCCTACTGGAAAAAGACAGACAATAAACAGAGATTAAGTACACCCATGTTGAGTAGTATACAGTGTCAAGACTAGTGGTGAGAAGTGCTCTGAGGTTGATTAAAAGGACAAAGAGTGCCCGGGGTTGGGAGCACTGCTAATTCAGCTGCTGCAGAAACCCTCTGATCATTTAAATGGAGAGACTGGGAGAGCCATGCAGATACCTGGTAGAGTCCTAGGCAGAGGGAGCTGCAGACGCAAATGTCTTGAGACAGGAATGTGCTAGACATCAGACAACACACTTACTACATTGCTTACAATTAGGGTCTGGTGGATGCTGTTGGTCTCTGTTCAGGAGGTAGAAGAAATTGGTCCACGTAGTAGTGATTTGGTAAACCAGTGTCCTTTTTGTCACTCGCAAGTCTGGAGGGAAGAACAAAGGAAAACTAAGAGAGGATTTCCTGGCGCATTAGGTGTACCTTTGCTTTATCGATCACTGATCTCTAACCTACTTGCAAACTAGATTTGGGGGCAGGGGCCCCCAAACATAGATGAATAAAGTTCAGCTCTTTATTCTAAGCTCTTCTCCTTTGTTCATTTTAGGGGCAAGATTTCAACCAAGTCAGAAACTTGGGTTATCTTTGATCTCACCTTTCAAAACTGATTTGCAAACTAGATTTGGGGGCAGGGGCCCCCAAACATAGATGCATAAAGTTCAGCTCTTTATTCTAAGCTCTTCTCCTTTGTTCATTTTAGGGGCAAGATTTCAACCAAGTCAGAAACTTGGGTTATCTTTGATCTCACCTTTCAAAACTGATTTGCAAACTAGATTTGGGGGCAGGGGCCCCCAAACATAGATGCATAAAGTTCAGCTCTTTATTCTAAGCTCTTCTCCTTTGTTCCATTTTAGGGGCAAGATTTCAACCAAGTCAGAAACTTGGGTTATCTTTGATCTCACCTTTCTTCTTTATCCCCTTGCCAGCAGTCGAATCTGAATTTGTCATTTGTGTCTCCTGGATGTATCTTTGACTACCTCCATCAGTTTTCACCTGGATTATCCTCACAGCCCCTAACTACTGTCCCTGGCTCCAGTCTCTCCACTTCAATTCATTGTCTATTTTTCTACTAGAGTTGGATTCCAAAAACGTGGGCATTACTCACAACCCTCCTCAGAAAGCTTCTCCACTGACACGAGCTCAGGTCCAGTCTATTCAGCCCCAAATCAGGATCCTCCATCATCTGCCCCAAATTGCTTTTTCCCACTCTCATTTCCCACATACCCTACAATTTATACTCATTCAAAACCCAAAGAAGCTGGCACTCTCTAATCCAGTTTTCAAAATCCCTTTCACACTTCAAGGCATAGCTCAAGTACCAGCTGCTCCATGCAGGATTCCCTGATTTTCCAACTAAAGAGAAAATTTGCCCTTCTCTGTTCTGCAGCTGGTTTTATTTCTATTTAGTGATTTGTCTTGTATTACAGTTATGTGTTGACCTTTTTCTCTCATTAGATTGTGACCTATTTTAGAGTGAGGTTTTAGTCACTTTTATGTCACTCCAATTCTTAGGACAATGTTATACATGTAATTACTTGCTAAATTGAACAGCATTAAGTATTGGAAGTGGGCATGGTATATGTTATAAAATTAAAAAATGACTTAGCTTTCCCTTAAGAAGAATACTTAACTGCCCCACTCCACCAAAGCTGGAAAACAATTCTTTTCTTTTCCTAAACCATGTTATAACCATGTTTCTGAATTTCTACTTACTGAGAATTCTTTTCTTTCCCTTAAAATGCAACCTTTTTTGGTTTAGGACCGTGCTGTTTAGAGAAATTCCTCATATATCCATGTTATATCGAGTAGCACGCACACAAAACACAAACATGCAAATGTATGTCTTTCAAAAGATGATGAAAAAGCAAAATGCTAAATGAAGCTTTCAATGAATTTTTAGAAAAGTACTGCCCTTCAGACATTTTTGTGACCATTTACACATGACAGTTGATCACAGACATTATGATCCTTACTCTAACCAGCAGATGTTCTCTTCAAATTGCTATAATTATTTCCTATCTTGTGGTTAAGATACAGTACAAAGAATTTAAAGAAGAAAGATTGGTGTTTATAATGCCCTTGCAGTTTGATTAGCCATATGTTAATGTGTCATGCCTGATTGCATAACACAAGCCCTGATAGTGCTATAACAGGTCTTTTAATTGTGGTGAGATCATACTATAGAATGCATGACATATTCCAAATAACTAGGAAATTGACTAAGGGGGAAATACATTTTTCAATAAGGAGTAACATGAGATATCATTGTAAATCTTGCAAAATGTGTTTATTAGCTCATTTTTAATTTCACATGCTACTAATTTTATTTCCTGCAGTTCTTATAAACCTCAGATTACTTTTCATTACACAATTTTATTATAATTACTTGTGAATTGAAATAAAAATTTCACAATTTGTGATTTATGGGTTTAAGTAACCAGTAGTTAATGACTCAGTAACCTCTTGTGGGCAAAACCAATTTCTCTGGAAATTAGAGTAAAAATAAGCAGTATCATACACAAAAGACTGTGTTACTTGTAAATTTAAAGAAAGAAATCATCAAGTTCACTGACAATAAGTCCTCTGTCTTGAGATTCTTCAAAGATACCTTAAAAGTTAAATGAGGATTTTAATCAAGATTTTTTTAAGGTGATGATGACTTTATTTTCCTTGTCCTCATTTTCTTTTTTTTTTTTTAATATGTTCTTTTCCACTATGGTTTATCATAGGATATTGGATACAGTTCTCTGTGCTCTACAGTAGGACCTTGTTGTTTAACCATTCTATATATAAAAGCTCACATCTGCTCACCCCAACCTCCCTCCCATTCGTCATTTTTGTTTCAGTTTCTTTTTTTTAAATTTCTGACAATTTACTTTTGATTCTTTCTTAGAGTTTCCATCTCTCTGCTTACATTTCCTATCTGTGCTTGCATGTCGTCCACTTTTTCCATTAAAGCTCTTAATCAGTTATTTTAAATTCCTGCTCTGATAATGCCTAGTTCTCTGTCAAATCAGAGTCATATTCTCATGCTTGTTTTGTCTTTTAGACTGCCCTTTAGCATGCCTGTAATTTTTGTTGAAAGTAGACATGATGTATCAGGTAAAAGGAACTAAGTAAGTAGCTCTTTAATGTGAAGTTTTATGTTCATCTACCTAAGATTTGGGTTGTAACTATGGTGTCAAGGGATAAATTTTTCCTTTTTTTTTTTTTTGTCTCCCCTCATGTCATTGGACTTCCCTAGAAACTTCTTAAATATATTGTACTTCTTTCAGCTGTAAACCCCTCTTTATGTATAGAAGCCCTATTATTACTGTGGTAAGGTGTAGAGGGAGAGGAAGCATTATAAAATCTTATGGTTAGGACTTAGTGTTTAGTGAGCCTATGCCCCTGGCCTGTGACCTTTACTTCACAACTCCCCTTCCCTGTAAGTGGAATGGGAAGGGCATAGGGGGCTGGAGTTGGATATTTCCCTTCCTCCACATTGGTTGTTATTTGGTAAAACCCAAATTAGTTAGACTGTGGTAAAATAGTTTGCTTAGAGGGCAGGCTTTGGTAAGGAGAACAGAGGGTCCTGGATCTATTTCAAAATGGTTACTTTTGGAGTAACCTCTCCCTGCTTGGAGCCCAAGGGTATTTTTCTCTGAAAACCTAGTGGAACTCCTCCATGTAAAACTCAAGAAAGTGTGAAGTATGCCCCCCAACCCCTTCCAGAGTGTTTAACTCTTAAGCGAGTCCACAGTGAGCCTCCAGAAATTCATCAATTACAGTTTAAGTGTTTCTACAGAACTGGTTCCATCTGTGGGCTTCTGATTCTGGGTTTCTGCTCCTGATAAGATATAATTCTCTGTACCCTCCTGTCTTTACAGTTCTCAGGGAAGCAGTTTGACTTGTGATCTCAATTCTCTGACAGAACTAAGAAAAGTTGTTGATTTTCAATTTGTTTAGCTTTTCCTTATTGTGAGGATGGGAGTGACAACTTTTAAGCTCTTTACATGTCAGATTAGAAACAGGAAGCCCATGGCTTTTCTGTGTTTAACCCAGCAACCAATCAAGTGTCACACATTTCAATTGGTTGCTGTACCCCTGTAGCCACCTTAATCTAGAAACCATTCAACTGAACTCAAACTTCTTTAACATCGCTATTGCCAGTTGAATTATAAAAGTTTTACTTTATGATTTTGTCAGACTATTTCCTCATGGAGGGGGCATCCTTCGGGTTGTTGCAAAAGAAATTTAAGAATATATTGTGTTTTGGGTGGTGGTGGTTACACAATTCTGTGAATTACTAATAACCATTGATTTGTATACTTTAAGTGGGTGACTTTTATGGTATGGGCTTGCATCTTAAATTTATCTTTAAAAATATATATTGGGTATATGGTTAATCCTGAGAAATTAACCTCTCTGAAAGATGCAATACAAAGTTTTGTAATTGCAGGGTTAAGGAAGGGTATTAGTGTTAATATGAGTCCATTAGTATTGTTTCTTTTCCCTGAAATTCAGATTCAGTTGTGCTAGGTGCCCTGCTGACTTTACGTGTTACTTTTCTTGATTACTGTAACAACTTTGTGAAGTATGTTTTATCTTAATGCTGTATGTGAAAAACAGATTCTGAAAATAGTATAAGATCATGTAGCTCGTAAAGAGCTAAGCTTGACTGTAACCATTTTCTCTGGTTATAATGTTATTTGTAGTTAATTTACGGTGCTGCCCCTCTCCCACTCCTACCATCCTAACTGCTAAGTCAGCATCCCCAGAGACCTATACACAACCAATGTGGTACAGGCACCCAGAGCCCCACACTAATGCAGTGCAAAGGGCAGTCACCCTTTTGTTCTCACGGTCACATCACCCTTGAAGTACAATCACTCTTAGAAGCCAAATGAGTTTGAAATGGACAATAGAGTTGTAGATACAGAATTAGATATAGATATGAATGGGCATTTAATTAAAACAGAAGCTGGAGTAAACAAATAAAAGAGCTTTGATAACCTCCATCTTAAATTATTGTTCAAAATCATGCCCTTTTGTAACCACATAGGCCAGTGCCACTAAGCTCTGAATCAAGGTGCTAGCTCAGGGACAGCAGGTAGGAATCAAGTGAGTGTTTCTTGTTTATGTTCTGAGCTTTGATGTAATATTTTATGAGCACCACAACTCTTGTGATTTTGGAAATTTATTCTCAAATTAAAAGTCGACAAAAAATATAGGGAAGAAACTGTGAGATAGAGCTTTCTTAGGGGATAACTTATTAATCTTATAATAAATCTGGCTTGTGTTTGGGATGAGTAATAGAGAGAACTTGGCAAGAATTTATAGTTAGAAGTTCTCAGTGAAATAACTTCAGGATGATATCCAAAAGGATAAAAAACAATAGGTTCAATGAGATATCTAATTAACACTTACAGGAGCCTCCATACGAGAAAACCCAGTTAAAGCTGATAAATGCTATCATGGAGAAAATTCTAAGGCTTGCTTACCTGTTTGCCAAGCAGTTTAAGACTAATACATGTTTATTAATTAAACATATTTATTAATTTATATATAATATATTACCATATATATTATCCCAACTAGTCACTCAATATTTAAAAAATGTGCCAATATCAGTTTTATATGTGTGTGTGTATATATATATATATATACATATATATATATATACACACACATATATACACACACACACACACACAAAAGAATACATACACATGCATATATGACACGGTCTATGAAAGCTTTATTTATTAATGGAATAACCATAGAATTTCATCAATTAGTTAATTACCCCTACATATGGATTTAGGAAATGGCCACTGTGAAATTGACTAAGAATAGTCCAGTATTTATTAAGTGCAAGGAAACATGTTTTGATATAGGGAATCAAATGTACATCACCCTTCTTTACAATCTATACAGAATTCCCTATAATCTTTCAGACAAACGAGAACTAGTGGACAATTGTTTGGTGAGCAGAAGATAAGTTGGTAGACATAAGAATTCATATGACAGTTTTGTAAATTGGAGCTTTTAATAATTATACATTAAAATTTTCGACTTTTTATACATTTAATACACTGAAATTTACAAAGAACAGTATATTCCAGAGAGGGCAGTAAATTACTTGATTATTTTAGAGTTTATTAACCCTCTTAAGCAGCTACAGCTCTTTGGAAAAGTTTGTTTGAAGTAAAGTGATTATCAAAAGATTCTTTTTAAATCAATGTAGTATCAGAGGGATCAGAGGGCTGAAGAAGACTGATAAGGATCATCCAAGAGGCCTTTCTCCAGCAATCAGTAAAATTCAAAAATTCCCTGACATTGGGAAGTCAGATTCAACCTGTACGTTCAGCTTTTAACAGCAATAAAGTTCTGTCTTGGGATGAAGCCTTCAGGTAGAAGTTGTCTCTCTGTGGATAAAAATCATTAATTTGGGTTGGATTGAACCCACTGGAAAATGTCAGCTTGTTGAGCACTCTCCATGGCAGTAGTTAGTCATCCTGTCTTCATTCTTCTTTCTGAGCTATTTTGACTGACCCTCCACTAGCTTGTGCCCCAACTTACTGACTGCTCCATGTGTCTTCCAGACTGTGGTCACCATCTCTGCAATTACATTGTCTTCTTAGTTATTTTGCTCCTCATACTGGGGCAAACTTCTCATTTGATCACCATTTGTTTCCACCTCTGCTACCACCACCTAAGACCCTTATTCATCATCTGTCTTTGCTAATTACTCAGGATCCTTCTTACCTTCCCAAATCTGAATTTCTTTATTTTCCCATCTAAATGTAAGTGTCCCTAAGAAATTTGCTTATGGCTTCTTATTCAGGAAATATTGTTTTGTATGCATTTCGTTTGAGTGGGAATGAAAGCGATATGCTCAACATTTAACAGATGTGCCAGGATCAGTTGCAGGCACTGGCAATATATCAACAAACAGGATAAAATTCATTCCTATCCTTATGGACCCTATGGACTAATGGAAAGAGATGATCATTTGACCAGTGACTCAGGTAATGTCTATGGCGAATTTGCCTTAAAAATACTAATGAAAGTAGATTTCAAAGCTTCTTAGATTTTTTTTACAGAAATAGACTAAATGTATTTGCATGGGTCAATGCAGCAAATATTTGTTGAATATCCACATGCAAAGCATTGTTCTAGGTGCTGAGGATAAATGTGGGGGGAAAGAAAGCAAATGAAATCATACTCTCATGGGGCTAAGATTCTAGTAGAGGGAAAATGAAAATAATTAATAAAAAGATAAATCAATAAAATTAAGTGCTAAAAGTTGCTATGAAAAAGAATTAAAGCAGGGAAGAGAGAAGAGAGAGATGAGACAAAGACTTTACATATATGGTTGTCAGGAATAGTGTCTCCAATAAGGTGATGTTTGTGTAGAGACCTAAGGGAAGTGAGGACGCAAGAGATGCAGGTATCTTGGGAAAAAGAGTTGCAGGAAGAGGCAGGCTGCCTGAAGCAGGAGCCTCCTCGGTGTGCTTGAGCAGAGCAGCAAGGAGACCAGAGTGCTGGGAGCAGAATCGGAATGAGAAGACTGTTAGCAGAAGAGACCACAGTGGTGCTCAGGGCAAGAATGTGGCATTTTTACCTTGAGTGGGATGGGAAATTATTGCAGGAGTTTTAAGAGAGCAGTGATACCATCTGAATTATGTTTTCAAAGAAAGAAGATAGTATGTGGAGGTCAGACTGTAGCCTGTAGGTGACAAGAGTGGAATTAGCGTCATAGTTAGGGATGTTTTACAGTAATCTAAGCTGGAGGTGATAATGGCTTGGACTAAGGCTGTAGCAGTTGAAGTCCTAGTTATGTTATGAAGGTAGGGCTGAAAATTTCCTAACAGTTTGGAGGCGGGGACTGGGGGACGGGCTCAAAATTAATTTCTTAACCTTGAAATGGGATTTTTCTCTGCTTTGACTGTCTTCTGTGTGTACATGGATCAGTCACTAAGAACCATGGATGTGACCCTGGGTTTGGGTAGAAGTTGAGTGTCTTCTGAATCCTTGCAGATTTGGCAGGAATGGTGAAAATGGCAGAGCTGAATAAGCAGCCATTTTGACAAAACTTTGGAGAAAAAGGGAAGCTGGCATACCATTTTATTCTACTTTTAAATAGAACTGAATAGCAATAACTGTTCAAAAAACCATGCATAGCATCTTACAGGATTTCATTTGGAGCTGCAAAAAAGTGCCAGAGATGAAGATGAAAAACATGTATTTTCTGTTTTCTTCATCTGAAACATGGATTTTTTTTTTCAACAAAGGAAAAGCTATTTCCCTGGTAGGTGTTCTCACACCATGAAGGACAGCACTAATGCATTAGCAATGTGTCATCTATGATTAATGCTGATGATTCACTAAAACTCAGCAAGATACTGAAATAATGGGATTTTTCTGCATCTTAGAAATGCAATCATCTTAACACATGGTGCATGGGATATTTTTAATGAGTGTTAATCTTTTTAATTTCTAGAAGTTATTTAACACGAGAATGAGTTCTATGAAAATAATACAACACACACATAAATATAACCCTTCTTTTTCTAAATAGAAATCACATGTACACTTGGGAATTTGATCAATTTACTTAATTAAGCTAACTTAAAAATTGCTAGCATTTTGGGACCTCCCTCCATAGCTTAAGTATCCATTCAAGGTTGATCCTTTTGGAAGATAATAGAAGTAACCTGATGATCTGCTTACATGGAAACTAGAAAAACTTTTTTAAAGCAAATTTCTGAGATAATTTTGTTTTTGTTGTGCTGAAAATCTTGAACTTGTGATCAATTCTTATATCTTCATGACTAATAAAATGGCTTATTGGTACAGCTATTTTTTTACATTTTAAGTATTGTCTTTCCTAATCTATAAAATCACAGATTTTAATCCATAGCCCAACTGAGTTTTATAAAAAATTATATTTTTAAGAATATTTTTGTACTTTTCTTGTTATAGATTATCCAGGTTTTATGATGCTGTCCTCATAGATGTAATTGTAATATTTTTACAACTCAGGCATGTTTTCCCCCATCAAATACTTCCTTTCTTAAAATTTTATGGACATGTGTTCAATACAACTTAGTTGTCATGATTTTTTTTTCAATTCATGTGTGTATCTTTGGGGAATACAGATCCTAATTGCCTGTATAGCCCCCCTCCCATGAGAGTTCTACATTTTATAGGAATTGGTGATTCTGATGGACTAAAAATATAATGTTGGTTAGTGTTGAATAATAATGAATTAATGTATAATTGAATTAACCCCTTTTTCAAGTATTCTTAAAAATTGCAGTTGGAAATGAGTTTTAGTAAAATCCATTTTATTTATTTTTAACTGAATGACTTTCAAAGAATAGTAATTCCACAGGATTTCTCCATCTTATTGAAGAGAGTGGAAATCATGAACTAGATAGATGGAAAAAAAATTTTTTTATCTATCTGTTTCAGTGTTCAAGGTGGCAATAGATGATAGATTGAATTCAGCTTGGTTCTTAGAAGATTTATGACTACAAAATGGCTTATAGATGCAATTATTTTTTGCACATTTTAGGTGTGAAATACTTATGGCCAAGACACGAAACTGAAAAGCATCACAATGTCAATCTTGGGATTTCTTTCCCAGGCCTTTTATGAAATCAATATAAAAGGCAGTCATATTTGGGGAGGCCTGTTACTTTACATGCATTATTTCCCTTAATTCCCACGGCAATGCCATGAGGATGATATTATCTCTATTCTATGGATGAATAAACAGGCTAAAAGAGAAGCTACATAATTTATCTGAGTTCACAGGAATAAGAAGTGGCAATAATAAGTGAACTCAGATGTCTCTGACTTCAAAGTGTAGGCGACCCTCTGTGACCAAGCACTGAACCCAGACCATCAGGAAATGCCATCACCTGCGTGGCCACCTGCCATCAAGTTCTCTCATGGAGAACCCAGCTGGTGAGCCTTTCCGCGTCCATGTGGGACAGGTGCACAGTGGCAGGGCTCATTCTTTATCCAAGCACAAGTCTTTGTCTTATTTTTGGGGTAATTGATGTCTGCCCAGAAATGGCTTAGCACAGCTCTGGGTTTGAATCTTTTGAAATATTTCTCCTGTTAATGCTGCCTCAGGGACACCTGCGGACAATATGAGGGTCAGCTCCTTGGGTCCTAGAGATAATGTATTCCAACCAATGAAGGATCTAAGGGCAGGAAAACTGTAAACTGACCACAGAAAAATGCAGTAACCAGGCCTGCTATTTCTACTTTATTGGATGGATCCAGGGCTAACAATCAAAAACATGAAGATGTTTTCTTACCTTTTTGCGGGGAGGGCGGGTTGGATTCCCTACTGATTGTATTACCTCATTCCTAATAAGAACTATATTTACTTTTAAGTATTTAAATTTAGTTTTCAATTAATGTTTGAGAACTGGCCAAAAGTGAGAATTACAATGACACATTATTGGAAATATTTTAAGTGTAAAATGATGTTGCAAAGATAGCTCAATATTTAGTGGAATCTTTTATAATTCTGGTGTAAGGATATTGAACTAACCCTTGCGCATGGGTTAATTCCTTTGACAGGAATACTGAATGATGGTGCTGGATACAAATGATTCTGGGTAGTAAGTAGCTGCACAAAAGTTTATCTACATTCTAACAAGTTAGTTCTCAAAGGCTCTTGATCAGGTCATTTATTTATAATTCCAAAGAGCTACTATACAACATCCACTCACATCAGCTGTTGGTAGTACTCAAATGATATGCTTTCATGTGGACATCTAAGTTGATTGTATCCATAATTTTTAGATAGAAGGTTCATGCAGAGAGGAGCTTCTACGTAACATTACTGCATCTGAGCAAGTCAGGTGTATCACATCTCTTAGGTAATATGGGTTTGTACATGAAAACATTCTTTCCAGTTTTTTCCATCTGCTTGCTAGAAGATTGACTTGGGTGAAATAACTTAAGAGCCTTCTGCAGATTTACCCAAAATAGGATGTTTAAATCAGACAGTAAGTAAGGTTTTCTTTTTCCAGTTTTTCTTTCTCTTCTCTGGGACAGAGTAGGCCAGCTATATTCATAGTGTATCTCTAGTAACATGAGTAATAGGAATTTTTGTTTCTATAACACATTCCTTAGGTTTCTCTGAGATCTAACATGTCTAGCTCCCAAACATGTTTAAAATGCAAATTTGCACTTTTAGATAATGTATGAATTGTTGTGATCTATTTTTTAGAGAATATTCTACAAGTTAGACATCCATATAAAAGCTGTTGCCTTTTAATTCATCACTTTGCAGGATGGCAAGGTGAGTGCACTCTTATTTTAGCATATTGCAGTATTCAAAGCCTTGATGGAAATTCTCTTTTGTGATGCTAGCTTACACTGTGGCACAGTTTTGAAGATTTTGTGGTGCCAAACCTTAATATTTTGAGGATGGATTTAATTTTGGAAACAAATACTTTTAGATCAAAACCTGCTGTGTAAAATGGAAAGACACAATTTGCAAACTGTGTATTAATTACAAATATATATTTGATGTGTTCTGTAACTGTGATAGAGCAAAAGTGTATCAAATTAGCATTGGGAGCTTCCCTGGTGGCGCAGTGGTTGAGAGTCCGCCTGCCAATGCAGGGGACACAGGTTCGTGCCCTGGTCCGGGAAGATCCCACATGCCGCGGAGCGGCTGGGCCCGTGAGCCAAGGCCGCTGAGCCTGCACGTCCGGAGCCTGTGCTCCGCAACGGGAGAGGCCACAACAGTGAGAGGCCCGCATACTGAAAAAAAATAATAATAATAATTAGCATTGGAATTAGAAGAGTTAGACTAGTTTGTTTCTATCTCTTGTTCTACCGTAATTATTACCAGCAGCACTTCTCTAAAGGGTTCTCTCTGAATGCCAAACTTTATAGTCACCCTATTAATTGGTAAAATTAGAGAAATGTGGTGGTTGCTACCCATCTTTTACCCAGTGACTATACTGGGCACTAAGGAGGCTTGTTTATACCTGAGGCCACTCTGTCTCCTTCCCAGCCATCTTTTCTTTCCTGAGATTCCCCAAATAGTGTGTAGAACTGACCATGGTAGCTAAGTCTGTGGGACTCAAGGTGGGTTCCTTCAAAGACTGGCATTGCTAATTGGCCTGATGCCTTTCATCAGCCTCCCTCTTGCTACTGGTCCTAATGGTGGAGCCAATTTGTCTGTCCTTCTTGCCCATTTGGCCAAGAGTCAGAGGACTTTGTTATTCTTTTAAGGAACCTTCCTAATTTTCAATGGAGCCCTAAAACCCTATCTTGAAGTAAGCTTAAGGATCAATGGTTTGTATTCCCTCTCCCCACCCCAGTACGATTTTGAGTTTATCTTTTTCATTATCACAATGTTCTCTCCTATGGTTTTCATCCTCTGATCTTTCTCAAACCTACAGCCCCTGCAGTGCTTGCTTTACTAGAGTGTGGGTTAGGCTCTACCTGAATTCTCCATCTCTGTCGCATGTCCTGAATAGGTTTGTTCCAAAAACATTTTTGTCTTTACCCCATACCTTCTGAATCCTGCCCTGTGCTGTGAAACTTAGCTATAACATTAAGGTTTATGTATTGATGTGTTTACCCCCCTGATGGCAGGCTGGCACTCATAGGGGAGGGGAGTTTTCTATACACAATGACTAGATCCATTGCAACAAATGTATTTGAATATTTTGGAGTCCATAGAGATGTTTTTGAGAAAATAGTCATTTCTTCTAAGGCTCTGAAACTTCTTGACAAATCAAGTGTGAATCCACATCTGGAAATTATTCCCTTATCAATTGCTTTCCAATAGCAAGTTTATTAAAATCATTATGATGCCCTAGTTTAAATTTTATCATTTTTCCATTTTTAATAGACTCCATTTACATGGTCATATAAGCAGAGATTTTAAAAACACTCCTATAATAGAAAACCTTAGAATGTCTTTGAGCTCTGGTTTTTGTCATTTTTGTTCTAATGAGTAATATTATAAAACTAACCCTTAAATCCATGGAAGTCAAAATAAATACACTAACCTTTATTCTATCTATGTTTTTGTTTAGGTAACCTAAATTGTTAGAAGTAGTTACCTTGCCTTTGCAATTTTATTTAATTAAATGAGGCTTTATTGCACATTTATCTGTTTATGGAACAACAGGTTGTTTTTTTCCCCTGGAGAATGCCAAAAGTAATGAGCTGGCATTACTTGCAGATAATTAATCCTTTCATTCTTTATAAATAGTAGCAATAACACCATAAGTCTTGGCGCTTCTAGTTAGTAAAAAGTCCATTGCTTGACTTACTACTGATGGAGGGCAGCTGCTTTCCCTGCAGCCAACAGTTAAATGTTGACTGACAGTTGAGAAGGGAATCTGGAAGCCTCTGCACTTCTGAGGCTTTTTCTTGTTCCACTTTGCCCTTTGCCTGCAGTAAATGGCTCTGCATTGTCATCAGATGGAGTTTCTGTACTGTTCTTGCCTCATTTTCTTTTTTGGCATCTCCTGTTCATCATTAACCAGTTCTACGTAGAACTGTTTTCTTTGTTATTCCATGGGGTGTGCTAACTTTGTGAGAATAGAAATGAGAGACCTTCCTCTTTTGCCTTCAGCCTATTTATTATTTGTCTTTATCTGCTTCCTTTTGTTTATCCTCTTTCTATTTCAATTTCAGGCCTTCCCCATTTTACTCCAACCTTTTGGATATAAGGTTGTACAATGGAAAAAACAAACAAACAACACTTCAGATTTTGGGGCCACAGAGACCTGGATGCAAATCATAGAGCACTGGGGAGAGTTACTTAAGCTCCCTGTGCCTCATTTTTCTCTTCTGTAAATTAGGGCTAATAATGCCTATTTTGAAATTTTTTCAAGGGAATTTAATGAGACAAAGTAAAATATCTGTTTTACTAAATAAATTTAACACAGTTTCATTCCCTTCCCCTTTGTGGGAGCAAGAAAAGAGTACTACTGCAACAAACAGCCACAGTAAATGTTAGTCCTACTTTCTAATCTATTTCTTTACCAAACGTGTGTGATGCTTAATAAGTGTTATAAGCACTTTACAAATATTAGTTGAATTCTCATAGCTACCCCAAGAAATAGGTCTTGTTTTTTTCCCCATTTTTATACTCAAGAAAACGGAACCACAAAATAGTTCAGTAACTCCTTGAAGGTCATACAGCTAGCGATTGTTCCAGCAGGATTTGGACTAGGAGGTCTGTCTGGGGAGTTCATGGTCCTAACCCTACCACGATTCCTAATTGTTGGTCATGCCTTCTCTTTATTCTTTGCTCAAAAAACAGGGTTTAAGGTGACACATTTCCTTACATGGGGGTTTGTTCATGGCTGCTACCTTGGCTACCAGTCCTGTCCTTCAGCTCTCTTCTCTGATTCTTCTGTTTAGAATTCCAACACACAGTGGCCATTCTTCCAAGAAAGCCTCCACATCACTTTGCAGCAGGTGTGGTGTGATGCATAGCAAGAGATGGCCTGTGGAGGGGGAGGGGAGTGAATCCTACTCCTCAAGGGAGGGCTCATCCATTAGGGGTACTGTCTTCCTTCTGGGACCACAGTAACCTTTAGTGGCCTGTGAGAGGTAATTCATCCAACAGGGATCCTCTGAAAGTAGAGCTGATGTTTTACTAGACTTATCATTGTTTTCTACAAATGCCTAATGACTTCAGATGATGTTATCAGCTGAATAATTTAAGAGGTACATCCTAATCTCGTTTTGCACTTATCCTATTTTAAGGCTTAGAAAGCCCATTTGGTATTTAATTGAAAAGCCACCCCTTTATTTTTGCCACATATGCAAATGCTCTCTTTTTTTTTTTAAAGAAAAATATAGTTTGCCTTGGTCTTTCAAAGCATTGGGAAAATGTCTCTGATAACAGTGTTTTCTGAATGCTGTTTAGTAACACTTCTGGCTCCATGGAATTATGATTAAAATCAGAAACTAGGCTGGGACGTCTGTTCTACTATGCATATGAGGCAGAGACAATTAAAGAGTGTGATTATAGTAGGATAGAAATGTCAAGAAAATGCCACATCAAATATCTCCATTCTACACAGATTACAGGTAAGCGGAAACTTCATTAACAAGATAAGGACAGCAAGGGTTTTTTTCTTTGAAAAGGCAACTCTATTAAAAGAGGAGATTGTCTATTGTGGATGGACGATTTCACTGAACAGAATAATTTAAACCCATCAGAAAGAACCCCCATTTTGGTTAACATGCTTAAGTCTCCTTCTTTTGCAAGAGGCATGAGTGGAGGGTTAGTGAATGAGCCCTAGAAATATAATGTAATTATAGCAAAAACTGGCTTAACTGATTTTTCTTTCAAATGGAAATTTTAGTTCACTAGCATTTTCTTTCCTGTTGGGAAAATTCTATTCTAGTTTTTCCACCCTGGAACTGGGTTGTTTTCTATGACTGAAGTTTCCAGCTAGTTGATATTTAGCTGATCTTATGATTCAATAAGTATTTAGGTTGAAGTAAACTCAAATTCACATATACAAAATCAGAATTGATTGGTTTACATAAAATGCAGTCATGACTCAGTGGCTCTAAGATGATACCAGGGAACATGCGTTGTTTCTGTATTTTTGTTTGTTTTCTCCCATCTGCCCGTGTGATGCTGATTCTGGTCCAAGGCTAGTTCAGTGCAGGTTTGCTCTCAACAGCCCTAGAGTCACCTCCTTTCTTGTCCAGCTGAAGCAGAGAAAGTGTTATGTTTAAAAGAGGAAAAAAGGAAAGGGAAGGAGAGAAAAAAAGACAGGAAGGAAGGAAGGAGAGAAGGAGGAAAGAAAATTTGGGGACTTCTCTCTGATCGGTCATCTTATGTCACTTGCCCCCCCTCCTCTGGCCAGGGAATCGGATGGGGTGATTGGTTTGGGTTCAAGTAACAAGTCCATTTCTGAGCCTTTAGACCAACTTGGGATCAATCTTCAGAGCGACTTCACAGTGTGGGAAAGTTGGCAAAGATGATGGAGAAGGAACCAGAAATACACTTCACTGAAACTCCCAAATGGCTGTGTTTCAAATAAGTGCTACATATTCATAAACAGGCAAATCTCACCTATGGTGTTACAAGTGAGGATAGCGATTACCTTTATGGATGGGGGCTGTGACTGGAAATGGAGCCTGAGGGATTCTCATGGGTGGAGGTTACATGGGTCTGTTCACTTTCTAGCTGTATATTCATGATTTATATACCCTTCTGTATTAACTATGTTTCTATAAATAGATTAAATATAAACCTTAACTGGGAATAGAAAAGATTATAAAGTTATTTATGTAAAATGCCTTACATGAAGTACTATGATTATACTCAAGTTTCCCAAACTATGCACCAAGGCATCCCAGCTTGCCACTGCAGGCTCATGGTGATGCTGTGTGCAATTTAAAAATTTTGAACAAAACATAACAATATGCCACATCTATTGAACACTATGAACTACTAGCTTGGGGTCATTGATAACTTCTGTATTAGATCATGCTGTCTTCCTTTCAGTAATGGCCTGTCCTGTCTTTTTTTTTTTTTTTTAATATCTTTTTTGGAGTATAATTGCTTTACAATGTTGTGTTAGTTTCTGCTTTATAACAAAGTGAATCAGCTATACATATACATATATCCCCACATCCCCTCCTTCTTGCAACTCCCTCCCACCCTCCCTATCCCACCTCTCTAGGTGGTCACAAAGCACCGAGCTGATCTCCCTGTGCTATGCAGCTGCTTCCCACTATCTATTTTACATTTGGTAGTGTATATATGTCCATACCACTCTCTCACTTCGTGTTAGCTTAACCTTCCCCCTCCCCATGTCCTCAAGTCCATTCTCTACATCTGCTGCATCTTTATTCCTTTCCTGCCCCTAGGTTTTTCAGAACCTTTTTTTTTTAGATTCCATATATATGTGTTAGCGTATGGTATTTGTTTTTCTCTTTCTGACTTACTTCACTCTGTATGACAGAGTCTGAGTCCATCCACCTCACTACAAATAACTCTATTTCATTTCTTTTTATGGCTGAGTAATATTCCATTGTATATATGTGCCACATCTTCTTTATCCTTTCATCTGTCGATGGACACTTAGGTTGCTTCCAAGTCCTGGCTATTGTAAATAGAGCTGCAATGAACATTGGGGCGCATGTTTCATTTTAAATTATGGTTTTCTCAGGGTGTATGCCCAGTAGTGGGATTGCTGGGTTGTATGGTATTTCTATTTTTAGTTTTTTAAGGAACCTCCATACTGTTCTCCATAGTGGCTGTATCAGTTTACATGCCCACCAAGAGTGTAAGAGGGTTCCCTTTTCTCCACACCCTCTCCAGCATTTATTGTTTGTAGATTTTTTGATGATGGCCATTCTGACTGGTGTGAGGTGATACCTCATTGTAGCTTTGACTTGCATTTCTCTAATGATTAGTGATGTTGAGCATCCTTTCATGTGTTTGTTGGCAATCTGTATATCTTCTTTGGAGAAATGTCTGTTTTGGTCTTCTGCCCATTTTGGGGTTGGGTTTTTGTTTTTTTGATATTGAGCTGCATGAGCAGCTTGTATATTTTCGAGATTAATTCTTTCTCAGTTGCTTCATTTGCAAATATTTTCTCCCAATCTGAAGGTTGTCTTTTCATCTTGTTTATGTTTTCCTTGGCTGTGCAGAAGCTTTTAAGTTTCGTTAGGTCCCATTTGTTTATTTTTTCTTTTTATTACCATTTCTCTAGGAGGTGGGTCAAAAAGGATCTTGCTACGATTTATGTCATAGAGTGTTCTGTCTATGTTTTCCTCTAAGAGTTTTATAATATCTGGCCTTACATTTAGGTCTTTAATCCATTTTGAGTTTATTTTTGTGTATGGTGTTCTTTTACATGTAGCTGTCCAGTTTTCCCAGCACCACTTATTGAAGAGGCTGTCTTTTCTCCATTGTATATTCTTGCCTCCTTTATAAAAAATAAGGTGACCATATGTGCATAGGTTTACCTCTGGGCTTTCTGTCCTATTCCATTGATCTATATTTCTGTTTTTCTGCCAGTACCATACTGTCTTGATTACTGTAGCTTTATAGTATAGTCTGAAGTCCAGGAGCCTGATTCCTCCAGCTCCGTTTTTCTTTCTCAAGATTGCTTTGGCTATTTGGGGTCTTTTGGGTTTCCATACAAATTGTGAAATTTTTTGTTCTAGTTCTGTGAAAAATATCATTGGTAGTTGATAGGGATTGCATTGAATCTGTAGATTGCTTTGGGTAGTGTAGTCATTTTCACAATGTTGATTCTTCCAATCCGAGAACATGATATATCTCTCCATCTGTTTGTATCATCTTTCATTTCTTTTATCAGTGTCTTATAGTTTTCTGCATACAGGTCTTTTGTCTCCATAGGTAGGTTTATTCCTAGGTATTTTATTCTTTTTGTTGCAGTGCTAAGTGAGAGTGTTTCCTTAATTTCTCTTTCAGATTTTTCATCTTTAGTGTATAGGAGTGCAAGAGATTTCTATGCTTTAATTTTGTATCCTGTTATTTTACCAAATTCATTGATTAGCTCTAGTAGTTTTCTGGTGGCATCATTAGGATTCTCTATGTATAGTATCATGTCATCTGCAAACAGTGACAGCTTTACTTATTTTCCAATTTGTATTCCCTTTATTTCTTTTTCTTCTCTGATTGCTGTGGCTAAAACTTCCAAAACTATGTTGAATAATACTGATTAGAGTGGACAACCTTGTCTTGTTCCTGATCTTAGAGGAAATGGTTTCAGCTTTTCACCACTGAGTACAATGTTGGCTGTGGGTTTGTCATATATGGCCTTTATTATGTTGAGGTAGGTTCCCTCTGTGCCCACTTTCTGGAGAGTTTTTAACATAAATGGGTGTTAAATTTTGTCAGAAGCTTTTTCTGCATCTATTGAGATGATCATATGGTTTTTCTCCTTCAGTTTTTTAATATGGTGTATCATGTTGATTGATTTGTGTATATTGAAGAATCCTTGCATTCCTGGGATAAATGCCACTTGATCATGGTGTATGATCCTTTTAATGTGCTGTTGGATTCTGTTTGCTAGTCTTTTGTTGAGGATTTTTGCATCTATGTTCATCAGTGATATTGGCCTGTAGTTTTCTTTCTTTGTGACATCTTTGTCTGGTTTTGGTATCAGGGTGATGGTGGCCTTGTAGAATGAGTTTGGGAGTGTTCCTCCCTCTGTTATATTTTGGAAGAATTTGAGAAGGATAGGTGTTGGCTCTTCTGTAAATGTTTGTTAGAATTCACCTGTGCAGCCATCTGGTCCAGGACTTTTGTTTGTTGGAAGATTTTTAATCATAGTCTCAACTTCAGTGCTTGTGTTGGTCTGTTTATATTTTCTATTTCTTCCTGGTTCAGTTTCAGAAGGTTGTGCTTTTCTAAGAATTTATCCATTTCTTCCAGGGTGTCCATTTTATTGGCATAGAGTTGCTCGTAGTAAATTTTCATGATCCTTTTGACACTATTTCTGCAGTGTCAGTTGTTACTTCTCCTTTTTCACTTCTAATTATGTTGATTTGAGTCTTCTCGCTTTTTTTCTTGATGAATCTGGCTAGTGGTTGATCAATTTTGTTTATCTTCTCAAAGAACTAGCTTTTAGTTTTATTGATCTTTGATACTGTTTCCTTTATCATTTATTTCTCATCTGATCATTATGATTTCTTTCCTTCTGCTAACTTGGGGCTTTTTTGTTCTTCTTTCTCTAATTGCTTTAGGTGTAAGGTTAGGTTGTTTATTTGAGATGTTTCTTGTTTCTTGAGGTAGGATTGTATTGCTGTATTGCTCACGCTTATCTGTAAAGCTTTTGATTTCTCCATCAAATCTGAATGAGATCCTTGCTGGGTAGAGTAATCTTGGTTTTAGATTCTTCCCTTTCATCACTTTAAGTATATCATGCCACTCCCTTCTGGCTTATAGAATTTCTGCTGAGAAATCAGCTGTTAACCTTATGGGAGTTCCCTTGTATATTATTTGTCATTTTTCCCTTGCTGCTTTCAATAATTTTTCTTTGTCTTTAATTTTTGCCAATTTGATTACTATGTGTCTTGGCGTGTTTCTCCTTGGGTTTATCCTATATAGGACTGTCTGCGCTTCCCGGACTTGGGTGGCTATTTCCTTCCCCATGTTAGGGATGTTTTCGACTATAATCTCTTCAAGTATTTTCTCTGGTCCTTTCTCTCTCTCTCTTCTCCTTCTGGGACCCCTATAATGTGAATGTTGTTATGTTTAATGTTGTCCTAGAGGTCTCTTAGGCTGTCTTCATTTCTTTTCATTCTTTTTTCTTTATTCTGTTCCGCAGCATTAAATTCCACCATTCTTTCTTCCAGGTCACTTATTTGTTCTTCTGCCTCAGTTATTCTGCTATTGATTCCTTCTAGTGTGTTTTTCATTTCAGTTATTGTATTGTTCATCTCTGTTTGTTCTTTAATTCTTCTAAATCTTTGTTAAACGTTTCTTGCATCTTCTCAATCTTTGCCTCCATTCTTTTTCCTAGGCCCTGGATCATCTTCACTATCATTATTCTGAATTCTTTTTCTGGAAGGTTGCCTATCTCCCCTTTTTTAGTTGTTTTTCTGGGGTTTTTATCTTGGTCCTTCATCTGGTACATAGCCCTCTGCCTTTTCATCTTGTCTGTCTTTCTGTGAATGTGGTTTTTGTTCCACAGGCTGCAGGATTGTAGTTCTTCTTGCTTCTGCTGTCTTCCCTCTGGTAAATGAGGCTATCTAAGAGGCTTGTGGAAGTTTCCTGATGGGAGGGACTGGTGGTGGGTAAAGCTGGCTGTTACTCTGGTGGGCAGAGCTCAGTAAACCTTTAATCTGCTTGTCTGCTGATGGATGGGGCTGGGTTCCCTCCCTGTTGATTCTTTGGCCTGAGGTGACCCAACACTGGAGCCTACCAGGGCTCTTTGGTGGGGCTAATGGAGGACTCTGGGAGGGCTCACGCCAAGGAGTACTTCCCAGAACTTCTGCTGCCAGTGTCCTTGTCCCTTGGTGATCCAAAGCTGCCCCCCCACCTCTGCAGGAGACCCTCCAACACTAGCGGGTAGGTCTGGTTCAGTCTTCTATGAGGTCACTGCTCCTTCCCCTGGGTCCTGATGGTGTGTGCCATCCAAGAGTGGCGTCCCTGTTTCCCCCAGTCCTGCCAAAGCCTGCAGTCAAATCCCGCTAGCCTTCAAAGTCTGATTCTCTAGGAATTCCTCCTCCCGTTGCCAGACCCCCAGGTTCGGAAGCCTGGCGTGGGGCTCTGAATCTTCATTCCAGTGGGTGGACTTCTGTGGTATAAGTGTTCTCCAGTCTGTGAGTCACCCACCCAGCAGTTATGGGATTTGATTTTATTGTGATTGCACCCCTCCTACCATCTCATTGCAGCTTCTCCTTTGTCTTTGCATGTGGGGTATATTTTTTGGAGAGTTCCAGTGTCTTCCTGTCGATGATTGTTCAGCAGTTAGTTGTGATTCTGGTGTTCTTGAAAGAGGGAGTGAGAGCATGTCCTTCTACTCCGCCATCTTGAACCAATCTCATATTTGTAGATTTTTTAAATGATAGCCATTCTGACCAATGTGAGGTGATACCTCATTGTAGTTTTGATTTGCATTTCTCTAATAATTAGCAATGTTGAGCATCTTTTCATGTGCCTGTTGGCCATCTGTATGTCTTGGATAGATATGTTTTACATATTGAAAACCTTCTTAACTTTCAAAGCAGAGCTCAACTGTTTCCTCCTATTTAAAGTATATAAACATTCCCGTCAGGAATAACCCCTTTCTCTTCCTGCTATCATGCCATTTTTAAGCCACTATTTTCTTTTTACTATGCAGATCTGTTCTCCCATTAGCTTGAAAACTCCTTAGAGCAAGAACTATGTCTGTTTAATCTCATAATCGAACATGTTTTTAAAGTTGAATTGGGCATTCAAAAACAAAACCCGCTGCGAGCAAAGACATTACTTAACTAGCATTTCCTTTTGAACTACAAGCTATTTTGAGGTTTTGACTGAATAAAAAGATATCACTAAGAGACTGAGTCCTGTGATCCTAAGTTGTTTGACATTACTGGGTTGACAGTTACTCAAATTTTAATTTAGTATTTCTCAAGCACCTCACTCTAGGTGCAGTGTTTACAGATAAGATTTTTTAAAAGTCAGTCAAAGGCATGCTTTTGATCACTAAGAACTTCACTAACTAATGGAGAAGATGAAAATGGCCTAGATCAACACTAGTGATAACAGTATTCCTATCCCTGGAGTTCCTGAGTTAAGCTCCTCTAAGGATAGCTAGATAACGTTATAATAATTATTATATAATGTTATGTTATAATGTTATATATAAAGATAATATAATCTTATTTACACCTAGAAGATACCTAAGTGTGTCAGTTAGGCTATATTCAGCTACAAGTAACTTAATCTATAAGTATGTGATTTTTTTTTTTTTTTTTTTTTTTTTTTTTTTTTTTTTTTTTTTTTTTTTTGCTGTACGCGGGCCTCTCACTGCTGTGGCCTCTCCCGTTGCGGAGCACAGGCTCCGGACACACAGGCTCCGCGGCCATGGCTCGCGGGCCCAGCCGCTCCGCGGCATGTGGGATCCTCCGGGATCGGGGCACGAACCCGTGTCCCCTGCATCGGCAGGCGGACTCTCAACCACTGCGCCACCAGGGAGGCCCTATGTGATTTTTTTTAATTGGACTGTCTGGAGGGAGATCATTTTAGGCTTTTTCAGTTGCTTCATTGATGACTTAGAAAATCAGCTTTTCCTGTCCTTATTGGGCACCTCATAGCCACAGGATGACTTCCAGAGCTGCAGGCATCTCTTTCTTATACCAATGTCCCAAACAGAAAGGAAGGGGCCAGGCAAAATGGGTTGTCATTTTATCAAGGAGGAAAAACACAAAAATCTTTCCCAGCACCCCTCCCATCACACCCCCTTCCTCCCCACTAGAAGACTTCCCTTTGCACCTCATGGGGCAGGAACTGGATCCCACAGCTGCATGCTTCTCCAAGAAAAGCTGGGGAAATAAGTTTCTATAAAAGGGAAGCAGGCTAGCCATAGTGGGCTCAGAGCAATTGTGTTTCATTCCTTGGGGTTGAGCATATCGCCACAGTGAACAGTCAGGATTCCTTTGATAAAAATGGATGGGATGCATTTTGGTGAAAGCTTAGTGTCTCCTACACCAAGTAATTAAAAATCTTTTGCTAGCTCTTCTCTAGGTCCTTTAAGATACTTAAACATCCTTCTGGGGGAAAATTTAGGCATTTGGAGAATTGCATGAGCTTATTAAACTCCCCATAATACAATAACTAAAGGGCATACATTTTTAAGCACCAGTGTGCCTTTACTGAATTTCTTTTCTTTTTACTTTTTAGCACTTACCAAGTTAATAGTATTTGAAAATGGCATTCATTTGCTAAATAGTACCCAAGTGGCCCCAAAGAGCTACTGATGCACGCAGTCCCTCAGGTTTCTGCTGACCTACAACTGAGCAGCTGTGACAGGCATAGGGGAAGAGTATTAAAGAAACTTTGCAGATAGACAGGACTGCTAACTAGTACTCATCAAAGTGTGTCATCATCGAAGTCCACATTGGTCAGTGATTACATCAGGGAATAGAGCAGTGTCCTGGATTCTTACTAGGAAAGTTTCCTGGAAGAGGAAAATGTTGGGCCACCCTCTCAATTTATGGCCAGAATTCAATCTCAATATGAGATCCATGGGCCATTTCACAGAGGGGAAAACTGAGGCTCAGAAATATTTTTTTTAGGTTACAAGATTTAATATTAAATTACAATAAAAAGTAATCCAACTGAAAAAATATTACAAATAATAGTGGAATTAAGTTAAGCTCTTGGTTATAAAATTAATATAAAAAATCACCCTTCATATATTAAAAAAAAGTCTTAATAGTAAAAAAAAGACTTCATTTTTAATAACAATATGACTAGAAAATACTTAGAAATAAATTTATGAGATGTGATTGTTCTGTATGAAGAATCTCTGCAGCTCTACTCATGGACAGAAGAAAGGACTTGTGTAAATGTAAAGGTATACTGCATTTACTGTACTCTTTACATAAATGTGAGATAGTGGAACCACTGATGAGGTAGGAACAGTGCCGTTACCTTGTGTCCTTCATGTAACTCCTCTAACAGCGCCCCTTCCCCACCCCAATATACACACAAAAGGAAAAGTAATTCAGTCTTCTGTCTTTCATGTGTCTTCAGGTTCTTGCAGTTGAGAGCATCCTCTCACTTGAAGTGGACTTAGTGTATAGAATGCTGAGTCCCAAAAAAAAAAAAAAAAACCTGTTGCAAACTTGGAGGAAGGTTATGTTTGTACTTCAGACTTTCAGGGCGCATTAGAGCTGGTATGTGTCCTAATCTAGAAATGTCTGGTGGTTGTATAAATTATAAGGACTTTTTGCAGATGTGAAAATTCTGTGTCAAACTTCTCTTTTATTTCTTTTTTTTTTAATAAAAGAGAAAAACCCTCTAACTTTACCTTCTTTGTCATTAAGAAGGCTTGTGCATGGGAACTCATTTAATGTCATTACTAGTGACCTCATTTTATGTCTGTATTTGTGACTAAGCTGACTTCATTAGAGAAGTCTAGAAGTCTGCCCCTTTGATGGTGAAAATGACATCAGTTTCTCTCTCTCTCTGTCTCTCAGACACACCCACAGACACACATACACTTCTCTTTCTCAGTCATTCATATAGAATTGTTTAATAACACTAAATTTCAATGTGTATTTGGCATGCTATATATTGGGCAATTAACCTGACATACTTTTAAATTCATTTTGATGACTAATAAATTAAGACTGATAATAAAAATAAACTCCAGTAGTAATATATAATATGCCCCTCCGAAGATATAAGTCTTTGCTTCCTCCTGACTTTTACTGTACATCATTGGTAAAGTTTAGCATATTTAAAAGACCTCTTGAATACGACTCTCAAAGTTGACAAAAGATAAAACTGTATTGGAAATGCATGCTAAAGGCCTACTTGGACATCAATGCCTCTCAACAAAGTTTCCCTCTCTTTAAAAGTGAAGCTTTAAGGTTATATTTGAATTAATATCCATTAATTGCCCTGTAAAAAAGATTAAAAAATCTTTTTTCTACCATTAAATTGCCAAATGATTGCCTTTTACATAATACTTTTACTTTGGGGGACAACTAAGGAAAGATTTATTTCTAGGATTACTTTATTAGAAAATCTCAGCATTAAGTGATTAAAAACTCTGGGAGTTAAAGAGTTCTTCCTCTAGGTATAATATACAGTAATTTCACTAGGTTCAATATAGAACAATGTCTGTAAAAGCAAGCTCTCTAGATAATATAATAGTGATTTATCAATCATAAATGACACCATGCTGTTTAAGGAAAGTGATATATAGAATATTTTATCAGATCTGTGTTTCATATGCCTGCAGCTATGTTGACATGATAGGCTATTAATTCTTATTTCTAATGTTGTACAGCAGTTTGCTTTTTAGGGCAATGAATGGAACTCAAAATAGAATAAACATTCTGTATGTTACTTATTACTTGTATTGAAAACATAGAATTTTAAAACACAAAAATTAAAATGTAAGCTAATTATCAAAAACGGTAGTCCAACCATCTCTAAAATATTCGTTCTAAGTGACCATTCTGAATTAGGAGCCCTGAGGATGATGAAATTCATCAGCAGTTCCGAGTCATTTTCATGCATTTCCTGTCTGGCACCTTCAGCAGGGTTAGACATTATCCAAACACCTAAGTGACAAAGAGGTAAAAACACAAAAACAAACCTCCCCAAGAGGTAGCTGCGATGTGGTAAAAAAGTTCATTCATTCATTTATTCAATAAACGTTGACTGCACAACTAGTTTGTGTTTGCAAGTTTCTTGAGGGTTAAGGAAGGCTTTCTCAGAGGGAGCCATGCCCTTGAGGTTGAGTAAAGGGCCAGTGGTGCTTGAAGAGGCAGGGGGAGGGGAGGGAAGGGATCCCGGATGTTATGGGTGAGTTCCAGGGAGCTGGGGCGCCATCTTTGCAGGTGATTGGAAACTGTTGAAGTTCTTAAAGCAGACTGATGGAATAAAACTTGCATTTTAAAAAATTCACTCTTTTAGTCTTGCAGATGATGAGCTGGGGGCAGGAAGGATAGATGGTCCATAAGGGTGGTAGGAGATCAGTTAAAGTCTTGTTCATTAAACACCTTTTAGACCAGGAGTCAGCAAAGTTTTTGTGTAAAAGGCCAGAGTAAATATATTAGGCTTTGTAGTCCATGTGGTCTTGTTGGGACTGCTCCATTCTGTGCTGTAATGTGAAGGCAACCTTAGGCAATATATAAACAAATGGGCATGACTGTGTTCCAATAAAACTTTATTTATAAAAACAGACATCAGGCTAGATTTGGCCTAAGGGTCATAGTTTGTCAGTCCCTGACTTAGGCTGTCAAATACACATTAGAGATTAAAAATGGATTGCCATATTAAAACTTGCTATTTACAACCAGGCAGCGTTTTTCACACTAGCCAAAAAGTAGAAGCAACTCAAGTGTCTATCTGTGGATGAATGGATAAACAAAATGTGGTGTATACGTACAGTGGAATATTATTCAGTCTTAAAAATGGAAGAAGTTCTGACACATGCTACAACATGGATGGAATGGATGGCCCCTGAGGACATGGTGCTAAGCAAAATAAGCCAGTCACAAAAGAACAAATACCGTATGATTCCACTTATATGAGGTACCCAGAGTAGTGAAATTCATAGCGAGTAGAAGGGTGGTTGCCAGGGTCTGGGAGGAGAGGGAGATGGAAGTTACTCTTTAATGGGTACAGATTTTCCGTTTCATAAGGTGAGAAAGTTCTAGAAATGGATGGCGGTGATGTTTGGAGAACAATGTCAATGTATTTAATGCCATTGGACTGTATACTTAGATATGGTTTAAATGGTCAATTTTATGTTATGTGTATTTTACCACAATTTAAAAACAATAAATGGTTGAACAAAAGAGCAAAGAGTCATTCACTATTGCTGTCTTCCCATTCCACTTTATAATGGCTGTTAGACTCGTTGCCCACATACAATTATTGCAGGAGATTGAGTGAAACCTATACCATGGTGATAGGGTCAGGAGACTGTGACTCAGAGGTGGTGTCCCAGGCTCTACTTGTAAGAGTTTGGATGTTTTTTGACTGCAGATGACAGAAACTCTGAATCAACCTGGCTTAAACAATAAGGAAATTTATTCTTAAATATTGCAGTAAGTCCAAAGGGAATGCAGTTCACATGGATAACTCAGTTCAACTATGATCTCAAATTACATTATTCAGAACTGCCCATTTCCTTGTTCTGCCATCTGTGGAGGTGGTTTCCTCCTCCAGCTGGTAGCAAAGTGACTAGAGAAGTTCCTGGCACCATAGACAAAAATAATTCCAGTGGAAAAATGAGATTGTCTCTTCCAGGGACTACTTTTAAGGAATGAAAACCAAAGTCCCAAAGTCCCCTGAATTTACTGGCCAGGACTAGGTCACGTGGCTGATGCTAAATCTGTCACTTGCACAGTGCATTGGATTGACCTTGGATCGATTGAATGGAGTCTTATTTCTGAATTGGGGGGATGGGGTCATTTCCGAGGCACTTGGCTGCCCAAGTTAAGGTGGACATCTGAACAAAACTGGATTTGGTTTAGGGAGGAAGGAAGGTCGTTTGTGGAGAGGGAGGTTTGCGTACTAGGGAGACAAGAAATAATAGACATACTTTGGAGAGTGGTAAGAATCACTTTTGGGGATGCATTGTCAGACAGTTTAAGAGGATCTCTGCATTACCTCATTTAACCTTGAGGAAAACTGTGTGGGGTAGAAATCCCTCCTCTTTTTTTTTTTTTATTAGATGATGAAAACTGGGACTTGAAAGGTTTAAAAATTCATATCCTTTGACTCCAAAACCTCTGCTCTTTCTACTAAGTGGTGCTGTCTTGGAAAATGTATAAGTATACTTCACAGTTGAAAAGCATTCAGGATTTCCCACAACCGTAATTGTCAGGTAGATATTATTTTTTACCATTTGTAAGGGAGGATTCTGAGAGATTCAGGGAGCTTAAGCCAGGGGCTCAAGTTCACACAACTGGTAAGCGGCAAAGCCTGCATTCAGACCCAGTCTTTTACTCTAGAGCAGTGTTTCCTAACCTTGGTACCACTGACATTTTGAGCTGGGTCATTCCTCACGGTGGAGGGCTATCCTCAGCCTATGGAATGTGTGACAGCATCCCTGGCTCCCACCCACTAGCTGCCAGTGGCACCTCTTCCTCCGCTGTGTGTCCCTGGGGTTGAGAACCACTGGTCTATACCCATATCTTTCCACCGTGCTGCTTTTATTTCCTCTTCCAAAGCAATTCACAGTCTAGTAAATGGCAGCAGACCTGTGGAGAGCATCGTATTGAGAGTCAATATGGACCCCAGAAGAGTAGAACTTAGTGGTTTTAAGAGCATAGACTTGCCAGTTAGACTGCCAAGATTCAAGATTCAGATCCAACAATTACTAGCTGTTATCCATAGACTATCTATTAATTTTCTATGCCTCGGTTTCCTCACCTGTAAAATGGGAATACTAATAACACCTACTTTGCCCAGAGTAAACGCCCTGATTATGGCAAGTTGCACTCCTCTGCTGTGCAGGGAAGAAAGTAGAGAGTAAGAGGCTTTCTATTTTGAGCCCATTGCCTGACTTCCATTATGCTTTCCCTGAGGGGCAGGAGCTTATGTTTCTGGCCTCATTACAGAAGGAATAGCTGTTTTATAAGGCTAGTTTTTGGATGGAGATTTAACAAACACCTTACCTGATTATGAAGACTTTTTGCTCTAGTCTGCCCCGAGAGAGTCCTAGAAACACCGACATCCAGGGAGGCGTTTTTGGCAATTTGCAAGTTTAGGTGCTTTCTCAGTAGACAGATGACCAAGATCAGAGAGGACTGATGATCTGTCTAGGGTTGCAGAGCTGGTTTGTGGGAACCCAGGACTGGGACTTGGGCCACTGCTGGTCAGTTTAGTGTGTTTCTCATGCCGATTGTCAGCATCTTCTTGGAGACAGATCTTTTGTAGACGCGTTAAGATATACTTGAGGGTGACGATGATTAGCTATTCTGCAGCTAATAGATATGTTCTGTAAATTAAAAAGACAAAATCAAATAGAACCATATTTTTAAATGTAAATATGTATTTCTTAATAATCTTTGGGTTTCCAAGAGTAACACTGAGGTTTTCTCCCTAAAGTTTACTTTATTATTTTTCTAGAATAGTCACCAATGTTACTATTTAAGGGACTAAAGAGCAGACATTTCCTGAGATACTGAGCAGGCTTTTTCCTAATCACTCTGTGATGATAACTAGAGAAACAGTGTCCACTGCTGGTAAATCAGATAATTGCACCATATTTTTACATAGAGCTGCTCTATGTGAGGAATAACATGTTGACTTCACCAGTGTGCGTTTTCAGGTAAGGGTTTTAAGGTATATATCCTGAATGGACATCACCGGGGTTTAAAAAAAAAAGTTAGTTTTCTACTAGGTCAGTCATTAATTAATGATTTGCTGCCTCTATAAATCTAAGAGTACAACCTAGTAACAGTTCCTATTTTAAGATAGTTGAGATTTAATATATTAAAGGAGTAGAAAACATAATTTTCACAAAGAAGTTTGTGTTTAGTGGTATCAAATAAGTAAAGTCAATTATCATTTTACAGTGATGCAACTGAATTTTTTTTTGATCATTTCAAGCAATAATTCACCAGAAATTTACCTGGGTTTTTTTCTTTTCTGGACATTTATCATAGGTCTGGAAGAAGAAGAGTAGAAGATTATTGGAATGGGATTTTTTTCTTAATTTATTCAGAATATTTAAGGACAGCTCAGTTTGTTAAACCTTTGAAATGCAATATGTAATCTAAGAATTAAATGTATTTAACTGGACAGTTGGATAAAAGCCTAACTAGAAATGGCCTCTTTTCCAAGATTTCTATGTGCTTTAGAAAGGCTTCCTGGATTTCAGTGCCAAAAACGGGCAGCAGAGGGCCCAGCAGATTGTAACTCTGAGAATATATGTTGAAACTGAGGACAGATTTTTGCTCCTTTTATATTTCTCCTTAAAATGTGTATTTGTCTATGGTAAAAGCTAGAGTTTTATTTATTTATTTATTTTTGCTACAGGAAAGAAAAAGCATTAAGATGCATGGATAAAATGGTCTTATCATGTTGGTAGAATTTATGGAAATCAACAAATAGCGATCTATTCTAGTGGGAGAAATCTAGCTTGGATAGTTAAAAGCTAGTGTAGAATTTCAGCATTTATTAGCTTTGAGATTGAATAGCTCCCGCTATCACAGAGAGCATACACCCTTCGAGACAACTATACCTATTGATGAAGATTGTTAAAGTATGTGGAAATACTGCAGCCCTGTCCCCTGCTTTGTGATGAAACCCAGGTTGTTGAGATTTGAAGCTGTAGACCTCTGGGCACCAGGACTGGGTAGACTGATAACATCAATCTCTCCACAATGTTGCTGCTTCCAGTGCACTAGGTTCTTCTCTTGTGACTCTCAAGGTCTCACTTGAACTGCAGGATCAGTCTGTGTGCCCTTTCTGCGTCTTCCACGTGACTTCTCCTGGGAGTTTTATCTCCCCAAGGACTTCGTCTGTTCTCACCATTTTCCATTTCTCAGATTCTCCCACATGTAAATTTTATTTGCAGTACGTCATATGTATGTATTCACTGATTCACTGAACAAATCTTTTTTGAATTTGGCTTTAGTGTCAGGTGCTGGGAACAGAGCAGTGAACAAGACCTGCGAAGCCTCTGCTCTGGTGGAGGGAGAAATATCTCAAGTGTGTAAAGACAAAAATCCAGACAAGCTGTGGCACTCAGAACAGATCTCCGCAGACGAAATTAGATGTGATCGAAAGAGCTCAGGTAGTTACTTACTTGAGACTGGCAGTGACTTTAGATCGGACAGTCAGGAAGAGCTCTCTGAGCAGGTGATAATTGGGGTGGAAACCTGGATGACAAGAAAGATTAGGCCCTACCAAGTATTTCAGGTAGAAAAGGGCAATTTATTCCATAGCCTCAAGCTTTGTGCGTTGGAAGAATAGAAAGTAGGCCGCTCTATCTCCCTTTAGTGCTTTAAAATTCACCTTGGAGAGGACAGGTGAGCGCAAGGAGTACTGTTTTCATTCATCCCCCACTGGAGAATCATGGCTCCCTTGAATGCCTGTGTTTCCCTACACACTCCCAGAGGAAGAGGAGGCTTTGTTTCACCCTCCCAATCTCCCTTTTACATTGTTCTTCTGCTTTTTTTTTTTTTTTTGCCATACCGTGTGGTATGCAGGATCTTGGTTCCCCGACCAGGGATTGAACCCGTGCCCCCTGCAGTGGAAACGCAGAGTCTTAACCATTACACCACCAGGGAAGTCCCCCCTTCTGCACTTTAAATCCTGTGTGTGAAAGCCTGCTTATCTAGACGTGCTGATTGTTGAGTTTCTTGCTAGCCCACCCAAGGCACACATAGTGCCTGGAAGGACTTGAATCAAGATCATTCAAAGCAAGTCCTCTATTCTGCAGGTCCAGAGAGCTTAAGTGACTTGGACAAGGCCATTTTGCCAAGTTAAGGAGGAGAAGAGCCCAGGAATTCTACATCGCGTTCCAGAGCTCTTTGAGTTACCTTGTTTCTTCTGCTATAATACATCCCTCTGCGATGTTCCCTTTCTCCCCTCTCCCACCTTTTACCCCTTCCTCTTGGGTCTCATGGTTCTTTCACTTTCTGACCCTTCCCTTCATACTGTTTCCTTCCAAAGCATGACAGTTCTTTGCCCCATTTCCATTTAATGGGAGCATTTGGTGGCCTTTGGACCCAATAGCTTTTTTCCCCCATAAAATAGATTGAATACAAAGAGTAAGTCTATACCCCCGTTGAATTCTCCTCACATTGAGACTTTCAGGTGGGTAGTGCAGTTGTATAAAAACCACTGGTCGGGCTTCCCTGCTGGTGCAGTGGTTGAGAGCCCACCTGCCGATGCAGGGGACACGGGTTTGTGCCCCGGTCTGGGAGGATCCCACATGCCGTGGAGCGGCTGGGCCCATGAGCCATGGCCGCTGAGCCTGTGTGTCTGGAGCCTGTGCTCCGCAACGGGAGAGGCCACAACAGTGAGAGTCCCGCGTGCCGCAAAAAAAAAAAAAAAAAAAAAAAAAAAAAAAACCACCACTGGCATTTGCAGTCTGTGAATCCAGAATAAAGATGGAAGACTGTTCCATCAGTGCGTGGAGAGGAGATTTTTACAAAGCTTTGTTACTCAATATGCAAATGCAGCCAGGACCAGTGGTGCATGTAAGTGTCCTGAGTTACTTCCAGGGGCCTTCCTGGCCAAATTCTAACTTCTTCACTCAACCTTTCTAAAGGTCAGAGTTGGGCTTACAGTAGGAGATAATGTACAGAAAAGATGTACTTTCATTCTTGGGATCATGGAAAGTCAGACAAAAATAAAGGAGGGGGTGGACTGAGAGGGCTTAGGAAGCTGGCTACAGCTTTGAGCCATTTCTAATCATCGTTCAATGAGCCTGTGTACTGGTGCCGTCAATAACTCTAAAGCTTTTTCCAGGAGATCTGGAGAAGCCCTGCCACCAACAGTCAGAGGAAAAGAGGTCAAGATCAGAGGTCTATGAAATGCACAGAATTATACTGAGCAGTTATTTCTCTGGATCTAGAAAGTATAACTCGGGAAAAGTTAGAGACTGATGGAGAATCTGAAACTCATCAGACTTTGTTAATTCATCAAATGTTCAATGTTCAACCATGACTTTAACAAGCTATCCTAATTACTGCAGATGTGCCAGCTCCAAGGCAGGCTTGCTCAACCTCGGCACTATTCCCATTTTGGGGGGTTAACTCCTTGTTATGGGAAGTAATATAAGATGTTTAGCAGCACTCCTGGCCTCTACCCACCAGATGCTCAGAGCCCCTGTCACTCCCAGTTGTGACAACTGAAAACATCTCCAGACTTTGCCATATAAGCCCTGGGGGGCAAAATCTTCCCAATGGAGAACCACTGGCTCCTGGATAAAGGTATTCCTTCTTCTCAGAAGGACAATTCTTATTTACTCTTTATGTCCTATCTAATTCTAGAAAAGAATTTCAAGAAGCTTATGGGAAAAAATAAGGTTTGGCATATTTGTTAGTTTAATGACTGAAGATTAAATAATATATAGTGATGAGGGAGAAAGTCATACCAGAAATCTAGGCTGAAGATAGCAATTACATTTAAAGACCATATTAAGCTTTGAGATTTCAAGGAGCCAAATTTAAACGGAAAATAAGTTACATAAATCTTACTGACAAATGAAAGGAAAAAATAAATACTAGTTTTATTTGCATGAGGTTTTCTTTCTGGCCTGGACTTTATTAGGAGAAGTATACCATGATGTTATTTTAGTAGCAATTTGTATTAGGAACTAAATGAATATCCTTCCCATGTTCATATTCAGTATCAATCCAAGAAATAAGAGCAGAGGGAATCATTGTAAACATTAATTTCACAAAGACATTCTTCACCAGATGTTCATCATAATTAATTTTAACAGTGCTTGACTAAGGTAAATACACAGGGTGGCCTCTCTCTGAGCCACTGAACTTCCTTGCTGTGCATTCAGCAAATCGCTAAAAGGGGTCTCTGGTCGTGTGGGGATGGTGCTCTATGTGCACAAATCGGCTTAGTTTCCAAGACCAGACTGTGAAGTCACAAATGAAAACTTGATGATTTGCCTGTTCTTACCTCCATGGAAGTCAACACAACAACACTGTGCTGGCAGAGCCGGTGAACGACCTGACCTCTGCAGCACTTGTCGAAACCCTGTAGAAAGTGATCCCCTGGTCTAAGCAGTGCCACAGCTATGAAGGCTGGCCTTCTTGACTTCAGAGTTTTTCCATTTAACAGAAGAATGAGTTTATTTTCAAACAGTGTATTCATTTTCTAAGGCTACCATAACAAAGTACCACAGGCTGGGTGGCTTAAACCATAGAAATTTGTCTTCTCATAATAAATTCCCTTCTGGAGGCCGGGAATTCAATGTCAAGATGTCACACTTGGTTTCTCCTGAGGCCTCTTTCCTTGGCTTGAAAATGACCACCGTCTAGCTATGTCTTCTCATGGTCTTTCCTCTGTACACACATCTCTGGTGTCTCTCTTTTTGTCCAAATTTTCTCCTTTTATAAGCCACCAGTCAAATTGGATTAGGACCCACCCCAAGGGCCTCATTTTAATTTAACCCATCTGCAAAGGCTCTGTTTCCAAATACAGTCACGTTCTGAGATGCTGTGTGTTAGGGTTTCAACATACAAATTTGGGGAGAGCACAATTCAGCCCATACAAAAAGCTTCCACATAAATGTCATGTAAGTGAAGAATTATTCTGATGTATTCATTATCTTCAATTGGTTCCATTAATTCATACAAGGAGATAGATACAATAGAGAACTTTATCCGCAGTGACAGCGGGTGTCAAATCTTCTCAAGCATCCTTCAAGGTTGAGGAAGGCTTGGAGGTGCTGTGACAAACTTAAGTGCCATCCTTTCAAGCAAGGGGAGCTTATGTGTATTTCAAGTTGTGTAAAACGTTCTTCATTCTGCTGGTGTTCCAGGGACCCCCATCCTCACCCTTTTAATCTGGCCTTTCTGAGCTGATTTATTCTCATGTACTCAGTGATATTCCTGTCTAGAAAAAGAACATGCATTTGCAAACATGCCTGGAAAGTAAATTAAGGCTCTGTGGGAAGGATTTCAATTATGTATTCTGCGAGTATTCCCTCATTCGTTCAATCATTCATTTATTTTTTTGTCAGCATGATTTTTATTTCTTCATAGATATTTTTACTGCCTACTTTTGGTCTGGATGTATGTATGTATGTGTGTGTGTGTGTGTGTGTGTGTAAAACATGCTTTTTATTTTAATTTAAAAACTTTTCAGGATATTTTTAGGTATGAGTCTCTCTTAGTTACTTTTCCCTGGAACCCAGTGAACCCTTTTCATTCTCTCAGCTTTCCCTCTTCCCCTCCCTTTTTGGAACATTTTCTTTCACTGTATCTTCAATGATTGCTTCTTCTTTGATTGTTCTGGATTCTTCTTTAGAAACATAATTCTTGGGCTGAATCTCTGTTCCTGGTCTTCCATAGCTATCATCTTCTTTTTTTTGTTGTTTTGCGGTACGCGGGCCTCTCACTGATTAAGGCCGTCTTAGGATTAAGAGATAATGTATGTTATGGGTCCGCTGGCACTCAGTAAATGTTCGTTTATGCAGGATGTTTGAGATCCTGGCAAGACCTTTCCATCACCGCCATCCAGCCTTCAGAATCTCCCCTTCATTTACCTGATGCAGGACTGCCAATATCTTATTCTTTTGAGATTATACAATATGGTTAAAAATATTTTATTAAGAATTAAAACCCCTTACCTGAGCAGGAAAAAAGGCATAAACTTAATGCTTTTTCAAATTAACTGGTCACAGTAGCTAGATGACAATTTAGAAGCCCCACGAGGAGAGAGACACTTTGCTGGACATCTGTATAACTTTTGGGTTTTATGTATCTGCGTGTGTCGCGGTTGTGGTTGGGGGCAGCTTGGGTATCAGGACCAAGAAGCACTGGGCAGGTCTGTTGGTAGGTGGCCTGGTTAGTGAGCACTCATCAGCGGGTACCAGGGGACCAAATGGCTGCTCGAGATGGCTCTGAAGGGGTTGAGAGGAAGATCCTGGCCTCATATCAACTCACTCTCACAATTTGCCTGAATCTAATTGTAAAAAGTGATAAGCTTCCCATTGCCATTTCAACCTTAGCAGGAAATGTTTTTTTAAAACATGTTCTTGGGAATAAGTGCCTTTTCTTTTCTTTTACTTCATTGTACTGTGTCTATAGCTCCATAATGTCCTTTTGTATCTCACTCAGTCGAAAACAAAAGCTAGAACTGAGTTTCCTTTGTCACAGTTTGGACTGTAGGGCTACCAGCCACCCCCAGGAGGACCTTATATTCCCCCAATCTCCACCCAGTGTCAGAGGATCTTTCATGGAGATAGTGGTGTAGAGGGTGGGGCAGTGTGGTCTTCCAGACAATCTCCATCAGCCACGGTTGTTCACAGGACTGCTGCTAGGGTCCTTTGAGTAGGTGCTTTTGCTATTGTTATTTGTTTTCTTCTAATAGAATTTTATTGAAGTGTAACATACACAAAGTAAACTGCAGATGTTGCAGTGGTACAGCTCAGTGTATTGGGGCAAATGTGCACACTTCCCTATCATTATCAAGGCAAAGAACCCCAGAAAGTTCCGTCTTGTCCTTTCCAATCAACCCCCTGCCTCAGAGACAGACTCTTCTGATGTCCATAGGTAACATTTTCCACTTTTTAAATGGAGTCGTGATTGTACTTGTTTGTGACTGGCTTCCTTAAGTGTTCAACATCATGTTTTTGAGGTTTATTTGTTATTGTGTATACCAGAGATTTGGAATTCTTTGTAACTGGAGGGGAGTCCTTCAGGGTGTGTGTGAATATACCACAGTTTGTTTTCCATCCTCCTATCGCTGGACATTTGGGTTGTTTCCTTATGTTGTGTTTTGGAGAACCAGCTGCCATCAAGTACCACTGCAGCTTGGAGACTGCTTTCTGCTGTTGCATGGACCGCATTTATTTATCAAATCAAGGCTTCTGTCTTGTGAGTCACTGACTTATTCAAGGTCTACCTCCTTGCCTTAGTGATGAAGCAAATTAAAAGTCCGAAACTTGCAAGTACTCAAAATGTTTTTTATCTTCCCTTTGCTACTAGAAAAGTCATCACTTGAGAATATTAACCAAGTTGGTTATGGACGTTTATAGTTTCATGCTTTGCCAACAATTGTAATCCAAAGTAAATTACTTGTGAAATTAAAATGTGTTCTCTACTCTGAGTCATAGTTGTAGAAACCAAAAACATGTATGTATGTAGTATGCATATTTATGTACCTAAAAGCAATAATAATACATAGATTAATATTCAGTTACTTAAACTGTAGAGAAGATTAGAATAGTATGTGAAATTAGAATCATAAACTAATTAGATAATACACCAATATATAATTAATAACATTAATTCAATCTGATTCAACAGACATATTCACAAAAGACAATCTGAAAATCTTCTATTAGTCAATTTCTGATGTATTGCTATTAAAGCATTTCCTCTATACACAATGAGAAGTTAGAGCTGAGCAGAGAGTGTGTTCTGACTACAAACACATACAAATTGTGTTTTATGGGAAAAGGCATCAGTAATTTTGGTTAGTTTTTTTTTTGTTTTTTTTTTTGTTTGTTTGTTTGTTTGTTTTGCGGTATGCGGGCCTCTCACTGTTGTGGCCTCTCCCCTTGCGGAGCACAGGCTCCGGAGCACAGGCTCAGCGGCCATGGCTCACGGGCCCAGCCGCTCCGCGGCATGTGGGATCTTCCCAGACCGGGGCACGAACCCGTGTCCCCTGCATCGGCAGGCGGACTCTCAACCACTGCGCCACCAGGGAAGCCCTGGTTAGTTTTAATGTGTCTGTTTGAACATGTTTTGAGGGATAAAAATAACTTGGCCTTTAAAATACTAAGAAGAAAATATATAAAATATCACCAATGTTATTAATGATAATTCAGTCATTTCCATGTTATGATCAATGAAAAGAGATGGAAATGGATACAGTGAAAAATTAAGGCTAAAAAGGATTTAAAATGAAAAAGAAACAAAAGAGAGAAAACAGGGCTTCAGGGTTAGCTGTTCCATCTTTCTCTCTGCTTCTTTTGTCCACCTCACCAAAACTGATCTCAAAATCATGTGATTACGGTTTTCTCTTCCCTCTAAGTTTGTCTCCTATGTTAAACACTGAGGAAAAATGTTTTGAGTAGACTTTTAGAACCTGATTCTTGCCTTCAGAATTCTTCTTGGGTACTCTATTTTTTTTAATTTAATTTGCTATAATTAAAAAAAAACAGAAGCTTAGCAAAAGTGAATAAGTGCAACTGATTGACAAATAACTTCAATTATAAAAACAAAACAAAACACAAAAGCTCCTTCATTTTAGAAAACTTGCCTGTAACATATTTCAATTCAGCTGGTAGTTACAAGAGATCCAAGAGCCAAAGTTTGCCCAGAACCATCCCATGAAATTCTGTGATGATATTGCTTATTTATGTATTTATGGTTTCCTTTTTTAAAAATCAGAAAAAGAACCTGCCTCTTTTCCAATGGGCCAGACTGTCTTCCATTAAAGGACTTCTTTTTCCATATATGAAAAATTGCAGAGCAATGCTACAGATCAGCACATGAAAGAAAGTATAAGCTTCCAGAAAATCTTGGAAAGATACACTCTTAATTTTAATGGAATGTTCTGATCATTTACATAATATCATAGTATTTGAAATGGATCTTGGAGAGCTTTTAGAGAAGGTTCTCTATATACTTAGGACCCACCTAAGACCCCCAAAGATTCTTTTTTTTTAGGTTTCTTATGTGATTCCCGTGAACAGCAGCTGTGGAGCTCCACTGTATTAAAATAATAAACTAATTTGTGTAGGAAATGATGTGCAGAAGACTTGAGGTGCTAAAGGCAAGTCCAAGCTGGGTCAACCTTGTTCTTCAGACCCTCAGCACAGTGAAGGGTACTGAGATCTCGACCCTACTTGTCTCTGCCGTGTGCAGCTCTGATCTGAAGGCTTAACATGGCCATCAGCACCCTGTCCAGCTTACCCAGAGGAAATCCACCTTCCAAAGCCTTGCACCAACTGTCACTGAAACACTTCTGAGGCCAAACACGATGCCAGGCTCTGGGAGCATCAAGCATGAGGAGTGAGCAAAGCAGGCAAGGTCCCTGACTCAGTGAAGCTGAAAATCTCTCTGGGAGAGGCTTTAAGAGAATTAAGACAAAGGCAGCCTCATTTTGAAGTCTTAGTGTTTGCAACTAAAGAGAACATCAAAATGTATCCTTGGAAGAAACGGCAAGGACACTGAGTATAAGCTACTAATTGAAGTGTCAGTGAAAGGTCTAGAGAAAACATGGCTGTGAAGACTTGGCACGGAGACAACGTGCGGGTGGACGTAAGGACTCAGGAAGCCACGGGCAAGGAAGCAGAGAGGCGAGAGTGGAAGGGTTCACCTGAGTTCGAGGGACAAGCAGAAAAAGTCAATAGACAAGCAGAAAAAACCTTTAGGTTTTGTATGACCTTGGTGACAGCTCTCATGGGTGGGTCAATGTCATTTAAAAGTATGAAAGCTAGAGGGACAGAAATCAATAGTGTTCTGTAATAAAATATTTAAAGATGGTTATGTGGAAGAGGGAAACATATTTTTTCCCAGTGAGCAGTACAACATCAGGCTTCAGGCCCAATACTGGGAAGGGCCTTCTAAATTTCAAGCCATCTGGAAAGGAGAGGGTGACATTGGATCTATCATGTCCTCAGTCCATGGAGGGTGCCAGTGGAAATCAGGCATCTCCTGGATGGTGTTGCTAGAATAAAGCAGGACTAGATGATTTGAAGCCTCTTTGATGGAAATGCTGAGCAGAAGGGTAAATGTGAATTTAACAAACTAGTCTCTGGAACTCTGTGTGGAAGAAATTTTTATTTCCTTGACAAACCCAGAGGGTTTAGCAATATTTATTTAACTGTGTGTGTGTGTGTGTGTGTGTGTGTGTGTTTTAATCTAGACTAAATTGTCAAGGACTGTTATAGTGTAAAATAACTTACCTCTGTGAGGAAGATACGGTTGCACTGTTGATAACATCTAGCCAGGAAAGTTGATGGAGAAAACTTTGCAAGTAACTAAGACCCTCTAAGGTAAAAAGAAAATGACGGAATGATTGTATAACCATACAGAGAGAGCATCATGAGAACTAGGTCTTCCAATGACAGAGTTGCATTTCTGTGTTTATCAGTACAGCATTAATACTGGGATATGGGGCATAAGTGTGTTATAATTAAAATTGGGTCTGTTTATCTAGGAGCAAAGGAATGGCCATAAAAAGAGCAATACTTTACTGCAGGAAATTACTTTTGCTCTTTATGACAGCAGACCTTGTAAACACTATCAACCCTGAATTATATTCCTCATATCCTAAAAATCTATATTGAAGGTTGTCTTAAAGATCCCAACTTGGGCTTCCCTGGTGGCGCAGCGGTTGAGAGTCCACCTGCCGATGCAGGGGACACGGGTTCGTGCCCCGGTCCAGGAAGATCCCACATGCTGTGGAGTGGCTGGGCCCGTGAGCCATGGCCGCTGAGCCTGCACGTCCGGAGCCTGTGCTCCGCAACGGGAGAGGCCACAACAGTGAGAGGCCCGCGTACCACAAAAAAAAAAAAAAAAGATTGCAACTTGATTTTTCAAAGAAAACGATGTTACTCTTTTTGTTGTTTTGTGTGTGTTTTTAGAGTGATCTTATTGGAACAGTAAAATTTTATATCTCTGAAAGCAGAAGGGGAAAGGGAAAGATTTTGATGTTTAAGAATTCTAAACACAAGTCTTTTGATACCGTATAAATAGAATATGTTCTCACCTTAAAAGGAGAAATAAAATTAATTGCAGTTTAGAAGAAAGAACAATCTAATCAGCTAATGATACCCACAGCTAAACGTAAAGACTTTCTCCTTTGCATGTGTTGTCCTCCTATTTCTTCTAAATCAATATCTCTGTTTTTAAAAAGGCAACCTTTTACGGTTATGAAGTTAGCACATGCTCCTTGGGAAAAATTGGGGGAAAAGTACAAAGAATAAAAAATATAAACAGCTCTAACCCACCACCCACGGATAAACGCTGTTAATATTGCCCTTCAGTCTATTTTATGTGTATAGACATATGTTTAATGACATATGTCACAGAGATACTGTTTTGTGTACAATTTAACTCCAATGACCCTGGCTCTCAGGTTGATAAAAAAGTGTGGATAAAGGGCAGCATGAGAATTGTGACATGACATGAAAATAGTCAGCTAAGTGAGTGGATCATATTGCAAACATACACGGAAATACATTACTCTGGGTATCCTTACATAATATTTATATGCTCGGCTGGTTCTAGTGCTGGTGCAAATTTCCCCCAGTAACTCCTAATATGGTCACCAGCTAAGGCTCTTCATACCCTTCCCTAAACACAGATTGGGCACTGTTGGTGTATGAAACGGTTTTCACTTAACTTCACATGTGAAGCTGTGTCTTAACTTGGGGTTTCTCTCACTTGACACTTTCCTTCTGGAATCCCCAAGCCCCTCTCGTGTACCTGGTAGAACACCACTATTTTTTATTTATTTATTTATTCATTGATTGATTGATTCATTCATTCATTTAAATCTCAGCTTGCTGTGTTATTATTTCCAGGAGGCCCTTCCAGACCCACACCAGGTGGCTGGCTCCTCTTCCCACTCTTCTTGTGCAGGCTTTACACTCTGAATCTCTAACACTCAGTCCCGCTTATGTATGAAGCCATCTTCCCCTATAGTCTGAGTTGCCTGAGGGTAGAATCACTTTTCATTTCTGTCTGAATACTGGGTCAAGCATAGTGATGGAGAGTTAGTGCCCCATAGATGTGTTAACTGAGTGAATGAATGGATGGATGAATGAATGGAGGCTGATTATGTCACTTAAGACATATGCCTTTATGTAACCTACCTTTTTATGAAAATATTGACCGAAGGGGGCCCATTCTGCAAATCAGATGAAGTAATTCGTAGACAACTCGGGTTCTTTAAGAATAGTGGGTGTATCTGCAAAAAAAAAAGGGGGGGGGCTGCATTTAACAGAAAGGAGAGAGGAGATTTGTGTGTCAGAATTGTCTGGGGACCATATAATGGGCAGTCTTCTCCAGTGTAGCCAAGCTCTTCTGAGAAGTAAGAGGTGCAATGGACAGGTCATTGCACCTGACATCAGGAGACTCGGAATCCAGGCCTGGAGCTGCTTCCAGTTAGCTTATTACAGTAATTCCCTGACATACAAACCTTCAAGTTGCGAACTTTCAAAGATGCAAACGTGTGTGCCATCAGCATCAGGCGCGAGTGAACTTGCAGCTTGCCCTCCATCTCCTGTTGCTGACGATCCTTCAGCTCTACCGTCTCCCACCTCCTCTCCCTCCACCAGTCAGTGACTCTTCATGCCTGTTCACTCAATACCAGCCCCTGTGTGCCAGCTGTTGTACCATACTACTGTACTTTTCAAGGTGCTGTACTATAAGATTTTAAATGTTTCATTTTTTGTGTTTGTTTGTTTGTTATGTATTATTTGTGTGAAAAGTATTATAAACCTATTACAGTACAGCACTATATAGCCGATTGTGTTAGTTGGGTACCTAGGCTAACTTTGTTGGACTTACACACAAATTGGACTTACGAACACGCTCTTGGAATAGAACTCGTTTTGTATGTTGGGGACTTACTGTAATTAACTTACTACTTAACTTAAGTAAATTAATTAACCTCCTTGGGGTTGAGTTTATTGCTCAATAAAATGTGGTTATTAGACTAGATCATCTCTAAGATTACTTCTCATTCTAACTTTTAAAGATAGGGCATAATGATATAATAACAAATTAAGATTCCAGTTCAAATCTAGAAATGATTGGAATTGAGGAATAAGATATGATTCTGTTGCACCTATTAGTGATTTTCTCAGAAAAAATCAGCAGAAAATCGGGGGGTCCGAAGACCTCCACAAACCTCTGCCCCTTTGACCTCTTTTAGCGCTTCAAGCGTGAGAGTAGCTTCTTTCAGAGAAGGTGCTGGTTTGGGTTTTTTTTTTTTTCAAGTCTTTTGAAAAGTTACAGTGTTACCTGGGATGAGAAAGGAGGTGAGGGCTGGAAATGGGACCCAAGGGCAGGTGTGTTTTACTGTTGGGTGGAGAATTAAAGAGACCAGAAGTCCAGAACCCAAGGGTCTTCCTTTCTTTCTGTCTTCCTTCCTTCCCCAATCACTGAGTGAGTAGCTGGGAAGCATCCGCATGTACCAGGCCCTGGGAAGGTGAGCCCTCAGGTCCAGAGCCCTGCACTCGGGTGGCTGGGCATGTTTGGGAGGCAAAGAGATCATCCCCGGAAGCTTGAGAAGCTGGGAGTTGGTGGGAATGCATTTACTGAGGCAGAGGGTACAGTGCCCCTTCAGAGGGCACGTGAAGAAGTTACAGTAAAGGTCTGGGAACTAGGACCCCTGGTTTATCTGCCTAAGTAACCTGAAAAGTAGAACGCAGTGCTTGAGCATCTGTCTGGCTCTTGTAGCAGGGCACCAAGAGCTAAAATCAAATCTTCGTAGTATAAAGACATGTGAAATTGCTGTCTCCTGTTTGTAGTCAGAATTCCCTGACATAAACTAATCTGAGACTTGTCCTGCTAGAACTAAATCCCTGGAGAATATCACTAAGCCCATTTTATGCGGAGGTGCACACAGGTCTATGAGCATGACCAAGGCTCTCTCCTCCTCAGCCCAGGTGGCTGCACCAGTTAGGTATCTGGGGGAAGAATAATTCTGCTTGGACCCTTTATCCCTGTTCATTGGGAAGAGACCCATTTACTGATATGTCTCGGTGTTTCAAATTATATGTATTTGCCTGCAAAGTAGAATAGCTGCTATTCCAGACTCACAACCAAAGACTTCTTGCAACCATTGGATACTCTCATCTCTAGAAACCAGTTTCAAACCTCTGTAGGGACTCAGAGGAAGGTAAAGTGAGTGACGACGTAAAAAGGGAAAAAGGGCCAGAGGAGTGAGCAAAGAGACATTTAGAGACCAGGGCTACAGAATTTGTTTATTTAAAACTCTCCATGACGTTCTGCCTGAAATTATTCTTTGTTTCTGAGGTTCCTCCTTCTCTATCCCTCTGTCCATATCAAACTCACTGAAAAATATTTCTGATTCCTTTAAAAAAATCTTTAACCTCAATGATACCTTTCATTTGTAGTCAGTGTCAAATCTAGAGTGAAGGCAAAATCTTACCTAAGGAGCTAGTCTAAATTTCTGAAAAGAAACAGCAATTACCTACTACTCCTAGAGCTAAAAAAAAAAAAAAAAGGAAAATGGAATGGGGAAAAAAACACTTTCTGAATCTATTTCCTTCATTTGGTGATAGCCTCAGGCCCTAAATCTCATCTTGTAGAGCATCACATGTTTAGCTTTAGTTTTATTCAGCTCAATTCTATGGCCCTAAATCTCATGAAAGGTTGTTATAAACTCAAGGAATTAAATTCTTCATGGATTTATGTGTGACTCAGAAAATGCATCCTCACAACCCACAGGGGAACAAAATGGCTCTGTTTCCACAATGTCTGAAAATTGCTGTACTGTTGTTTTTTTTTTCTGAGAGATGCAGTAATTAAAGTCATAAGAAATTCAGGTAAGCAGGTGCTATCAGAGAGTCCTAGCCAGTAATAAGACATCACTGAGCAGGGAGTAAAGCAACGGAGGTGCAGAAGCAGGCATTAGTCAGGTTCAATCAAGTAAACAGCTGTTGTTAAAAATAATTATATTTTGTAGGAAACAGTACTCTCATTTAAAAACTGACATTCTGGAGCAGTTACCTTGTCCATGCTCTTGGGGTTGGGGGTGGTGATTATCAAATGCTAGGCAGGGCTATATTTTCATGTGCTTTAGATAGAGGGTAGGCTTCGTAGACTGAATAATAGCTGTCCCCACTGCCCCCCCCCCGAAGATGTCCAAGTCCTAATCCCTAGGCCTGCAACTGTATGTTTAGATGGTAAAAGGGACTTGGCAGATGTGATTAACTTAAAGATCTTGAGCTGGGAGATGATCTTGGGTTATCTGGGTGAGCCCAATGTCATCACTAGGACCCTAAGAAGAGGGAGGCAGAATGGGGGCAAAATCAGTAGTAGTAGATGTGACAAGAGAAGCAAGAGGTTGGAATGACACAAGGAAAGGACCCTGAGCCATGGAATGAAGTTGACCTCTAGAAGATTAAAAAAACAAGCAGTTTCTTTCCTCATCATTTCCAGAAGGAACCAGCTCTGTAGATATCTTGACCAAAACCCAGTGAAACTGACTTGGGACTTCTTACGTCCAGAACTGCAAGAGAATAAATGTATTGTTTTTAAGCAACTAAATCTGTGGCAAATTGTCACAGAAGCAATAGGAAACATATTGTAGGTTACTGAGAAGGACTCAGGGCATCAAGTTAAGGATATAATTGTTTAGTTCTTAAGTACAAAGTAGGAACTAGATTCTGCTGAACCCGCAAAATGGCATCAACTTATAATGATAACATTTCTTAAGTGCATTGCACTTTGGAAATTATTTTCACCTGCAGTTTTTAGAAGTAGATTCCCAGATTTGAAGGAGCTAAATAGAAATTTTTTTCAGAACCCTAAGGCTTAAGTTATTTAGCTGGACTTCCTAAAACTCTGAAAACTAAAGCAAGGATTGGTCCCAGAAATTAGAACACTTAGAGCATGACTTACAAGGAGCTGATCTTTGAGTTGTAAAGAACCTTTAGAGAATATAGAATGTAAAATATAGTAGTTTCTGATGGACTTCATGTAGCTAAAGTGTATGAATGATACACTGGCTTTTACCTCAGTGTGTTTCTTAGTCACTAAAGTGTGCCAAAAATATGAGGTCAAATTTTCAGGTAATGATTTTTTTTTAGCCAGAAGAAATACACCAAAACTTTTAATGTCAAAATTAGAGGTGATTTTATTTATCATTTATTTTTATATCCCAACTTTTTCTTAATGAGTATGTATTAACTTTTATAGTCAGAAATGTAGTACTGGGTGTTGTGTGTTCCTTCTTTCCCTCCCTCTACAGTTGTGATTCTTATTCTTGCTTTGGAAACAGGTCACTTTGAGAATTGGATGAAAACTGTGAACCCAGGTTCCATAAAAGTGCACATGTGCCCCACTTTTTTCCTTTAGTACAAATGTGAAGGGGAATCAACAGATAATCCTAAATCCATCCATGAAACTGCTGAGAGTCCTCAAATCCCATGTGAGAGTCTCCATCCTAGAGTTGGTGCGGTGACACGTAGTCAAATTTTAAATAGCTGGATGGAGATAGCTTGGTAGAAAAAGGATGTACTTAAGATCTGTTTCTTCCACTTTCTAGCATTGTAAACATAAGAATCATTTACCAACTCTGGGACCTAACATTTATCTTAAATGGAAATCATGACACCCACTTCAATGCATGTAAAAGTTCTTCACAGACTATTATACAAATATTATTTAGGTGCTTTATAAATTGAGAGAGACATAGTCTCAGTTTGTGTTCAAAGAATTATGGATAAAACCTATACTCTAATTTATTCTTAATTTCCATTGAACTATTATTGAGAAAAATTTCAAAAGTGAATTTAGGTAGATATTGTCTACATTCTTAGGGTGGTAATGAAAATAGTTTTCTAAGATTCTTGAATTGGGAATTTGCAAGTCACTTTTCTTTGGAAATCACTAATGCCTTACAATTATCTTTACCAGAGTTATGAATTTAGCTATGTGTTTTGGCACATGCATATGTATATATGTGTGCATATGTGCATGGGTGCACATGTTCATATATGTGTTTAGCCCATTTATACTACATACAAAGAACATAATTAACCTAGAACCTTTAATTGCTATGAAAGTGACCATTCTAGTAATCATTGAATATAAATTGGTTACAATGTTAAATACAGATAAGGCTATATCATAAGTGCACACAGAATCTTCGCATTGAGAATATAAATGAAAGTTCATTTCTCATTTTTTTGGAAAGTGAATAATTTTTTTTCTGTTGAAATATTCAATATTCTTTTTTTAAACATCTTTATTGGAGTATAATTGCTTTATAATGTTGTGTTAGTTTCTTCTTTATAACAAAGTGAACCAGCTGTACCTATACATACATCCCCATATCTCCTCCCTCTTGCGTCTCCCTCCCATCCTCCCTATCCCACCCCTCTAGATGGTAACAAAGCACCGAGCTGATCTCCCTGTGCTATGTGGCTGCTTCCCACTAGCTATCTATTTTACATTTAGTAGTGTATATAAGTCCATGCCACTCTCTCACTTTGTCCCAGCTTACCCTTCCCCCTCCCCATGTCCTCATGTCCATTATCTACGTCTGAGTCTTTATTCCTGTCCTGCCCCTAAGTTCTTCAGAACCCTTTTTTTGTTTGTTTTAGACTCCATATATATGTGTTAGCATACGGTATTTGTTTTTCTCTTTCTGGCTTACTTCACTCTGTATGACAGACTCTAGGTCCATCCACCTCACTACAAATAACTCAATTTCGTTTCTTTTTATGGCTGAGTAATATTCCATTGTATATACGTTCATTGCAGCTCCATTTACAATAGCCAGGACATGGAAGCAACCTAAGTGTCCATCGACACATATATTCAATATTCTTTTTAAAAACCCGATTCACTGATATATCGTTAAATCGATGTTATTATCATCTCCCACAACCCATGTAGAGTGAGGAAAGATAAGTCATTGCTCACAACTCTGAAATGAATGCTATGCACATTTTGGGTTCACTTTAATAAAGCAGGCTGGAAACCACTGAGAGTATTTTTCCAACATATTAGCCAGATTTTAAAAATACACTAGATTTGTAAAGCGAAGCCATCTGCTTATATCAATCTGGTATTGCTTCTATAGGTAAGAATGTTCACAAGTTTTCGGTACCAATAGTTTCCACTTTTTCTTTATTGAATCAAAATATTAAGTGACAATAAAATTCCTTCCAGGTTTCTTTTTAATAGATGGAAATCTGTTCCCTATGAGAAATAAATATATCCAGCAAAATTAATCAACAAGACTGTTATAACAATGCAATCAATTACTTCTTGAAAAATCTAACTTAAAACACTTTAACATTCATTTCGATTATCCTTTGAATCTAAAATAAAGGTCAATAATACTATCACAGAAAAAATAAAATAAGGTTTTGAACTTGAATTATAAGGAAGGGATACACATTCATTCTTAATTAACTACCTGAAAATTTGTCCCAAGTGCATCTTAACATTACTTTTTGATGTTCTTCCAAATGAGTAAAAAATGAAAAGGGTCATCAGTACTGACTAAATTCTCAGAATTACCTCATACATTTTCAAATAAAACCCATTTAATCCAGAACAAAGGATGAAAACATAAATGTCAATATATCCTTTTTAACCCTACTCAAGCTCATCCCAAATTAATTTGTGATAACTTATTTGTGAAAAAATGTTGGGCCTTCATATTTTATCCTTAATTTTAAGTGTTCAAAAGTGATTCACTCACAAAGGGAACCATGTGACAAAATGGAGTGAGTCGCTTATTGTGTGGAGATGATCAAATAAGTAAGCAGGAAATATTTGAGGAATATTTGTTTCCACCCTATCTATCCTTCCAATTAAGACTCACAGGGAGATAAAAGAATTAAAACAACAACAACAATAATAATGAAACTAAAGATATTTCAGAACACAGTTTCTCTGAAGCACTTAAAATCTATTTTAACCAAAAGATGTATGATGTCTAAGCAAAATACAGAGCATGACAGGGTTAATAAGGGTACAGTCCCACTTATAGACTTACATAGTCCCATTATACCCCATTTTGTTGAGTCTAAGATGCAAAGGTTTTTTTTAATAAATATCTCTGAAATTGATATACATCGTGTAATCTATGATGTGACGTAGTTGAACAAAATGGTTTTTTTCCTTTGTAGCTAAATGATGCATCTTAAAGTCAATGGTTTCTTAGATCCGATGAATTTGGTTACACTGAAATGATGGCTGTGGCAATGACATATATGAAGAAAAATAGGTAGACTCTTACTTTGTGAAAATAAGAAGTGCTAACATTTAATTATGACATCAGTGTCACAGAATATGTTCTTTAGAGTTTTTTGTTTATTTGAAGTTGAAAGAATGCACTTGTTTTTAGTAAACCATACAAAAACTTACATATTTGGAATTTAAGCAATCTACTCAATAAAACAAACTAGAATATAACAAAAATGCAGAAGGCAAGGGGAAAAGGCTCTTTAAATAATGAAATCAGTATCAATAAGGCTGTTTCTTGTTTATATATTCTCCTCCCTTAGGCTTTATTTACTTTTGTCTTTATAGATGATCAAATATGTTCATCTAGTTTCCAACGATTGATTCAATGTAACAAATTTGAAAAGGCATATTGTCAATTGGCAACCTGAAAGCAAGGGAGAAAACAGGATGTGTATTGGGGGGCGGGATGAGTCACAAAGATCAGTAGCATTGTCCTCTCCAATCCAAGAGAAGTCAGTCTCGCAACCTTCAGTAAGCCCCAAGAATCACTGTTGGAACTCAGAAATCAAACTGCATGTCATCTTAGGGATATAGAATGGTGATTCAGGAAGGTTGTGATAATGAACAACTTGTTTTAGGAAGCCACAATATAAATGTAATTGTTCTTGTTGGAGCATTAACTTGCTTGAAGGTTTAGGTATTAAATAATTGAAATGGTATTTTAAATCGTATAAATATATGATTATATTTGGTTGGTCAAAAAGTTCGTTTGGGTTTTTGTAAACTGGTATGCGAAACCTGAATGAACTTTTTGACCAACCAAATATCCAATATAGAATTGTCATGGATTTTTCATATTAAATATTTTGCTAATGCTTTGGTTTAAAAAAAAAAACAAGTTACATGTCATGTTAAGTTGAGCCTAAATGATCAAGCAAAGTCTAGAGGACTCTCTGTATATCCTATTTACGGGGTTGAGATTGTGTATATTCCAAATAGAATTTTAGATTTCTTTCTTCTCTTAAAGAGATCAAGCACCATGGGGTAATTTATCCTTGACAGCCTGGGCTAAGCAAGATTTTCTGTTCCTCATATTTGGTGTTAACTGTTTGGCTGTCTTTGTATCCAACTTCTTAATTCTTTAAGCCCCTACTCTGCCTTGCCACATTTTAAGAACTGGATATGTGGCAGGCAATAAATGAGACACAAAATATGTTCCCTCTTAGGCTTGTGTTTTAAAAGAGCAAGATAGTCCAAATAAGTAAGATACATATTAAAATACATATATAAAAATCCATAGAAATTTTAAAAGTTGTGACTGCTATGCAAAACCTTAAATCAGGGAAAGAAGAAGGGATTGACTGTGTTTGGAGGTTGCTATTTTAGCTCGATTTGTAAGAGAAGATCTCAACTGGGATGATAATAAGTGAGCAAAGATTTTGCAGGAGGTGAGAGAGTCAGATGGAAGAGCAAGCACAGAAGTCCTGCCATAGCAACGTGCCAGGTAGGTTGAGGAAGGCAACTGGTGAATGAAGAGAGAGAAGGTGTCAGATAACAAGTGAAGGTAGATGAGAGATACAGATCACATGGAGCATGACTTGTAGGCACCATGAGGACTGAGGTGTAGGATTTTGAATAGAGGCGTAATATAATCTGAGTTATACCTTGAACACTTTGGTCACAGTGTTGAAGGCATATCAAAGAAGATCAAGGGTGAATCCCAAGGGACCAATCAGGTTGCTATTGTAATAGTCCAAAAGATCATGGTGGTAGGTAGCAGTGCATATAGTGGGAAGTGATCACATGGTAGATCTATTTTGAAGATAGAGTGAATACATTTTGTTTAGGAATTACATAAGAGGTACTAAAGAAAGAAATGAGGTTAGTATCATGCCCAGGTTTTGGGGCCGGAGGAAGAAGAAGAATGGAGATGTCATTCCAGAGATGGGGCAGATTGGAAAGCAGGCTTGAGAAAGAAGAATGAGACTTTAATCTTGGCCATGTTAAGCCTGAGATGCCTACTAGACATCTTCATAGAAGTGTCAGTGTAGGACTTGGTCATTGAAGAAATGAAGACCTGAGTGACGAGTTAAATGATTACCGGTAGCTATCGTTTATTGAATTTGCACTATTTGGCAGGCACTGCTGTGTTTCATATACATGTTTGCATTTAATCCTCAGAATCACCTTATTGCATTATTGTGACCATTTTACAAAAGAGGAAATAGAAACTCAGAGAGGTTTAGATGAATTGCTCAAGGATGCACAGTCAAGCCTATGATTGCTTTACTCCAATTGTGATTTCAGCTACTGTTTTATATTACCGAGGCGGGTGTGGGCAAGAGGCAGTAAAAGTGTTCCAGGTAGAAGGAACAACATATGCAAAGTAGAGGGGCCAAAGGGAGCATGGCATCTTCTGGAGACGTTGCGAGCACAGGGAAGTAGTTGAATAATCAGCTTCCAATGAACTAATGCTTGTGTGGTACTTTACAGTTTTAGAACTCTTTTCTCATAGGCACACATATTAATCTCTGTGAGGGAGGGACATGTTTTTATTATCTCTATTCAGTGAGTAGGGAAAGAGCCTTACAGAGCTAAGTTCACAAATTTAGTCAATTATGAACCAAAGTTTGACCTTGGGCTTCTTTTGCCAAAACAAAATAATTTTTACATTTCTAATTACTTAAAGTCTTTTCAAGTACCCAGTTCGGTGGTGAGGAATATACATGGGCATACATACATTTTGATCTTGAAAAAGACATAGAAATTGGAAAAGAATTTCCGTGATAGAAATGAGTGATCTGGGACATCATGACAATAATAGCTGTCATTTTAAAGCACTGAGGATGTTCCAGACAATGGACAAGGATCTTTACATTCACTTACTAAGTTTAACCTCACAAGAATTAAAAAGGAGATTTTATTATCATCTCAGTTTTAGAGGTGAGGAAATTGAGGCTGAGAGAAACTGAAGCAACTCACTGGAGGTCATTATACAGCCAGGATGGAGCAAAATCCAGAAATGAACGAGACTGTCTGAAATCAGAGTTCAGACTCCTGACAGGTTGGTCAGGAGCCACTCTACCTGGTCAGTACTATATTGTTTGTTTTTGTACATTCCAAGGTGAAATGAACGACACCGAGGCGGTTCTCATGAGTGTAACATTATTTTCTGAATTACAGCAAGGTATGGATTTCGGTTCACCAGCCCTGAACGGTTTTCACCCTGGTTTTTTGCACACGCTTTTATCACAGCTTAAGACAGCAGATGGCTCTCTTGCGTTTTCTTTCGCTTACCTCTATCTGTAAACAATTAAACAGCGTTTTGGGGAGGTAAAAGGAAAACGGAGAGATGAAGCTAAAAGACCTTGATTAGCCCAAGTGCTGCCCCCCACCCCATGCTCCCTTAAAACCAGAAGCCACCTAAGATAGAAGCGTTTAAGGCTTGTGAAATTCACACTCTGAGTAGACGCCCCGGGACTGAGGAGTCCGCTGTTTCAGGCGCTGCGCCAGGGGTTGGAATAAATCAGGAAAGAAAGAGTATTTCTTGGTTCTCAAAAAGCTGAAAAGCTTCATGCTCCAAGGCGGGTTATTAATGCCAGTGGAAGCCGTGAGGATTAATTTCCTTCCCGCCTTGGGTGGCTTGGGGTGGGCAGCGGAAAGCTGCTTTTAAGGGCAGAGAGTATCGGAGCCTCTCGCGGCCAGCAGCGCACCCACGCTCAGGGGAACCTGCTTGCTCTCCGCGCGCCCTGGCTGTGGCCGGATCCTTGTCCGCGGTGCTGAACCGCAGCTGGGCGTTGAAGGGAGGGGTCCGAAGGAGACAAAAAACCAACCTTCCCTTGGATTATACGATCCAAGGAACTGGGGAGAACCCTGAATTGTAAGAAAATGCCTGGAAAGAAAATAATTAACACAGCTATAATAAGAAGCAGCTTAATCTCACTCTGTTCAAATTATTATACTACACACATATATCAGGAAGATTAAAAAAAAAAGCTAACTAGGTTGTGTAATTTGGGGCAGTTGTACTAGATTGAAAAAGTGACTATACTTAACATTTTGCTTCTTTGAAAAACTCATTACTAGCTTTAGGTAAATATGTTTGCTTTAATTGTAAAGTCGTTTGGAAATTCCAATCTGTACTGTCTGAAATGTCCAGATAGCCATTCTTCAATAATGGAAGGTAGGAGTAGCTACTATTTCTGTTCAATACGAATTATTTCGGTGAATTTCTTAAAAGAAACACTTGAACAGGCTTTTATTAGATGTATCCATCTCTGCAAATGTCCTTCCCTTTTAAAGCAAGAGCATGGCAATACTAAATACACCTAGTAAAGATGTAAGAACAAAGACATGTAAAAGAGAGAAAAAAAGGTAGACATGGAGCAAGATAGTTAACACACCCTTTTTTCTTCACTTTTTCTATCTCATAGGAGATTAAGGATTGCAAACTCCTGGGAAAATTACTCATGGATATTCCTTTTAATAATCATAGTTATTATATATATAGATTTCATGTAGATAAAACATGGTAAGGTGGGGAAAATAAGCTTACAGAGTATGTTCTTTAATGTTAAATAGTATATACATTATCCTAAAGCCAATGATATCTGCATTGGACTCAAATCTACACACTCCTCTTAGATGAAATTCTCTTCCCCAAGAGAGGCTTATTGGTAAATACAGTGAAGAACAGCTGAGCACTAATTGCTTCCTTGGAGAGACCGTGGATAAGTTCCCTAGAGCAGAAGGTGCCTAGCCTCCCTGTAATCAGCCCTTGTCTGAACTTCTCCCACTTGCCTGGTTGCAAGTCTCTGTAGTACTTTACTGCCTATTCCTGAGGCAGAGAGAAAGTGGGTGTTGGTTCAGAACTGCTCCCAGGGCTGCCTTCCGAGTGTGTCTCTCCTCTTTCCAGCTCTAAAGCGGTCACCAGAAAAGTGACTGTTACAAGTACCAATTATCAGATGAGTTCTCTTTCCTCCGTTCTTCACACTGGATTGCGAGAAGTCTAGTTTGTGCGTTGCTTTCCTTTACCTTCTTGGAACGATAAGCAAACAGTCTAAAGGGAAGAGGAAAAGGTAAGAAGCCATAGGAGCAAAAGCTACTCATAGTTCTGTGGCTCGGAGTGTGTCCTAGGAACCAAGGGATGTGTATTCATCCAAGCACGAATTGTTTCTCTCCCAACCTCCTTTTCTAGGGTGCTCTCCACTGGCTCCCCTCCTCCTGGACCTTCATATTTTCGGTTATCCATGACAGAATGCTGCCAGGACACAGACAGGAAATCAAGGAGAAGAGGCAGCAGCTGTTGTATTTGAATTTCAGACACAGTTCATGTGCTTTGCTCCCTGGCTCCCTACCCAGGGACGCCAAAGACGGCAGCTCAGACTGGAGTGTCCCTCAGTCTGGCTGCTGTCTGTTGTCGCTGGAATACTGTGACAGCCCGCCCGCCCTTAATATTCTGTGGTGGCTTCTTCAACATTCCGTTCCCGCTGCCGTTCTGCAGCAGCTACAGCTGCTGCCATCTCTTCCTCCAAGTGCTAGAGAGCAAATCTGGGAAGGGGGTCTTTCCGCACCGCCTCTCCGCGTCTTGTCCCCTTCCCTCCTCCCTCCTCGCTCTGCGATGGTTTCAACAAGACAAGCCTGCTTTTCCTGGGAGCAGAAGGGAGAGTCCAGCAACTTTGGGTGGATTAGGTAGGGAGCGGAGGCGCCTCCCTCCTCGGGACACACTCTCCTCCCTCCCCGCCCCCTCCTCCTTCCCGGGCTGGAGAGGCTCTGGTGCTGAAGGGATTAGCGGGGGGCGGGCGGAAACCACCTTGCGTTCCAACCACGGCTGAGAGTTTCTGTGGACCAGGAGGCACGTTAAGATCCAGAAGCCCTCGCTGAGCCTCGGAAGCCTCGGAGACCTGCGAGTTTCATCCAAGAAAAAGCGCACTGATAATTCCTTCAATTCCACCCGCTTTGGCTCAGCCTCTCAGCACCCCACCCCCTGCCATCCGTTTTAGCTTTCTTTTACAGTATTACTAATATTTTTTAAAGTCCTTATTCTATATACCTTTTTCTTTCCTTCTGAAGACTGGCCTAGGAGGGGGACGGGAGGGGAGTGTAGCGGGCTGGGAACGAAGCGCTCTGATTTGAGATCTCCGGGGACAAGACTGCGCTCTCCAGATGCTGATCTCCAAAGCACTTGACGATCACCGGCGGACTCCGAGAGCGGGCGGCAGCGGCGGCACCGGCCGGGGGGCCGCTCGAGCCCGGCGCTGAGTCCTGCCCAGCGCGCTCTGGGCGGACCGACGCTCGGGACCCGGCCGGCACCTGCCCTCCATCCCTTGCCCGGGAAGAAGGCAGCCGGCTCGACCTCCCGCCCGCGAGGCGGGCCGGGCAGGAAGGCGGCGCGAGCGGCGGCGCCCGCGGCCCCAGCCCCAGTCCCGGCTCCGACGCGGCCGCAGCGGCGGAGGGCACGACCTCAGGCTCCCGGCGTTCGCCCCGCCGCGCCCCGTGCGCATTTGCGGGCCCGGCCCCGCGCTCCGCCGAGAGGGCGATGGGTCCCAGGCGGGACTGAGCGCTCCCGGCCCGCGTCCCCGGCCCCTCCGGCCTGCCCTCTTCGCCGGCCCTTCCCGCTCTCGTGTCCCCAGCTCCCTCCCCTCGGCCCCGCCCTCCTCCGGACCCGGTCCCGGGGCCACCATGGCCGCGGCCATCGCCAGCGGCTTGATCCGCCAGAAGCGGCAGGCGCGGGAGCAGCACTGGGACCGGCCGGCCGCCGGCAGGAGGCGGAGCAGCCCCAGCAGGAACCGCGGGCTCTGCAACGGCAACCTGGTGGACATCTTCTCCAAAGTGCGCATCTTCGGCCGCAAGAAGCGCAGGTTGCGGCGCCAAGGTCTGTGCGGGTCCCGGTGGGGAGGCGCGCCCTCGGATCTCTCCCCTGTCCCTGCCTGCGTGGGGCCTTTTCGGGCTCCCCTGCCTCCCTCCGTGAACCACCCCCCCCCCCAACACAAGTCTCCCTCCCGAGCGCTCCGAGCGCCTGCCGCCCTCGGGAGCTGGGCATCTGCTCCCGGGCAACCTGTAGCCACTGAAAACTCGAGCCGCCCGGCGCCGGCAGGTTGCCCCGCTCGCGCCGCTGCCTCTCGCCCTCCGAGTCCGACGCGGGCCGACTCCCAGGGAAAACCTCTCTCTTCCCTGAGGGTCTGGGCTCCCCTCGGGGTCGCGCCGGCTGCTTCCAGCCCGGTTGGAGATGCCGGGAGTTTCTGGGTCTGGCCTCCCGGGTCTCCTGGAGCCCCCTGGGCTCCCGGACCTCGGCGGAGGGGCTGGTCCCCGCCTTGCGCTCAGCAGGGGCTGGGGTAAGAGAAGAGAGCCGAGGGTGTGTTGGAGCTGAGAGCCAGTTCAGTTGAGATGTACCGGAAGGCTGCCTCGCGGGCAGCACGGGTCACTCGGAAGCCCCTGGGTCGCATCTTGGGATGAGGAGAGGGGCGCAGAGGGCGGAGAGCGAGTCCCCATTGGGGGTTTGGCAGACGTCCCTCCTACGTGGTAGTTTCGATTCAAGGACTCGCGAATTACGTGAGGCCAAAGAAGCAGTTACTACATACGGATGACTATAATAGTTGCCTTACTATACGTATTTTTTGAGAGATAGCTAGTGCCCAGCATGACCTTCTGTTGCTGCCTTTAAAATGCCAGGGTCTGAGAAGGCGACTCACTCCTGAGCTGCAGCCCAGCGCCTTTTGTTCCTTTCCGCTCCCCTCCACATCCAGTTGTTAGGGGTGGTTGTTTGGAGAGCATGTGGGGTGTTTTGTGCGAGAAATGGGGATTGCTTGCTTTTCATTGCTAAGTGGGCCCGGCAGGAAACACTGTAGAATATATTTACGTTAACAGGAGTATATGTTTGCCCAGTACATTGTATTCCTGGTGCCCAGCTGTATTTATTTTAAGTTCCCTGTTGTTCCAAAGATGTGTGAGAGAAGCATATGTTGTACGTGTGTATCTATGTGAATGTGTGTGTGTGTGTGTCCCACACAATTGCAGATTTACGACCGAAAGTTTCAATGCTTCTTTAAACAAAGACTAGAACTAAAAAAAAATTTTTTAATCGCTCATTGTCACAGTTAGAAATTGGAGTTACTTGCTCTTAGAATCAAGCTTAGAAGGCAAACATTTTCTGAGGAAAATCAGAATGGAATTTTTAAGGTAGATAAATTATAGAGCTATAAAAGAAGGAACTTCATGATGAAGACTTCGGGGACAATATTTTCAGACTAGTGTAGAAGCTGTTAAGAAAAATGGACTTTAATTTTACACTTTAGCCTAGAGGATGATCCAGCAAACCTTGGTATTATAAGACCAACTCAACTGTTTTAAAAATTGTTGACCCATGGAGGGTCACATCATCATGACTTAACATATTTGCTTCTCCCCTAATTTCATCTGATTATCTTTTAGAACACAGTTTTCACCAGGTTGAGCTCCAGTGTTGCCATCTATCTGAAGTAAATAAATGTATTTTCTTCTAGATAGGACTGTTTAATATAAATTATGTTTAAAACTTAGTGCATATTCTTTAAATATAAACCAGTAGATTATTTTATAAATATGAACAATAAATGTTCTGTGTCATATCGGGTGATGGAGGAGGGTTTGCTTTACACTTGTGAATTTTAAGATGGGGATGAATTTTAACTTTTTACCAGATAAAGACAGACATCTGAGCTCTCTGATAGTCTATTTCAACATTTGCAACCCTGACTGTTCTCTTGACATTCATGAGTTTGCAGTGATATATTTGAAGTCACTTCTGCTACCTTATTTTTTGTGGGAGAATGGAGAAGAAGATAAGCCAGAAGGAAATTTCATCAAAACCTTTCCTTTTATCCTTCTTATATATCTTATATATCAAGAAACATATTCTTTAGTGAAGAAAAATATAGATATATCCCTTGAGTATCAGAAAGGAATTAATTATTAATTTAAGCCAAAGAAATACTAAGACTATGTTATGTAAATCATATATTGATATATAATTACATGATTTTACCATATATTATTAAATATAACTATACATTATTATTTAATTAAATATTCTTTTAGGAAACATTTTTTAAGCATAAGCATATTTTCCTTTTCCTCCTATACTCACTCTTTGCATAAGAACTGACCCCAGGAATTTTTAAAAGTCTGATTTGTTAATTTAAAGATATAACTTTTAGGTATGACCATTCCATATATCTTTGTATTTGAAAATTATTAATTTGGCAAATAGTTATTGAATCTTTGTAATATGTCAGGTCCTGTTCCAGGTATTATATGTGGAGTGTTGAAAAGAACAGACGAATCTCCTTCCATCATGGAGCTTACAGACATGGGGTAGAAAGTCACTGCATATGGCAAGGAACAAGTTAATACGAATTACAAAAGTCAAAGTCCTACAAAGCACAAAGAGGGCTGAGGTAGAGAACCACGGGGGGTGAGGGTGGGTAGGAAGAGGGACCTAATTAGATCAAGTAGGCAGGGTGGGCCACACCAAGAGCTACAGGTTGAATGCTGACATCTGAGAAGGATGCAGAGGTTTGAAGAACAGTGTGTGTGAAGCCCCTGAGGTGGGAATAACCTTAGCCTGTTGGGAGAAGCAAGGGAGGTGTAGAAACTTTAAGTACACTGTCATTTTATATTATGTCTATGTTGTCTGCAGTTTGCATTTTGACAAGGAAATACAAATATATTTGACATGTTTGCCAACAAAATAAGGACTAGCTCGATATTTTGTCTTTTGGGAAAGAGTAGTATACATTTCTTAAATGTAGGGATTTTTTCTTTTTAATCCTCCTTTAAGTAGTAATTGAATATAAAGAGTATGACATATTTATTTATCCCTTTTGGTCAAACCTTACCCCCCAACTCTGACCACCTCCTACCCCCATAAAAGGATGGCTTTTGTATCTGTAAAGGACAGAAATTTGCAAGGTGGCTTAGTGGTCCTGGTGAGCATCACACTTTATCTTACCTTTCCAGAGTCATCTTCCTCTACTCTTCCTCTAACTCCTTAGACTCCAAACATCATTCAGAGTTCAACCAGGGACTTCCCTGGCAGTCCAATAGTTAAGACTTCGCCTTCCAATGCAGGGGGTGCGGGTTTGATCCCTCGTTGGGGAGCTAAGATCCCACATGCCTCGCAGCCAAAAAACCAAAACATAAAACAGAAGCAATATTGTAACAAATTCAATAAAGACTTTAAAAATGGTCCACATCAGAAAAAAATCTTTAAAAATAAAATAAAATGCTTGGTCTTTAAAAAACAAAACCAAAAAACCCCACAAAATTCAACCACATGGTTTCAGATCCCTGTGCTTTTCTTTGTGCTTCACTCCATGCATAGATTCTTCTTTCTTCTCTCTTCACCTGTTGAAATTACGCCCATTTCTTGAAGCTTGAAAAAAAGTGCCAACTCCTCTGAGAAGTCTTCCCTCATTGCAGAGAAGTAAAAATAATTCTCCATTTTATACCTCATGATTGTTGTTTATGCCCAATAATAATTAATTCACACACATATTCAGTAGATTGTAGTTGGGAACAGTGTCTCTGTTTTCTGCACTCATAGGCTCTCAAGTCTTTACAGAGTGTCTGCCATGCCCTGGGTACTTGTCACTGCCCTCAGATTGAAGTGAGATAAGGAATGTCAACATCTCCAAAGCTGAAAAAGTGCCTTTGAACCACAGTGCTCTAACTAGACCATTTTAGAAGTAAATATACTTTTCAAATTTTTATATCTTTTTTACTTTCCCTAAGTATACACAATATAATCTATCCCTCTTTTCAGGGATTGGAATGTGACTACCTATTTGTGAGTTACTCTCAAGAATGCAAGAATATAACCAACTTCACTCTAAGGCTTAATGTATGAAAATAGATACTTAGAATATCTGTCAATTTAGCTAAAGAAATAAGAAGGTACAAGGAAACCAAAACTTTGCAAACAGTTTTAGTATTTGGAATCTCAACAAGAAAAAAAGAAAACTGAAAGAGAACCTATGTGCAATGACGTATATGAACATTTTATCCTAAAAGTGTTGCATTTTTGTTATTAGCTTTTAAACCAAACAAGATCTTTCATTTTTATAGGATAATAACCTTTCAAAATCTTTGGTATAGCTAATGCAATTATGTTTTGAAATCTTTTTTTTTTTTTGGCTACTGTCATAGGAGCCATGGTATCATATGTCATGTATGTTTACTCAATGGTTTTGTGAGTTTCTTACTGACACATTTACTTTAAATAAATTACAGGATGTCATAAGAAACAAGGACTGAAAAATGAACTACGTACAAATTGTTTTCAACTTACTCTTTTGTATAAAAGGCAGAAATATATATATATATATGCCTATATATATTTATTTGTTCCTCTGTGATACTGAAACTCATCAGCTGTCCTAATAAAAGAGAAGTGGTCTTCCTTCTTACAAGGTACTATTTAAGGAAAGCCATGCTCACCCTCAGAAAATAATCAACAGCCAAAAGTTATTGAAAGTCCACCATTCTTGTGCTACTGCTTCTGGGCCATCACCATTGAAAATGCAAAGACCGCCTGCTTATTTGGGCTCTTTAGGTCAAAATAAAACAAGAGAGTATTTTTCTCCCAAAAGATCATCCTCCTTTTCTTTTCAGAAGTGTATTTTTTTTACTTTTTTAGGGTGATGTCTGTGGGAGTCTTCCTACCTATCTTTTGATAATACCTGTTGCTAACTTTTTGATAATCAGAGTTTTATTATTTGTTAGGTTTATTAAGGCAAGACAAAATTATAGTTTTTCTAATCTGAACTGTCTCATTTTTTTTAACAAGGGCTATTTTGTCAAATGTAGGGTTTCTAAGTAAGAGATAGTATGGGCATATTACTGACTTGGTACATAAAACAATTTTAAAGATTTTTTTAAAAACATTGACCTTGCTTCCTTATATATTTTTTCTGTGGCTTAATTTTTATGATTTCAAACATTCTGCATTCGCTATAGGCTTCTGAAAAAGGATAATACCACTATGGTGCAATAAATTAAGTGGTGGATATGGAAAGTGTTAGATAGCATAGTAGGTCAGGTAAGATGCAAGGAAGGTTAAGTAAGATGGTTTGCTTTGGGTTAAGTTAGATTCATTGATTGAGTTGAGTTTACATATATTGAGAAAATGGTCAGTACTATTAACTGGTGAAGAAATCCTTTGATATTTCTTTATACAAGATTTCGGAAGCAACAACTCCTCTCAAAGCCCCCACTAGGTTACTGTTATCAGTTACAGATTTCACTTTATATTTCAAATTAGTATAATTATTAGTACAGCTCTTCTACATTTACCTCCCAAATTCTGTTTGTCTGTTAATAATTTTAGTCTATATAATGTTACTATAAGAAAATTATTTTAAAATAGACAGAAACCTCCCCTCTCTTCAATGTAAAATGATATCTTCTAAATTTTATTTACTTAATTTTAAAATAGTGGCAGAAATTGAAAGGGAAAGGTAGATGAAGTATTTTTCAATCTGATTTATCACTTAGTTCCAAAATCTAGGTTTCTTTCTAGGTAAACTGTATATTAATTACTCTCCAAATGGTGAGAAATTTTTGCCACATAGGGCTATGATATTTAGATAATACAAATTGTGTATGATGTTTTAAATATTGTCATTTTGGCACTCAAGGGCTAAAGACAAACAAAAACCAAAAACATAATGGTAAACTCAAACATATAAGGGACCATTTTAGGGGGGTTGATGCAATTTAAAGTCAACTGTACTGTGTTGACATGAACAGAAAACTAATTTAGTAATTTCATCTATAATGATTCCAGCATTCATTTTAAGAAATTACTATAATTTAGTAGTTTTATCTAATAATGAATACATCACCATTCACTGTTTCCTGGGGGTGAAGACTAGCAGTAGGGCAGGGTAGTAGGAATCGAGCCACCTTTTATAAAAACCATTTTATGATAGTTACCACTTTGTCATTCAGGAAAGAAAAGGTTATTTTCATAAAGCTGTATTGTGTGAAATATTTCTTGTGGAATATGCGTTTCACCCTGTGCTTTTATAGTTCTTTGGTATCAGGTTTAATAGGGACCCATATGGTATGATGATGGGGGACAGCCACTTAAAAGTCAGTGTCTCACCAGTGCCTGGCATATAGCTAACACTCCACAGCATTTACTGAATGAATGATAAATCCTGTATTTCTCAGGATTTACAAGTAACAGTGGCATAGAGTGGCAGTTGAGATCAGTGTGCACATGGCAACGGCTATAATTGACTCAGGCACTGTTGAGTACTGTTTCATCCTTGAGTACTGTTTCATCCTCACAACAAGCCTATGTAGTAGGTATGCTACATTATGCATTAATTGATGATACACTAAAATATTACCCTTCTATCCATTTTATAAATAAGGTATCTAAACTAAAGACAAGAATGAGTAAATTGTCCAAGTTGACATAACATTGAAGAGTGGAGCTGGTTTTAAAAGCCAGGTTCCAGGCTGACTCCAGGGTCCCTACTCTTGACCAGCGCCAGTTCTCAACTGCCACATATTTTATTTCATTACTTCAATTAGTTGAGATTCATCACCATTTCATAGCAAAGGAAACTAACACTCAAAAAATTTGAGTTTTGCCAAAAGACTTACACGTAGCAAGTGATAAAACCAGAATTCAAGAGCGATTTGGTCCTTCAGTCTGTTCTTCTCACTACTTTACATTCTCAGTTCTTCATGACATCAACATTAATGGAAGACACGTTATTTCAAGGCACATAGTAGATGCTCACCATATATATCTGTTGATTGGATGCATGTAATAATGTGTTATTTACTCTTTAAAATTGAGGGTGTAGGAAAGTTTGCCTGGAATTAGAGACTTATTTGTGGGATTGGGGAAAGAGACAGTAAATAAATAAATGCTGTATTTTACCAAGCCATTTTTTGACATAGGACTGTAGCTTTGGTTTTCCAACAAGTGTTTGGAAGTGACACATGTTTGATGTTATCTTCCTAATGAATTGCAGCATTGACCTGAAATTCTGAAAAGGATTAAATTGGAGGGCTTTCGTGAGCATGTAGTGACTTTCATGATAGGTCTTTCATTAATTTTTCATTAATTTTCTTAGATTATATATTTTCAACATTTCTTATTTCTGTTAGGAAACCTTGTTGGTTACATTCCTTATTGGCTTTATTGTACATGATAAACTGAAGCAAACCAACAAGGTTATGGAGTCATAAATCAATCATAAAAATTGTAGATGGTTAGAAATCTAGATAAGGCATGTTTTATGCTGCTTTTGAGTTAACACATTGGTTCATAGTCCTTTTATGAGTTCTTAGATCTTATTCTTAATACCAATACCAGAAAACTGTAATGTAGTCAAGGCTAAGTTGTTTTTAAATTGTATTATGTACTTTATAGAGATTGCACATGGATGAATGTTTATTTCTGGGGCAGGCTTACAAATCTAGTTATGTGTTATTTAGATACGTTATTGGCTTATCTGGCTTTTCTTTTCTTCTTACTTTGCTTACGTGGTAAAACTAACTGGTTAATCCAACTGCCCACCTACTTTGTGCCTCCACCTACACAGCTGATTTTGCCTGAAAAAAAAAAACACACATATGCATGGATTGGTTCTACTTTAAATCCATAGTCAGCAACATCACGTGGGCCCTTGGTACATTTTTTTAAAAATCTATTTCCACTTAAATAGATTATATTTATCTTATTTCTCTTCAGACATCTATACCTCCTCCCCCATCCCCACTGTCAACTATGTTCTTCTATTTTTCTGAGAAAGCAGAAATAATCAAAAATAAATTTCCATATACTCCACAACTGCTTTTACAAACCTATCTGCAGATCTATCCACTTTCCCCTTTTCCCTACTGAACTTGGGAATGAACTCTTAGTGCTCCTATTTAAGGTCAAGACCTCTACAAATTGAGGAACAAATCATTTCCCCTACTCAGGGACATCAATCCAATATTTCCCTTTCTCTTCTGCATCATATAATTTCTATATCCTGCTGTATTATTCTCATCAACATATAAATCTGCTGTAATATAGCTCATCTTAAAAGTTAATCTCCTCTTGATTATGCATTCCTCTCTTGTTATTAAACCAATTATCTTTTATTGGCAAAACTTCTTGAAAAAGAAATCTCCAGTTTCCCTCCTCCCACTCTGTCTTGAACCCTTTCTAATCAGGTTTCTGTCCCCACCAATAAGCTGCTTTTGTCAAGGTCACCAAGGACCTGCAAGTGGTCAAATCCAAGGGTTTCTTCTCAGTCCTTATCCTACTGGTACAGCATTTGGAATTCAACTGACACAATAAATTTGTATTTTTCACTATAATGTGGGTAAAGTTAGCATCAAAATACTTTTCACATGCCATTTACACCACTAAAGCCATTCATGTCATCTTTTCATAGTTATGACATATTTGGATTTCTAAACATGTTAATGGGTTAACTATTGCCATCATGCCCCGTGATGGCCTGCCAGACACTGTTGGTACTCAGTTGGTCCTCAGGTACCACTAGAAGGCAATGGTGTTTTCTTACTTGGGAGAAGATCCTTTTCACCACATGCATTTGTATTGGGCCTGAGTGACTTGCCTCTACAAAATAGAGAGAAGAATTTGAATGGTCTCTCTAAGAGTTAGATAATTTTTAAAATTTTTCACTTTATTGTCAAATATAGGTTTGTGATTAGGTAATCACTCTGTTTTCAAACTCTTTCATTGCTAGCATAGTCAATAATAATTGGCAAACTATAATCACTCAACGTCACTCAAATTCAAGCACTGTACAGAAACAGTCGTAAATGTAAGAGGGCTATTTAACAAAATTTATTTTCTGTATGTGGAATGTTTTCACTGATAATATTTGATTTCAAGTAATGCTAATATGTTCTCTTATGTATCTCTCTATTAAAATAGACACATAATTATTAGCTCTGGTGACAAAGTTAAGGTAACTTTTTTTACATTTGCATTTTTGATTTTTTAAAATATCCTGTTAGAATGACAGAGGACATCTAAGGTATGGGAAATGGTGAAATTTTGGCAATTAGAGTTTAGGAATCATTTTATAGACAGAGCTCTATTATCTCTTCTTGTTAGTTTCTCCAGGGGGATATGTAACTACTGGGTTCAGTGGCTACTACATGAATATGGTATCTTTTCACAGGGAAATCTTGAATGTTTGATGGACAATTGTTTTCTCCAGAATCCAACAATTCTCTCCATTTTGAAAGGGTCTTGAAAATAGAATCTCATTGCCTGATGTCTTTTTATTCTACCACATGCCTCATTGTAGCTCTTTAAATTTCTGTAAATAATTCCTGCCTAGCCTGAGTTACATTATGCCCTTTAAATATTTGTTCACGGCTTTTTATCTTCCTTACCGTTTGGCCAGCTTACAATTGTTTAACTCTATTAATGTTTCTGCATAAGTAAATGCCACCAGCACCTTAATCATTTCTGTGGCTTCGATTGTTCAATAATTACCTCATCCTTATTCCAGCAAATGAGATCACTGCTGCTTTCATGCTGAGGCCAACCTTGCTGTAGAGAAGACTGAACACATCTGCCGTAGAGAAGACCTTCTCTCTGGGGGTGGGGTCGGACTTGAATGGAGAGATGCAGAGATTGGACAAATCTATGCAACACAGAAGGATCTATCTTGGCTTCATGCCTGACACGTTAAAGGAGAATGTAGGGAAAGTAATCAGACATCTTCACTGAACCTGCTAGGGTGAGAGGCGTTGTATATCTTATCTCTTACTTCTTCCAATCGCGGGAAATAGGGAGCATCACTTTTATTTTCACGGATGAGAGAAAGTGAAGTAATTTTGCCACAGACTCGTACTTGGCAGAAGTAGTATTTGAATGCCGATCTGACTGATACAGGGTGAATATTTTTAGAATGAACTCAGTGGATTTTAAATAATAATAGAATTCAGCATTATATTCCAGTGTCTTTCTGGATCCATCCCTGGGATGGGCTAGACTGTCAACCACAGTGTTTGCCCCTATCCATTCTTACCGGTTTTATGTGTTCTGTCCTGGGTGCTCCAGCAGCCACTGTGACCAGCGACCTTCCACACAGGATAACGCCCTCACTCAGAAGTGTGTCCCCAGCTCTGTCTCCACTTTTCCGTTTCTCTCCAATGCTTGGGACAACGGTCACTAAGCTGAAGAGAAAGGCAGAGCCGTAATGGGTTCATTCCATAATCTCTTAGACTTTCCTTTTGGAGTAAGCTATCCCAGATGGTGTGGCAATAATGAAGTTTTCCTGTAAGGTTTGGAGTATTTTATGTATGTCAGACTTTTATATTTTTCATCCCAAGGCCTTTGCATTTTGGAAAGTTGTAAAAGTGATAAAAGTTGCTGAAGTGTCAAGAATATGCAGTTAATAAGCACAGGTTTCCTCTTCCCCTGCTACTGCTGCTGAGCTGATGCAGTTTTTATCATTAGGAATGTCCCTGGTATCCAGATATTCCCATGACTGTTATCATTTTACTCTCTGGATGGTTCACTGTTGTAGGGTCAAGTGAAACTGAGACTTATAGTACAAGAATAAGCACTTTTTGGCAACATCTACACCAACATCTCAGCCTAGAGGTAAACTTTTCATATCTGCATAGGTTTTTCTTTTGCCGTGATTTAGTAGCAGCCAGGGATTATTTCAACAATCTCCCTCAGTTCATGAATTATAACATAAATATTCCTATTTGTTCACTTTGTCAAAAGGAAACACAGCACCTTGCAATATGTCCTCGTAGTTGGCTGGCATCATACTGCTGTGACTTCTTTTCTTTTACCCCCTACACAATGCCCTTTGTTGTCTTCTGAGGTAGGCCCATCGATTTTTTTCTTAAAAAGTGAATGCAAGGCAATCCCCCAGATCTCCCCTGCGCTGCCTCTCTCATTCACTCCCATCACTATTTTTACCACCACCAGTATACAGCCCCAAGCTCCTCACATCACACCCCTCTCCGTGGTGTGGTCGGTAATGGGGAGAGTGTGGTGGACTCAGACACTGGGGCCTCGGAGCCGCACTCTGCCTCTTTCTGGCTGAGCAAACTCTATTGATATGCAGAGACCTGTATGCAAGGAGCAGGCCAGGCAAGGTGATTTGGAAGAACACCTTTTTTGAAAAATTTTTGTTGGAGTAGAGTTGGTTTACAATGTTGTGTTAGTTTCAGGTGTACAGCAAAGTGAATCGGTTATGCATATACATATATCCACTCTTTTTTTTTTTCGATTCTTTTCCCATATAGGTCATTACAGAGTACTGAGTAGAGTTCCCTGTGCTATACAGTAGGTCCTTATTAGTTATCTATTTTACATATAATAGTGTGTATATGTCAATCCCAATCCCCCAATTTGTCCCTCCCCCACTTTCCCCCTGGTAACCATAAGTCTGTTTTCTATATCTGTGACTCCTGTTTTGTAAATAAGGTCATTTGTACCCTTTTTTTTTTTAGATTCCACATATAAGCGATACCGTATATTTGTCTTTCTGTGTCTGACTTACTTCACTCAGTGTGACAATCTCTAGGTCCATCCATGTTGCTGCAAATGGCATTCATTATTTCACTCTTTTTATGACTAATATTCCATTGTATATATGTATCACATCTTCTTTATCCATTCCTCTGATGGACATTTAGGTTGCTTCCATGTCCTGGCTATTGTAAATAGTGCTGCACTGACCATTGGGGTGCATGAATACCTTTTTTTAAAATTAAAAAAAAAATTTACATATACATGTATCTATTCTTTTCCAAATTCTTTTCCCATTTAGGTTATTACAGAATATTGAGCAGAGTTCCCTGTGCTATACAGTAAGTCCTTGTTGGTTATCTATTTTAAATATAGCAGTGTGTACATGTCAATCCCAAACTCCCAATAGTAGGCCTTAGAAAATCAAGACAGAGCTATGTTCTTTTGCCACAGGGATTATATATACATTAAAAGGCCATCTACAGAGTAGAATTGTCCTCTCAATGGTCTGTTCTCAGTGTCTGTCTTCCTGACCCAGATTCCCAGCCCCTCACACTTCCCCAACCCATGTGCTTTCTCAATTGCTTTGGCCCCATGTTTCCTGTTGGCTGTTCACTAAATATAGCCTGAAGATAATTGGTTAATTATCCGTGTATCTTATATTTATTTTGCCTCTTATAATCCAAACATTTACAATCTTATCTGTTGTTCAAGTTTGAGACAGTTGTAGCTACGCCTCCTCCCTTCCTCCTTTTCTCTTTCTCTTTTTGTTTGATTGTGAGAGAAAGAGAGAGAAAATATGTTGTGTGTATGTGTGTGTCTGTGTGTAAATAAAAGATTAATGCAAAGCATGCTATGTGATGCAGATATCACGCGAGGCATAAAAACAAAGTAAGTACTAAGTATGTTCAATTCTAAATTTATATATACATACATATATATATATATATATATATATATATATATATATATACACACACACACATACACTTAAAATTGATGTGCTCACACTTGTGACTATTAAGACAGAAAATTTAAAAGAAGCCTACGCAGGTCCCGACTAAAAGTCAGCTCAATGCCTCCCATTACTTCTAGAACTCAATTTTTTCAGACATCTTTTTCTGTTTTTCCTTAACAAACCTCATTATATTTTTCTGGGGTTGACATTTGCCCAGAATTTTTTTTTTTAATCTAGAGCTTTGATAGATAAAACCCAGTCACACTAGGTACTAAGCCAAAACCCATTTGAGAGGAATGAATTTTCAATGAGGAAATATGGAAACAATGACAAGCTTGGAAGAAAAAAGGTGTAACTAAAATAAATTCACACACACACACACCACAACCATGATCTGCAACTTAAATGGATGTTATGGCACCCACAGGAATTTCAATCTTCCATTTTAAGTCCTTTACGTAATATTGAACACATTCATCAAGAGCAGCATACCATGTCCCTAAATAGCAACTAGAACGCTTTACAGAGAATGAGAAAGAAAAAACAAACAGGGCTTCCCTGGTGGCGCAGTGGTTGAGAGTCAGCCTGCCGATGCAGGGGACATGGGTTTGTGCCCCAGTCCGGGAAGATCCCACATGCCGCGGAGCGGCTGGGCCCGTGAGCCATGGCTGCTGAGCCTGCGCGTCTGGAGCCTGTGCTCCGCAACAGGAGAGGCCACAACAGTGAGAGGCCCGCGTACTGCAAAAGAAAAAAAAAAGACAAACAGAAAACTGGGAAAAGTAATCTACGTGGTAGCATTGGATGGACTAGAAAAAATAAGACCATTGGATGGTAACCACTTGAAATTGATGGCAGGAGCAAACTTTCTTTGGAGGAGAGGGAGAAACACTAAATCAGTGAAGTTCTCAATTTTAAGAAGTTGAATTAGTCAAACAGGATGAAAGCTGTTGGATTTGTATCAAAAGTGCTGGTTTTGAAAGTAGGTTAGATTAATGTGTTTCTGATTAGCAATCAGCCAGTGAAACTTCAAGATTCTCAAAAACCATGACAGAGTGGAAGAGAAAAAAAACATTCTTTGGTAAAAATCTCAGTAAATAGTAATTTTCCTAGTGAAAATTGTTTTTCTCCACTTTTGTCAGTTACAGAGGCAACTATATTAAAAATCTCCCATGTTTGTAGATTTTTCTGTGTTTCCTCTAGACCTGTCAGTTTTTGCCTTTTTTCTTTATAGGTTAATATAAAATTATTATATCTTACTGATAGATATACTGTTTTATTATAACATCTTGGTTTTTTGCTTTAATGTTTATTTTGTTTGCTATTAGCATAACTACACCAGCTTTCTTTGGTTTAGTATTTGCATGGTGATTATTTTTCATACTTTTAACTTTTCTATATACTTATACTTAATCGTGACATCTTATAAACATATGTTTATTTTGTTTTACTTTAGTTTTTGTTTTAAATACACTCAATCTCTGACTTTTAATGGGAATATTCAGTATATTTACATTTAATGAAATTGCTGATATAGTTGAGGTTAATTACACCATCTTAACATTTGTTTTTTTACAAATATTTATTTATTTATTTATTTATTTATTTATTTATTTAGGTGTGCCAGGTCTTAGTGGCGGCAGGGGGGCTCCTTAGTTGCGGCTCCAGGATTCCTTAGTTTTGGCTCCCTGGCTCCTTAGTTGCGGCACACAGGCTCTTTAGTTGCAGCATGTGAACGCTTAGTTGCGGCATGCATGTGGGATCTAGTTCCCTGACCAGGGATCAAACCCGGGTCCCCTGCATTGGGAGTGCAGAGTCTTATCCACTGTGCCACCAGGGTAGTCCCATCATTTTTTTTCTCTTTGTCCAACCTATTCTATATTCTTTTTGTTGTTGTTTTCTTGTATTCTTTTAATGTGTCAGGTATATTTTCTATTCTGTTTTCCACCGTTATTAGCCTGAGGTTTATATATACATTATAAATATTTTAGTGATTGCCCTGGATATTATCACATTTAATATTGACTTAATAGAGTCTAACATAAATTTGAATCATTCCACTTTTAATAAAATATTAGAATCTTATTATACTTTACCACTTAATCTCTCTAGCTTTTTCTTTCCTATTGGCATGCTTTTATTTCTATGTATATATAAAACTCATAAGAAATTATTTTTATTGTTTAATGCACTCAATATTTATTTAGATAACTGTGTTTTTCATTGCTCTTTATTCCTTCCTACATGCTTGTGTTTCCACCTGTGATTTTTTTCCTTTTGCCTAAACATCTTTTTTAATAGTAGTAGTAGTGGTAGTAATAGTAGTAGTAGTAGTATTTTAACATTGTCTATTGGCTATGAATTCTGTCAGTTTTGTTTGTGTGCAAATTTATCTATTTTGTCTTTATTTTTGAATAGTATTTTTACTGGTCATAGAATTCCAGATAGGAAGTTATTTTCTGTCATCACTTTAATGATATCATTCTGTTGTCTTCTGGCTTCCATTATTTCCTCTTGAAAATTCAGCTGTCATCTAACTGTCACTCATTAAAAGGGAATATGCATTCATTTTTCTCTGGCTTTTTTAAAAAAGACTTTTCTCTCATCTTTTATTTCAGCAAGTTTATTGCGATGTGCCTACATATAGTTTTATCTGTATTTCTCTTGCATGAGGTTTGCAGCACATTCTGAGCCTGAGGTATAAGGTTTTATGTCAGCTTCAGAATTTTTTAAATTATATTCAAATATTACCATTGTCTCACTTCCATCTTTCTAGGACTTCAATTACATTTATGTTAGTCATTTTCATTATGTCTCACACTTTCTTACTCCCTTTTCCAGATTTTGTACACTTTTATGCTCTGTGCTTTAGCTTTCAAATTTTCAATTGAGTGATTTTCCAGTTACTTAATCCTGTCTTCTTTTGCTGTTAGACAAAAATCTATTGATTTTCTTTCCATTATTATATATATATTTCAATTTTAGAAATTTCATTCAATTACTTCAGTTCTCTGGTTAGATTGTCATCATTTCTTCTCTTTTCTTAAACATATCAATCACAGTTATTTTAAAGTCTGTGTCTATTAACTCTAATATCTGGAACACCTAAGAATCTGTTTTTATTTTCTGTCTCTCTCTTGGATCTTGTTGTATTTTCTTTGGTAATTTGGCAATTTTTTCTGAATTTTGAACATTTTCGGTAGAAAACCATAGAGGCTGTCTATGATTTTATCTTCTTTGGAGAGGATATTTTTTTTCTTTTTGCAGATAATTAGAGTAGGAGCAGAAAACCCCAATTTATTCTAGTATTAAATATATTTGAAGTTGATTTTCAAGTGTGTGTTTGTGGGTTTGTGTGTGTGTGTGTGTGTGTGTGTTAGCTTGTCTATTTCTAGATTATATTTTTGCAAAGATTTATAGGGGTTCCAACTGAAAGCCTGGATGTTTACCAAGGCTACTACTCATTGGCAAGCCCTGGGCTCCAATTTTTGTCTCCTTAGCATTGTGGACTGCCAAAAGCTCTGCTCTGATTTTCAGCCTTTTTCCTTCCTCTGCTTCTAAAGTAGCAAATTCCGAGAGAACAACTGAAGCACAATACCATGCTTGGCTCCATGTTTCCTTTTGGGATGTTGGCCCCTCAAGTCCTGGTTGCCTGGGAAGCTCTCCAGGGCCTTCAACCAAATTTCTTTCTTTTCTTTTCTTTTCTTTTTAGAAGTATCTAGCTTTCACATATGATGAGAGAGTTGGTTTTGTACTGGTTAGTTGGTCATAACTAGCAGTGAAATTGGTTTCCTAATTTTAAATCCTAACTCTCAGAAAAACTGGCAGTTCAGAAATACTATTTCACTTTTTGGTCCCCGTTTCCTGAATATAGAAAGAATATCACTATCTTGACAAAAATTAACAGAGCTGTTGAGGTACATAGGTATGATCAACAATTCAGTTACAAATTTTCTTCTAAGTCATTTCGTTGTGCTGGAAGAAAATTCTTGACCAGCTTTTTATTTTATTTCCTCTTTTGGAACATTATCTACTGACTAAATTCATTTTCAGTTCTAATTTCTAATAAAATCTGGAGCAATGATGGATTGTTCTTGTCAATAATTGTTTCTGGATATAAACCTTTTGTATATTATTTGTGTCACGCTGTTATACTGCTTGTATTGCCAGCTTTAAGTATTTTAAGGCTTTAGTGTTCTACTGTAAAAATGGAGTTGTTTTTTTCATTTTCCAAATTTATTTCCTGGCAGTTGCTAACAGCAACAAAGTTGTAGATCATCAAACCAGCTTCCAGAATGTTAAAAATGTGTGGGCTTGCAAAGAATAATATAAAGATTTGTATGTGTTCTAATTTTGGCTTTGTCCTTAAAGTTTACAAGAGAGATGAAATGGCAGATCCCATGCTCCAGGCTACTATAACTCTGGGAAACAGTTTTATTTGTATTCACAAACACCTTTAAAAGACTGGAGTACACTTGACAAGAATATCCTTGCTTGAATCCTATCGTATGCTTTGGTGTTGGTACTAGCTTATGCCCCACCCTGAACTGCCTTGGTCTTGCAGAGCTCTTTCAGATTAGAGAAGTGTAGTTTTGAATAAATGACTCAGTTGCTCCATGCTTCAGTACCTTTATTTGTGAAGTAAGTTAATATAATTATATCTATTTTGCTTGTCTCAAAAGTAAGACTCAAATGAGATCATGCACGTGAAAGTGCTTTGTAAATTGCCAAACTCTATATACATATAATGAGGGGCAAACCCTGGGCCTGGGTAAAATCATTCGGTACATCTGTTGATCAGGGCACTCCTCTTCTGCATGCATAACAACACATCTCCTAGCACATTATGTTTCTAATTTCATTCCCAGGAATAGTAACATAAATCGGTTTGGAAATCTAGGCTGGGAGGAAAAGGTAAAGGTTATTGGTTAATTACCTTCACATTTCTTATCTTTATTTGTGCTATAGTGTATTTTCCTATGTCTTTCCTAGAAGGAATTTTTTTTTAAAAAAATCATCCAGTTCATTAATCTTATTGTATAGATAAGGTAACCCACAAATATAAAGCCCAAATATGTAAATTTTCCTATGATGGTCTCATGGTTAGTCATTGTCAGAGCCAGATTAGAAATGATTCTCTTAATTTGTTTTGTTGATGTACTATGAGTATAACATAGCATTGCACCATTTCAGATAAAACATACACACAGATACACACATGTTTGCCTGTGTGCACACATGTACATACAGAAAAAAAAAAAACTTTTCGGGTTTCCCTGGTGGCGCAGTGGTTTAGAGTCCGCCTGCTGATGCAGGGGACGCGGGTTCGTGCCCTGGTCCGGGAAGATCCCGCATGCCGCGGAGTGGCTGGGCCCGTGAGCCATGGCCGCTGAGCCTGCGTGTCCGGAGCCTGTGCTCTGCAATGGGAGAGGCCACAGCAGTGAGAGGCCCGCGTACCACAAAAAAAAAAAAAAAAAAAATCCTTATTTGGGTAAGTCTCAAATTATGCATATGTATTTACATTTTTAAAAATACAGTTAATAATAATTGATATGTATGATATTCTAAGGATTATGTCATGTAAATGTTTATAAAATTCTTAGTATGATACTTCACACTACTGAGTAATGACTAAATAATGGCTGTCACTATTATTATTAGCATTACATGTTGAATGATACAGGGCAGATCATGAGGACTGGTGTCTCCCTGTGGGAAACAGAGAGAGGTGAGGAGAAAGAAGGATGCATTCTGATATTTCTAGGCATGAGGGTGCTTTTGGGAAGTAGGCTGCTGTGAATTATTCCTCTGGGATGCTCCTGTCTGAACGCTGGGAGTCAAGGGGACCCATCTCGAGGGAGAGCATCTGGAATCGGGTTATTTTCCACACAGTTGGGGAGAGGGGTGCGTGAGGGCATTGTGAGGGTCCAGGCATCTGGAGTGTCTGACCAGAGAGGCTCTTATAGAAGAAGAGGCACAGAAAAAAAGGGTAGAGCATTTCCCTGCACAAACTACCCATCTCGCTGTATTATTGTTTCCAATTTCACCAAAGATTTGGAGATTGGGGATTCTAATTTAAATTCTTTTTTATAAAAGAGCAGAAGAAATAAATGGTGGGAAAGAAGGAAAATTTAACCTCTGCTTTGTCTCTCCTAAGGGCCAGATGCTGTTCTTAAACCAATATACACCTGATCTCATTAGTGGTCTTACCTTGATGGTTTGACATTATTCCACGTGTGTTCTTATGAATGAGAAAACAGTCTCTGAAAGGTTAGGCATTTATTCAGGAGAGGTCCCCATTAACAGGGTCTGTGTTCATGAATGTGCAAAAGAGTAGACTCTTCTCTGACTAGGAGACATTTTGTTCCAGCACGTAGGCTGTGCCAGGAGTAGATCATTGTCGTTACAACTCATATTGTTACAACTTAGTGCATGCTGTCCTCTCTGAGACTTGAGGGCTCTTTTTTAGTTCCAATTGTATTTCAAACTTTGCCTTTCTGGGGTGACCTTATGAACTACAGATCTCATTTGAATGGTGGGACTTAAATGAACAGCAGTCACCAAATGGCTCTCCCTGACACATGGCAGAGTAAAACAGATGCAAAGATTTCATGCAAGAATCCTAGAAGTCGGCATTAGTCCATTTTATAAAATCAGTATCTTCTCAGGTAAGTCAGGAAATACTTTTTGCAAGTGGAACTTACTGGTATTCCACAGATGTAGGCTGATGAGGATAGAAACAAGCCATCATACAAGAATGCCTCAACCTCCTCCCCAGAAAGGCTCTGAAATCTGCACATCAGCACATGGTGAGGGCCTTGGCATAAGTCAATATTTATGAACTTTATGAACTTAATTCTAACATTTTTCACTAGAGAGGAGCTATGTTTTTGTTTTGTTTTGCTTTGTGTTATCTAAATAAATTGAGCTTTAAAACTCAACAAACTATATTTAAAATAGATAACCAACAAGGACCTACTGTATAGCAACAGGGAACTCTGCTCAATATTCTGTAATAACCTAAATGAGAAAAGAATTTGTAAAAGAATAGATACATGTATATGTAGAACTGAATCACTTAGCTGTACACCTGAAACTAACACAACAGTGTTAATCAACTATGCTCCAATGTAAAATAAAAATTAAAAAAAAAACTCAACAAAGATGATTTAGTAAAATATTCAAATCAAGGAAACAAAGACTGTTTCCCCATAGGGAGGGTAAGAGACCATTTCAAAAGCAGTGGGATATCTAGGCAAGGCTTTGATGTAGGTCAGTAGTTTGATAGGCATAGAAGAAGAGGAAATAGTTTGGTTAAAGATGTGTCTAATAAATATGTGGATGTGTAACCAAAGCAGCACCACAAGGCAAAGACATTTTCAGATCCCAAAATATTTTAGGATTTAGAATCAACTCCATCTCTCACCAACTGGACAAGAGTGGGCAAATGCTGTATATTCTCAGATTCAAGTTTTCTCTGTGTATTATACAGGTTAGGCTAAAGATTAAAATAAATCATGTGCATTAAAGTTTCTAGGTCTAGTACACATATAGGAAGACTCTATTCCCCTTTTCTTTCATCTGATGAAACACCACCTTAACATTTTCTTTTTGATCAGTGGTTTGTTTCCTAACATAGAAATGGGTGGACTTCCTCAATTGTGGTTTGGTAAACATGTTCAGTTGTGTCTTTTCTCTTTACTTCTGTATCTTGTGGTTAAATTTGGGGGCATAAGATAATTCTGTAACTCCTTTAAACTTTAAACTCTGGAAAATGCATTACAGGGCTAATATTGAGACACAAAATTTAAATCAAATTCATTTCTTCAAACATGTTAGTACATGAGAAAATACAACAGCTATTCAGGGAGATGGAAATTGCAGCTCGGATTTTTTTCATCTGTTTCTACACTAAATCAATAATCATGATAGTTAAACTTTATTTGTCATTTGATACTCACTGTGGGGCTTTCCCACTATTATATATAAGTAAGTAGAAATATATCTCTTAAGATGTATTTTTTTTTCTGTTTCTCATCCAAAAGAAGATATAGCCTTTTAAAGTTGTCTCCCTTTGAGTTGATCAGGGAGATACTAATATATTTAGCTTATATGAACACATTTCAGGAAAATATTGATAAAGATTGAAAGCTTTTTTTCTATTAATGATCTTGTTACATTCCCTCCCTTCATGAAGCAACGGAGTAAGCTTGCTTAAAATATTATTTCAATTAATCCCCAGTGGAAATATCAGTAGGAATGATCTTGAATGACCTAAAGTCACAGCATTTAAAAAGTCTTCCATTACTAGACCACAACCAGCCTTAAACACACACACACACACACACTCACACACACACACACACACCGCTAACTTGCTAACATCCGCTACAGCAAAGCTTAGAATTTTGGATTTGGAAATTTAGAAACACAACCAATAAGTTTCTCAGGTTAAATTTTTAAAATTTATTTTCTCCAGCTTTCATTGTATATAAGGTAATAGTTTGCAGCTGATAGCATCCTCTAGAATGTCATGACATCAGATCACTTTTCAATTAAGGAAAAAAAACCCAGACAAAACAGGCTGACTGTCTCTCCACTGTTGAATGTGCCAACTGCTCACCTTGAGTTTCCTGGATGCCTAGAGCTGCCTGCAGACTGCAACCAGCCTTATCTAGCATCACCCTCACACCCTCCAAACCTAGCCTGTCAGTCAAGAGGTCTTCAGAAACCTCTTGCCCCATAATCACCTTCGCCTGACCTGGGAAGCCCACGCCTCCTTCCATACCCCACATCCTGGCCATCTCTGGTTGGCCCACACCTCGCTTTGTCTCTGAACTCTTCCATTAACCATGTGGATTAGAAGGACAGCTCTTAGTGTGTATGTCTCCACCACACATTTTTCAGCTAGTTATCAAGGATGGCCATCTTCTTTGGCCAGTGGCATTTATAAATGAATATTAAGTCTTTTATTATTTTTTAAAATAAATTTATTTATTTTATGTATTTACTTTTGTCTGCGTTGGATCTTCGTTGCTGCATGAGGGCTTTCTCTAGTTGCGGTGAGCGGGGGCTACTCTTCGCTGTGGTGCGCGGGCTTCTCATTGCGGTGGCTTCTCTTGTTGCGGAGCACGGGCTCTAGGCGCACGGGCGTCAGTAGTTGCGGTGCGTGGGCTCAGTAGTTGTGGCTCGCGGGCTCTAGAGCACAGGCTCAGTACTTGTGGCTCGTGGGCTTAGTTGCTCCGCAGCATGTGGGATCTTCCCAGACCAGGACTCGAACCCGTGTCCCCTGCATTGGCAGGCGGATTCTTAACCAGTGTGCCACCAGGGAGGTCCCCAAGTCTTTAATTATTGTTGATCTGTTTCTGTCTAAGCCACCTTGACGTCCACATAAAACTGTAAATTCTTTAAGAAGACACCTTAAACTTTCTAGTAGATTTGGGTCTTAACACTGTCTTTTGTACAGAGTTGGAATGAAATGAAGACTTTTTCATTTGTTTCCATACCTGTGTGCTAAAAGACTGAACCAGGATTTAAAAATTGGTAACCATGTTGGAATTTCTATTCTGTACGAAATTATAAAAGTAAAAAGAAGGGCCTCCCTGGTGGCGCAGTGGTTGAGAGTCCGCCTGCCGATGCAGGGGATACGGGTTCGTGCCCCGGTCTGGGAGGATCCCATATGCCGCGGAGCGGCTGGGCCCGTGAGCCATGGCCGCTGGGCCTGCGCGTCCGGAGCCTGTGCTCCGCAACGGGAGAGGCCACAACAGTGAGAGGCCCGCATACCGCAAAAAGAAGAAAAAAAAAAAAAAGTAAAAAGAAAAGAACAGGCATGGACAGGCACATGCTTAAGTGGTGTTTCTGAGTGCAGTGATTTCAAGCTTGGCTTTTCGTTTCGTTAGCGCTATTCTTTGTTACCTGAAACCAGGCTCACTGAGGTGGGACTGCAAACCTTCCAGATCGTGTCCTCCTTTGTGGCTCCCGGCTACTCTACTTCTCTGGTTCTTCTCCGGCACACTGTGATTCCTTTCAGGGGCCGTGGCAAGTCAGTTACAGGTCAGAAAGGCTTTGGGGTGAAGAGGAACTTTATGCCCCGAAGAGAGCAGGCGAGTAGATGTGAAGGTACAGAACCCCCCGTGGGGGTGAGCAGTAAGTCATCCTCTTTGCCATTTCTACAGGAGCTGTGCTAAAATACGCTCTCTGAGTAGTGACCTTCCCAGCGGTTTTATTTCTTTTTTTTAGAAATTAAGAGTATGGATCTGACGCCAAAGCCGCAAACCCCAAATCCAATTTAAGCAAAGGAAATCAAGACTTAAGACTCAAGTGTGCACTTGGAAGAGATGCGGGAGGTGGAAGGAAGCTATGACTCTCAGCCAGCTCCCCACTTCTCTTCCTCCTGCCCACCTGGCACCCCAAAAACATGTCCAAACTGCGAGATCGTTTATTAAATTAGCACACTCTGACTCTGAAACTGTATTTGTGAAAGAGTTAAAGTAGAACTTAAAGAAAATTCAAATACAAAAAAATGAAAATTGAATACATAAGCTAGTGCACATTTCTCCCAGAATTGAGTAGGTCAAACTCCCTTTTAAACATGCCTGGCTTGGTAAACAACAGGGACCTACTGTATAACACAGCACACATTCAGTATCTTGTAATAACCTATAATGGAAAAGTATCTGAAAAAGAATATATATATATATGTACATAAACTGCATCACTTTGCTGTACACCTGAAACTATCACAGCATTGTACATCAACTATACTTCAATTAAAAAAAATATGCCTGGCTTGTCTACAGCTCCACACCCCACAGTTTGCTTTATGAGGTATGCAAACATTCTCAATCTTTCCACTGCTATAGATGTCCGCTTTCTACCTTTTGCTCTAATGAGCAAGGCTTGTCTGATTTTCTTCAACAACTTAGTGAGAAGTAGTGTCCTTGTCTCCTTCCTGCCCCCTCACAAGTGCCTACTCTTCCTCACTTCCGGATTGCTTTTGGCCCAACCTGTAGGGAGAGGAAAGGGCAGTGCTTGCCTTATTCATTGTATGGGGGGAGGGCAGTGGTTCCAAACCTGTCCTTTCTAACAGTACTGGACTTCCACTCTTTTAAAAATAAATTTGAGTTTTTCTCATATTTGTTTTGTATCTTCAGTTAAATGATTTTTTTTAAAGAAAGCTTGAAATTAGAGCATGCACAGCAGCATTCTCTTCCCAATTCCCTTAATAGATGAACATCCAACTTCTTGACAGTGTCAGGGCCAGGGAACCCATCACTTTGTAGGAGAGTTGGTTCTCTCTTTCACTGGACAGCTAAGAGTGTTGGGAACTTCTACATCTTTATTGATCAATTTATTCATATATTAATCATGTATTTATTGAGCACCCACTATATGACAGGCACGGTTCTAGGCACCTGGAATATAGTAGTCACCAAAGATATGACCATCACCGTCCTCATTTAAGGGCATTCAACCTAGGCTTCCCTCTACTTATTTGTCCTACTTCTGTCTTCCAAATAAATTCCACTGTTTTCATGACAGATTGACAAATATTGGAAAATGACTGACTTTTGCCTTTTTCAGATTAAACATTCTTTGTTCACTGTGTCAATCACTGTCCTCTAAGCCATCAGTGTCCCCTCATTGTGTGCCTTCAGCAAGTCATTGTGACCTCTGTGCGGTCTGAGTACATTTGGGTCCTCAACCAGAGCAGGGCTCAGTGTACAGGGACAGGCTAGGAGGCCAGACTCCAGTGATTTCAGTACCAGCTCCATCATTTCCTTGTTGTATTCTCTTGGGCAAGTCACATACCACCCTGTACCTAAGTTTCCTCTCGTGTAAAGTGAGACTAAGAATGCCACCTACCTCAAAAAGTTGCCATGAGATTAAATGAGTTAGTATAGGTAAAGCAGGTAGAGTGGCTCCTAGCCCAAAGTATATGCCCAGGAAATGATAGTTGTTATTCTTACTATTGTTATCATTGGTGTTGGAATAACCTTTCTGCTCCTGCAGCCTCATTATTTCGGGACTCACTTCATATGTTGGTTTACCAATGCTGGGGATAATTGACAGTAATCTGCTTTGGCTATAGATTCCTCTCAGCTCAGCAAAGAGTCTGGGGCAGAGTACATGTTCAAGAAACCCTGGCTAAATATCTTGGCTTTTGGAAATACTCCTAAACAGAACATAGGAAGGATTTCTCCTCTTATTTTCCCATGTGAAATGATATATTCCTGTAGCTATATTCTCAAACTTTAGTGGCTGATGTGCTGTTAAGGATTCGTTGAAAAAGTTGTTATAAGCTGCCATTCATTTTAAGCCTTAATTAAAAATGGTGGCGAGGCACCACTTCTTGTGATAAAATATGCAGAAGGTTTGGGTTTTCAGTGTATATAGATCTGGTCACAATTGAACTCTAAGTTCTAGACCAAATTCTGCATCATCCTTCATGGAACTTCCACATTGACTTCCAGGAGGTTGTGTGTGTGTGTGTGTGTGTGTGTGTGTGTGTTTTAATTTATTTTCATAACCACTGGCTTAAGTGTGTTCCCTCTGTAGTTGAAGAAGACAATGTCAACTTATTATGAATACGTACCTCTGAATGCCTTCCCTTCCTGCTTCTTACCCTGCTTCTCTGGAGTTTCTGGAGGACTGACATTGTTAACAAAAGGGGGTTGGTTTTTTTTGTTTTGTTTTGTTTTGTTTTTACTGCTGAAATTTTATTTATTTATTTATTTTTACAGCTTTATTGGAGTATAATTGCTTTACAATGACGTGTTAGTTTTCTGCTTTATAACAAAATGAGTCAGTTATACATATACGTATGTTCCCATATCTCTTCCCTCTTCCCTCACAAAGCACTGAGCTGATCTCCCTGTGCTATGCGACTGCTTCCCACTAGCTATGTATCTTACGTTTGGTAGCGTATATATGTCTATGCCACTCTCTCACTTTGTCCCAGCTTACCCTTCCCCCTCCCCATATCCTCAAGTCCATTCTCTAGTAGGTCTGTGTCTTTATTCCTGTCTTACCCCTAGGTTCTTCATGACTTTTTTTAGAGAAAGACAAATACTGTATGCTAACACATATATATGGAATTTAAGAAAAACAAAAGGGTTTTTACAAGGCTCATCTCCTCGTAGAAGCAGCTGGGAGACAACGTCTGAGACAGAAACTTTAAAAGGAAGCAGACCTCTGATATTTGCAGCTTCCTTAAATAGCAGTAAGTAAGGTATTTAACAGTACCATTTTCCTCTGTTCTTACAGTTCTACCCATTGGGTGGAGATCTCTCCCTAGTTCTGAATGTGAACGGGCAAAATGGGTTTTATATACCTGCTCTGAAACACTGTTCAGAAGTATGAGCCTCAGCCCTGGAGAATGTATGGACCTGTCCTTGTTACCTGCAGTTATTTTAAAAATTTGCCCACTGTCCTGATTACTGCCTTGGTATAACACACTTAGGGAAGTGTTTCCTGGCTCTAAAGCAAATGTGTGCTAAAACGTGGAAAACACTGCATTTCAGGCAAGGTTCCCAGTTTACTGCTCTACACTTTCTCATAAGAAAGCTAATAAAACTACACATCTGCTCTGATACTTGTGTTCGTGGTTCATGCAATAGGATGCATCCCGACTCCAATGTTAACTTTCACTGAAGGGCTTTGGATGCTGAATTTTATTAAACCATAGTGCACTTTAATTTCAACAGATGCCCTTGATTCTTTAATATCATAGCTTTTGTTCTGCTAAGTCTCAACTTCTGATAACGTAAGGACGACTGGAGAGCAAATCAGTATGACCTGCTGTAGGTTTGACTGACTGTAAAAAGTCTCTGAGTCAAATAGGAGTTGTTTTTCAGATTCCTTAAATTTAGGGAATCCCGTTTCTAGTTTCTGGAAGGAGAAGTGCATCATACTTTCTAGTGCTTTAACTGAGTGTGTTAAAGTTAACATATAATACTCTAAGCCTTAGACTTCTTTCCTACTTTTTCTCCTTTTCAGAAAATAGATTTCCTGTCTATTTCTTGTATATATATTTTGAGAAGAGAGTTGAAATTTCTGACTATAATTTTAGATTTTTCTATTTCTTCCTCAAGTCCCCCTGGTTTTTGCTTCATGTATTTGAAGCTCTGTCAGTAGATGCAGAGACATCCAGGATCATTATGGATTCTTAGTAAATTGACTTATTGATCATTAGGAAATGATCTCTCCTTATACCTTGTAAGACTGTTTGCCCTGAAATTTATTTTGTCCTTTATTAATATCACTTGATTATTGCTAGCATGGTATATTGTTTTCTATCCTTTTACTTTTTTTTTTTTTTTTTTTTTTTTTGTGGTACGCGGGCCTCTCATTGTTGTGGCCTCTCCCGTTGCGGAGCACAGGCTCCGGGCGCGCAGGCTCGGCGGCCATGGCTCACGGGCCCAGCTGCTCCGTGGCATGTGGGATCTTCCCGGACCGGGGCACGAACCCGTGTCCCCTGCATCGGCAGGTGGACTCTCAACCACTGCGCCACCAGGGAAGCCCTATCCTTTTACTTTAATTTTTAATAGCTCTGGAAAGGTATAAAAGATAATAAAATAATCTGTGTGTATTTAAAGTGTACAATTTTACAAGTTTTAACATATGCAGCCATCATCATACTCAACATTATCAATATGTCTGTCACCCCAAAAGTTTCCTTATGCCCCTTTGTACTCCGACCTTCTGCTCCTCACTGACCCTTCACCACTCTCCAAGCAGTCACAGATCTCGGGGAAAAAAAAGCGATTATTTCTTTATTACTGGTTTTAAGTACTTTCAATATGATGTGTCCTGGTGTATTTTTCTTTATGTTTCTAGTCTTTGGTGTTTAAGCTGTTTAGATCTTTGGTTTTATTGTTTTCACCAATTTGGAAATTTTCCAGCCATTATTTCTTCAAATTTTTTCTTTCTTGCCCTCTTGACACTCTCCCCTGGAGTCTCCAATTAGACATATATCCAGTCATTTAAAGTTATCCCACAGCCCACTGAGGCTCTGTTAATTTTTTTTTTTTTAAGAATTGTTTTCTCTGTGGGTTTCATTTGGAATCATTTCTATTGCTATGTCTTCAAGTTCACCACTCTTTTTCTGCAGTTAATCTAACTTGTCATTAATCTCATTCCATGTATTTTTTTCATTTCATAAACTGTAGTTTTCACCTATAGAAGTTTGTTTTGGGCTGGCTTTATATTGTCTGTGTCTGTACTTAACTTTTGAATGTAGGGAATGTATACAGTTTTAAGGGCTGTTTGCATGTCCCTGTTTGGTACTCCAACATCTGGGCCAGCAGCTCTAGGTCAGTTTTGATTTATTGATTCTTCCCATTGTTATGGATCATATCTCCCTGCTGTTTTGCATGCCTGGTAGTTTTCTTATTGAATTCCAAATATTTTTCACTTTACATTTTTGGATGTTAGATATTTTTTGTATTCCTATAAATATTCTCAAGCTTATTCTGGGATGCATTTAAGTTACTTGGAAACAATATGCTCTTGCTTTCAGAATTTGTTAGGTGAGACTGAAGCATTGCTCAAACTAAGCTAATCCCCCCCCATACTAAGGCAAGACGTTTATTTATACTCTGCTCAATGCCCCATGAATTATGAATTTTTCCAGTCTGACTATCGGGAATAGGCACTGTGCCCATACTTGTGTGTGTGTTTTGAGGCACTGTTACCTCTGTTCCTCTCAGATGATTTTCCCCAGGCTTGAGTGGTTTCCTTATATGCAAGTTTTCAGTAGTACTCAGCTGAATACTCGAGGGGACCCTCTGTAGATCTTAGAAGTTTTCTTTCTCTGTAGCTCTCTCCTCTCCCTGGACTCACCTCCATCTCAATTTAGAGAATCCACTGGGCTCCCCTTCCTTCACTGTGTCCTGGAATATCTCTCAGACTTTAAAGTCAGGCAATAGTAGACCTCACCTTTTTTCTTTCCCATCTTCCAGAGACCTCTGTCTTTCATTTCTTGGTGTCCAGTGTCTTGCAAAGTTTAATTTGTTAATTTTTTGTTGTTTCATGTGAGAGAGTATGTATGGTTCTCATTACTTTACCATGGTCAGAAGTAGAAGTCATTTCAGTGTTTAAAGAAAGTCTGCATAATTATTAAGCTCTCAGATTGTGGTATATGATTCATATAGCATTCACATTATTTTTCAGTCATATTTCCAGCATTGAAATTTGCTCATTATGGTGACTGACTACAAAATGTTAGCAAATGTTAATAATACTCTTGGGCCTTTGTTCCTTAAGCCATTCAGTTACATTTGATTAGCCTCAAACTTTATGAAGAACATAGGGAGAAGCATGATTAATATTTATTATATGCAATTATATTTTGTATTATAATAAGTATAAAGTGGCATCTGTGTTGGGCAGCAGAAAGTGAAAGATTGTCTGTTAAAATTAAGTGGTGTGATTTTGGCCACATTATACGGTGAAATGAAAAATTTTTCTTCACTCTGTGCTATCTGGTGTGTGTGTGTGTGTGTATCTGTGTGTGTGTGTGTGTGTGTGTGTGTCTTTACTGTAACAAGGTATCATAAGTTAAACATAGAACTTGTGAGTGTTTCAGATCCACCAGAGGGCAGACAGCAGAAGCAAGAAGAACTATAATTCTGCAGCCTGTGGAACGAAAGCCACATTCAAAGAAAGATAGACAAAAACAAAACAAAAAAGGCAGAGGGCTATGTACTAGATGAAGGAACAAGATGAAACCCCAGGAAAACAACTAAATGAAGCGGAGATAGGCAACCTTCCAGAAAAAGAATTCAGAATAATGATAGTGAGGATGATCCAGGACCTCAGAAAAAGAATGGAGGCAAAGATCAAGAAGATGCAAGAAATGTTTAACAAAGACCTAGAAGAATTAAAGAACAAACAGAGATGAACACTACAATAGCTGAAATGAAAAATACACTAGAAGGAATCAGTAGCAGAATAACTGAGGCAGAAGAACGGATAAGTGACCTGGAAGACAGAATGGTGGAATTCACTGCCGCAGAACAGAATAAAGAAAAATGAACGAAAAGAAGACAGCCTAAGAGACCTCTGGGTCAACATTAAATGCACCAACATTCACATTATAGGGGTCCCAGAAGGAGAAGAGAGAGAGAAAGGACCTGAGAAAATATTTGAAGAGATTATTGTAGAAAACTTCCCTAACATGGGAAAGGAAACAACCACCCAAGTCCAGGAAGTGCAGAGAGTCCCAGGCAGGATGAACCCAAGGAGAAAAACGCCAAGACACATAGTAATCAAACTAACAAAAATTAAAGACAAACAAAGTTATTGAAAGCAACAATGGAAAAATGACAAATAACATACAGGGGAACTCCCATAAGGTTAACAGCTGATTTCTCAGCAGAAACTCTACAAGCTAGAAGGGAGTGGCATGATATGCTTAAAGTGATGAAAGGGAAGAACTTACAACCAAGATTACTCTACCCAGCAAGGATCTCATTCAGATTCAATGGAGAAATCACAAGCTTTACAGACAAGCAAAAGCTAAGAGAATTCAGCACCACCAAGCCAGCTCTACAACAAATGCTAAATGAAATTCTGTAAGTGAGAAACACAAGAGAAGAAAAGGACCTACAAAAACAATCCCAAAACAATTAAGAAAATGGTAGTAGGAACATACTTATCAAAAATCACCTTAAACATGAATGGATTAAATGCTCCAAACAAAAGACACAGGATCCCTGAATGGATACAAAAACAAGACCCATCTATGTGCTGTCTACAAGAAATCCACTTAAGACCTAGGGACACATACAGACTGAAAGTGAGGGGATGGAAAAAGATATTCCATGCAAATGGAAGTCAAAAGAAGCTGGAGTAGCAATACTCAAATCAGATAAAATAGACTTTAAAATAAAGAATGTTACAAGAGACAAGGAAGGACACTACATAATGATCAAGGGATCAATCCAAGAAGAAGATATAACAATTATAAATATATATGCACCCAACATAGAGACACCTCTATACATAAGGCATATGCTAATGGCTATAAAAGAGGAAATCAACAGTAATACAATAATAGTGAGGGACTTTAACACCTCAGTTACACCAATGGACAGATCATCCAGACAGAAGATTAATAAGGAAACACAAGTTTTAAGTGACACAATAGACCAGATAGATTTAATTGATATTTATAAGACATTCCATCTGAAAACAACAGATTACACTTTCTTCTCAAGTGTACATGGAACATTCTCCAGGATAAATCACATCTTGGATCACAGATCAAGCCTCAGTAAATTTAAGAAAATTGAAATCATATCAAGCATCTTTTTCGACCACAGTGCTATGAGATTAGAAATAAATTACAGGAAAAGAAATGTAAAAATCACAAACACATGGAGGCTAAACAATACATTACTAAATAACCAAGAGATCACTGAAGAAATCAAAGAGGAAATCAAAAACTACCTAGAGACAAATGACAATGAAAACATGATGATCCAAAACCTATGGGATGCAGCAAAAGCAGTTCTAAGAGGGAAGTTTATAGCAATACACTCCAACCTCAAGAAACAAGAAAAATATCAAATAAACAATCTAACCTTACATCTAAAAGAACTAGAGAATAAGAATAAACAAAACTGAAAGTTAGTAGAAGGAAATAAATCATAAAGATCAGAGCAGAAATAAATGAAATAGAAACAAATAAAACATTAGCAAAGATCAATAAATCTAAAAGTTCGTTCCTTGAGAAGATAAAACTGATAAACCTTTAGCCAGACTCATCAAGAAAGAGAGGGAGAGGACTCAAATCAATAAAATTAGAAATGAAAAAGGAGACGTTACAATGGACACCACAAACATACAAAGCATCCTAAGAGACTACTACAATCAACTCTATGCCAATAAAATGGACAGCCTGGAAGAAATGGACAAATTCTGAGAAAGGTATAACCTTCCAAGACTGAACCAGGAAGAAACAGAGAATATAAACAGACCAATCACAAGTAATGAAATTGAAACTGTGATTAAAAATCCTCCAGCAAACAAAATCCAGGACCAGATGGCTTCACAGGTGAATTCTATCAAATATTTAGATAATAGCTAACACTCATCCTTCTCAAACTCTTCCAAAAAATTGCAGAGAAGAAACTCTCCCAAACTCATTCTACGAGGCCACCATCATCCTGATACCAAAACCAGACAGAGATACTGCAAAAAAGGAAAATTACAGACCAATATAACTGATGAATATAGATGCAAAAATCCTCAACAAAATACTAGCAAACGGAATCCAACAACAAATTACAAGGATCATACACCATGATCAAGTGGGACTTATCCCAGGGATGCAAGGTTCTTCAATATACACAAATCTATCAATGTGATATGCCATATTAACAAATTGAAGAATAAAAACCGTATGATCATCTCAATAGATGCAGAAAAAGCTTTTGACAAAATTCAACACCCATTTATGATAAAAACTCTCCAGAAGGTTGGCATAGAGGGAACCTACCTCAACATAACAAAAGCCATATATGACAAACCCTCAACAAACATCGCTCTCAATGGTGAATAACTGAAAGCATTTCCTCAAAGATCAGGAACAAAACAAGGATGTCCACTCTCACCACTATTATTCAACATAGTTTTGGAAGTCCTAGGCATGGCAATCAGAGAAGAAAAAGAAATAAAAGAATACAAATTGGAAAGGAAGTGAAAGTGTCACTGTTTGCAGATGACATGATACTATACATAGAGAATCCTAAAGATTCCACCAGAAAATTACTAGAACTAATCAAGGAATTTGGTAAAGTTGCAGGATACAAAATTAATGCTCAGAAATCTCTTGCATTCCTATACACTAAGGATGAAAAGTCTGAAAGTGAAATTAAGAAAACACTCCCATTTACCATTGCAACAAAAAGAATAAAATATCTAGGAATAAACCTACCTATGGAGACAAAAGACCTCTATGCAGAAAGTTATGACACTGATGAAAGAAATTAAAGATTATATCAACAGATGGAGAGATATACCATGTTCTTGGATTGGAAGTATCAACATTGTGAAAATGACTATACTACCCAAAGCAACCTACAGATTCAATGCAATCCCTATCAAACTACCAATGGCATTTTTCACAGAAGTAGAACAAAAAATTTCACCATTTGTATGGAAACCCAAAAGACCCCAAATAGCCAAAGCAATCTTGAGAAAGAAAAACGGAGCTGGAGGAATCAGGCTCCCTGACTTCAGACTATATACTACAAAGGTACAGTAATCAAGATAATATGGTAGTGGCACACAAAGAGAAATATAGATAAATGGAACAGGATAGAAATCTAGAGATAAAGCCATGCACCTATGGTCAACTAATCTATGACAAAGAAGGCAAGGATATACAATGGAGAAAAGACAGCCTCTTCAATAAGTGTGCTGGGAAAACTGGACAGCTACATGTAAAAGAATGAAATTAGAACACTCCCTAACACCATATGCAAAAATAAACTCCAAATGGATTAAAGACTTAACTGTAAGACCAGACACTATAAAACTCTTAGAGGAAAACACAGGAAGAGCACTCTTTGACATACATCACAGCAAGATCCTTTCTGACCCACTTCCTAAGAGTAATGGAAATAAAAACAAAAATACACAAATGGACCTATTAAAACTTAAAAGCTTTTGCACAGCAAAGGAAACCATAAACAAGGCAACCCTCAGAATAGGAGAAGATATTTCCAAATGAATCAACGGACAAAGAATTAATCTCCAAAATATATAAACAGTTCATGCAGATCAATATTAAAAAAACGAACAACCCAATCAGAAAATGGGCAGAAGACCTAAATAGACATTTCTCCATAGAAGACATACAGATGGGCAAGAGGCACATGAAAAGCTCAACATCACTAATCATTAGAGAAATGCAAATCAGAACTACAATTAGGTATCACCTCACACCAGTTAGAATTGGCATCATCAGAAAATCTACAAACAAGAAATGCTTGCGAGGGTGTGGAGAAAAGGGAACACTCTTGCACCGTTGGTGGGAATGTAAATTGATACAGCCACTATGGAGAACAGTATGGAGGTTCCTTAAAGAACTAAAAATAGAATTACCATATGACCCAGCAATCCCACTCCTGGGCATATACCCAGAGAAAACCATATTCAAAACAACACATGCACCGCAATGTTCATTGCAGCACTATTTACAATAGCCAGGTCATGGAAGCAACCTAAATGCCCATTGACAGATGAATGAATAAAGAAGATGTTGTACATATATACAATGGAATATTAGTCATAAAAAGGGACGAAACTGGGTCATTTGTAGAGACATGGATGGACCTAGAGACTGTCATACAGAGTAAAGTTAAGTCAGAAAGAGAAAAACAAATATCGTATATTAATGCATATATGTGGAACCTAGAAAAGTGGTACAGATGAACCGGTTTGCAGGGCAGAAATTGAGACACAGAAGTAGAGAACAAATGTACGGACACCAAGGGGGGAAAGCGGCGGGGGTGGTGGTGGTGGTGGTATGAATTGGGAGATTGGGATTGACATATATACACTAATATGTATAAAATAGATAACCAATAAGAACCTGCTGTGTAAAAAAAATAAATAAATAAAAAATTAAAAAAAAAAGAACCTGTGAGTATTTCAAGATGCTACAGTTTGCTTTCAGAATCTGTCATTCCAAAGGAGGTCTGCAGCAGTTTTTGCCATGGTGGTTTTCTTAATTAAAAATAATCCTGTAATAAGAAATAGAAAGAAGGTTGTTATTAAATATTTAGACACTGGCTGAGTGAGCATGGAATATTCTGGCAATTTAACATATTTAGTAATATGTGCTTACTGCAACTATATTGCTAAGATTTTGAATAGTATTGGAATGGGGTGCTTTTCTAAGTGAGCTTCAAAGATAGGCTTCTTTCTGGAGCTTATAGACCCTGAATATTTGAAAAGTTCAATGCCGCACCAGGAATCCCAAGATACCTAGGTCTGCCCAAGCTCTGTCTGCTCCTTGAAGCTTAGGGTCAAATATTAAACAGGATCTTCACTGCTTGCCTTCCTGTTAATGATCTTCTCAGACATTTCCCCAGGAAGAGGCTTTACCCACTGTTGTTTTCTTAATATATTTTACCTAGAGGGAATTTTTTGGCCAAAAGAATTTTTGGAAAGTAAGTTTTAAATTTTTTGATGTTTCCCTTTCAAACCCTGCATTTATCTTTATCTCAAGTATACTCTGCTCCTCTAATTCTTAAATAAGATACAAAAATGCATTTTGCTTTTAATTCCATTTAAAGCTTATATATAGATTTTTAAAAACAAACAGAAGGTGAATTCAGTTCAATAAATATTTGTTGAGCAGCTGTTCTCTGTAAAGCATAGTGATGGTCTCTTTTGAATAATGATGCAAATTATCAAAAGATTTATAATTTATTTTCAGGCAGATAGACATGTAAACCCAATAATTTAACTCATGATTAATGGGCATAAAATCATATTACAGGTTCTCTCCTTCTCCCTTCAATAGACAGCAAGCTCTCTGAGAGCAAGAACTGTACTTTTAGGCAAGATTGTATCCCTCATACCTACAGGCAAAGGATCCAGTAGGCAAAGGTGGAGAGGCTATTGTAGGCTGTAGAATCTGCAGGTAAAATTCAATAGACATGATAATGCATTGGATTGGGGTGGTGGATTCAGCAACAATTCTGAAATGGCTGAAACAAGGTTCCCAGAGGGATGGGGCTCTGGAGGTAGCATGGGGTCAGTGCCGGAAGGAAACTGAATGACGTTCTCAGAAATTAACAGAAAGATGTAGCATATTTTCACACCTTTAGTTTTATTTATCATTTTCCTTAGCGCCCTTGTCTCACCCTTTTTTTCAGCTCTTTAGAAGAGTTCCTAGGCGTGGTTTATTTTTATGATTGGACTATATGATAATTTATGACTGGATAAATTATTCACAATACTATTTTCTGCTACTAGGAGTGCCAAAATCTAATTAGCTACCACAAAAATATATATTCCAAAAATTGCTTTTTACCCTTTTAAAAAAAATATATGATTTCCCATAGCTAATAGAGGAGTGACATTTAAGAACCTATGCTGACAGAGAATGGACTTGAAGACATGGGGAGGGGGAAGGGTAAGCTGGGATGAAGTGAGAGAGTGGCATGGACATATATACGCTACCAAATGTAAAACAGATAGCTAGTGGGAAGCAGCTGCATAGCACAGGGAGATCAGCTCGGTGCTGTGTGGCCACCTAGAGGGGTGGGATAGGGAGGGTGGGAGGGAGACGCAAGAGGGAGGGGATATGGGGATATATATACACGTATAGCTTTCACTTTGTTATACAGCAGAAACTAACACACCATTGTAAGGCAATTATATTCCAATAAAAATGTTTAAAAAAGAACCTATGCTTATAATTAGTACTGAGATTTATGTGTAAATAAACATAGTATGTGTGTATATACATTTATATATTTGCAATATAAAAATCCATGCCATATTGTATGTTTTTCAATTTAAATAATGATTTACATTATGTATACATTATTCTAAGAGTTATCCTGATTTCTCTTTTGTCAGTCTGCACATTTTATGAAATAATTTGTGACAGTGATTGATTTAAATGAACTCACTTCTGAGAAAGTGATTGTTTTAATTAAAAATGTTGGGTATTTTTTCCCCTGTACCTGAAGGCAGTTGGACTGATTTGCATTCCTTTCAGTTCTAAGTGTTGAGGCTAATATATTATGAAACATCTTTTTTTTCCTTGATATACATGCACATTAGCTTTCATTATTTCTATTTTAATTAATATCAGAGAGCACAGTTAGAGTTTCACTCAAGGAGTATCCTCAGAACATTTTTAGTAAAATGTGCAGGCACAGTAAATATAAAAGACAAAACAAAAGGAAAAGGATAATTAAGACAGGCTAAGTTTTCATATTTTCTTAAGCAGAGTAGATATTCTGAATGCATAAGTATTTTTTTATTAGTTTCTGCTTTATAACAAAGTGAATCAGTCATACATATGCATAAGTATTTTAAAAGAGAATAAAGAACTCTAACAATTTTATAAGTTGGAAAATATTTTGCATTTTTTATATGGCTAACTAAAATATAGGTGTGGGACTTCAGATATTTTTATTCATCCTTCAATTATTAATTGAGAGTCCAAGTTGTAGGAGTTTGGGCTATATCGGTATTGCAAATAAGATCATTGATTTTGTAGCACTTTGTCACCAAACCTTCTTATCCCATTAGTTTAAAGAAAAATGTGAACATGCACCTCAAGATAAGTTTGTTTCACACAAGCAATATTTCCATTCTTTTATATCCTAAGGCATAATATTAATTTAGGGTGAGGTTCCATTCTTATCACAGTAGATGTATTTCAGATCGTCTTCTAAACATTTTAAAAATCTTTTGGCTGACTTCATGTGAGATTTGAATAGATTATCATTGTTTTGGTACGTACCTCCATGCTTATTTTTAACCACATAATCCATGTAGAAGGTATGTCATCTTTGTTATTTTCTTCATGTTAAGCTTTTGCTTGCTTTTTTGTTTTTTTGTATCACCTTTGATCCATACTATCTCTGGGATTTTTTTTCCCCTACACTATCCTAACTTTAGTTAAACTAAATTATATAACTTATAAGCCCGCTTAACCAGGAGCACATAAATTTCAACATACTGTAAAGCATTCATTGGGAACAGTGACTGAGAGCCAGGGTCACTGGGCCAGCCTCTCAGCATTATGGGATGCCCCACCTGCCTCAGGTACTTCAAGGACCTAATGTGACATGTGACTCTGAAGACTCTGATGTCAATTCATGTTAAGTATTAGTGAAGCTTAAGTTCTTTCTCATTTTTGGAGATAATAAAATAGTAATTTCTAATACTGGGTCTGCATACACTGCAGTGCACTGTCCTACAATCCCCTTGGCCAGGAGAGGCCCTCCACTTTGGATGCTGTTGATTTAAATTGCTGCACAGTCTGGGTCCTATCCATTCCAGCAGTTATGTGAGATTTTCTTCGTCCTTTTTTGTCAACTTTTCTCTCACAGAGTCATAAAATAATACATGTAAGTTATCTGTCCAGCACATATTAGACGGAAGTTGAGACTTGTATTGAAGTAGAGTGAGAAACTGAAGGGTTAGAGCCTTCTATTCACAGGAGATCTAGAAGATTAGTCATACCTTTGTGTGACTGCACATAACTGATGTGGTTCTTTGGTCAGTAAAATTGTTTTGTTTTGTTTTTGCTGTGATTATTTGGTTGCATATTTTAGGCTTAGGGAGAAAAGGTTTTTTTGTTTGTTTTAATTATTTGAAAGACTAACTTTAAGCTATAAATGGCCACATTGCACAATGGCCAATTATATAAATAAGGATCACAGTAAAGGTTTTATGGACATGTGATTATGTGCAAAGAGAAAATATTAAGTGGAATTCTTGAAAAGTTGGGACAACCTGTTAATCTACAACAGTAATAGGTGTTTAATTTACTTGCATATATGTATGCAATATTATTTGCAAGTAGGTACAAAATGCTTTTTTTTTTTTTTTTTTGCGGTACGCAGGCCTCTCACTGGCGTGGCCTCTCCCACCATGGAGCACAGGCTCCAGACGCGCAGGCCCAGCGGCCATGGCTCACAGGCCCAGCCGCTCCATGGCATGCAGGATCCTCCTGGACTGGGGGCCCCCTGCCTCGGCAGGCGGACTCTCAACCACTGCGCCACCAGGGAAGCCCACAAAATGCTATTTTAACTAATTCTTTCTCAAAGGCATTAATAGATTTATTAAAATTTCTGCATTTGCATTATAAAATTAGCATGCCATCATGATAGGATATTTTGCAAATAATAAAATATTGAAAGATAAATATTCCAATAACCATCAAAATAGAGTTATATTTAACATTTTGGCATATCCTCCCCCATTTTCTCTATGGATAGTATTTTTTACATAGTCATGCTCGTGTTATATATACATATGTTGTTACACAAAACTTTATACCACACTGAGGATTTATTTTTAGGTTAGAAGTGCAGAAAGTACAATTACCTGATCAAAAGTTGTGGACATTTTTAAGGCTTTTCTGTGATTTCTGTCTTAGTTTTCATGTTGTTGTTCCAGTTCTCACTTTTACCTGCAATATGAAATTACTGGAAAACTACACCTTTGTCAATATTCATTCAAGAAATATATATTGCATAGATCTCATTTATCTAGACCTAGGAAATGCCATGGTGAGCAATATTGTACATTTCAGTTTTCCTTATGAAACTTAAGTCCAGGTTAGAGACAGACATCAGTGATACAAGTGCACAAATAAATGTGGATTATACAGCAGAATGTTAACGTCTGTTTAATCTCAGTGGTGGGTGCATGGATGTAGGTTGTGTTGCTTTCTCTATCTTTTAATGTATTAATAATATTTCAAAATTAAATCATTTTGATGTTTACAAAATGTTACACCTATAAAGAATGCTGCCATAAAAGCATTCCAAGGAGGAGTCTGACAACTTCTGAGGTGTCAGACAAGTGCTCCAAAGGAAGTATTGATGGAGTCAAACTTGGGAAGAAGAAAAAGGAGTAACTAGGCAAAGACGTGTGCACGTGGGGTTGTGTGCACAGGTGCGCAGGGGAGCATCTCTAGGGAAGTGGATGTATTTGAGGCACGTAAGGTTAAGGGAACAGGATAAAGGTGGGAGATTATGGGATCTTTGTAGGCAGCCCACAGTGACCCAAGGTTGGGCTATGTGCTGAGGATGGCGTGGGAACATTAGAAACCAAGATTGGTCAGATAGGATGGTGCCCCACTGCTGCAGGGTGTGAGTAATTCAGCGGGTATTGGAGAGTGGCTACATATTTCCTCATCTGATGGATCGGAACAGGCATACTGCAGGTTTTAAGACCACTTAGGAGAGGCCACTAGGGGTTGAACTGCTGCTGGAGGTGAAAATAGAAAAAGGGAAAAGAGTGAAGGAGATTTTGAAGACAGCATCTGTAGGAATTGGGCAACCCATTAGGTGGAATAAAAAAGGCAAGCATGGTGTTGGTCTTAGGGGGTGGACAACATCAGTGTCAAGTCAGGAGTTGACTTTTGGCTGAAGTTGGTGGAGATGGGGGAATTAAAGTGAAAATGATACTGTAGGAATTTAAATGTATACAGTATTAAATTTATAATTTTGGTGAGGGTTTTATGGGTAGAGATTTATTGGAAATGTGGCCAATGGCAAAGTAGGACAGATCTTAGAAGAGAGTTTCAAGAAATTTGGTCATTTCTAACTTTATGTTATTGCTTTACATTATAGATTCAGCTTCAAGTATGCAGGGTTAGGGGTTAGACACAGCTAGAGATAATCTTCGAGAACCTAGTTTAAAAAAGCAGATGAGTTTGTATTTTAAGTTTTTAAGATGGGTTAATTCGATTGTTCGATTTTTACAGGCCACATAATTTAGTAGTTAAGTGGGCAGGATCATGTCAACCCCATCTTTGCACTTATTAGTCATATGTTCTTTGTCAAATTAATTCATTGTTCTGTGTCTTCACTTTCTCATCATCAAAATGGGCTTCCTATTAAGTAAGTTGAGGTGAAAATTCAGTGAGTCAATCCTGGCACCTGAGAAGAATGCGGTCGATGCTATTACAGTTTCTAAAACAAACAAACAAACAAATAATGTGAAACTATGTAAATAGAAATCAATTTGGTTTTTCTTGTCTTAAAATTAAATAAGAACTCAAAAACGCAATTTCATGTTTTACTTGTACTTTCTTATCAGACATGAGGTGTGGTGACAAATTAGGCCCTTAACCTAATGTCCTTCAGGTTCACTTCTGTTTGTCACAAATGGCAGGATTTCCTTCTCTTTTATGGCTGAATAATATTCCATTGTGTATCTACACCACATATTTTTTTTATCCATTCATCTACTGATGGACACTTAGGTTGTTTACATGCTTTGGCCACTGTGAATAATGCCTCAGTGAACATGAGGGTGCAGATATCTCTTTGAGATCCTGATTTCATGCCCTTTGCATGTATACCCAGAAGTGAGATTCCTGGATCAAATGGATCATATTTCTATTTTTCATTTTTTGAAGAACCTCCATTCTGTTTTCCACTGGGACTGCACCTATTTTACATTTCCACCAACAATGCACAAAGGTCCCCTTTTCTCTACATCCTCTCCAATGTTTGTTCTCTCTTATCTTTTTTTAATACAAAAAAACAAAAGAGAAGGGCTCTCGCTGTGTGCGTGTGAAGGGACTTTGCGGGGGTTATGGGTCTTCTCACTGCCTTGCCTGATGTACTTTATTCAAGTGCAGAAGATATAGTTGCTATGATATAGGATTACTAAAAATAAGTGATCCAGAACATAAAGGTTTTGCAGAAAAACTGTCCATCTCTAAAATGCTTTATATGTTTTCATGGCAACTAAGAATCCCTACCCTTGTCCGCGCCTTTGTTCCCTTCCTTTTCTGTGCTACCTATTTTCAGTGACAAGCCAAAATATGATGCAGCAAAGCTAGGAAAAGTCCTCAGTACTTAAAGGGTCAGTAGCCCAGCCAAGTCTTATTGGATGATGGGCAGATTAAGGCACAAGAGTAATTTTTTCCACTAATGCACATGTTAGAATTATGTGATTTTTAAAATTATATATTACAGAGTAAGGAACATACATAATAATCCTGTAGAGGTTTCTTTTCAAAATCCTGCTCTTCCAAAAACACCTGTATTCTAACACGCTTGATCACATGAATGCTGTGATTTTCATATATTATTTTCCAGGTTTTCTTCAATATCATAGTATCTTTGAAGAAAATCTGTGTACCATGGGGTCATTCTTCAAGTTCAGATGTAAATAGAAACAGATGTTCACACTTTCTAATTTCTTGAGAACTAAACATAAAGCTGAGGGTTTCTGTTTTGAATAGCTTTTTATGTTTGTTTTCGCATGTGCCTTTTTTTGTGTGTTTTCAGCTGTTTGCAAGTCCATCATTTTATGATTGATTACAAGATGCTTTGTTTCATCATTCTGTAATATCCTCCTGTTTTGACAGCATGATTGCATTTGCATGTGCTATTCAGAGGTTGTGGAGAGATGCCAGTTGCCATGGCGGGGATTCTGATGCCCCCCATCAAATCTAGTCATGAGATGAGGATGGCCTTTGAAAAGCCACCTGCAAATGTTTATTTTCAAAGGTACAATTGGCTCTTTGCGAAGCATCAGACCACTAGACTGGCTATCTTTTAGATGAATCATCTAATGAGAAGTCTGTTACCATCTAACTTCCCTTTTGGTTTTAATAAACTTCCACTGCCCTCAACCTCAAGCCATTTGGGCCAAGAATCAAAAGCCATATTGTATAATTTTACTGTCCTTTTTACTTATATAAGTTATATAGGATTATATTTTTAATTCATCTAATTGGTCTAGATTATGGCCAGAGAGCTTAGGTTTGTTATTGTGTCTTGCCCTGAGTTCAGAAGTTGATTTACACATTTTCCTATGGATCACACATAAGAACACAGATGTTTCTGTGCAAGTTAGGGTGACCATTTAGACATCAAGGAAACATCCTCCATATGAGGGCTTTTTCTAAGAATGTGTACCAAATGTTAGTGTGACTTTTTTTAATACAGCTTTTTCACATTTTGGAATTCCTTGTCAAATTAAGTAAAAAGAAAAATCCATTAAGAAGCATTTAACAAGGTTTCTTAAAGCCAGAAGTTTGCAAAACTCTTGTCCTGCCATCCTGAATCATATTAGTTTAAACTATTAAGCTAGTTAGTTTAGGACTTAACTAATAACTAAACTAACAGATTAAGTAGTTTAATCTTTTAACTAACCGACCATTTAAATACACACATATCAGTTTCATAAAATGACCTATTAGCTTCAACTGACGACTGCAGTTTCTTCACCTTCCGTGATTAGCATCTTCCAGGTTTGAGAAATACAGAGGCATCTGGGAAGCATAAAATAAAAGGTGCTATGTCCATAAAATACCCTCTTACTTCTGAAAAAGAAAGAAAAGAAACAGAAAAGAAAAGAAATTCAATTGTGACACATTGTGAGGCTTATGACCACTATGTTTGCCTTTCAGATCCCCAGCTCAAGGGTATAGTGACCAGGTTATATTGCAGGCAAGGCTACTACTTGCAAATGCACCCCGATGGAGCTCTCGATGGGACCAAGGATGACAGCACTAATTCTAGTAAGTGACAACCTCAGGCCACCAGTGACACAACTGGTAGAAGATACGCTGCTACTTAAATGACTTTTAAAAATACACTTGCAAATATTGGGTTATGTTCATTCATTTTTACAAATGTTACACAATAGAATGCCATTGACAATTTTACTTGGACCACATGGATGGAAATATTCATAGAGCCACAAAAGAAACCTGTCATTTTAAGAGACGTATTAGTTAATCTTTTCAGGTTTTTTTTTCCAAACAATTGTCATATCCAGCATTATTGTTACTTTAATCTCATTATCATCAAAGTCAAGTAACTACACTAACACATTCAGGTGAAAGTTGATTACATGTTTACTTTGGAAGTTTTATCTTTATTAGGCTTGTAGCTTTTTAATGATAACTGGAAATTCAAGAGTTACAAGGATTGGTTGTTTCAAATAATAGAAATTTTATGTTTCAAATAATAAAAATATTATTTTTAAAATTCTTTGTGTTCAAGAAAAGATAATATCTTTCTTTATAGAGAGAACATGAAGGCTGTGTGCTTTTAAATGCATTGTACAAATTGTTTATTTAATAAAATTGGGTCTGTGCTTTTATTTATTTATTTTAATTAAAAAGCCACCCACTTTCCCTTGTTTTAATGTCTGTCTTCATTTTACTATTACTTTATATATAACTTTTCTTTGTATTTTTATTCTGGTGCCCACCCTTCTTGTTCAATTGTGTTTTCCTTTCCCATTTTCTGTTCATATTGGCCTCTGATTCCCTTTAGTTTAGCGCATCAGTTCTAAAATAGACACACTTTTTATTGCTCAGGAGAATTAGTGAAAAGCAAAAATTGATTTGCTTAGAAATACTTAATCACATATTGCTAGTAGATATGAATCTTTTCATTGATTTATCATTTATCCTTCATATATAGAACATCATTCTATGGAAAGAAGGAGGCTTTGAAACATATAACCAAATTATAGATTCTTCCTGTTTTAAAGTCTAGTAATCAACTGTTGAGAAGCAGTGATTCTGCGAGCAGCTAATGATATAGACTATTTTTGCATTTGGTGTTGCTAAGTGAAATATCAATATTTTCCCAGCCATTGTGTTTATATTTTAGACTTTGGACATTGCTTCATTTTTTATTTTTCTTTCAATTTTAAATATTTTCTTTGTTTACCTACATTCTCCTCCTATTCAATGTTTAATCTTTTCCTCTCTTTGTTTATATTATGTCATGATTTTGTACTTGAAATTTTTCCCTGTCATATTTGTTCATTGATTTTTTTCACTTTATTTCCTCTTTTGATTTAGAAAAAGAGAAGGTAAAGCAATTCAGATACAGGGAAGAAAGAGAAGACATTTTTATTCATAAGACTGATGTCAAACATTGTTTACTTCTTGGAATTTTGATATTAGGTTGAACTTTTAAAATCATCAGCACTTGACCATCTTTGACCTACAAAAGATGTCAGTTTCTTCTGATTCATGTTAATACATATATATCTGCTCATTTTCCTTTCCCCACTTTTAACTCCTTACCCATTCTTTGACAAAACGCATTCTCTTTTTCTTACATCTTACAGTCATGGGGGTCATGGACTTTAGAGATTCCTAAGTTCTGATGTCTTCAGTGTCCTCTGATTTTCTTCGGCCAGAGTCTAGTAGAGCATGAGAACAAGTTTTCCATAACTATGGTTATGATAAGAGCTATGACACTCTGATTTATCAGACTAGAGGTTGATGCCATCCATTTTGACAAAAGTTTTCAAGAAAGGAAATATACTATAGCCGTATGAAAATGCTGCTTAGTTGGACTTCCTGGAAAAATAATTTCCTTCAAACAAATGGTTTATGAGTTTTTTCCCTACCTTCTCCTTTTGTTTTTATAATGCCAAGCAAATTGGTTATTTTTCATTATGGACTCAATATCGAGTTAAGAATTGTCAAGTAGACACTGTCTTTTAAAAGCATATTGCTTCACAATTGAGTAAGCAGCACAATATTTCCTAAATTGTGAAAGTACAGATGTAGACATTATACACACACGTGATTATATCTGGTTATCTGCATAATATTAAACACTAGACTGGAAAGCTGAGATAGTAAAAGATACTAGACCTTCTGTTCCTGAATGTATGAGGCTTCTTTCCTCCTATTGTGTAACTGCCCCCAAGGAACAAGAATCTCTGGCTGGCTCGTGAAATCCTTTCTAATCCCCTTAGATACTGGTGAGGAACAGTTCTGGGAACCAAGCAGGAACAGGAGCCCCAGTGGACAAGCAAATCAGAACCAAATCAGAGTGACCTCACTAGAGGGATTTCGATTCCTTTGCAAAGATCTGGCTCACTGTTTCTTTTCTTACAAGTCACCATTGCATTTTATGTGCCCTTTAAGCCAGTTAGGTTAGTTTCTTTACCATTTCAACATTTGCAAAGACAAAGCAGAACAGAATAAAACAGTCTGAGATAAATGTTTCCTTCTCAAAAGGTTATAAAAATTGTATGATTGTAAAAGTCAATAAAACTTGGCAGGTTGTAGCAGCTTTATAAAAGCAATGGGAATTACTAATTAACTCTACTTTTGTGTACTATCACCATCTTAATTGAAAAACACAGGTTTCTAGGATTAATTTTAAGATATTTTCTTTTCTCTGGTTTATCACAGTAGTCTTCTCCTCCTAGGGAAATTGTTAGCCCTGAAAAGTGTTCTTTAGAAATGGGGGTGAGCATCAGAGATGCTGACAGACAGACAGGTCCTCATTAGAGCACTGCCCTTTTTTCTTGAGGAAGGCTATGATGTAATAATTCACAAACACATTCCATTTTTTTATATTTCTCTGAATACAAAACAAGGATTAGTCATCTATAGATAGGAAAAATAAAGAGAAATAACCTACACGTCACCCTGATGCCATCCCAAAAGTCATCAAATGACAAAACTGAGGCTTGAATCTTCAAATTTTCATGATTTGAGCTCAATAAATAGCCCACTACTAATTATGAGATTACTTAAAACTAGGTAAAGTCAGAACCAACCTGCTTAGCTTCCTTTGTCAAAACATTTAAATGTGTTGGAAAGGAGAAAGGCCTGCAGACGAGCCTGATACTAATGTCCTCCCAGGCTTAACAGCCTGAGATCTAGAACTATCTGGGCAAGAAAATAGTTGATCATGGATCATTGGTCCTAATAGAGAGGTACTGGGATGCCCCGGGGGTTTTCCTGTGCTCTTAAACTTCTTTGTCCCCATTACCAGATACTGCAAGCAGAAGAGGACTATAGAAATATCCATATGCAGTAACTATTGCAAGATCAAAGTCTCACACAAACCAATACCTCTCACCTTAGAGGTTCCCAGCCTGATAACTTGCTGTTTGAAAATGGCCGGTCACTCACAGTGCCCACTCCCCAAAAGGCCTTAGGGAGGTGGTTCTCACCTTGGCTGTAGGTCGGGGTCATTTGAGGAGCGTTTTTTTTAAAAAAATTCGTGATGCCCTAAACCCACTCCCAGAGACTGATTTAATTCCATTGGTCTGGAGTTGGGCATGGCCATCCTATTTTATGAATACGGCTAGTTTTAAAGTGCAGCCAGGGTTGAATGAAATTCACTATTATATGGAGACTGGAGTGTTCCACAGAATGAACAAAGTAGCATGGACATCTTCATTATTCTTACTCCCCTAGGTCTTGTGATATTGCTTTAAAATTATGTTATATACAAAAAGAGTGAAAAAACGTAATGATGTTTCATTTAATGTGGGTATCTGTGGGTTTGATTAGCGCCATGGTTCAGTCATGGTCAGCTCTGAATAGGCTCCCACATTACGGTGGTTCTATGGATTCACTTTCAGTTTTCATCCTGTAAATTGTAATAACTATTATTATAATTATTATTCAGGTCACAACCAAAATCCTGGGGAGGGGGACAGGGTTTTTTTTAGTACAGTCATTTTAGACTATCTTCTATAATTTTACTCTTTCCCATACTATATTATTTTAGTGAGTTCATGATACACTTACCTTCTAGGATTATTCCATCTGGCCTATATCAATTATATGGCACCTACAAATACCATTAGATATGTATGAAGGTTAGAATAATTAAGTTTGAATAGGTTAGGATAGAACAGTTTGCATGGACAGATGTACAATTATGGTTTTCAAAAAAAAACTTTTGCACATAAATCAGGAATAACCCCATGATGCCGATCCCTTCAAAATATAAGGGAGATGGGGCAGTTCAGGTATTATAGAAGACAGTGAAAATGGCCAATGGCTTTCTCCCATGAAGAAGGAATCCTGAGAGTTACCATGACACAAATACTCAATAAATCCACACTCACGTTTAATATTAAATAATAGAAATAAGCAAACATAATCCTTATTCCTCCATAAGGATATCATAAGCCCCTAGAATCCAACAGAAGATGGTCCAGTATTAGTTTGCATCATGAAAGCTAATATCCACCTAACCATATATGCCCCTGAGTGTTCTTGCAGGATAATTTTCTAGGGCCATGGCCTGCCATTTTCCTTTCATCATCTGAGTAGTACAGACATCTTGAGATCTCAAGATCAGTAATATGTAATAATTGGAAGAGAGGGCATAATTTTCCCCTACCCTATTCAGAGAAAACATGTGCCTTGGAATTAAATAGAACACAATTTAGAAAGTCCATTTAAAATTATGTACTGAGTAAACCTATCGATTTAAGTCAAAATTGCCCACACTTTTCAAACTATGTATCTTTTGTGGAATAAAGGTGAGAGCCTTAACCTAAGATATTTTACTTGTACATTTACTTCGACATTTTAGTGTTTTCATTGCCTCTTCTGGCCTGGTTCTATTACTTAGAATTAGATTTGAATTAAGAACATGAATGGGAGCAGATAACCTCCCATAATTAACAGTTATCTTATAAATGTGTCTCTGATAAAATCTCCAAAATCATCCAGCAGTTATCACCAAGAATGGTGCTAGAATACCCACTACGCGGTCACATGTAACCATGGCATGGAAATGCATTATTAAGGATGTTAAGACTTTAAAAAAAAAATCAGTGATAACATTGCTGTCTGCACAATGTGAAATATACATAAAAATACGTTTTGTCACTAAGAGAAGAAACAGAACATGGAAACATGAGTTTTTATCTCTGAAGTGGGTAAAATTGAATACTTTTCTCTCTTTGTTTTCAACCATAGTTTTATGAAATATTAATAAAGAAAATTGTCTATGAAATTTGCATGCCATTCAGTTTGATTAGTTCTTTCTAAATTTAGCACATTGGCAGGTGTGCATCATTTCTGGGCTTTGCTGGCATATCATGTAATTTAGTTTTGGAATTACCTTCTAAACTTCTTGCCTGTCCTACATGGCAGTGATGAAGCAAACCTTCTACTTAAAAGACCAGAATAAACACTCAACTTGGGCTCTTAAAATTCTGCCCTTTCAGCATCTTCATAGCTTATTTCTTTTGGTATCAAGTGGTGTCAGAGACTGTGCTACTAGAATCACGGTTACAGGCTTGATTCTAGAATCACGATTACAGGCTTGATTCTGTTTATTATGCCATCAGTTCTTCAGAATGCTGTAGGGAGACTGCTAAGATCTATACATCGGAGCTCAAGTGCAAATTTTACTTGGAACAGCAACTTCTTACATAGAGAAATAAAAGTTAATGAATTGGAACTTCTCAGAAGGTTGTAACAAACATAATGTTTCTCAAATAGAACAAAGGAAACAGAAAAGTGATGGGGATGCTTTGCTTCTTCCTGCCCTTTGGTGACAGACTGTCTTTCTCTTAACAGCACTGTTCAACCTCATACCAGTGGGACTGCGCGTCGTGGCCATCCAGGGCGTGAAAACAGGGTTGTATATAGCCATGAATGGAGAAGGTTACCTCTACCCATCAGTAAGTAGCACGCCCAAGATATTGGCCATTCATTCAATGTCTGCCAAATAGCAAAAACATCAACCACAAAAATGAGAAAGTTCTGTCTCATGACTCTCAGTTTTGCTTTAGTATTTGACCTTTACTGCAATGCTGTAGGAGCTATTAACTCATTAGTCATCAATGTTTGATAATACCAGTGTATCAAGTGGAAGAGTTATAGCACCTCTTAAAACTGTGCGTTTGCATATTTATATGTCCCAGTTCATAGAAAATTGAGCAATTTTGAAAGCATTGATATTAATATAATCTTTTTCTACTGTTTAGAATTGTGCTTGTCTTAGGGAGTTTCGTGTAAAAGATTATTTTATAAAAAGAAACAGAATAAATGGGGATTCTAAAAAAGTAAATTTAGGAGAGATTAGTTCTTTTAAAAGTGAGAATTCAGATTGAGTAAATGCTTTATTGGGAAAATAATTCTAATATCAAAATGGATATAGCATTTAAATTTAAGCAAGTCTCGGTTTTGTGTTAATGTGTGCTAGTAGCTGGGCACCTTCTAGCCTCTTCTGGAATATTTACTGTTTACAAATAATTCATATCCAGATATATTGTATCCATATATTATAATGCAGTTAGAATTCATATCTGTCACAAGTCCAAGCAATAGAGACTTAGATGAAAATACTTATTTCCACTATTCCTTGAGCAAAAGTGGATAAAATCATGGAGCCTCAAAGAAAATTCTCTTATTTAGGTTTGCATGTCATCTTAGTATAAATTCTTTAAAACTCTGTTGTTGTTAAATATCATCATCAAAAAAAAACACATGTAAACATACATACATTTTACACACACACACACACACACCTAAAACTTAAGCAGAGAAGAAGCATCCTCTGGGGCCTCCCATGCAATGTGATATATTTTCTTCAGCAAATCCGGGAAATCCTGTCAAAGAAGATGAAATGTGAGCTGCAGATTCCCTTCTCTGTGAGCTGGGAAATGCTCTTGTCATTTGGAACCTTCCTCTGCCTTCCCTGAAGGGTGTTCCTGCACACAGACCTGGGCCTTACATTATGCAAATTGCATTCTGTTTCACAAGATGAATATTCAACATATTGGGAGCAAGAGGAAGCTAGAATTCCCTGTCTCCCCTTTAGGAAAAATTCAATTCAGATAAAGATCATTTTCTAGAGATACCTTATTTCAGATAAAAGTCAGTTTCATTGATTTGACATTTGCTCTGTTATTTTTGTTTCTTTTACCTGCAAGTAATCTCTGAGATGCCTAAAAATTATTAGATGCAGTTTCTGCCGTAGCTTCTAGTTCTGTTTCTGCTGATGATTTTATCATGTTGTCTTGCTCAGGTATATGCATTGATGTAGGGGAAATGCAAATGTTTGTTTGAGCTTTTTGCTTCTGAGATGCTTTCTGTTTTCTTGTGATGAGGTTGCACATGTATGCCGTTTTTCTAAAAGGTAGAGAATATCATCGCGAGTATGTGTCTTAGCTTAAAATCCAAGTGCTGGTTCTGTTCAGTGCAGTCTAAGTGGTGCAGCAAGAATAGAGTGAGGACAGAGCTAACTGCCCAGTCCAGTCCTCGGCACCTTAAATATGGCCTTTCCACCCCAAAATCAGATCTGTGGGCAGCACCTGCCCTAGGATTAGTCCCAGTAACACCATCAAGCTTTTTATCTGACCCATTGTTTTCTACTCTCACCTTCCAGATTCTCCAGGTACTTGGCTTCTGTGCCTCCCTTTTGGTGTCTTGATTCTCTGGTTTGCAGATCTTGGTTTTCTCCTCTTCTCATTTTTGACTCTTTGCTCTGAACCCAGGACCTGGTAAGGAGCGCTCTATTCACCCAGCCTTACCCTAAAAGGTCCCCTGCCCAGGCCAGGCCCTTAGAATCCTCAGCATCTTGTAGGAAAAGGATTTAGATAAAAATTGAATGCGATTTCCAGTTTTTACTAATATTCTATGGTTAAAGTGCTCTGTTTATTTCAAGGGAATGAAATTTGAACTTCAAATATTTCAGGAAAAAAGAATGTTTTCCCACATTCAGTCCTTTATTCCATAATTAGTTTCTGAGAGCCTACTAAAATAATAATCTAGAACAACACAATATAACAATTACTATAATATGTAATAATAATAATGGTTAATATGTATCTAGTGCACTCTGCCTAGCACTGTTCTAAGTACATTACAGTCTTAGCTCATTTAATTCTCCCAACCAATTAAGCAAATATTGTTAAAATGATAATACTGATGAACAGAGAGCTTAAGAATCTGTTCAGTCACCCAGGGAGTAGACAGAGAAGACAGGATTTGAGCCTTATTAGTCTGACTCATTAGCTTACATTTTTAACTGTTTCACTGTACTGCTTTCATGCGCCAAACAGTTTTCATAAAATGGTCTGGCACCCATTCTAAGAAGAAGTTTTAAACACAAGATGATATAATAAAAATCTTTAGAGAATTGTTACCTAGGGAAGAAACTTAATTTCAATTATTAAGAAGTATCATTTGAAATATAATCTGTTTCCTTTGGAGATTCTCAAATTAAAAAATCGTAGAAAATGGTATTTATCGGAGGAAAGGTTGATATTATATACTGGGTGCTTAATATTCTTAAAATGTATCACATGTAACGTTTGAGCTTAAATTTTTAAAGTCGACGTGGTTAACCCAACTAAGAAGTTTTGAACTAAGTTGAATAACTTTTTGAAAAGGAAAACTCCACTCAAGCTAAGATTTAAAGAAAAAAGTTAATGAAGATTGAAGTCCGAGAAACGAAAGAATCTGTTTTAAGCTTATGCCCACTTGAAAAAGATCAAATTAGACTAGTGTCTGATATGAGACCGCTTTTATTGAGGATCTATAAATTTAGAATGTAGGCAATAAAATACTCAGATCATTCAAAGTGAGTTCCATTAAATGAAAGTCACACTAGGGGTCTGACTTGGAGTGTATATTCCTCTATTTGTATTTCAGGAAGTAACTCTCATAATCCCTTGCCATCCAAATAAAGATATTTAATTTGTCAGATAATTCCACCTCAGGGGGATGAAAGAAGGTATCTTGACTGAGATGTAAATAATCACATTTCCGAAGCTGAAGGCACTTGTTCCCTGTGGAATCTCTTCTTCAACATGACAAGAGTCATTTCTTTTGCGGTCATAATGATTGTAATATGTTTCTTGAAGATGCCTCTCAAGAGATTTGATGTTAGATACAAACAGTTTGCTTGAAGATAGAATGCAGGCTGCATGGTCACAGAACGGAAACTGACAAGGAAATTTTTTAAAGAATTAGTTTAAAATGATATTTAGGAAAAATGCATGTTGACCAACTATAAACTATTGATAGTGCACTTGTATTTCTGTGCCCATGGAGTGATGTGTGAGTTCTTTGTTCATCCGTGATATCCATCTTGTCTCTGAATAGCATCTCTGGACATCCATCCTCAGGAAACTGGTCACTATTTATCCCAGTGCTGGTGGGGTACCCTAGCCATGCCTCCCAGTGTTCTGTTTTTCTTTAGGTACCAGGCAGTACATGAGATTAATCATGTAATCTGAGCTACAGTGACTGTCACTGGCCATCACTATCCATTGCAGGTGAGCCAAGGGCCTCAGTAGCATCTGATGATTGCTCATCCTGGGGACCAGCCTTTTGTTCTTTGATGTGACCCCTGGGAGCCGGGAGGCAAAACTATAACTGAACAGGTTTCCATTCATCTGGTTACACAGAGGTGCCCCTTCCATTTTTCATCTTTCATTCTTCATATCTCTGAATGGGTCAATTTCTTTATCTTTAAAGTATGTTAAATTTGAGATGATTGTTAATGTCTTTGTTATTCTAAGAATCTATGACTCTGTGCATGTTTTTCTGCACAAACAATATCTAACACCTTTTGAGAATGTATATATGTGTGTTGTGTGTGTGTATGTGTGTATATATATATATATATATATATATAATTTGTGTGTATCTAGTTTGTGTGTATTTCAGTGGAATTATACATTGTGCCTAAATTACACACACATTTACTTACATGATTACAGTTCTGATCAGAGTGCTTCTATGTCTTTGTATGAAATGTTAAATAATAGTTTTAAAATTTACACCTATTCTAAAGGTTTACTTACCATGCTGAATATATATTTCTTTTTTTATCAAGTTTTCCTATGGTCTCTTCCACATTATGACTCAGTTGGATATATCATCCAGGCTCAAAATGGCTATTATCCTTTCTTGGTATTTTGGCTCAGATAATTTCTAGTAATAAGAAAGCAAGTGTAGTGCTTCAGTTAATTTCTCTCCAGCATTCCTGTAGTTCCTATGACCCTGAATACTGATGCACAGAATATGATTGATTATGACAAAGGCAAGAATACTGTCATTCTACTTAAGGTCACTTGCCGGAAGGAAAAAAACAATTTAGAAACAAAAGCAAATGGTAGACTACATATAACTAATTTTAAGTCATCTTTGGACAAAAGGAAAATGTGTAACATCCTATTCTTCTACGTTAGGTTGACAGTAGGCAATAAAAATAAATAAATAGACGTTCAGGCTCTCCAAGTTCCAGTGCCATTTTATGGAATTGAGAGGAAGGAATTGAGGTTGAGATGGAGAAGATACTAATAGGAAGAAGAGAGGAAAAAAAAGAAGTGAAAAAAAAGGAGATAATAAATCAGCAATAGGAAGATGCATTAGGCAGCCTTGGGGAAAAGGGGGAGAAAAGAAAGAGAATGAAGGGAGGATGGGAAAAGGATACAGCCAAGGGAAGAAAATGGGGAAGATACATCACAAGGAGGGGAGAGAGGGCAGGTCATACCTTCACTCCCTCCATCACATTCCTGGAATCCACCTGACTCCTGGCTCCGGCCTCCCACTATGGGGTGGAGAAAACAAAATCCTCCTTCTAGAAGCATAGTCTGGAGATTCCAATCACACCTAAAATATTTTTTCTTCTCTATCCCCATAACCACTTTCACCTATTTCCCCTTCCAGAATGGTAGCTATGCCTGGTTAGTATTGTAGCCGTATTTAACTTCCAAAGGATTATACCTGTAAGAATTAGTGGAAAGAGGTGAGTGGCAGTGTGAAAACCATTGCAGTAGTCCAGGTGAGGGATGCTGAGTGTATTCAATGGAATATTATCACCCTAAAGAAAGAAAGAAACCTGCCATTTTCAACAACATGGATGAACCTGGAGGGCATTATATTAAGTAAAATAAGCGAGACACATAAAGAAAAAGCTGCATGATCTCACTCATGGAATCTAAACAAGTCAAATACATAGAAGCAGAGACTTGAACTGTAGTTGTCAGGGACAAGAAGGTAGGGGAATGGGGGAATAAAAGAAAAAGAAAGAAAAAAGAGTGAATTAAATAGAAATTGCAAACTGCAAACGTGTTTTGTTTGGACAGACTGTGTGTGCATGCACACACACACATACACACACACTGTGATCTGAATGCCTTTAGGTTGGGCAAGTACTCTACTGTCTACAGTTTGGCCACAATGACAACTACTCCTTTTTTAAAAAAATTTTTATTGGAGTACATTTGAGTTACAATGTTGTATTAGTTTCAGGTGTACAGCAAAGTGAATCAGTTATACATATACATATATCCACTCTTTTTTAAGATTCTTTTCCCATATAGGCCATTATAGAATACTGAGTAGAGTTCCCTGTACTATACCGTATGTCCTTATTAGTTATCTATTTTATATATAATAGTGTGTATATGTCAATCCCAATCTCCCAGTTTATCCCTCCCCCCACTTTATCTCCGGTAACCATAAGTTTGTTTTCTACATCTGTGACTCTACCTCTGTTTTGTAAATAAGTTCATTTCTAAGGGAAGACACTATATACACAGTAACTTTGTTTCTACACACATGTTAACTTTGTTTCTGGGCCTAGAGACACTGGCGTTGGCAACCTGGGAATTAAGGGACTGGGAAGGATGAGAGCTATTTGAAAGTGTTCCCTGGGGAGTTATGGGAAGAGCTCTGCAGTTGTCTGGGTAGCGGAGGTGAGAGACTCACAGCTCGCTCTGGTTTGATTAACTCAGAACCTGGTGAGCTGTGACGCTTCCCTGGAAGAAAACAAAACCCAGAAGGAGGAGGGAGCCTGGGTGGAGGAAGACACTGCATTCAGTTTTGGAACCAGGATTTCCAGGTGGGTTATCATCCCACTGCTGGATGATGACTCATGTATCCTGGAAGAGTCACATCAAAGGGCTCTGTCTTCAGAATGGTTTGCAGATGGAGAAAGAATTGTTCTGTGATGGACGGCAACTGTTTTCCTTTTCCTGCTGAATGTCGGACAAAGATGAAGAAGTAAGGTCAACAGCATCTGCATGGATGCAGTTAGGTATTAGAAAGAACATGATTAAGTATCCTGACTTCTTGAAAAAGCTTTCTAATATATTTTGCTTGATTTCTAAATACACAGAATCGATAGAGGCAATTTTGGACACCGGGTAGTAGAGCAGAGAACTAGCTGAGTAAATTCATAACTTGTGCCTTTGTAAAAATGATGCTAATCATATGGGAACAAAGTATCAGGCCTTTGGATATTCTTATAGTAACTCGCCATCCTCATTATACATAAGACTTACTCAGATAGCATTGTAAATATCCAGATCCCAGGACATTAACCTAAAAGGTTCCCATTCAGTGAGTTCGATATTCCTCAAAATCAGAATTTTGAATCTGTGTCCCAGGCATTTCTAACACATATGCCTGAAGGGGTACCCCTTGATAAACAAGGGTCTGCATCACTGTCTCAGGAGCTGTGACTCTGAGATGACATGACTTTATATTTACTGTTGCTTTATGATTATTGCTATTGTTGTTATGTACAAATTCATGGTCCAGTTCAAGCCCCTTTGAAGTAAGCAGAATGGCGTGACCATAAGTAGTGCTCACCTTTCCCACTGACCAAGTGAGCTGGCCTTTGAGGAACTGCACAGAGAAAAGTCCCAGCTGTGATCACTCTGCTCAGTCTGGAAAGAATAGGACAAGAAATGTGTCCTTGAGCATCAAGATAATATAGGGAAAGACAGGCATCTTGCTGAGACTTGAGAAAATGAAGTAAGAGAAATAGAAACAAAGACATTGGATTTGCAACTAGTAACAGCTGGTTTGCAAATTTGAAAGAAAACTAGTCTTCACCATGTGAAAAGCTCAGGGGTTCCCCCTGAGATGATCAGCCTGGGGCCAGCGCGCTCTGCCGACCTGAAGGGCTGGTTCAGAACAAGGACATCCTGTCAGAGCAGGTTTTCAATGACAACAAAGCTGGGTTGCTTCAGAAGTGAACTCTTTTTAGGATTTTTTTTTTTTTTTTTTTTGCGGTACGCGGGCCTCTCACTGTTGTGGCCTCTCCCGTTGTGGAGCACAGGCTCCGGATGCGCAGGCTCAGCGACCATGGCTCACGGACCCAGGCGCTCCGTGGCATGTGGGATCTTCCCAGACCGGGGCACGAACCCGTTTCCCCTGCATCGACAGGCGGACTCTCAACCACTGCGCCACCAGGGAAGCCCTAGGATTTTTTTTTAATTACTTATAAAATAAATATATCTATATTATTTATTTATATTAATAAATTGTGTATTTTTCCTAAGCCTCTGTTTCCTCGGAGACAAGTTTGTTTTCCTCTAAGCAGGACCTTCCCACACAAGTCCCATTTCTGGAACAAAGGAAGCCTCCTTGTGCCCTAGACCATCAGCAGGTTCCTGATGCTTGGAGCTTCTTTTCCGGGTCCTGTGAAGAGAGTGGGGTGATCCCATGTGGGCCCACCATTATATAAATTTCTTAACTATACCAAAGCCCCTACACCTCACAAAAATTAAACACATATGTCTGATAACAAGAGTGTGCAAGAAATATATAGAAGATCATCTCTGCTCAGTATAATTGTTCAACACTTAAATATAGGCTGAAGAATCAAGCACTCTGTAGAGATGTGTATAATCATCAATTCATTTATTTGCTCATTTAAATCAACCAGTATTATTGTATGCCTCCCACTGACAGCTATTGTGCTGTATGTGTTGGAGCTTCAAAGATACGTGAAAAATTCCCAATTTAAAAACAAACAAACCAACAACCAAAACCCTCTAAAGTCCAATAGATATGAGGAAATCATTCAGAGGGCATCTTGGCTAGATGAGTTCTAAGAGTCTTTTCTCCTCTTTTCTCAGAACCTGCGATTCCATGATTATGTTTGTATGTTTCCTATCACTCCTTTGACAGTGATGGATACGTAGGAAGTCTTCAATCTGTAGCTCTTGATTGCTTATTGTTAAGGTGGAATCAGTTTCACCAGCAAATTTTATGAATCTATTCCTTGAGTGCCTTCCTCGTTCATGCTATTTATTATGCACGCCACTTATCTTTTTTCCCCACAAAAAAAACATTAAGCATCAGCAAAAAACATAGGAGTCTGTTAATTTCTCGAGTTAGCATTGCAGAAAAGCACTTATTTACACATTTCCTTTCCTGAAAGGGCATGATAAACTCACAGAGGCAGAACTCGGATATGCAATGTCTGCCTCTATAACATGGTCATATTTACATTAGTGGGTGAGTGGTGATGCTGTCTTCACCTTAAAAAAGAATCTCAAGGCAAAAAAGTAAACCCTGATTTCTAGTAAATTGTCGCTACCACTTGAACAATTTAAAGCAAGAGCATGAATCATGATAATTAGAGAAAGGACTTCATTGTTTCTATATGTTCATAAATGATATACTTGCAGTGTCAAAGAAAAACATCATTGCATTTTGCAATTTTATCCTACTTTACTCTAGGGTGAAAACTATAAAATACTGTGGATAGTAACAAAATTTAGGTTAGATCTAAATGTTTCAATTTTTTAAAAACCTGTATTTGTAGAGGATGGATGGTAGATGGTGAAAGGAGTTTTTATATGTAAGGAATTTCAAACACTACCTGAAAAATTGAGTCCTAAATCGATAGATAATATTTGAGAACGAACTATCTGTTTGTTTTCATTCTCCACACCATGAAAAATCTTTGGCAAAAAAAACCAAATACATAAATGCTAAGAAGGCCAATATACCATATAATGAATGACAAATCAGCTCTAACATTAAAGCAGTAATTAATACTACTAAAATTGGGGGAAAATTGTGATTTTTTTTTTTTTTTTTTTTTTTTTTTTTTTGCGGTATGCGGGCCTCTCACTGTTGTGGCCTCCCCCGTCGCGGAGCACAGGCTCCGGACGCGCAGGCTCCGGACGCGCAGGCTCAGCGGCCATGGCTCACGGGCCCAGCCGCTCCGCGGCATATGGGATCCTCCCAGACCGGGGCACGAACCCGTATCCCCTGCATCGGCAGGCGGACTCTTAACCACTTGCGCCACCAGGGAGGCCCAAAAAATTGTGATTCTTTAAAAAATTGTTTGTGTATGTGGAACGCCTCCTTATTGAAATTGTATACACCATCCACCCAAGTAAAGTTGAAGGGGTTTGTTTCTGATTACGTATTTTACTTTTAGAGAATTCTTTCTATTTCTGGGAATGGGGTTGTATGTAAGCTACTTGCCAGGGACCCTGAGAACCCATGAGCCAGGAGTTCATGGTGGGCTCTGAACAGAAATTGGGTGTTTCTCTCAGTTTCCTCAATGCAGCCCATTTCTTAGTAATTTACATTCCATTTCTTAGTTACTGGGAATTAATAAGAAATATTATTTAGAAAATAATTCATAAAAATATGACTCATTTTTTTCCAGAGAAACTACTATAGTTACCATTACTGAAAAACCAAATTGGCTGTTTTTCTTCACATTATTTACTAAAATTGGAAAAATTGTTCCTATAGTGAAAATTATATTGTTCACGTATATCGTTTTTACATATGTGAACTCCATACATTTTAACTTTGAATTATTTCTCTATATTATGGAAGGGTGTTTTGTGCTCTGAGCTACTTAGGGTTTCACTGCATGTTGGCTGTTTGTCTTAAGGTAACATATTCAATTTGGATTGCAAGTTCGTGGAAAGGTACATAGTGTACTTCTGAGTAAGGACATAGTAGATCTCTTGAGAGTTTTATTTAGAGTTAGATATTGGTTTTAAGATCTGACAACTACATGAAATGAAGAGATGAGTCACTTGTTAATAGGTACATCCCGACCCATGCAGCAGCCTCATAATTGGTTGTTATTTGCTGTCCCAGTAGAGAAAGATACTGAATGGGAACGAGATATTTTTGTGAGGCTTTGGAATTGCTACATCTCTGACAAGATGGAGATATTTTATTTGGTTATTAATCCTGGATCCAGGTCACTATTTAGCAGAAATAGTTATTTGGACAACCAGGAAACATTATTCTACTTTACTCTTATGCTAGTACAAATAGTACCGAAAGGTACTAGCCTGACAAATGGTGAGTATTGGTTTATGTCATGAGAGGAGGACCTTGCATCCATGTCACGTAAGAAATTAGCTGCGAATGCCTTTCACAAGGGCATCATGACAAAGGGTTGACCTTCACTGACTCCCCTTTTGTGTTAGCTTCTCCAGTTAACTCATCTGTCTCTCAACTCTGAACCCTTTATAACACTGTTTCCACTCTCTAAACCTGAGGCTGAGTGCATAAGAGATCCAGATCCTTGTCATGGCAAATTATTTTCCCTTAAGAGCTGCATATTTATTGTGGTATGGAAACAACTGTATTTATTAGGAGGCATGTAAAATGCTCACAATGCAAAGATGCACATTCATTTGCAAGCACCTCCTCTGCAATCAGTACTTATTACTCATATTATTTTTGCTATTGTGTTAAATGGTAAAAATAAAATTATGTAACTTTGGAAGAAATAATGGCACCTACTGCATTATTCATTATTTAAATATTGCCATTTAACGTTTTGCTTTCTATCCTATAACCAGCAATTAATGTTATCAATAGAAGCAATGGAAAAAAATTTTTGTATTAAGAACTTGCAATTTAGATAACTCTACTTACCATATACCCAACTCCTACATTGGTTTTATTCCAATTTCAATTAGAATTCTATGTTTCTTGCAATATTAATAACAGAAAAAAATCAACTTTCAAACTGTTCAAAAGTTCTCTAGACGACTTTTACCTAGGGACGAGGTAAGAGGCATTCTCTTAATGTCCATGGAGAAATAAACTCTAATATGAAATATCATATTAATATAAAGGAGGAAATTATTAAGAAAATGTTCCACAGGTACCATAAATGGGTTAACTATTTTTCTAATGCAGTTTGAGTCCTTTACAAGACAGTTTTTATAGACTTAGCAAAGCCAAATGTATACCCAGGAGAAATAGCAGTGAGCCTTTAATTTAAAATTACATTATATGAGAATGCTTGTACATTGAAATGGGTAGATAGAAGAATTGCCTTGGGCAGTAGTTCCCTTGTGTTTATCTAAAAAAAAAACCAAATAACACCTTGTAGGAATTTGAATGCAAAGTTCTTATTAATTTTTATGCATCATTTATGCAATAACAATAACCAAAAAAAGGGAAAAGGAACCATGTCAGGAAAACGTGATTGTGTCAGACTTTGGTTCTCTGAGCCCTGAAAACCAGTCCTGATTTTAATATTTTATTCCTGATGGTCAGTCTTTGGGAGCAGTTAGAAATTCCTCAGACTTGTTAAACCATTAACTACCAGGACAAAAATACCATGTTATTTAAATTTTTAATGAATAATAACTTCATTAGACATTATGTTCCTAATGTGACTAGGGAAAACTATGGAATGTGGTACATTGTAGTACTTCATTTCAATTATTTAATATTCCAGTCATTTGCTTAACAAGAGACTTTGCCCAAGGGTTTGCTGAAACACTGAATATCTGGCAAATTACTGTGTACTAATTGATCCAATAATGGCATGTTAATATTACCTTAACCATTCTGCTCAATACTTAATTGTATTTTCTGTTGATGTCAGTGTTCTACCTACAAGCATTTTGTCCTTTAAAATAATTTTTTACTTTGGAAAAAAAGGGTAGAAATGCATTATCGGTTACTTGAGAGGTTTTTACATTTGAGGCCGTAACGGTGAGAACAGCAAGATAAAGATGTAGAAACATAATGCCCAAGTCCTGGAAATGCAGAGACTGCAAAGCCCCAGAGTTTTATGTATTAATGAACTAATCTTGTTAATCCCACTTCAAAGTGAGTTTTGCAAGGGTAACTCAATAGTCTTTAGGGATGACTGCATCATACCTGAGTATGTTACCACAGGGGAAAAATAGAATTATTCTACTGAGGGCTCTGTGTAGTGTGTGTGTGTGTTTGTGTCTAGCTGTTCTATAACCATAAACTACTAACACATGATGAAAAGGGTACACACATAGAAATAAGTATTCTGATATGTAGATATGGGTGTTTTCTCTTAGTTCTCATCTAGGCATTTTTCTGAATACTTATTGTGAAGTCCTATGAACATAAAATCAATCTTTATGGATAGTGTATAGAATTGTAATTCACAAATCCAGTTATTTTTAATTCTTCAAAGAGTTCTTCTTTTAATTCTTCTTCTACAACTCATTTCTTAGATGGACAACAGAGTGGGATTGGTAGGTGGACGTGTATAATGGGAGGAGAAAATACCCAGTTTAGAAGACTGACGGCTGTCAATGCCACCAGCACTCACTGAAGCATTTGGGCCCTCTTGGTGACTCTGAGAATTCTGAATGACTTTTTATAACATGATGATGACATTTGAAACGCTTTCCAAGAAATAGATGGAGCACTCAATCCTGTTTTCTTTGATCTTCAGATATTGTGATTATGTTCTGGCAGAATGAAGGCAACTAATTACGTAAGGTCAGCAAACATCGACATGCCTATCACAGACACATCACGAACAAGTCGGAACTTCCCCAGCTGTGTGGTTGGCCTGGTGGGCACAGTGCCAGCAGCAACATTCTCTCTCTGACGCTGCTTCTGCTGCAGAGAGATCCCACTGTGGAAGCACTGGGTTAGCAGGGAAAGAGGGGGGCGTTCTTCCTCTTCTCTGCTTATGTCCCAAGATCTCTCTTCAAAATTGTAAAAAGACTAAAATTATGATACCTGCAAAGGGCATTTATATTGATCCATCAGGGTATGTACATACTTGTCATCACCTCAAATAAAGATTACACTTAAGTACATGGTTCTTCAGATTAGTGCTCACACAGTGTCAATTCTTGTAGGAGATCTGCAAATATACTGGTTTTCTAAGTTTCATAAAGTCTAATGAGTTTTCAAGAGAAATGAAATAACCTTTCTGAGGTCATTTTCCAATTATTAAAGCAACAAGCTCGTAGGAAGGAAAATCTGGAGCTTTGGGGTAAAAATATTTCCTTTTCTCTTCTTTTTTTTTTTTCTTTTTTTTTTTTTAAGGATTTACAGCTCAGTTCACTTCATTGGTGGCCCTCAGGGTTTCTTTATCTCATGCCTACGACTGTCATTACTATCTTTCTCTTAATGTCACATTGCTTTCACACTGTCACTGAAATGACCTAGAAACAATCCCATGAAAGTAGATCCCATAAAATAACATTTCCATGGCATTTTTTATGTCCTAAAACTAGATTAAATGTCAATACAGTATAATAAGTATGTAATAAAAATGAACAGTTTATGCATGATTCTAAGGGGAACTTGTGACTGATTTTTAAATGTATTTCCTTGAAAACTAAATTCATTTATTCTGTGGGTTTTATAGTTTTTAAACACAGGCTATAACTTCATTTTGGGCATGATTTTAGGAAAACTTTTATTTCAACATGCAGTAATATGTATCCTGTGTCATATTCTTAAGAGGGACATTTTATCACCTTATTTGGAAAAGACAAACTTAATTTCTTGGAAAGATACACATGATTACAATGTGTGTCATCACATTGATGATTTTGAAAATATATTTTATTTAATTGTGATACATTTCTGCATCTAACAGTGATCATTGAAAAGTTAACCATACTCCTAATCATATTCGTATGAAAGAAATAACACCATTGCAAGGAAAATACTAGCATTCAAGGTACTGATATGTATATATTAGGAGAAAAACATTTCATCCATATTTAGCTGTGAGGTTGGTTTCAGTATATTTTCCATTTAGCATTTGTAACTCTGTCATAATGAAGAAGTATATAATTGTTTTATCCTATTTAATGTATGTGTAACAACCCAGGATATTTCTGGATATCCAGATTGCCAAGATGAATGAAACGTTAATGTTTTCTTTGTCAAAGAGACTGAAAAAAAATGAAGGGGAAGAACATGTCCTTGGTTCAGCTCTACTGCCTTCAAGTTTGAAGGGGGTTCCCAGATAATAATATTTCAGTCCATTTCCATTTTCATTCTTGCTAAGACCCTTGATAAGGTTGCTTGTCAGATACTTAGTCTTTGTACAGATTTCTACTTTTATATCCTTCATTATTGATTCTCCAGATGCTGATACATTTTTTAAATAATCATAATATTTACAGGAGAAATAAGGCACTACTTTGGCTTATGTATGTTTATATCATTCTTCTTGGACCATATAGTTTATTTTTAGTATCCTTTTTTTAATCTTTTACTTTTGTCTTAGGTATCATGACAGCGCTAGTAATGAACTGTGCACACCTGGCAAATAAATTAGACACAATTCCTATTAGATCAAGCTGCTGTCCTCAGAATTGCAAGGGAGCAGCACAGAGAACTCTAGGGAAACGCTGAAAAGACACACATGGTTGCATGCCGACCAGATTGTTGGCCCGTTGACTGGATATGTCCACTCTCCGTGCTATTTTATAATTATACACTGACCTCTGCCGCATGAGGGACAGTCAGGACACTTTGCACTGGAGTTCAAAGCTTTCTGCCAACCTCAACTCTGAAGCCTCCCTGATCCATTGCCCCTACACCCATCACACCCCCAAACAAGGAGAAATCTCTTCTCTTCTTCAAACACCTGTAACATGCTACTTGTGCCTCACTAAATGGCTCTGACGCCATTTTTCTTTGCTTAGAGACACAGATTTTCTCAAGCTACCTTTTTGAAAAGTCACTTTCTTTCTTTCTCACCCTTGATTTCTTTCCTGTCTCTCTCAGCATGCCTGCACTGTCGTTTCTCTGATTCCCTGTCTCTGTATTGTGACCTTCGCCACTACCCCCAAATCATAATTAGTTTCTGCCACTGGATATTTGCAATTTAATCATTCACCTTCACATGTATCTTTGTAAATGGCCACGTTACAGTCCGTTCTTTTCTGTGCCAGCAGTAATTCTCCCCGTCCAGCTGTTATAATTAGAGGAATTGCTCCCCAAGTTTTCTTATCAGATTAGAGCTGTTATTTGTTGTTTTATAAGTTATGTACACATAAAGACCTATTAAAGCAACACACTTAAGGTCTTGGATTAGAGATACTTTCAACATGCAACAGTTTGTGAAAGTTGTTGTGATGACTATTGAAAAATCCAACACATAGCTAAATTTCCACTGATATTACACTTTTAAAGAAATTTTGTTTTCACTAATGAAGGTTGTGTTACTTACAAGTTCCATAGCAATTTTTCTTATTGCAGACATTTTTAAAAAGTCACTATACCTTAAAATATCATATTTATAACTGCATAAGGAATTTCTTTATAATTTTTTTTTCTGTCTTCTGCATGTCTGGCATTACATGGCATTTACAAAGTACCAGCAGCAATATGGTGATAAGGATCTCAGAAAACAAGAACTTCCAGGCTGGGACTTCCCATTTTAGGTAGATCATAGAGATTTTCCATTATTCTACCAAATCTAGAGAGAGTCAGCCAAAACAAAGATTTTCTTGATCTGAATTCATTCCTGTACATTTCTACAATGTCAGAGGAGGTGGGAATGTTGATCTCTGGCAACTGCAGTATGATCTTTCGGATTTCCAACATCACAACTCTGCTCTGAGTTAATTGTTGTGAATTTGCCAAGGTATATTCAAGAACGCACATGTACCTCTATGGAAATATCACCCAAGCAAATAGCTGCACATGATTTAGGGAAAGTATATTCCTTCTAAACCAAAAGTCATTAAGGATGTACATTGAGAATTATGTACTGATTAGATTTCATCACTTAATGCTTGGGAATTATAAAAGGGGAGAAGCATAACTGCACTACCCATGCTAAGCCCAGAGTACCATGTAGTATAAAACGGGCAGTTCTGTTCTGCTGTAGAGCAAAGAATTAAAAACAAAGGTAACTCAGCCATACGGTAAGAGATGAGAACTGTGACATATGTTGAATAAAAAGCCTGTACATATGTGGTTATAATGATAAATGAGCTGTAAATATATGTCCTTTACTCACCAGGGCTCCAAAGCAAAATGATTTCTATGGAAGGTGATGTTTTCCTGCGTGGGCTTCAAGCCAGTGTCAAAGAATGTCTTTTAATGAGGATAGGAGTGCAGTGAACACAACATTTGGGGTCAGTGAGATTATGTATGGGTGACATAATGTCAAAAATCACCAGTTACACTAGTCTTGCCATGGATCTGGCTTTCCTAGTTTTAGTAAATGTCCATAATTGGCAGCAATGCAGGGATCTTCTTTCTATGACTTATTTGTCATGGTTTCAAGAATGTTCTAGTAAATCACCAGTTACACTAGTCTTGCCATGGATCTGGCTTTCCTAGTTTTAGTAAATGTCCATAATTGGCAGCAATGCAGGGATCTTCTTTCTATGACTTATTTGTCATGGTTTCAAGAATGTTCTAATGGCTTCAATTTGTGTCCTGATGTTTGTAGTAATAGACTTAGAAGACATATAAAAGTATTTTCATGGTTGAAAGAGCTTATACCTTTGAAACACAATCTGTCTCTTTACACTCATGTAATTTCAGTTATGCTCCTATCTTGTCCATGGCAGACCTTTACAATAGGACACAATAGGTTAATGTTGCAAGTATCATATTACAGTCCTTTCTTTCTTATAGTAATTTTAAAAGTCTAGGTATAAATAACTGACATTTATGTCCCACGTTCTTATTGTAAGTCCCATGGAGTTTGAGAGGGCTCTTCTTTACATGAAATTTACTTTTTCCATAGCCTCCTCTTCCCACCCCCCAGCCCCAGCCGCCAGTTATTCACTCTGTCACAAAAACTTCCATTCATCGGTCATAGAATGGGACAAAGGTCACCTTTGCTGATCCTCCTGAAGCCCATTCAGTCATTATATCTTCCCTCCTCCCTTATTTCTGGGTAAATAATCCTTTTGCTCCTTATTATGTTTCATCATGAGGATTTGTTGAGAGTGCCATCTCCTCCTACAACTAGAGGTGAACCACTTCAGCATATATTATCCAGCTGTGTGAGTAGCATCACATGATGCATAACTTAAGCAAAGTTCCCATTCTATGTGGTGACACACACGTGAGCATGTGCCCAGAGTGAGCGCAGGTCAGAGACATTCGTCTGCTTTCCTTCTATGGATTCAACTCTGGCTTGATGATGCTTATTGCTCTTCAAGCCACACTGGTCGAAACCTGCCTACTTGACCTCTGGCTCTCTCCCTCTTCTCAACTCTCTCCTTCTCCTTACTTGGTATAGAGATGAGCACCATTACTTTTCACATGAAACAATACTCTTTCACGGCCCTTTTCTTTCCAAAGAGCATTTTAATCATCTCCTACACAGTCATCAAGTAGCATGTACCCTTTGGCTTCCTGAAGGTGTGCTGACATCTGTTCACCTGTCCTTTCTTCTGAGTCTGGATTTGACTTATTGAAGTTATCAGTGTCCTTGCCCTGAGAGGTTCTGTGTCCAGGAGCATCTTTATTGCTCCATTTACCATTTGTAAAACTAATGTTTCACAGGTAATGACACTGACAAGTAAAGCTTTACCTTATGAAAAGAATTGCTGATGTGCTGGTAAGAAGGGAGAAAAGTACCAGATAGTTTATTAAGATGAAAAGAGTAGAGAAAGAGAGAAGAAACACAAGGGTGAAAGGAGGATGCCAGACAAAACACCCCTGCCTGTTGTCTGAGGGCAGAGGAGAATATTGGAAGAGGGACAGGGGGAATTTGGCACCTGACAGAGCTTAATTGCTTTTTTCCAATCACTGTGCATCCAAGGTTCCTCAGAAAAGGTGAGATGTAATCCTAAAACTACACCAAAAGGGCAATAAAATCTATAGCTGAGTTACCATAAGCAGATCATAATATTTACAAGGAAAACTTGAAATAATAAACAATGGATGTATATTTAGTTGTATGCATATTTAGTAACCCAGTTGTTCACACAAATAACTATAGTGAGTATGCTTTTCACATGCAAAAAAGTACATTTCTGGAGTCTGCTGTAGAAAAAGGTGGGCAGTTCAGGGGAGACCTGGAAGAAGCAGGAATTCTTTTGTTTGTGACTCAGGGGCACTCAGGTTATCAAAATATCCACTGGTCCAATGTAGAGTCTGAGTGTGATTCAGAGAGTTGACAGTAGTGACCATTGGTGTGCTCTACAGGAAGAGGAGTCATGGGAACATGGCTACCCTGCAGCTGCTGTCGGGTCACCCCTGGTTTCCTAGCTGCTGATTCTATGGACACTCTACCATTCCAATGCTCAGTAAATTCTGGCTACTGCATTCCCTCCCTGGACACTTGTCTTGCTCCTAGTCTTGGGTTTCATAATTTCATGGAAAGAAGCTCAATTGGTTTGAGTTTAACATGATGGGATTTTGCATTGTGTATGCTTTGAAGCAAATAGTATGTATGCTTAATAATAAATTGTGTTAAAGAACAAATCTATTAGCTAAACTCTAACTTAAATGGACTAACTCATAATTCCTTTGACTTGGAAGGCAGTTTAGATTATGGAACCAAAAACAATCCATACATATTTTTGATTTCTTGAAACTAGGATGAGAGTCTATGGGATTATCTTCCTCAGTTCAATCAGTGGCCCTTGGGGCATTTCCTGGTAAACCACTCTCCCCATAGGCCATGCCTAGAGTGTATTCTTTTCTCTTTTTTAATACTTTATTTTATTATGTTTTATTTCATTGGCCACACTACAAAGCACGTGGGATCTTAGTTCCCCAACCAGGGATCGAACCCGTGCCCCCTCCAGCAGAAGCGCAGGGTGTTAACCACTGGACCTCTAGGGAAGTCCCCTACAGTGTATTCTTAGTGGATAACATCTTGCAAAGAGACAAAAATAGTATAATAAACAATGTTAATGTCTTTTTAATTGTTATCAGTCCTTATTGTGTATGCCACAGAGGATTGTTTTTAAAATCAAAGGATAACTATTTCTAATGACAGAGATACCCAATACCAGTAGGGTGCAATGTCTCTACATATTATTTGGACTTCCTGATTTAATAGTGTCTATAGTGGGACATACAATTATCCCAGTAGGACTTTTCCACTTGAGGCCCACACTTGAAATTGCAAACAGTCCCACACTTGAAAGTGTAAACTCCTTATTACATGGAAATCCAGATGATAATTGCCCTGTTAATAATAGATTTATATCAATCCATCTTTTATCTAGAGAAAAAAAATTTTAAACTACGGAACTATGGTTAGAATATTTATTAAAGCATAAAGGCACATATCCTTGACTGTCTTCAGATGCAGATAGGTTTGAATAGTTAAGGTTATGACAATAGAAATGTATAAGGCATTTTAGAGAAAAATGTGTAATTACCTGTGTGTTTTTAAGCCAATATTTATTTGGTTGTTATATATGGTACAGAACACTTCATTTGCTACTTTGCATGGAAGACTTCAATACAGGTGACAAATTCTTTGACTTAAATCCACGATTTCTTTTAGTATTATTTCAATAATATCCTTCTGTGCATCTTTTAACTATCAGTTTGTAAATGTGCATCTTTATTTACATAATGGGGTCAGACAACTTACTAGAAAGTGTATCATTATATTAGTGGCTTAAGAGAGTTATTACACCTCACTGAAAAGACATTCATAAATATTTTTAAATTGTGAGGGAAATTAAATAATTGGCACTTAAGATGCCTATTTTAAGTAATAGAGAAGTAAGGAAAAGTTGCCTTCAAGCAATAGGATAAGATATAAGAAATTAGGAATTTCTTCTCCATAATGTGTTTTTCTGTTTTTTTTGTTGTTGTTGTTATTGTTGTTGTTTTATTTTTGGCTGCCTTGAGCCTTCCTTTCTGCATGCAGGCTTTCTTCTGTGGCGAGCGGGGCCACTCTTCATTGCGGTGCGCGGGCTTCTCATTGCGGTGGGTTCTCCTGTTGTGGAACACAGGTTCTAGGCGTGTGGGTTTCAGTAGTTGTAGCATGCGGGCTTCGTTAGTTGTGACTCTTGTGGCTTGCAGCCTATAGAGCGGGGGCTCAGTAGTTGTGGCGCACAGGCTTAGTTGCTCCATGGCATGTGGGATCTTCCCAGACCAGAGCTCAAACCCGTGTCCCCTGCATTGACAGACGGATTCTTAACCACTGTGCCACCAGGGAAGCCCCTGCATAATGAGTTTTAAATATATATATATATATATATATATATATATATATATATATATATATATAATGACTGCATTAATTTCTGTGAATTGAAAAGAATAGACTAGAGGAACTACAGATCATTCCACAATTTAAAACAAATTTAGAATCCTTTTTAAATACATATAGTCAATATTTCTTCTGTAAAATCAGATTCAAAATATCAATGGGAATGCTCTTTACCTTGGAGTTAATTGAACTGGTATTTACATTTTAGGACAATTATTTCTCATTTGCCAAGAAGAGATTGAGGCTTGGTTTTCCTTCAATAATGTCTTCATTGGGCATTGAACTTGACAAGTATTTATAAAACTACCAGTGTTAAGGGGACACAAAAACATATCAGCCATTACTCCTGAGTAGAACTGATTTTACTTGCTCCCAGCTCTGTCCAGGAGGTTAGGTTCTTATTTAGATAAAACAACTCTAGAGTGAAGAAGAACTATCTGTTAGGTTTTAAAAGCTTAGAACAAACATTAAATTTTTTTCAGTTTGCACCTGTACACATGAAGTGATATTCTAAATCATGTGTTATTTACGTGGGGCTTTCTTTAATATTTCATGAACTGTAATTCAGTTTAAACAATAAAAGAGAGCAATTGGGAGAACACAGTGGCCAAAACTTAGATGAAGCCTTATGTTCAAATTCTGTTTTTTGAGACTATCCTGAGCTCATCTATCAGTTTGTTGTGGCCTTTATTAACCTGGAAATTCTAAGAGTTGAGTTTTACATTAATTTTACCTTTATTGTGAGTCATAATTTCATCTTTCTCTTTATTTCTAAATATCCTCTTCACATATTGAATTTTTAATTTCTTTAAAGTCAAAAGCCAAGGCTCTTCTCAATATTGCATTTGAGCTATATGGGCTACAAATTAAATTTCACATTGTATTTCATGGTCCATTATCACTAGAAGCAACCAAAGAGAACCTACCTTTGCCTTCAACTTAAAGTTCATAAAAGCCTTTGCAATACTAAATTAAAATTATAGATTTCATCAGACACTGCAAAGTGCAGAGCAATAGAGAAGTGTTAATTTTTAGGTTCTATTTGTTAATAGATATACACCATTATTAGTATTATCGTATCTTTCACGTTACTATAAAGCAGTGGATTTCGGCCTTGGCTACACATTGGGCAACTTTTAAAATATATTAATGCCTGGCTGCACCACCTGAGAATATAACTGTTCCGGGAAAAAGTATGGGCATTTCAGTTGATCGTTTTGAAAGCTCTCTAACTAATTTTTTTATTATTATTATTTTTTTTTTTTGCGGTACGCGGGCCTCTCACTGTTGTGGCCTCTCCCGTTGCAGAGCACAGGCTCCGGATGCGCAGGCTCAGCGGCCATGGCTCACGGGCCCAGCCGCTCCGTGGCATATGGGATCCTCCCAGACCGGGGCATGAACCCGTATCCCCTGCATCGGCAGGCAGACTCTCAACCACTGCGCCACCAGGGAGGCCCATCTCTAACTAATTTTTAATAGATATCTCAGGTTTTATCTGCTTATAGCTCTAACAGTAGACAAGCCAAAAAGCAAACAAACAAACAAACAAAATTATTTGAGAACAATTAGAAACTATAAATTCTCACCCGACTGATCACCCATGTTCCTTGGAAATTTTGCTTAGATATTCTTTACTTATCAGCTTTCTCATTACTTGAGTGGTAATTAGGTAAACATCATTTCTACCATCTGCAGCTTCTTTTTCTGAATAACTCTGTTTTTACTGAGTTGCTTGCTTAGTTTAAGCTCGTTATGCCAAAATGTATTTATGTGAGGACTTTACTTTCTGTCTACTTTGCACAGCACCAGACTTCTTGTCTATTTACTTTATATCCTTATAAGAGCAGAATGCTTGAAAGTACTTTTAGCTTCGAAGAGTTCTTTTGAAAGTTATGTGATTACCAAGCAACCAAAATTTTTTGCATAAACACTCATTAGTCCTACCAGCATTTCTCTTTCAAATATAAACGTTAATCTTCGAATAGTGACTTCCATGCACATTGTGGCTTCAGGCTTCAGGATGAATCCCTGTGCCTGTAGCAAAATCTTTGTCGGGGATGGAGCAGAGCATCCAAGGTGCAGCCAGGAATCACCAGGGAGCCCTCTGATTCCAGGCGTCCTCTTACGAGAAGTAGGACATTATTGAACAAAACTCCCCAGAGACGCAAAAAGTTGCAGGGCCACAGATATGGCCTTTTTAATTTGAAATACGAACATGGTTAAGATGAAATTCCTGTTGAGGAAAATTAGAATATATTTCAGAATATATTGGTATAATTATATATATACTTTTCTCATCTTTATTCAAAACAAATACATTTAAATACTAATTTTGAGTTAATCCATGAGAAAAATACCTAAAAAAAAGAAGTACTGCGTGGTTCCTACCCCTTGACATTTTGATTTAATTCCTCTGCATGCAGCATGGGCATTGGGACTTTTAAAAGCAACCCACGTTATTCTCACATACAGCAAAATTTGGGAACCATTGCTTTAAATCTTAGCCAGCTTATTGAATTAGAATCTCCAGATGGGGGTAGGATCTTATAGTTTTCATTTTAAAAAGCACTTCAGATGATACTTATATACACTGAAGTTTGATAACCACTGGTTTTACTATGTGATATTTTCTTCCAAGAAATTTTGTCTCTACTATTTGATGATTTTGTCCTTGCCTCCATGGTTCGTGTTTTAGGTGTAAATATGGCACTATTTTTTTTTCTAATTTAACCACCATGTGTGTTTATTTGCTTTGTGTAGGTTCAGGCATTTACGAGGCATTCCTGTTTCCACTGACTTCTCCATTAGGACTGAGATAGTATGGTAGAGCAAAAATGGTTTGTAATTTTACATATGCTACTAAATCGTTTGGCAGTGTTTAATCAGTAACTGAGGTGTAGGGGTAAGCTTCTTAAACTCTATCTCAGAACATTTAACATTCTGACAATTACTCTTTGTCTAGCCTTGGGTAGGTTACTTAATTGAGCTTTCTTCATATGTGAAATGGTAGTTGTTAATATTGGTCTCTTAGGTTTGTGATTTGGATAAGGCAGTAATACATGGTAGTACTGTGTAATTTGCAAAGTGCTATGCAGATTTTAGGTATGGCTGTTTATATGTTTGCAAAATTAGGAAGTTTCATTTGTAAGGTCATTTCCATTTCGAAAATCTGTGATTTTTCACTTAAATATGTCCAACACATCATTTGTATCCCCCCCCGAACAATTTATACAGAGAAGGTGGTCCAAGTGTGTTCTTCATTGATTATGTGGTTTAGAGTGATTAAATAATTCAAGAAAATAAAGAAATTTGGAAATCAAAAGCATGACTTAGTATGAATCTTGGATCCAACACTAAGAATTTTATATTTCTTTCCACATTTCCTTGTTTGTTTAATTTTTTTGGTTGTTGTTGTTTTGTTTTTGTTTGTTTCCTTTGTTTTGGTGAGGGGAGTGAGGGAAATTTTTGTATTCTTCCTTTGTCTGCCTTTCTGCAAATTAAGTTACAGTTGGGAGAATGTTAGAAGCACCCAGTGCTTAAAAACAATTACTATTAAAATACATATTACTGAAAAAAAAGGACGGTTGATTTAATGGGATAGTTTGGATTGTTTATTTTAATAGTATTATTGTTTGTATTTTCTTTTGAAGCACATAATGATGAAATATTCTGGTTTTCTTCTTAAATGCGGTAAAGAGCAATCCTACTTATTTTCACAAAGAACACTGGCAGGCTATACCCAAACATATTGCTACAAACTTTTCTGAAATGTGAAGCTGATCCATGTTTGGAACCTAAAAGATTTTATTGGTCCCAGCTGGCAATAAATTGAGAACTATTCCTTAGATCTCTAATTACTTTGGTGGTTCATAGTATACTCATAGAGGTCTGTATTGACTTTCACTGCATGTTTTTTAATATGCAGTGTAATTTTTTTATTGATAAAAATGTGAGCTCAGATGTTATATCTTAGCATAAAGTAATTAATGAACCAAGAATATAAGATTTGTTGATGTTTTGTGGGTTCTTCCCATATAAATATAAGATTACTTTGTTATAAAACATATTAAAGTTCACACAGTCCCCATAAATGCAATCTGTCAGTATTTTACATAAGATCTATTTGATATACCTGATTTATTCAATCAGAATAGATAGAGAGAGAGAGAGAGAGAACAGCTATAGATAGAATAAATAGAGAGGGAACCTGGTTACCTGGCACAGAAACTTTAACTTAATTGATAATTAAGACTGAAATAAGATCATGAATAACCTGTACTTGGGCAACCAGATGTTTTATTTTTTCAATGTATATACTTAGAATGCAGTAGCATGGCCCCAGCTATAAGAAATGAGAATGTAAAACAGGAGGTCGGTCAGAGGCCAGGACTGGGTGAGTATTTTGAGAATTGCCTACATTAAGATCAGAGACAGAGACAGAGACCAAGACAGTGACAGAGAGAAGGTGAGAAGGAAAGACATTAAAAAAACATTTAGCTCAATGGCAGGATGATTAGAATGAATCCACTGTCTTCCTAAATGACTACTTAGACAGGCAACATTCATTTGAACACAGTCTTAAAAAACACTTTCATTAACTGTATACCAAAATAAAGAAAGAAAAAATATAAAACCTATCAGATATCTTCTATGTTACAGGGAGTCAAGCAAGTCAAAATAAGTTCTTGTCTTTTTTACTGAGTCAACACCAATGAAACATGTATTTCTGAAGAACAACATGTGCAATTTCCATGTTCAGATTTTTGACTTTATACAGAGAAATGTGTTTCCTCACTCACTCACCAAATATTTCTTTATATTTTTATATATTTATGAAATTACTACATGTCAGACACTCTTCATAGTGTTGAGGATACAGTAGTGACCAAAATAGGCACACGTCACTGTCCTTTTGACCCTTGGGTCCTAGCGAAGAGTTTTATGTGTGCACACAGGGTGTGGGGAGACACCAACCCAAGGAGAAGATAGGAACTGAAGTTGTAAGGTTTATCACTGGTGCAGCTGATTTACGACATGCTAGAAGAATGTTGTACATTTCTTTTACTATTTTCATAGTTGTTGTCTAATTCTACCCTTCTTTGTAATAAACTTGGAAAGCTTTACTATGTCTCTGTGAAGTCATATTTGGTTTTGCAATGCTTTATATTTCTCTTGGAGTCAAAAGGTTTGTTATCTAAGTTGATCTTGGCTGGGTTAATTTAGGAGAAGTTTGTTTAAATATTGAATATATTGAAAAAGAAAAAAATAAATTTCACACACACACACACTGCCTCCCTAGGAAGGCTGAGTGGAAGCAACACTATTTATCTTCAGAAAAGTTTATTGCCAATCTAAAGAGCAAATTTGAAGCTTTCTTATTTTGAAACAATAAGGGAAGCTGAATATAGATTTATTATAAATGATTTAAAGTACAGTTCTTTGTCACAATTAACATAATTCTTTCTATTGCTTCCAAATGTCTATATGCCATTGTAGTTAAACTTTGATTCTTCCTGTGGAACTAGCAACAAATATTTTCTGCCTAGTCCATGTGTGGCTTGTGAATATGAGTACCATTTATAGGAACGTTACAAGTTTACTTTGGCTTGATCAAAATTAGCAAGAAAGTTATGGTACCAGGATATCTTAACCAGTGCATTTAGGTCTCTAACTCATTTCTCATATATGACTCTTGTGCTGGTAAAATTATGAACCTTGATTCTTATATATTTATTCGTGCCTTATCACCTTGACATCTAGGAGGTTTGAGGGACTAACTGCCTTCTACAATACATTTCCAGTCCTGTTTTGTCTTGAATTGTCTGTAATTGAAAGAAAGAATTACATCCCATGTGGTTGTTCCACTGAGAACAGAGATTTTAAAGTACTCAGTTCTTTGACCAGATCTTTCTTTGAAGTCCTACTTTATGACAAATGATAGTCAGTCTAATTTTAGTGTTGAAAATAATAATATATACTGCCTACTACTTAGCACGTATAAGTGGGTCTTTGGAAAAACCTTTTGACTTCATTTAAGGAATCAATAGTGAATTAATGAAAAGGCTTCATCTGTAGTAGTGCATATCTATAACTGTGGACCACCTGTATTTGTCATCCTTTTGCTTATTGTTTGATTAGGAATGTATCATTTTGTTTGTTAAAGAAGACAGCTTCAAGTTACCCACATTCTCAAATGTTTAGATTATAACAATGCTTTGATACAAATTTGGAAAGTATCTGGAGATCAATACGGCAATGTGATAATGGGCCACTGCAAAATTGAATGAATGAATTTTGCAAGATCAGAGAGATTGTATATTTAATAAAGATGCACTATCAAAATTTGCTAGGAACACTTTAGCATTTCAGTTCAGGTTCCAATATTTTACATCTTTCTACCTGAGTCATACTCTCACTTGGAGGTAATTGCTTGATCAGTAGGGAAATATATTATTGGTTTGAGAAATAAAATAGCCAAGTGTTAACTTCTGAATAGCACTACATATGAATTAGGACTATGATCTTTTTTGGATGGAACATTCCATTAAATTTCTTGCATTTATGTCAGGATATAACAAAGTGCATTCATCAGCTTAGGTGGTTTGTTTACTTCTGCATTCAGCGTAATTTTGGTTTCCCCAAGTCTACAATTAAGCATCAAGACACAATAACCGCCTTTGAATTTTAATGCCAATTGGCAGGGTGCTGAATTGTAATTAAACCAGTGGAGATGATGAATTACTTACAGATTTAAACTGTGTGCAGACTAGCCAACATAAAGCAAATAGTCTATGGTTTCCTCTATTGATGTACATATATCAATTGTCCTATATATACTATCTAGTCCTATATGTACTATATATACTATATAATCCTTTTAAAAATGCAAGTCTCTCACGTAACTGAACAACTTTTAAGAGACTGCCTTCCAGTTGTCCAGTTATATATTAGCTAAACTTACATACTGTATTTTTTTCTGGAGAACAAGAATCCTACTTCCTCATCTCTATATCCACAGGCATTGAGTAGTTAATGCCCGTAGTAACTATCCAGTCAGTACAGCTGAAAATGTTTCTTAAATGGGAATCCTGCTTCTTTTCTCTCACAATTAAAAAGAAAAGTATATATAAAATAACAACAGACCGCTAAATATTTGTCTTTATGGGCACTTAACACTTAACAAAAGTTCTCCATTCTGAAAAGTACTTCTGCATAAAGATAGTTGAGAATCAAGGCTGCATTTATATTTTAAAAACAAATAAGCTTTTAATGTCATGCCTTTTCGGGACAGTGTGAGAAAAGGGTCTGTGTACCGTGTGAAAGGGTTCTATCTTCTCCCCAAACTGGCCTGACTCAGCCATCCTGAGTGAGAGCAAGAATGGGAAAGCACCTCTGCTACAGCCAGGCTAGAACCCTGCTCCCGGGACAGTGAGCCACTGCTTTCTGGCAGTAGTGCCAATGAGATTGGGCAAAGTAATTATTCATTTATTAATACTTACATGGAATTGACCAGAATTAGTGAAAAAAAGCACAGGAGAACAGCAGTATTGAGAAGTTCTTTATAAGAATGTAGATTCCAAACCATTTTATGAATAACTCCAATCTTTCTTCTTTATCTTAATTTTTGTGATAGAACTCATCTCACAGGACTCCTACAAGCGTCCCTCAGGGACTCTTGTGGCTCCATATCATACTGTTTACTTAAAAGTGATATCACTCATATGTGGAATCTAAAGAAACTATACAAATGAACTTATTTACAAAACAGAAATAGACTCACAGACATAGAAAACAAACTTATGGTTACTAAAGGAGAAAGGGGAGGAGGGATAAATTAGGAGTTTGAGAGTGGATACACGCTACTGTATATTGTATAAAATAGATAAACAAGGACCTATTTTATAGTACAGGGAAATATATTCAATATCTTGTAATAACCTATAATGGAAAAGACTCTGAAAAAGAATAGATATATGTGTATAACTGAATCACTTTGCTATATACCTGAAACTAGCACAGCATTGTATATCAACTACACTTCAATTTTTAAAAAAAAGAACCTGAAAGAGAAAAAAAAATGAACACACTTTTTCTCCTCATAACCTCATGATCATGGAGCAGTGGTCTCATTTCCAGGGTACACAGGAGTCGGAGAAGGTAGTACGATTTTGGTCTCGGCTGCTACCTTAAGTCTACTTGCTTTTACTTCCACTCTATTCTTCTATTCTTCGCATACTTTTTGTGGTTAAGAGATGTCAACCATTCTGTACCTCATCCTGCTCTCTCTTCTTGTTTTGCCTCTTCTACAAATACCAGCTGATCTCTAAAATTTCTTCAGAAATCACTCACTCGACCTTCTTCCTAGATTTAATGACTTCCCTTCCCTGTAAACATCTAAATTCCCCATCTGATCAATACTGCCTGTAGTAGTTTCCCAAGGCTGCTATAACAAATTACCACAAACTGGGTGGCTTAAAACCACAGGCATTTATCCTGTCACAGTTCTGGAATCCGGAAGTCTGATATCAGTTTCACTGAGCCAAAATCAAGGTATTCATAGGGCCACGTCCCCCCGGAGGCTCTAGAGAAGAATCGATTTCTTGCCTCCTCTGGTTTCTGGTTGTTGCCAACATCTTTTGACCTGAAGCCACATCACTTCAGTCTCTGCTCCATGGTCACATTGCCCCTCCTCTCTGTGTGCATCAAGTCTCCCTCTGTCTCTCTCCTACAAGGAGGCATATGATGGAACTCAGTTCTTACCCAGATGATATAGTATAATCTCCCCATGGTGAGAGCCTTAACTTAATCACATAGGCAAAGTCCTTTTTTCCTTATAAAGTGACATTTACCAATTCCAGGGATTAGGACCTGATATCTCTGATGACCTTTACTGAACTTATTGTACTGCCCAAGCAAACACTGCTATGCCCAATATGGGAGAGTTAATTTCTACCAAGCCTTCACTGGCAGCATTGGAGTGCTACCCATTTCTCCATAATCCCACAGATTTTACTCTAGTGCAGACCAGCCTTTCTATTAGAGTTTGGCAACAGAATGCACTGATAATTGACCTTATTTTAATCCAGGAATTGATCATCCAACTTTCTAGCCACTTAACAGGTGAATTGAGGCAAAGATCTCATTACACTAAATAAAGAAATGCTTATTAAATGAGTAAATGAATGAGTTAATTGCCAAATCCAGAAAATTCTTGGGACACCAGACACCTTCTGTCTCCTAGGGAAATTCACTTTTTAGTGACCTAGGATCCCAGGTTGATCTTGGACCTGCAGAATCTCCCTGTACGTGCATGGCAATGTCCCTGAATCCAAGCTCTTCCTTTAATGAGCCTGGGTTTTCTACAACAGGAAATGTTTAGGAAGCATCCTATGAAAGATGCAATTACAGGAACATCTGGTAACTCTCTCTGTTGAGAATTCAATAGTAACCAACATACATAGCACTTACTCCATGTCTAGCTCTCTTCTAAGTGCCTGACATATTAGCCCACTTAATTCTCACCAAACCACGTGAGGTGGTGGAGGAGGTAGAATAATGCTCCCTTCAAGATGTCCACATTCTAATTCCCCAAACCTGTGACCGTGTTACCTTACGTGGCAAAAGAGACATATCTTATGTGATTAAGGATCCCGAGATGAGAAATCCCAGATTATCCAGGTGGACTAAGGATAATCACAAGAATCTTCAAAAGTGGAAAAGAGAGAAGCAGAAGAGGAGGGCAGCATGATGTGATGCTAAGGACTTGACTGCCCTTACAGGCTTTGAAGATGGAGGAAGGGGCCACAAGCCGAGGAGTGCAGGCAGCCTAGAAGCCGGAAAAAGCGAGAAGATGAATTATCCCCTAGAGTCTCCAAAAGAAGAAACAGCCCTGGTTACACCTTGTCTCATCTCTGCTCCTCTTCCCTTCTGTCCTTCATCATCGCAGTTTCTCTTTACTGCCAGCTGCTCCCCAGTCCTTACAAGAGATACAGTTCTACAAGATGCCAGCAAGAGCCTCTTCCAAAATAATTATGATGATGGTGATATTGACGTGGAGGAAAAATTAAATGGCGATGCTATACTTCTATGTAGTTATTGTTTGCTTTCTCAGGTTTCTACTATGGCCACTATTTTATTTCAGGTACCACAACTCTATGCAGTAGGCAGGCAGATACATTTTACATGGAAGAGAACGAATGCTTAAGGAGATTCAGTAGCCTGCCTGAGACCCCCCCAGGGAGTAAGAGGTGGCAATAAGGACCACTTGTTCTTCTCCTCCAGCCCCTTGTGCTACAATGAAAAAAGCAAACGTTCTGAAGTCTGTAAACCCGGTTTGATTCTAAGTCGATACTTAAAGATCATGGAAACATCACTTAACTATTTTAAGCCTCATTTAAAATACTTTCAAAATGAAGGTAAAGATCTCGCCTTGTATATTTGTTATGAGCATTAAATAGGGTAATGCACGAAAACGTTTACCTCGTAGTAGAAGTTAACTGAATGTTAATAGTTTTGGAAATCTTATCCTCTAGAGGATCTAGAATCTACTGTGGGTTAGTGATGGGGCCATTCAGACAAGGCAGTTGTTTCTGAAATTCTTCCAACCTCGAAAGATCCTGGTGTTTACTTTAACCCTGGGTCATCGGTTTCCCTGACAGACCACAGATTTTTTTTATGAGGCCAGAAATGGGTTTTAGTTAGGGTAGACTCATTTGTTCCCAGTACCTCCAGAACAATAGAATAGTAAACACTCTGTAGAGTGTTTGGCAATGCTGACTGGTTAATGCACTCTTAATTGGTATAATACATGTAACTCACTACTTTTTAAACTATTAAAATAGTTGTTTTCAGGCTCTCATTGTTTGTAAATATATAATTTCTATTCTCTCTTATTGTGGTTGGCATTTCTTTATAAATTAAACAGAGGAGAACGCTATGATCGCACCTTGTCATATTACATGGAACTGATTTTGCAGAGCTTCAGTCCAAGTTGTTATCTCCCTGCTCTTTGACACCTGCATTTTTAAAGGTAGTTCCCTCACAGGGATGTATAAGAATCAGGCTGGCTGTGAGCTAGCTGGTTCATTTTCCAACTTAATTCATTTGTGCTTTCTGTAAAGAGTTTTGGATGGAAATAATATTATTCCTTAATTCTTCTGTTTATTTTTTCTTTTTGATGTCAATGCCCACCTGCAATGAGATCTGTGTCTCAGCCCAGGGATAAATAGCAAAGCTTTGAATTTGGAAGCATCAGGAGCACAGCAATTCAGACCCTGAAGGGCAGAGACCACAAATGAGCTTCCTTGACCTTGATTTAGTTGCCATCAGGAGTTTCTGTTGCCGGCTGTGACTCTGGTAATGCGTTTCCACTGAGAAGACAGGAAAGGTATGAGAGAGGCTCCACTCTTTGACTTCCCTTCCTGAGTGTGTATGTAAAAATAAATGCAACAAAAGCAAATCAGTAGAGATTTCTTTAAAATGTGTTACTTCTTTTCTTTTAAGCCAGAGATATTTTTATCTCAACCCAGCAAGCATAAATGGAATAAAATTAGAGCATGTAAGGAATTGAATTAATCCATGGATTAAACCTGTCCATTTAGCGTAGCATGGCTATTATGGTTCTAATCTAAAATTCAGTGCCAGCTGTGTGCCTGTGTAAAGCTCAGTGCACTGTGCTGAGTACTAAGGATACCGGACGTCCTTGCAATCCTGTTTGGAAACTTCATGATAATATTGATTACCCAGTAAACTCAGAAACAGTTATTACGAGGCATGCTTGTCCTCATCTCCTTGCCAAAAGAAAAAGAAAAGTCTGTTTTATTTTTAAAGTCTTTGAAGTCGCTCTAGGAATTGTTCAAGAGTTAATGAGTGTCATACAGTGACAACAACAGTTACCAGGGATGAATGTGTGCATTTTAAATGGTTTGGAGGATCTAGTGGGGATATTCAGTTCTCAATGAACAGCTTCCAAGTCCGTTTTATGGAAATGATTTACTGAACTGTGTTTGAATCAGCCACAGAGGAGCAAAACTGTTGACATTTCGGACACAGTGAGGTTCGCTAATTGACAGGCATAGGTAGTGCAACTACTGCATTAAAACAATTGCAGATCATCTCATTGTGGCTTTAATCTTTTAAAAATATTCATAATATTACACATATATGAGATACAATGTGTAATATATATAATGTATTTCATTTATAATATACAAATGAGTTATTTAAATGAGTTACACTTGGGATAGAAGAATAGAGGAGTAGATTTCATAATCATTCAGACATGACACTGAAATCTGTATTTTTGACATTCCTAGGGTGAGCCTACCACAGTGCCACATTTTTTTTAGTAAAGAGTCAAATTTGCAGGTGATTTGTTTAAATTCATCTATAATGATTCAGGTTAATGTCTCTGAGCACTTGAGGGCGACCTAATAGTAAAGATCTATATTGGCTTGATTTAATCAATGCAACTAAAGTGAAACATTGTACCTTGGTGTTACTACAACTAAGTGTGCAGTGATTATTTTCATATTACATAATTAAGGTTGCCATGAATGGTCTTAAACTCACAGACAATCTGAGTTGTACAGAAGTCTAGGTGAAAGCATACTGTTTTCATTGTTCAATTTTTCTTTATAAATAAGCTACACAGAAATAATTGTAATAATGAATGTAAGTTCATATTTTCACAGATATTTTCATACATATCTTATGAAGAGATTTACTCTTTCTGGAGATTGAAAGAAGTGTAGAAAACACCCGTAGGAGAATTTATGGAAAACAAGCCTTAGATGGCTATTAATAAGAATTATACAATACATTTTTTTTTGCTTTATAACAAATTTAATCAGTTATACATATACATATGTTCCCATATCCCCTCCCTTTTGCGTCTCCCTCCCACCCTCCCTATCCCACTGCCAAACTACTGGAACAGTGGGAGATTGAGACAACATTTTATTATCCTTAATTAATTAAGAGTTGAATACTTATTAATGTTTGTATTACCTCTGGTAACTGTTTTGTCATCAATACCAAGCCATCTGCATTTTAAATGTAAAGGACATCTTCTAGTGCTATATAAAATCTGTTTTTTAAAGATGACATCATTTACCTAAAAATGGGCAAATGAAATGAGTAGCATTTCACAAAAGAGAATATCCAAATAGCCAATAAGCTTATGAAAAGGCTCTCAGAATCATTACTTATCAGAACAATGTAAATTAAAGTGATAAAATGATGCCTCTTGTCTGACTTGAATGGCTAACATTAAAACTATTGAGAATACCAAGTGTTGGCAATGACATAGAACAACAGCAAAAAATCCCACTTTCACATATTGCTATTGGGATGCCAATTGGTACAACTATTTAGGAAAACTTTTTGACAAGGTCTACTAATGTTAAACATACTTATTTCTTAAAGAATAGCAATTCCATTCCTGAGTATATAACCAAGAGAAAGGAATGTTTATTTACACTATAAAGATGTGTATGAAAATGTTAATAGCAATGTTACTAATAATAGCCCCAAACTGGAACAACCTAAATGTCCATCAGATGTAGAATGGATAAAAAAATTATAATATATTCATATTATAGAATACCACACAACAATGAAACTATAAACTCACTAGAATACGGATAGATCTCACAGACATAATAAGAAGCAAAAGAAGCCAGACATGAAAGGGTACATCCTGAATGATTCAATATATATATATATATGAAACTGAAAATCAGGCAAATCTAGTCTTTGATGATAGAGGTCACAAAGGTAATTACCTTCAGGGAGAGATTATTGATTAGAAGGGGGCACAAGTGAGCCTACTCAGGTGCAAAAAATGCTTTATATCTTGATCTGGTAGCTGTGTGTGTATGTATGTTTTTATATATGTTTATATGTAGTGTATGTGTGTCTGTGTATATGCTTGTGTTACATGCATGTGTCTATGTGTGTGTCTGTGTGAGTCTGTGTTGTGTGTATGTGTATATAATGAATCTGTAGACAAAACTTATTATTTGGATACTTTAATATATGTAACTTACACTTCAATAGAAAGAAAAAAGAGGGAGTAAACATGACCTAAAAAGCACTTTCAGTGTTCTTTTTCACAATCACCCTTGAATTGCCATAGCTTCTTTCTCCACTTATATGAAAAAAAAATGACCTGACTACATTTTGATAAGTTTTGGTATCGGAAACAGAGTATTTTTTTCAAAATTCAAATTCAGATTTCCTTCTAAAATGTTAACTATGATTTTTCTATGATAGCTCAACTCAGAATCACAAACTGAACACCAAGTCTTCACCTACCCCTTAGATATATTAATTTTGGTCCTATTTCATAATTTTAACTTTATTATTAGTCAATGCTTACTTTATTCTAATTTATTTTCCCTTATTGTTAATAGCAAAAACATTAAAACCTTATAGGACTCATCTATTGGCCACCGGTGCTATACATAAAGAAACCATGTTGTTTTATATAGTCTATCTGCTGAAAAGTGCTATTTTTTTCTTATACAATCTCATGACAGAACATACGTCTTTTATTGACATAATGTGTTTTGTCAAGCATCAGAAACATCCATCCACTGATAAATTGCAGCTGCTCTTTCTCTGACATTTTATATCCTTTGGGTCCAGTGAACATCTCCCACTGGCATGTCCCTTGGTAGTTTTATATTGGTGTAATTAATTCTCATCTTAAATCTTTTCACCTGCTGTCAGCCAAGAACTAGCTATGAAAAGTTGATTTGCCAAAATTTGTAGATTTTAGACGACAAAAGTGATGAGTGTACTGTTGAGTCTCAAGCACTCTCCTTTTTTCTAATTATACACCTGTGTCCTGGCACAGCTGTCAGTCGCACACATCAAGGGGGGCGTCCCCACATTTGAGGGACAAATGAATGTCTACAAAGCAAGGATTTCAGGTCTCCAGATGGAAGATGTAAATGCATGTTTTCTCTCTGACTGTAGTTGATCTATCATGTCTCTTCATGAAAAGTTTAAAAATCCATTATTATGATAGATTTGGGCATGAATGGAGGACAGTACTAGAAAAGATGTAGATACCTGCACTGTTTTCAATGTGCGAGTCTAAATTAAGCAGATCATTGGGTTTGCAGTTTACTTGAAATATTCAATTTCACATTCTTATTTTAAGTACCAGAATTATATACCATATTATTCCTTTCCTATTTGTCTGCAATATAGATTAAATTTTAAGTTATTGATAGCTAAATTTAATGATAAGAAGATAGTTATTTCTTTACTAAAACACAGATTTCTCTCTTCTTCACCCCAAGTCCTTGGACTTAATTTTGATGTAAGCCTTCCCACTGCTACACACAGCTCTCACAATGGGCCTCTGGGCTAATCCATGTCTCTTTCTGGGTCTTTCAATTGAGTCTATTTGATTTTTCTTAAGAAAAATAACTGCCTGTAAAGGAGAGATCTTGGCTGTTTTTCTATCACCTTTCTTCCTTCTCGTTGCCTTTCTCAATAATTTAATTTGTCACGGATTAATTTAACATCTCAGTTAATATAAGAGCTCCGAAATACTAGATGAGTTTCTTAAACTCTGAGCTTTGCTTTCCTTTCCTTTCAGTTTGGGATAAGTACTCCCTACCTTATAGGCTTATTATGAGGAATAAATGGGTACAAAGCACTTGGCATAAGGTAAGTACACAACAAATGGCTGCTATCATGTTTCCAATTTGTTTTTAATTGATAACTACTCAAGACGACCCAGAGAGTAAGCCTCACAGGAAGTGAAAGGAAGAAAGGATAAAGAGGTTATCCATCCTTTTGACTTAGAGTAACAGATGGGCAGTGCCTAGTCAAGGCAAAGTTGGGAAAGACAGGTAGACTGGAAATCCTATTAGTAAAAACAAATCAGGTAGGCTTACCTCTACACAGGGATACTTATATTTTACAGGTTCATGTTGCACTTCCTTTGGTAAAATAGACCTTTGTTCACCTTAAATTGATTAAGTTGTGTAATTCTCTGAAAGCTTATAAAGAGTTCTAGAATGGCTAGAAATATAATTTATTGGGAAATGTTATTGGTAGATTGCAATTCTGCCTAAGATACCTCTTTGTAAATATTGATGAAACTCTCCAAATGATCCAAACACTTAAGAGTACAGTTGTGATCCTCAAAAGAAGCCAAGAGGGTTTCAAATTGATGTTGTGGTGTGACAGGGACCCCCCCATTGTGATGGTCTTGTGTGAGTTGGACCACAGCACATACATATATGTCTTTTTCAATGGCTTTTCACCATTATAAGAAAATTAGAGGATTAACAGAAACTAGGATGGAGTGTATTAGCCAAAATACCCTGAGGGAAGACCTGCTTTGCCAGGCATCCAAGCTCAAGTCCTTTGGAAGCACCAAAGCCGACAGAGAAATGAATAGTTTGGTTGGGGATGATTTCTTTATCACAATTGCTAAGTTTGGGTTTGGTCCAGGAATATTTCCATCTAAAGAAGTTTTAAGAAAATAACAAAAGAGGCAAAAACTAATCTTTCACTGCTGACACTCTGACACAGAATATTCATAGTGGATTCAGGCTTTATTGAGCTTTTGAAGGTTTCATGTGGCCGTGGATATTTTTCCCAAGACAAAGGCTTTGGTTAGAAGCTGAAAAACAAGAGCATCTTCAAGTCAGGGTTCATGTCTTAGTCACCTTGACTTTCCAAGAGCCTTGCATACAGTTCCTAATGTATAATAAGCACTCAATAAATACATCTTGGCCGACGGATTCAATGAGCAAGTGAGTGAAGAATGATGAGGCTGACCTACAATTTATTTAGATCATGTATGTTCTATACATTTGTGCATGGTAACTAATTTTTTACAGTCTCTGATTCTCTCTCTTGTGTTGTTTTGATCACCAAGACCATAGCTGACAATCCTCTATGAGACCAAAGAGTTAAAGGTGTTTCTCAGACTATTATGTTTGCTAGCAAGTTTTACTATTTTCTCTATTTTACATAAACTCCTACTCATGCAAGAGCTAGATCCTGATGGCATCCAGGGTCCTGATTAAGTTTACAGGAAGAAAGGCAGGCAGTGTAACTTAATAGAGCATCCTTATTCAGAAATTCAGAGGGTAAATTTAACCTCTTATTTCTCCAATGCCTTGTTAGTAAGAGGGAAAAAATGAATTCAAATGGAAAATAAAAGATTAAGTGTCTCTTCAAAGAACATACTGCAAAACCAAGTAATAGCATTAGTAATGATGAAATTGTGTGCCTGAGGCTGTAACAGACAGAAGGAAAGAGCATAGCTTGTCTGTGCCTTGCTCTTCTGAATAATGTGTCATTTTTTAAGTATAGAAAAGTCCCAACTAGTTAATCAGTATTTACATTTTAGAGAAAATTTTTTATTTAAGGTTTATTTTGTGTTTTTTAAAATTTCTGTTTCGGGCACTTCAAAGCTTCTTTTGCTAATTCATGAATTGAAAGAAAAACTTCATATCCATTGATTAAAGGACAGAACCAGAAAAACAAGGTGGGGGAAGGGAGTAGAAACTTGATTATTAAATGAAGTGAGTGTGGCCTGAACATTGCCAGAATTCCAGATGCCCATTGAGAAACCAGGATCCTGAGAGAAGATTATAACCATGGGTTAACTCATGGACCTGTCTGGAAATAGCCACTTAAGTTCTTAGAATAATTGAACAAGAATTCTCTGTTCTTCCTTGTACGAAATTCTTTAAAGATGAGAGGAAGAAGCAGGTGAGATGTGACCTTAAACATCTTTCTTTGAAGATAAAATGATTTTACATAGTTTTTAAAACCTGCCCATTTAGTCAGAATTGATAAAGAATTTGAGTTTAGCAAAATAACAGTTATACCTACTATTACAATAAAAAAAGTTTCCCGTTATTAACAGTGATTATCTATGCATTGTAGGAATAGGGATAATTTAAAAATATACTTTCTATATGTGAATGTATGTCTTTTATTTTCTGATAAAAATAAGTATTATAAATAGTACATTGGGGCTTCCCTGGTGGTGCAGTGGTTGAGAGTCCGCCTGCCGATGCAGGGGACACGGGTTCGTGCCCCGGTCCGGGAAGTTCCCACATGCCGCGGAGTGGCTGGGCCCGTGAGCCATGGCCGCTGAGCCTGCACGTCCGGAGCCTGTGCTCCACAGCAGGAGAGGCCACAACAGTGAGAGGCTTGCGTACAGAAAAAACCACCCCTCGCCCCCCCCAAAAAAATAGTACATTGGATTTCTCTGTTTTAACCTAGAGTTTTGAAATGAGACATCTATACAATAGAATAGGACGTATGAATGAGGGTATAAGAAGGTTAATGAAGTACAAAAATAGCATATTTTTCTTTATTAAAATATGCAAAAATCATGCTGAGATAGACTAAATTTTTTAATCCAGTCAAACTAAAGTACTGTTTATGCTCTGTAATTCTTTTCAAATCTCTGTAGCTGTAGGGCTTTTACATAATTTTGTCTTCATAAATGACATATCAAAATGCCAACCCTGGTAATTCTATCTTAGGGAATAAATTGATATTATGTTATTTGTTAGACAATTGTATCATTTCACTTATAGGTGTATTTTTAATCCCTTTCCTTTGCCATGCTATGTAGGGGAGGGAGAGCAAGAAGTTCCAAAAGTCAAAGATGTATATGTCAAACAAACCTTTTAAACCTTAAATCTCCCTTTAGAGTTCTATAGCTAAGAGAACTTATCGCATCTCTTGCTCATAACCCCCCACCCACCTGTCCGCACTACTCTCCTTAGTTTCCTTCTCAAGCCAGCCTTGACTTTTGCATACTCAGGTACATGGAACATTTTCCTCCCAGCTCACACCTAGTTTTGTTTTTTTTTTTTTTTGGAAAAGTGCTTAGGAAAAATCTACATAAGGGAATGTTACCCATCATCCTCTTCCTCCAGCTGTAACTGGTTAGTATCTTGGGTGAGCTGCCTAGCAGACAAACACATCCTTTTTAAGTCAATGAGGGGAGGGAATTAACAATGTGATGTCCCTCATTTGGCTTCATTCATCTGCTTTTGCCAAAGTGTCTCCAACCTGCTCTTCCCTTGTCTCCAGTGCTTCTTAAAATATAAGGTTAAGGGCAGCCTCAAGTACCTTGAGTCACAGCCCTGTTAGCTGCAACAACACAAAAGAATTGCAGGTGGTTCTCTATGAGCTAGCTGATGGAGATTCTCTATGATTAACCCTCTGGGGTGCCATATTGTTCAGTCCATGAGCATTCTTTCAAGACCTAAGGCTTGCACACACTTCATAAACCTACCTTTCATCCTAAAATTACCTTCTGAGTAGCTTTCCTCTATTGCCTTTCACAAACATCTGCCATTTGTTTCCCAGACTTAAGATTCACTCCACCCTTTCACCTCCTCACCACAACAATCTTATTACTGGACTTTCCCATAAACATTGTTGCTTAATATAGATTCCCACTTTCACCTTCTTTCCACCAGCCCAAATATCAGGATCCAGACCTAGTAGGGAAATCAGTCTTCCTCTAACCCTCTTGTAGAGTTACACAACAACTCCATTCTTTCCTCTACTTGACATCCTGGGCTCTCTCTCCACATTAGGAGATGCCCGCTTTGTTGGTATAAATGGTTATTGTAAGAATAACTGTCTAGGAGATTAATAAGTCTGTTTAGGTTTTTTGGGGGTTTTTTTGCTTGCTCATTATTTATAAATCAGATTGCTGATTGATAGTTATCAAAACTATTTTGGAGACACAAAGACTTATATGCAAAATTTCATTGCATTATTATTCACAGTAAGTCCAAAACTGGAAACAATCCAAATATCCATCAACTGGTGAATGGATAAACAAAATGCAATGTATCCATACAGGGGAATATTATTCAACAATAAAAAGAAACACATTAAACATATTACTGATTCCCTTAGGTTAACCTCAAAAACATCATGCTAGGTGAAAAAGTCAGACCAAAAAAAAAAAACCCTAAATATTATATGACTCCATTTATATGAGATTGCTACAAAACACAAAATTATAAGCAGATCAGTAATTATCGAGGAGCAGGTGTGGAAGAGAGGATAGATTGTAAAGAGACCTGAGGAACTTATAGGGATGATGGAAGTGTTCTAGAACTAAATTGTGGTTATGATTGCATGATTGTTTAAATTTACCAAACTCATTGAATTACACCCTTAATGAGTAACTTTTATGGTATATAAATTCTGCTTTTTTTTTTACAGTTTACCTTTTCTTTTTTGTTGTTTATTTATTTTTAACATCTTTATTGGAGTATAATTGCTTTACAATGGTGTGTTAGTTTCTGCTTTATAACAAAGTGAATCAGCTATACATATACATATATCCCCATATCGCCTCCCTCTTGCATCTCCCTCCCACCCTCCCTATCCCACCCATTCTGCTTTACTAAAACTGTTAAAAATGGTGTAGATACATTTTTTAAGTCCTCAAAACTATACTTTTGCATAGGTCTATTTTACTTTTTTTTTTCAGATCCCCCTTCTTTGGACAATGTTTCTTAAACTTTAATGCACACACAACTCACCTGGGAATCTTGCTAAAAAGCAGTTCTAGGTCAATGGTTCTGGGGTGGGAACTGAGATTCTGCATTTACCAGCCCCCAGGTGGTGCCTGTGTTTCTGGTGGGGGACCATGCTTTTGTAGGAAGTGTTTGGTTGTCTCTCCATTTGCTTGGCCTTTAAGCATTACTTGACTTCCATGACAAATAAGCAGAAGCATTCATCATTTCATCCGATAGCTTATGGTATGGAAAGAACCTGTTTGATGATTAAATTCTGTAGCTATGTAAGTCCTTCGACCTTTAAAATGTAGGTTGCTGCCTTGTACTGCTCTCAGTGGCCATTTAAATTAAGCCCAAAGATCATCTTATTTCCTCTGATTCCTCATCAAAGTCCTGTCGTTAAGATTGTTTTAGGAACAAGTGTCTCTGAGAATAGAGTTCTGAAGGAGTGACTTACCTACATACACTTTTCCATTAGAGGTAATATAACTCAAATACATGAAACTTTTGTTTTAATTTTATTTATTTTTTGAAGTATATTTGATTTACAATGTTGTGTTAATTTCTGCTGTACAGAAAAGTGAGTCAGTTATACATATATTTTCGTTCTTTTTATATTCTTTTCTATTTTAATTTTAAATATATCTGTTTCTAGAAGACTTTATACAGAATCAATTTGAAATTCTTTTTTTCCTGACCAAATAGTGTTTATGGTTCAGAGACCAAGGACATTGTAATGGTGACTTAGAGGGAAGGCATGGCATGGGACAAAGAACACTGGTCTGACATTCAGGAGATCTGGGTGCGGCTGGAGGTTTTGCTGCTGCCTGTATGTACTGCTGCGAGGATGGTATCACATCTTTCTTCACCTGTAAACTAGAAATGCTTTTGCCATGAACCTCTCCCCTTTGACAGTTTGTTAAAGCCTTTGGGCCTCTCCTAAGAAAAGCATTTTGAAATGCACAAAATAAAAGTCCATAGATTGCTAAGGAAAACAATTACATTGATACATTTTTCAAAATATAAAAAATGATATAGTGATGTGTTTTTTTCAAATTAACATATTAAATAAGATCTAGTGGCCAATCTAAATAGTGATGAGCATAAATATTTTGAGATCTCTGCAACTAATTACAAAATGAAAATACCTATACTTTCTATTAATAACAAAATGTTAGGTATGGATAATACCACCGTGGTTTGCTGCTATGTGCATCGTGGAAGAAAATGTTAAAGTTCAGTAAAAGATTAATGACATGAAAGGTGCATTCTTTCCCATTTTAGTTTGCAAAGCCTCTGTATCCAGTTCACTCACTGCTTGGGAGTCTGTGGTCCCCAGATTAAGAACATCTTCCCTAGAAACTCTCCAAGATCTCAACTTTACCAATGAACTGATGATGATTTGGGTAATAATATAAAGAGTTTCCAATCACGTAACATCGTTAAATAATTCAGAATGCTATCACATATTTTCCAGAGAACAACCCTACTGGGGAAAATGAGTGTCTTTTAATCACTTTTATTGTAGATGAGGGAACTTAGATAAAGTTGAAGTGGTTTAGCAGTCATATAACTGGTTAATGATAAATCGTTTGGTATTAGATCTAATAACAATCTCTGGGACCCTTTTTCATATCATCTCTCAATTTAGGAAATTAAATAACGAATTTACTTGTTCATCTTTCACTGTGTAATTCAGATAGTAACAAAATTACTTGTTAGAGACCTTCAAACTTGAGACCTAAAAGATAAGCTTAAATATTTAGGCCAATCCTTTCATTTTGCAGATGAAAAAGGGAGGCTCATAGAAACTGTGTCATGCCCAAGGTCACACTGTTAGGAGATGGCCCAGGCTCTTCCAGTTTTGCCCTTCAGCACCTCATCATGAAAAGGACAGGATTCAGGTATTTCTCTGAAAACAAATAAACAAAAATGTCAGAAATATTTGAGAACAGGATACTTTGGAAACTGTAAAATAAGCATCCGTTTCTATAGGAATGAACTGTGAACCAGCCTAAAGAAAGAGCCCCCTTGACCGTTGGTTGGTGATACCCCAGTGTCGGAGCAGGCTTGGGGTGTGAGGAGGAGGCTGTAAGCAGAGATGAACAGAGCCGGGATGAGAGAGGGCTGAAGTCCTGCAGACGCCTGCTAAGGAGACAGGGATCTGGCCTAGATGAGTAGGAGATCCAGGGTACAGCAATGATGCGGTCACTGGTGGTGTTAGATTGCCCAGTAAGTATGCTGTATCTAATGCTACGAACAGCATGTAAAGTGAATTATGGTGTTGTTCACTTGAAATGAATTTTGAGAAGGAAAGAGCTGTGATTATTATAATACGTACATTTGAAAGATAATGATGAAGTGGGATTTTTGAAATCATGTCCTAGAACAATTGTGTACAATAACCAAAAACCTATTAACTTATAAATACCATAGGTGTACAAAACTGATTAAGATGTAGATTCTGTTTTCCAGAAGTTTACAATCTAAATTAGTTAAGAGGTCAAACTCTTGATTCAAATACAAGCTCTGCCAACTCACTAGTAACTGACTAGTTGTCTGGCCTTCAAGAGTTTCTTCCTCTACAGAACATGGATCACAATGGAAACATCTTATAGGACGGTTGTGAGGAATAAGTGTGTTTATTGGATAGCCAGACCTGTTTGTAGGATCAACAAATAAACACCATGACCCATTTAGCCAAGAGTTAATTTCATTTAGTTCAAGAGTCCTAGATCTCTGGTTGAACTTTTCATGCTCTGTTATATTAAAATCCTTTAGTCTATCATGCATTTTGAATGAATCTTTTACCCTAGATCCAGAGAGCAAAATTGTTTTGAGCTGTTGCTGCTTACTTTGCTGTAGGTCCCTTTACCTGTTTGGCTTTGCTAGTTTGGGTCATCTCAGTTGGTAACAGCCTTCTGCAGTCATTTGTAGGATAATTAATAAATTGTGAATTAGAGAAGACAAAGTCCTTTTTTCATTATCCTGAGTTTTGCTATTTCTAGATTTTATGATAAGCTCTTCAGAGCCTGCACCTGGGACAGCCAGGTGTGTGTGTGGTGACATCCACAGATGTGACGTGAGGCTAATGACTGCTGTGGTGTTTAGTGGCTATTGTAAAAAGGCACATGGTTAAGTATGTTTAATCAGGTTTTGTGAAAACAAAAATAAAATCCTAGAATCTAAACTGAGCTCTTTTTTCTATATGAAGTATTTTTCTAACTATGTACACTTCCATCAATTCATCTTGACATTGTTTCACTGTAAAACATATAAACAGGTGAAAAGATTTGCCTGAATTTTGAAAATATAGGCATCACTGTCACACTTTTAATATAGGACATATACGCAAGTGAAATAGCACTGGATCAATTCTCCAATCTCTCAGAAGTCAAGAACTCCAGAGGGCTTCAAAGCTTACACTCAAATTTTGCCTGCATTCTGGTAACTAATTAGAATGGAAGAATGTAAGATGAGTTAATAGCAGAATATCCAAGAATTGTAGCAAGGACCAAAACATAGTTTTCACGTGATTTAGGAAAAGAAGAAATTCTGAATTACATCATGTACTAAGTTACTATATTTTATGAGTGTGTTTTCCCTGTAATCATAGCAAAGTATTAAAAAGTAACATAAGCTTTTGATTTTTCTCTTTGATATCCAGACATTGCCAGCTTCATCCAGTATATGCTCAAAACCTTTACGTAGAAAAAAATTCTAAAGGAATAAGTAATCTCTTATCTATTTGGACACCAATGTCCCAGTAGGTATTGCCAGATAACCGTAGGTGTTTGTAGAGTCATGCCTTCCAATAAGACAGAGATGCCAAATTATAGCCTCAAGCCATATTTTTATCACTAATAGCTCATTCTGGTTCTGTTAGCAAAAGCTGATTACTCATACTCTTGATCTGTGGTGGAGACATTATTTTTTATAATTTATTAAGGAATCTTAACTAAATTTCTTATGGTAATTTTTTACCATAAGATCTAGAAAACATTAAATTAACAGCTTTGTAAAATTAAACATGAGATTACAAATTTTTATTGGATTGAAAATGCATCACTTGGTTCAAAAAATGAATAATTAATAGAGAAATGTTATAAGAAGCACAGGAAGAGAGAAATGTGGAAGATAAGGAAAAAGAGAAGGAAAAGAGAAGGAATAGGGATGAGAGATAAAGAAAGACAAAAAGATATTCAGTAGATTCACAGATACATATAAGTTACAGTAGATGATGTTCTTTTCTATAATTATACTGAAAATCATTTGAGTTATGAGTTGCTAATTGCTATTTTTTTGGAAACCTTTGTTCATTAGTTTATTTAACTCATTCCTTAAACATGTATTGTACCTATTAGATACAAACACAGTACTAAACTCTATGAAGGAGAACAATAAAAAGCATATTTCTTGCTCATTAGCCATTATTTACAGCTTTTTAACTGCACCAATCCGAAAACCTTACATTCTCCATTCAGAATGGATTACCAGACATAAATAATTCCTGGGCCTTACCAGCATTGTGCAAAATAATATCACTATTGTATCAGATAAAACCCAGCTGAGGGCCTAGGAATCTAGCATTTTTCTTACTCCCATGGTATATATTATGAAAGTTATTAGAAACAAAATCGTGAGCTCAAAATAATGGAAATATCTCCCTGACTTGGTAACAAGTACCATTCTCTCCCAACCACCTTCGATTCAAAACTGCAATTCCTGCCACTCCCTTTCCACTCACTCCTTTGTTTGCAAGTGTTGTAAAATAAGTATACCTTTCCAGTTTAAAAAATTATGTATATTCAGCAATTATTTTCCCTAGCCTGTGTCTTGTGTACCTACCCTCAGCATGTTCTTCTTCTTTTATTTTTTCCAAGTTATAAAATACTAGAGGAGAAAAATGATGCTTTAGTTCAGAGCCCAACTCAGAAAAATGAACATATGGTACCAAAAAGGAAAAAGGAAGCCTTCTTAATAGGAGGCAGTAAGCACATGAGTATATGGGTCTGCTTGCTTTGATACCTCTTAGGTTTCAGAGAGAACATTTAAGGTGAGTAATCTACATCCAATTCCAGGAAAAATCATAATGTTACAAAGCCATTGAATCTATTTACTTTCTGTACGCAAGTAGAAACTGATTCTGCTCTGCAGGATTAGCAACTGAGGGGTATTTATCAGGTTATAATTCCAGGAAAAATCATAATGTTACAAAGCCATTGTGTCTATCTACTTTCTATACTCAAGTAGAAACTGATTCTGCTCTGCAGCATTAGCAACTGAGGGGTATTTATCAGGTTATAGGTTTGCTCAAGAAATAAGTTGAGGGCTTCCCTGGTGGCACAGTGGTTGAGAGTCCGCCTGCTGATGCACGGGACACGGGTTCGTGCCCCGGTCCAGGAGAATCTCACATGCCGCGGAGTGGCTGGGCCCGTGGGCCATGGCCGCTGAGCCTGTGCGTCCAGAGCCTGTGCCCCGCAATGGGAGAGGCCACAACAGTGAGAGGCCCGCATACCACAAAAAAATAAATAAATAAATAATTAAGTTCAATATTTTGATGCAATTCTAGTTTTCTTCAAGAACTGCAATGGGAATGAGTCTTGGTTATGTCCCAGGAACTGATAAAAAATATAATTTTATGTTCAGCCTTGGCAGTTAGTCCACTAAAAGTGATGTGCTGTCTGGAGTGAATGAGGTCGTGACGCATCCTTTTCTTCCTCTGTCCTTTTTCTTGCACCATTTCTTCTGTTTTGCTTTTCTTTATAATCTTCCCTGCCTCTTCCTCCTTCTGAATTTAGTGGGCTATGTTAGGCTGGATAGAAGCTCATGCAGAACATTATAAATGGTATTTTATTCCAGAAAAAGAAAAATAAATCACCTTAAGGAGGTGAGTATGTCTGTGTATGTCTGTGTATGTGTAATGGAGTCGTGATTTAAGTGCCGATATTTAGAAATAGTGTTTTCATCTATGTGCATGTCCTATGGAAGGTCCAGTTGTGTAGGATGCAGAATAATTCCTTCTTATCCTGTGAGACTATCTCACCCACTGTGGGGCACAGCGTCTGTGACTCCTATATACTAAATGCCAGCAGCACTTGCTTCTACACACCAACACATTCCCAAATTACCTCTAGGATGCATCCACCCATCGTAATTACCACTATTGTAGATATTCCTGCCTCCACTTCATCTCATCACTGTCCATCTACTCCACCACCCACTTCAGTCTGGCTTTGACAATCTACTCACCTACCCAGCTCAAACTCAGAAACAGTATTGAAACCATTCTTACTAAAGTCCCTACATACTGCTAAGTGCTCATCATATTTTACTTTTCAGTGGCCTTAGACATAGATCACTCATTTCCCACCTAAACCACTTCAGTGACATCCACAGTAGCACACCTTTCTATGCTCTTCCTTCCTTTCTGTGTTTTTGCTGGTTTCTCTTCCAGTGAAATTGTAGATATTTTGGTTCCTTAAGGCTTGATCTTAGGCTCTTTCTAATATCACTCTTCTAAATATATTCATAGTCGAAATTTCCATCTAAATGCCAATGACTTCCGTATTTATATTTCTAGTTTAGATTTCTCTTCTGAGCTCCAAACTTGTATATTAATTCAACTGCCTTTTCAAAAGTTCCACACCAATACCTCATATGCATCCAAAATGCACTATGTGTTAGACTGAATTCATGTTCTTCTGCCCCAAACCTGGCTTCCTCCAATGCTTCCTGGCTCAGTAAATACAGCAACATCTGCCCAGTTCCTCATGCCAGAAACCTGGGTGCCATCCAGGGCACATCTATCAGATCATATAGTCAATCGGTTACCAGATTCTATATTTTCTACCACCTACATAGCTCTTAAATCCATCAACTGTTCTCCATTTCTGCCATCAGTAAGGTAGCCTGTCCAAGTCAGCCCCTATTTTTGTTGGGGTCTCTGTTGCAAATGAGTCCTTAACTGTTTCCTCAGGTGCTCTCACCTGTTCTAATCACCCCTCTCAACAGGTCAGGCAGAGCGAGCTTTCAAGAACATCCAAATCTCATCATGTTGCTCCACTGTTCCTTTGATTCGTTAGATGGAGTCTGCAAGATAGGATCCTTGGGCAGAATCCAGAAGGTCTCCTGGTTTTGTAAATAAAGTTCTATTGGAAAATAGCCACACTCATTTACTTATATTATCAATGGCTGCTTTCATGTTACAGCAGCAGAGTTGAGTAGTTATGAGATGGAATTTATGTCTTGAAAAGCCTAAAATTTAATATCTGACTCTTTAGAGGAAAAGTTTGTTGACCCCTGCATTCAGCACATATTAAATATGCAATATATATTTATGCCAGGCTATTATGTCAGATTTTCTGAAACAGTTCAACAGTCCATTATCCAGGCAGTTTCATCATTAAGTAAGTATTTGTGAAGCTTGAGGATATTCTGTCTTTTGATTATGGTTTCAAGAGATACCCTCATAAGGCACTAATTCTATTTCCAAAGCTCTCTAGAAGGAGGTAGAAGCTTATACACAATACAGCTGAGCTGTACTTTGTCAAATTATCTTGCTATGTACTTCAGCAAAATGTGTCAGTTGGAAGTGCACAAACTCGAAGAATATAGAGATTCTATAGAATAAATAAATAGAAATAAATCAGATTTAGAAATAAATCTGATTTCATTTTGGTGAAGTAGATATCTATTTTACAAGTGGAGGCATTTTTTTTTAATTATGGTCAAGGTAAATATTATGATCATTTGCTATCCTAATTGAGGGATAATTGAGGACCAGATTTTCATACTAATGCAAACAACAGCTGGATAAGTCTCTTTAGGTTTGGATATACTTTATGATTATTATAATATGCATTATTATTATTATTACTGTATACCTACATTATCAATTATATACATAAATTGTGATTATTGTTACATTTAGCGATTAAGTTTGAAGAGTAGGTATCATTCTCATTAATTTTTTTTTTTTTTTTTTTTTTTGCGGTACGTGGGCCTCTCACTGTTGTGGCCTCTCCCGCCACGGAGCACAGGCTCCGGACACGCAGGCTCAGCGGCCATGGCTCACAGGCCCAGCCGCTCCATGGCATGTGGGATCTTCCCGGACTGGGGCACGAACCCTTGTCCGCTGCATCGGCAGATGGACTCTCAACCACTGCGCCACCAGGGAAGCCCCATTCTCATTAATTTTTATATTTTATATTCCTGAATCACTTTTGAGGGTTTGAAGTCATCTTTGAATTATAAATTATCTTGAAACTCATTTAATAGAAAGGAGAGCATAGTCCCATTAGGAAAGTAAAAGAAATTTTCAGCTGACATGCAGCCCAGGGTGATTTTTGATATACTCAGTTTTAATTCAAGACATCCTTTCTGTTTGCAAATTCTAAAATATTAATTCATGAAAATAAAAGCCTATTACATCATGGTGCTATTTCAGTGTTTCTGTGGAGAGCTAGTCAGAGAACATCCTGAAAAAAGAGCCATTTATTCTATTTAAATTTTAGCAAAAAGGCAATGCACTTGCCTGCACTCACTACTAAGGCTGATATTACCCATGTGCATGCTTCTAGATCTGTTATCATGTAATTCCTACTATAACTTCCATGAAATTATTACTGTTGACAATTCTGAAGACTTCTTCCCTTTGAATTATTCTCTCTAAGTATTTTTCTAAAGGCTTTCTTTTCTAATGTTTTACTATATCACTGTCCTCTTGGTTTTCTCCTTGCCTTGGGTTATCTTCCTATTATCCTAAGAATGTTTCACTCTGGGAGGGGAATGGGAAGTGGTCTTCCAGGTAGAGCAGAAACAAAATTCTGAATTTGGGATGGTGAGAAAAAGTAATGACTATTACAGAATAATACACACACCACATATTTATTCATTTTCCCCCAAACGTTTGACTGCTCAGTGTTTCTGTCAGTGCCACACATTATTCAAACTGATGTAAAGCCATGGTTCTCAGCTCTAAATCTTTTTTCTTCCAGCACCAAACTATGAAAAGAGATATTTCGCTGGAGCAAATCGGCCCAGCAGTGCATTTGCCCTCACTGCTCATAGGCACCCCTCTGCTTACCAAGAGAACAACAGCTGAGTTGGGAAAGAGTGCAGGGAGGCTTATGAGACATCACATCAATGTCACACCAAGGCATTGATGTGACTTTTCTATCCTTTGGGCTCATATAGCCTAAGAAGCTTCAGATTTGAAAGACAAAAGGGATATCAGAGTGAACAGCTTTGAATGTGAAATGAGAAAGATGAGACAGGGAAAATAAATGTCTCCAACCTTCCTTCCCCAAATGGACTTGAGTTAAAGAAAAAGCCAAATAACACTTAGACTTGAGTAGATGTGTTGTGCGAATTCTGTACACACACAATGCATTCAAAATTCACTGGAAATCTTTCCTATGCATCAAATGTCTGTACAAGGTAGTCTTTGCCTCAGATCAACTCATTGCCAAGTGATTAATGCTCTAATCAACCGTACCTCTGCCCAGTAGTAGAATACTGTAACTAGTTTTAGGAAATAATACTTCAAAATTGAAGTTAGCTCAAAATGTTACAAATGTCATCCCAAGGTCATTTGTTATGCTTTTTATTTACTCTAGCCCACACCGTCATAAGTCCAACACACACACGCACACACACACACACACACCCCTCTACCTAATCCCATAGATCAGTTGTTTACATAGACAGTTATTTATCTGAACAGCCCTCCCATAGACACAGGAAAACACAGCCTATGTTCTCACACAAAACTTAAAATGACAACTTGTGAGATGCATATGATTTAAAATTCGTGTTAGTCTATTCATTGCAAGATTGTTCATTGACCTATAGGCATATTTCATTTTTTTTTAAGAATGAGGTTTTTGTTTTTTGTTTTTGTTTTTTGTTTTTTTTGCGGTACGCAGGCTTCTCACTGCTGTGGCCTCTCCCGTTGCGGAGCACAGGCTCCGGATGCGCAGGCTCAGCGGCCATGGCGCACGGACCCAGCCGCTCCGCGGCATGTGGGATCTTCCCAGACCGGAGAACGAACCCGTGTCCCCTGCATCGGCAGGCGGACTCTCAACCACTGCGCCACCAGGGAAGCCCAAGAATGAGTTTTTTTATACAAATGAATCATAAAATAAAATTAGACTAACCTAGCCTTTAGGCGTTTATGTTGAAAATAAACTTTTATTTTAAAGTCACCCTTTCCCAAAGATCTCTAGCCCATTGCTCAAACATATGTGGTAGGTGAAGTTTTAGTCTCCACTACTTAGACAACTACCGTCATCAGTGAATGGATGGAAATAAGAATCCAGTCCTCAATGTGATGTGATATGTAGAGAATGTGATCTAAGGCTGTGTTTTGGGTTTAAAGTCTATAAATATAATTCACATATAATGTGAATTCACATATAATGCCATTTGAGTGTGGTTTCCTATGGCTAAGACATAAGTAATTTAATATTTCCTGATATTTTGTCCATTTTGGTCCACCTGTATTTGATAATATAACATTGAAAACACATTTGCTATTATTTGTTGTAGGCCAAATATATAACTCTTTAAGTTTTTAGAGATCAAAGTATTAAACTATAGAATGTGATATGCTTGTCTAGTATGTTAGCTTAATTTACCGAAATATGATCTTTAGGAATGGTTTGAAATCTTGAAATCAATGACAATTTTTTTAAAAAGTTTAAAGAGAGAAAAAGGTGTATAAGAACACTGTGACTTCTTATAAGAAACATCAGTAAGAAATGGTTTAAGTCACATTTTTGCTATTTTATTTCAAGATTCTTTCAGTATTAGAGTGTGAAAAATAATTTATATTTCTGATTTGTTTTAAAGCATAGTTGTGAGGACCTAGATGAAAGAAAAACAGTTATGTCTTTGAAAAAAATTAAGACATCATAATTTCTCATCAATTGATCAAGGCATATTCAGGTTTGACCATGCTTTCCTCCCCAAAATACCAGTTAGACATCTGAGATGTGGATTATTCAAACTTCAGTTTAGATTGTTTTTCTTACCTATTATCTTCTGGACAAATTGAGTTATGAGTTACAATGTCAATAAAATCAGCTCTTTGTGAATCAACATAATAATTATTCTGAGGTCAAATTATTTTATCACAGTATATTTTTCAGATCAGAGGCTGAGATAAAACCAAAAAGTGTCCCAGAGCTTTTCTAGAGCACACATCCTTAATTTAAAAACTAATCCTTACCTCCTTATTTGTTGGATTTGCATCATAGCAAAATATCTGTGTGGAATTAAATGTCTACTACATGCTCTTAATATGTTTTATTTTTATTATTACTCTAGGGGAAAATGTGAAAAATATATGGAGATTGGGATTTGTTTGTTTTATTCCACTAGAAAAAAAAAAGCCATTCAAGTCAGGTTTTGTTTTCTTTGGGTTTTTTTTTTGCATGACAATGCAGAGGTCCTTAACCAAATCTGAATATATATATATATATATATAGAGAGAGAGAGAGAGAGAGAGAGAGGTAAAATAAAGTCCTTCCAAAGCACTGAAAGGAGATAACAGGGAAGAAATTTCAGACCAGAGCTTATCCAAGGATAGGAAATGCCTTTAACAGATACTTTCATAATTAAAAAAAATCTTGACAGCTACTAATAACCATATGCATTTTCTTAATCCAGCCTTTCCTTATAGTTTTTTGTCTCTGAATAAAAAACTAATTTTGAAATAACTTCAAGACAATGAAAAGATTATTTTGTTTTTTAGAGACTTGTAATTTCCTACATATTCTTTCTGTACTGACTTTAAACATCCATGTTTCTATTGAGTTTGAACACACACACACACACACACACACACACACACACAGAGTAATTCATAACAATTGAATTCCTAAAGTTTATCCCTAAGGTTGATAATTTTCATTTTCTTTGGTCTGGTCATAAATTTTAAAATGAAGAAATGGAGTACAATTTGTTTTAAAAGCAGTACATAACAGTAAAAAGCAAAGGCTGAAACCAAAGCTTAGTCTGCCTGCTAATGTGATGTGTTCTCTCTTGATTAATCATCTACCAATAAGTATTTGTTTGGTCAGCTCTTGTTGTGGCTACCACCCTCCCATCTCCCAACCTCGCCATTTATTTTGCAGAGAGTTTACTAGAAACTCGACCATTTGTTTATGTTTGTTATTCCACTCATCAAGAAATACTTCCACACTATTTGCTGGGAGTGAAATAACAAGCAATAACCAAGAGGTGGAAGCAACCAAAATATCCATTAATGGATGAAGGAATAAGGAAGAAGGAGTATTATGTAGCCATGAGAAGGAAGGAAATCCTGCCATTCATGACAACATGGGTGGACCTTGAGGACATCATACGAAGTGAAATAAGCCAGACAGAGAAAGGCAGATATTGTGTGGTATCACTTATGTGTGGAATCTTTAAAAAAAGAAAAAGTCAAAACCATAGAAACAGAGCATAGGTCATGGTTGCCAGGGGCTGGGGGTGAGGGGGTGGAAAGGGAGAGGTTGGTAAAATGGCACAAATTTTCAGCTATAAGATGAATAAGGTCTGAGGATCAAATGTATAACATGGTGACTATAGCTGGTAACACTGTATTGTATAACTGAAATTTGGGGAGATAGTAGGACTTAAATGCTCTCTCATACGCATACAAAGATAAGTATGTGAGGTGATGGGTGTGTTAATTACCAAGATGGGGGGAATCCTTTCACAATGTATACATGTATCACATCACTACATTACATTTTAAATATCATACAATTCTTTTTGAATTTATTTATTTATTTATTTTTATACAGCAGGTTCTTATTAGTTATCTGTTTTATACATATTAGTGTATATACGTCAATCCCAATCTCCCAGTTCATCCCACCACCACCACCCCTGCCCCGCTTTCCCCGCTTGGTGTCCATATGTTTGTTCTCTACATCTGTGTCTCTATTTCTGCCTTGCAGACTGGTTCATCTGTACCATTTTTCTAGATTCCACATATATGCATTAATTTACAATATTTGTTTTTCTCTTTCTGACTTACTTCACTCTGTATGACAGTCTATTATACCTCAAAAGAGCTGAAATTGACAAAAAACACATTAGAATATACAGTTGAATATAACATGGGTTGTTGTTGCTTGCGTCCCCTGTTGCTAGGCATCTCTAAGCCCCAGGGGTTCAAAGATGTGCACCAGAATAGAAACTTCAGGCTCTGAACTGCTGATTAAATGTAGAAACACAGTCCATGTATTCACTCGACATGGGTCAAAATGCTTGCTATTTGGCACTAGGAAAAAAAGGCCACTGGCAGTTCCTTGTACATAAATCTCCATGTTTTGCACCTTGTGGCCATTTATCTTAGTCGCCTCTGACTGGGAGCAGGAAGGAGCTGGGCTGCTGGCAGCCGTGTCCAGGCTCCTCCACAGCCTCTGTGAGAAGTCTGCCAAGAGGACCATTCTATCTGAGACGGACCGACGGCTGACCAAGCAGACACTTCCCCTGGAGAGCTAAGAACTAGAGAGAAAAGGGCAGACTGCAAGTGGTAGGAATGCCTAGAGACTTACCGAGAGGGAGAGCATGCCTCTGCTTCCTGAGAGCCTGGGTAGTGGCTCGCTGGAGAGGGGGGAGTCGAGGGGAGGAAGGAGGGAGAGAGAGAGCAAATAAAGCAGAAACAGGTGAAGCAAGGAAAGAAGTTGAGTCATGAGAATGACAGAGTGGATGTGGTTAGAAGCAGACTACACCCTTTTCCAAGGAGATAACTGCTTGAGTTGTCGATGTGACATTGGAGGGGTGTGTGTGTGCATGTGTGTGTGTGTAATACGGGGAGCATCCAATTTTCTCTCAGTGTATTTACCTATCGCTATGTGTCTCCTTGCATCTTTCCAAGAAGCCTTATCACCTAAGGTCAACAGAGCTGCTAACATTAAAGTCCCACTAATATGTTCAGTGAATTGACCATTTTCATAATAAAATGTAGAGTCAACGAATCACAGAACAGCTCTATGGTTTAGCAACGTCCATAACCTCAGGCAGGTAAATGAGCCAATCAGTCTGGCTATAGGAAGCAAAAGGCAGTAGTGGCAACAGGGGCAACTTCTCAGCTCCATCTGATTGTGTGTCAAAGGTGTATAGGGCCTGTGCCGCGAAATCTTCTGATTTTTCAAGAGAAGCTAGAAATCTCAATTTTATGTGAGTTCTCCTGATTTTTAAATGTGGGTTCAATTGGTTAGAAAAAAAAACAATGAAAAGGGAAAAGAAAATATTTGTGCAAAGCTTTGTTTTATGCTGTTGGATTTACAACTAACAACAAGGCTGATTTTTTTTTTTTTTTTGAGGTACGCGGGCCTCTCACTGCTGTGGCCTCTCCCGTTGCGGAGCACAAGCTCCGGACGTGCAGGCTCAGCGGCCATGGCTCACGGGCCCAGCCACTCAGCGGCATGTGGAATCTTCCCGGACTGGGGCACGAACCCGTGTCCCCTGCATCGGCAGGCGGACTCTCAACCACTGCACCACCAGGGAAGCCCACAAGGCTGATTTTTGATTGCCCTCTTGCAATGGCAGTCTGGGGCATAAATCAGTAATTATTTTCTATAATTTTTTTCCTTCACAAAAATGGCCTTGATCTTAGCTCAGCTCATGAAATAAGTTTCACTATGTTGTTCTGAGTTTTCCTTTTCTGCTGGAAAATTCCAAGGCCCCTATCTGCAAGATGGGCAGTGATGAGTTTTGACATGTGTCCTGTATATCATTTGTCAACTCAAGTGACACTAAAATGAGAAGCTGTCATTTTGTACCAGAAACTTCTTTGCTTTATTTCCTGTTGTTTCAGTGATCCAAAGAGATGGTGGTGTCTGGATGTGAATCAGGGCTCTTTACCTCCCATCTAAGGATTTCATCTGACAATAAGAAAATAGCTTACAGTTCATTGTAATTGGTCATCTTTTTATCATCTTCACCAATTCTGTTTCTTTCTTTTACTTATTTTACCCGAATTCTTCTTAGACTCTGTATTATTAGTAAGGTGGCTTCCGGTTTTAATATTATTCCCTGTGACAGTTCCAGATCTTTTATCTGTAACCACTTTAATTTACACTTTCTTTTCTCATTCATCACAAATAAAGGCTAAACGAGGCTTCAATAACATTTTCTACTTACCTTTAGTAGGTGCTGTAATTCATTGCACTCATCCTCTAGGAAGTGTTAATGCTGCGTTCATTTTGAGCTTAAATACCAATGTATGGACACATCCAGCTTGTCATTTGACATCCAGAGAGCTTTACTTTCCAAATGGATGAGTTGGACTCAGTTGCCTCATTCCCTTAATGCTCACAAATCCTATTTTTTGGATACCTTTTTATACTGTGGGTTTCACTGAACATTTATAAACTTTACTTGAAATTGTCCATGAAAGTGTTAATTTTAACACTAATGGGGGAATGAGAGGGTAGGTCAACTCTTGACTGGAACGTGGCTTCTAGAAATCTGCTATTCTACTGTCTTTGAGCTACTGAAGAAGGTTTCGATAGACACACTAATAAAAATCCCCTTTCTGGTAGGAGAAAGGGGTTGAAAATAATACTAGCAAGAAGAGGATATTTCCCGAAGAGTAGATGTGCTTGTAAAATCACTCACTTGAAACATTTATTGAAAAACTGTTCTCTACAGACTGCTAAATGTCACACAGTTCCCAAGGAGTAAGATGAGATTTCTGAACTTACAAAAATTATAATTTAAAGGTAGTGCAGGGTGGGGGGTTGTAGGAATGGCAGGAGAGTAAAATTGTCAGCTCCCTAGGGCCAGAGGACCTCATCTACTATATTAAATGTCACAATGCTTCACATTCTAAAATATTAATGTCTAACGTGTGTTTCCTGCTCATACAACTTTGTATCACATTCTCATTTAATGCTCACAGCAACCCTTTGAAGTGAAGGGGTGTTGTTCCCATATTACACTCAGGGGAAGCAAGATTTGAGAGATGTTGTGTTCTTCAAAGCCCACCCAGATAGAAAAAGAAAGGGCCGGAAATGGAGCCCAGGACTTCCTTGCACACCTAGCACCCCTTCATAGCCACCCTCAGGAATAGCTAACCTGTGTGCTGGTCACAGTAAATATTTTCCATCAACACTGTCAGTCCTTCCCTTCATTTGGCTTATTGACTGAGCAAGGGAAAAAATAGCAAATGCTTTCAAATGCAAAGAGTTCTTTGACACAAATGTCTGTACCAAATCCACATTGTAGTTGGTATAATGAAAACAAATATGACAAAGTGCTGATACTCTAAAGATGTACAACTAATTGCTCTCCTCTAATCCTTTATCAGCATTTATCATAACACATCCCAAGGTCAAGTTACATCAAAATAATTTTTGGATCCTTATTTAAATTACTTATTCCTGACCATAAGCCCCCAAACTATTTAACCAACCTGTCCATGGTGGGACCCAGCACTAAGCCTTTAAACACTTTCCCAAAAGTGAGGCACACTGAAGTCTGAGAAATACAGCTAGCTTATGGAGTTTAGGTATTTCATATATTATGGGTGAACTTACATTTAATTTTGCAGTGAATATAGATATTTAAAAGAAAACGAATAAAGTCAGCCAATAACACTACCCATGTTCTAGTTCCTGTCCCTCCAATGTAGTTGTAGCTACTCTCCAGAAATTAGGAGCAGATTGGTTCTCACACATTTATAATGGTAACTCCTACTGGATATTATTAGAAAAAGAGGGAACTTCTGGATTACAAATTGAAAAGAAGAGAGGTAGAGTGGGTAGCAGAGAGTAAAGGGAGGTTATTGCAAATAAATAAACAAAGCTTTGTAAAAAGGAGATTTGCGGAAAATTAAAGAAAAACAAAAGGAAAATGTTAGAATTAGACCTTCATCCAGAGAACAAGCTAAGACAGTTATAAGAGCAGATGAAGGAGATGGGGCTCAGGAGGCAGAATATAAGGTTCATAAAATCAGAATGACATTTAACATTTGGTTGAAGGCCAAAAGCAGGGAGGGGGAGCCTTGAAAGGTGTATTATTTGTAATAAAACTAAAATAGTAATGTGGAGGTGTTTCACTGAAACATTGAGGTGGGGAGATTCTGAAAATTATCTGATGATCCAGGATGATAAATCTTTTAAAATTTAGAGGTCTTTTATCATTAATATGATACGTATAAACCATAATTTACATTTTCTTCATTTAACATGCTCTTTGATATTCCATCTTAGGAAACTAGTAACATCTATAAGGACTTTCATATGTTCATTCCAAAAATTAGTCTTTCACCATAGTTTTATATAATATGTTAAGTTCCTATGAATCTTAGAATTTTACTGGAATCTTCTAAAACTGGAGAACACATTAATCTCAAGGGAATGGTAGTTGGTGCTTTAAATTTTGAAGTGATCCTAATAACGAGAGAAGAGTTTAGAATATGAATCGACTTCAGGTTGGTTGGGGAATCTGAAAGATTTGAAGAAGAGAGGATTGCATTTGGTGCACAGTAAAGAGCATGGTTTTCTAGGCAGTTCCCCAGTTGTGATTTGAGCTGGGAAAAGAAGACAAAGTATTAGAAGACATGGAGATCAGACAAGGGGGCATGAGGGTACATGTGAAACTCTGAAAAACTAATAATATTGGAAATTGAAAGAAAATAATATTTGGCACTTGGTGCCTGTCAGGAGCAATGCAGGGAGAAAGAACTCTCAGTGGATTCCAGAATTACAAGCCTGAGGACACAGCAGGGCAATGAGAATGATGGGAAGCATAAAAATTAGTAGGAGAAATGTTTTCTTAGGGAAGAGAGCTCCATTTCAGATACACTTCATTCTAGCTACTGAGACATTAGAATCGAAAACGTTCTGGGCATGTTCAATTACACCACAGCGACAGAGAAGAAGGGAGGTATGCAATCAGAGACATTTCTGAGTCATGGTAATTGAAAATGTGGTGGCGAATAAACCCCTAAAAAGAGGGTGTGTATAGAGTAGAAGGCAAGGCAAATCATGGGTCCTTCGTTAGGAGGGAAGAAGGTGTCACAGTGAATATAGTTAGAAAACATATAGTCCTAAAGGTGCAAAGAACAATGAAGGAATAGGATTTCTCTTAAATCAGGGAGCATGTTGGAGGAAAAAAAAAGTGAAGAAATATTCAAAACTCTAGACAGGTGAGGCTGTTGATACTTCTAGAACTTAAAGCAAATCCTTCTGGTTGATATGACAAACACAAAATAGGCAATTCTGTGGAAAATGCACTCGGAAGAATCCAATCAATGTCTACATCTATTCCCCCTTGTATTTGGTTTTAAATTTGATCACATTCAAAGTAAGAAAGGAAGACAAGCATGTAATGGCCCAGTCATATTAAAGGAATTGATTAGGTCTCTGATAGCTACATGCTTTGGGTTCATAATAAGTTAATTTAACCAAGGGTTTCATCTCAAGACTGCTGATTTTTATTACACTAGAAGATATTTCAAAGTTTTCCTCAGTGCTCACACACATGTATAGGTTTCCTAGAGGGAGGAGGATGATTACAGTCACCCAAATTAATTTTCCCATTCAGACTCCTAATTAGCAGTTAATTGCTCTAATCTGATGGCAGTGACCTGAACAGGAAATCAGAAGGCAGACATTTCAGCAACCTCGAATTAGCTGGGTGGTTTTCCCAAATCATTGAGGCACCCAACACTAGAGTGCCTGCACTCCCCATGTTCTACATGCCAGCAGAACCACACTGGTGATTTCAGAGCCAAAAAAGGTAATTGGAAACAGCCAGGTATTTCTATGTGATTTCACCTTCTCAGCGGGCAGAAGCGAGCAATGGGTGAAAACAAACACCAAACCCAATTACAATCCCACACACGGTGGGGTGACTGTTTAAAAGCATTGGAAGTGGGCCTAGACAACCACCACTGATGGACAGAGGCTGTGAGCTGTCTGGAGAGCAGGAAGGAAAGAGGACAGGATGCATGCTCCCCAGAATGAAAATCAGGCTGACGTGTTCCAAGGAGATGCAGTCAGTAAGCAGAGGGCACGGAGAGTCTCTACTGAAACCCATACAAAGTTATGCCTTGAAGAAGCAAAGCTGCTTGCAAACATGATCCCTTCCTTCAGGGCTTTATAATCCAGTGGGAAAACAGATGAATAAACATACAATTAAAATATAGTCTAGACATTCACAGAGAGATAGACAAGATGAAAAGGCAGTGGGCTATGTACCAGATGAAGGAACAAAATAAAACCCCAGAAAAACAACTAAATGAAGTGGAGATAGGCAACCTTCCAGAAAAAGAATACAGAATAATGATAGTGAAGATGATCCAGGACCTCGGAAAAAGAATGGAGGCAGAGATTGAGAAGATGCAAGAAACGTTTAACAAAGACCTAGAAGAATTAAAGAACAAACAAACAGAGATGAACTATACAATAACTGAAATGAAAAAGACACTAAAAGGAATCAGTATCAGAATAACTGAGGCAGAAGAACAGATGCATCCAACATAGGAGCACCTCAATACATAAGGCAACTGCTAACAGCTCTAAAAGAGGAAATCAACAGTAACACAATAATAATGGGGGACTTTAACACCTCAGTTACACCAATGAGCAGATCATCCAAACAGAAAATTAATAAGGAAACACAAGCTTTAAATAACATAATAGACCAGATAGATTTAATTGATATTTATAGGACACTCCATCCCAGAACAGCAGATTACACTTTCTTCTCAAGTGCACATGGAACATTCTCCAGGATAGATCACATCTTGGGTCACAAATCAAGCCTAAGTAAATTTAAGAAAAGTCAAATCATATCAAACATCTTTTCTGACCACAACACTATGACATAAGAAATCAATTACACGGGAAAAAATGTAAAAAACACAAATACATGGAGGCTAAACAATACATTACTAAATAACCAAGAAATCACTGAAGAAATCAAAGAAGAAATCAAAAAGTACCTAGAGACAAATGACAAAGAAAACACCATGATCCAAAACCTATGGGATGCAGCAAAAGCAGTTCTAAGAGGGAAGTTTATAGCTATACAAGCCTACCTCAAGAAACAAGAAAAATCTCAAATAAACAATCTAACCTTACACCTAAAGGAACTAGAGAAAAGAGAACAAACAAAACCCAAAGTTAACAGAAGGAAAGAAATCATAAAGATCACAGCAGGAATAAATGAAATAGAAACAAGGAAAACAATAGCAAGGAACAATAAAACTAAAAGCTGGTTCTTTGAAAAGATAAAAAAAATTGATAAACCATTAGCCAGACTCATCAAGAAAAAGAGGGAGAGGACTCGAATCAATAAAATTAGAAATGAAAAAGGAGAAGTTACAACAGACACCGCAGAAATACAAAACATCCTAAGAGACTACTACAGTCAACTCTATGCCAATAAAATGAACAACCTGGAAGAAATGGACAAATTCTTAGAACGATACAACCTTCCAAGACTGAATCAGGAAGAAATAGAAAATATGAACAGACCAATCACAAGTAATGAAATTGAAACTGTGATTAAAAATCTTCCAACGAAGAAAAGTCCAGGACCGGATGGCTTTCAGGTGAATTCTATCAAATATTTAGAGAAGAGCTAACACCCATCCTTCTCAAACTCTTCCAAAAAATTGCAGAGGAAGGAACACTCCCAAACTCATTCTATGAGGCCACCATCACCTTGATACCAAAACCAGACAGAGATACTACAAAAAAAGAAAATTACAGACCAATATCACTGATGAATATGGATGCAAAAATCCTTAACAAAATACTAGCAAAGAGAATCCAGCAACACATTAAAAGGGTCATACACAATGATCAAGTGGGATTTATCCCAGGGGTGCAAGGATTCTTCAATATATGTAAATCAATCAATGTGGTACTCCATATTAACAAATTGAAGAATAAAAACCATATGATCATCTCAATAGATGCAGATAAAGCTTTTGACAAAATTCAACACCAATTTATGAGAAAAACTTTCCAGAGAGTGGGCAGAGAGGGAACCTACCTCAACATAACAAAGGCCATATATGACAAACCCACAGCAAACATCATCCTCAATGGTGAAAAACTGAAAAGCATTTCCCCTTAGATCAGGAACAAGTCAAGGATGTCCACTCTCACCATTATTATTCAACATAGTTTTGGAAGTCTTAGCCATGGCAATCAGAGAAGAAAAAGAAATAAAAGGAATACAAATTGGAAAAGAAGTAAAACTGTCACTGTTTGAAGATGACATGATATTATACATAGAGAATCCTAAAGATGTCACCAGAAAACTACTAGAGCTAATCAAGGAATTTGGTAAAGTTGCAGGATACAAAATTAATGCACAGAAATCTCTTACACTCCTATACACTAATGATGAAAAATCTGAAAGAGAAATTAAGGAAACACTCCCATTTACCATTGCAACAAAAAGAATAAAATAACTAGGAATAAACCTACCTAGGGAGACAAAAGACCTCTATGCAGAAAACTATAAGACACTGATGAAAGAAATTAAAGATGATACCAACAAATGGAGAGATATACCATGTTCTTGGATTGGAAGAATCAATATTGTGAAAATGACTATACTACCCAAATCAATCTACAGATTCAATGCAATCCCTATCAAATTACCTGGCATTTTTTATGGAACTAGAACAAAAAATCTTAAAATTTGTGTGGAGACACAAAAGACCCCAAATAGCCAAGGCAGTCCTGAGGGAAAATAACAGAGCTGGAGGAATCAGATGCCCTGACTTCAGACTATACTGCAAAGCTACAGTAATCAAGAAAATATGGTACTGGCACAAAAACAGACATACAGATCAATGGAACAATGTAGAAAGCCCAGAGATAAGCCCATGCACCTATGGTCAACTAATCTATGACAAGGGAGGCAAGGATATACAATGGAGAAAAGACAGCCTCTTCAATAAGTGGTGCTGGGAAAACTGGACAGCTACATGTAAAAGAATGAAATTAGAACACTCCCTAACACCATACACAAAAATAAACTCAAAATGGATTAGAGACATAAATGTAAGACTGCACACTATAAAACTCTTAGAGGAAAACATGGGAAGAACCCTCTTTGACATAAATCACAGCAAGATCTTTTTTGATCCACCTCCTTGAGTAATGGAAATAAAAACAAAAATAAAAAATGGGACCTAATGAAACTTAAAAGCTTTTGCACAACAAAGGAAACCATAAACAAGATGAAAAGACAACCCTCAGAATGGGAGAAAATATATGCAAGCAAATCAACAGACAAAGGATTAATCTCCAAAATATATAAACAGCTCATGCAGCTCAATATTAAAAAAACAAACAATCCAATCCAAAAATGGGCAGAAGACCTAAATAGGCATTTCTCCAAAGAAGACATACAGGTGACCAAGAAGCACATGAAAAGCTCCTCAATATCACTAATTATTAGAGAAATGCAAATCAAAACTACAATGAGGTATCAGCTCACACCATTTAGAATGGGCATCATCAGAAAAATCTACAAACAACAAATGCTGACGAGGATGTGGAGAAAAGGGAACCCTCTTGCACTGTTGGTGGGAATGTAAACTGATACAGCCACTATGGAGAACAGTATGGAGGTTCCTTAAAAAACTAAAAATAGAATTACCATATGACCCAGCAATCGCACTACTGGGCATATACCCAGAGAAAACCATAATTCAAAAATACACATGCACCCCAATGTTCATTGCAGCACTATTTACAATAGCCAGGACATGGAAGCAGCCTAAATGCCCATTGACAGACGAATGGATAAAGAAAATGTGGTAGATATATACAATGGAATATTATTCAGCCATAAAAAGGAACGAAATTGGGTCATTTGTAGAGACGTGGATGGATCTAGAGACTGTCATACAGAGTGAAGTAAGTCAGAAAGAGAAAAACAAATATCGTATATTAACACGTATATGTGGAACCTAGAAAAATGGTACGGATGAACTGGTTCGCAGGACAGAAATTGAGACACAGATGTAGAGAACAAACGTATGGACACCAGGGGAGAAAAGCGACACAGGATGGAGGTGGTGGTGTGATTAATTGGGAGATTGGGATTGACATGTATGCACTGATGTGAATAAAATGGATGACTAGTAAGAACCTGCTCTATAAAAAAAATAAATAAAATAAAATTCAAAAAAAATACAGTCTAACGAATGCCATAATTAGGGTAAGTGGAGAGCATTATGGGAATACATGGGAGGCAGAACTAATGGAGCTTGAGGTATAAAAACAGTGGGTCATTCATTCACTCGTACAATGATGATCACAAAAACCAATAATAATGGCTATCCAGTAGGTTAGATAGTGCTTTATGGCTTTCACAGGACATTTATGTAGATTCTCACTGTCTTTGTTAGAACAGTATTAGAAAGTTAGGGAAAGTGTTATTGGCTTAGTTTTACAATATACACTTGAGCAATGTATTGAAGAATACGCAGCTAATTGGTAAAATGGGTGATGTCATATTTTCTAAATTGTAGTCCAGTGGTTTTTCCACACTGTTTATTGTATGTTTTGAATATTCACTTGGAGACTCAAAAGTAGAATTATCCTTGGATTCTGGCTTTTAGATAGTACATAACATAGTATAATAAGGAAGACAAAACAGATTGCATATTTGCAGTTGGAACAGGATTAATTAGCAACGTAACTGGAGCTATTAACGTTGACCTTCCTGGCGTGTGTATCCATCATGGAGACAGTTGATTTTTATTTAAGTTTCTTAAAAGGCACACCATCAACCTTCTAGCAGTCAGTATAAATGGTATTTGGTTGAATAGTCAGCTACCATGGGAGGAAACCCAAGAATCAGACAAATTGGGAAAAGAAAAGTGTATGGGCTGAACTGTGTCCCATCAAAATGTATATGTTGAAATCCTAACCCTCACTACCACAGAATGTGACTGTATCTGGAGACAGGACCTTTGAAGAAGTAAAGTTAAAATGAGACCATTAGGGTGAGTCCTAATGCAATATGACTGGGGTTCTTATAAAAAGAGGAGGGAGGTTATGGCACATTAACTCAGGAGGGAAGACCAGGTGAAGACACAGGAAGAAGGCAGCCATCCATAAGCCAAGGAGAGAGGCTTCAGAGGAAACCAACCCTGCCAGCACCTTGATCTCAGACTTCAGGCCTCCAGAACTGTGAGGAAATAAATTTCTATTGTGTAAGCCCCGCCAGTCTGTGGTGCTGTGTAATGACAGCCCCAGAAAACGAAGACAAAAAGCATTTTCTCTTCATTGTGAGAATCAATGGAACTCCCTATATGCAAACAGTTAAGTCTTTACCTATGTAAAATCCCTGTTGTTGTAGAGAAATGGGTGAAATAAGCAGTTCATGATACTTAGTAAATACTGGCACTTTTATAATTCTGTGAAATAGTGTAAAACACCTAGTCTGAGCCATGAGCCAATCAATGCCTTGGTCTGGGATATCAGGCCAATGATGGCACGTTGATGGGAGTTATTAGCAGCCAGTTTGGTCCAGTTGGTGTAGGGTAAGGGTGACATCCAGTGGCTGGTTTTATCAGCCAGGCTCCTGGACACAGACTCAGGGAGTGAGCCAGATATTGGAGAAGGGGCTTTCAGATCACTGATCAATTTTATGCCCAGTACAGTTCTACAATAGGTAATAATGAAACTTTAGAAAAAGCTGTGATTAGTCTACATTCTCAAGCCTGGGCAGTAGTGCTCTCATAGCGTTGCTATTAGAACATCAGGAACATGCTGATAGCCAAAAAAAGCCCAAGCAAAACAAACAAACAAACAAACAAAACTACAATAAATTAACTTAATCTTTTACACTCAATTCTTTCTACTACCTATAAAAGACCCAGAAACAATTTACAAAAGGAGGAAAAAGTCCTTTAACACAATATTACTATCAAGTCAGGTACCTAACGGAATAGGGTAATGGAATAAGGTAGCCATACATAATGCATTTTATTTATTTATTTTTTTATTTTTATTTTTTTTGCGGTATGCGGGCCTCTCACTGTTGTGGCCTCTCCCGTTGCGGAGCACAGGCTCCAGACGCGCAGGCTCAGTGGCCATGGCTCACGGGCCCAGCTGCTCCGCGGCACATGGGATCCTCCCAGACCGGGGCACGAACCCATATCCCCTGCATCGGCAGGCGGACTCTCAACCACTGCACCACCAGGGAGGCCCAATGCATTTTAATTTAAAGGTAGATATGTTTAATTGCAGTGCCCAGTTACTAAACTACTGTCGAGAAGGGCCTAAAATGATGTTTAAATTTGCAAAAACCTATACGTCAAATTGCCCAGCCCTGAAAAATAATATCATTTTACTTTATATTTTTGGTTGATTTTCCTGTCTTCCTTTTAGCTTGTGAGGGAAGCTGACCTTTGCAACTGTGAATATGAGAGTGGAGGCAGTCGTCATCAGCTGTGATTGCTGACCCCTATTTGAATGTGTCATCCAAGCAAAAAGAAGCTATGCTCTCTGCCTTTGAGTAGTTTCCATATCTATATGTAATTCAAAAAAGATGAAGACTCCAGATATGTCAATGTCACATCCATGTGCACATTGCATGCAGATATCGGGGAGAGCTGTGTTTTTATGTAGAGGAGCAATGATGTCACTTGTCCTCCTGCTCAGATAGGGCATCGTGGGGGCAATGGGGGAAAATGGACATATTTCAGCACACGTGGAATCTGCCTTTCTCTTTTCGTGGGGAAGAGTGTGAGTAAAGCTAGAGGGGATCCTGAGGGCTATTTATGACACAGATGGCAGAGACCCAGCCTAAACCTTCCGTGACCCCACCCACCCACTGGTCAGCTCCGCGAGCATCAGATGGTCCACCCCCTCAGCACTTGGTCTGGTAGGTTGCATGTACTAATGTGCACCGATGTGAGGGATGCACACATCAGTCTGATTTGTTCACCGCTGCACACCCTTGCCTGAGACAATCCAAGATCAGCAGCGGGTATTTAATAAACACGCACTGAGGGCCTCCCTGGTGGCGCAGTGGTTGAGAGTCCGCCTGCCGATGCAGGGGATACGGGTTCGTGCCCCGGTCTGGGAGGATCCCATATGCCGTGGAGCGGCTGGGCCCGTGAACCATGGCTGCTGGGCCTGCGCATCCGGAGCCTGTGCTCCGCAACGGGAGAGGCCACAACAGTGAGAGGCCCGCATACCGCAAAAAAAAAAAAAAGAAAAAAAAAATTAAAAAAAAAAAAAAAAATAAACACGCACTGAGCCCCAAGAGCCAAGAGGGAAATTGACCCAAGAGGGAAATTGACAAGTGGGACAAGGGAAAGATGAGATAGGAGTGAGCAAATAGATGGGGAACAAGAAGATTATATTCAGGATGTGGTGCAATTCAAGCATTAGAATGATGAAAGAATCTTCAGAATGGCATCAATTAAGCATTACCTAAGATTAAGAAAGGAAGAAAGGCTAATGTCCAAGAGTGAAAAAGAAATATGCACCCCAGAGCACGAGCCCGTCAATGGTGTCTTCTGGAGTTGAGCCATGTTGCAACTCAGTCAGGAAAGGCTTCCTGAGGGTAGGTCATTAGCTGAGCCTTGAGGGATCTGCATAAATGGAGAGAAGAATGGGGCTGCATCCCAAGAAATGGGAGAGTGTGGGAAGAGTCCTGGCAACAGAAATTGAGTAGGGCATATATTTGGAAGCATTCCCTGAACTAGAGGATATTAAGGAATAGTAGGAGTTAGTATGAAAAGAAATAATGGGACCACATTGTACATGGCTACTTCCAAGCTACAGTGTGCAAACTTTGAACTGTAGGCAGTAACTTTTTGAAAAATCTGTAAGGAATACTAATGTGTAGTGATGTACAGGGTTAATTCTAATAGGGAGACACAAGAAATAAATCAATTAAGAAGCTATTTCATAACCCAGATGGTTCCACACAGGTTTGAAATATGGTATTGGCAATGAAAATGGTAAAAAATGAGATGAAAACAAGGCATAGATGTAATTTAAATAAGAATTGATAGAATATAACTCCTTTTTGGTTAAGTAGTTAAATATGGCAAATCCTTAGTGTCTAGACTATGATGTCATTGGTGGAGAAAATTCAGGACAAAGGAGCCAGTTGGGGACATGGAGGACTATTGACTTTGCTCAGGGACATGATGGCTAGATTACAATGTGAGAGTGTTCGCTAGGTATTAGGAGACAAGACTGGAGTTCAAGTGCAAGTTCAGTCATCGAAATGCAGAATGAAGTTGTGAAGCCATACAAAAAGATGAATTTTCTAAAGGGCAAATGATGGATTGAAAAGAACACATACTGAATTTTAAAGACATACCTATAATCAAGGGAAATTGGAGAGACAGAGAGCCAGAGAAGAATGATAAATATTTAGGTTTTATTAACTCACATGGTGGTTTGATTCTTTGCTTATATAAACATTTATTTAATTATTTGTCTCACATCCCAGCTTCTGAATCAGAGTTCCCTTATAATATTAAACACTTACCTAAGAATTATCAAAGTCTTTTAAGTTCTTAAAAGTTCTTTAAGACTTATTTTACATCTGTGTCATGACAAAATTAACAAATTTGGAATCTAAAAACCAGGTCTCAAATTCTGGTAGTCACTTGCTGAGTATATGCCCTTGGGCAAATTCTAAAATCTGAGGCTTCCCCTAAAAAGTGAGGATGAAAGATACTCCACAATATTGTTAGATAGATAGATAGATAGATAGATGATAGATAAGTAAATGTGCTAATGCAGATAAAGAGGCTATGCCAGGGAACTAAGTATTAGTCCCGACTCTTCCCTACTTCCTTAGAAAATGCAACCTGAAAAGGCCACTATTCAGTAGTCATGCATAACACCCATTCATTCATTTAGACTTAAAGTTTCTACCATGATTACACATGTTCCAGATGCTGAGGATACATCAGAGAGCGGGACAAATTCTCTTCTTCTTAGGGTTCCTAGACTAGTGGCAGAAAGAGATCTAAACAAGTAAACTGAATATATATATAACTTCAGGCAGTGAAAAACTCTTTGAAGTAAAATAAAGCAGCAGAAGAGAATGACAAGATTTATGTGGGAGTAGCTCTATTTTAGATGCGATACTCGAGGGACATGAGACTTAAATGAAATGGGGAACAGGGGGTATCAGCGTGGGGAGGTGGCTAGGGAGAGAGTGCGTGGGTCGTGGACAGCAAGTTCAAGGTTCATGCGATGGCCCTGAGTGGGAAATACGAGGAACAGCAAGAAGACAGCTGTTGTGGCTGGCGTGGCATGGGCAAGGGCCAGAGGTCAGGGCTGCGGGCAATGGTAAGATCATGTGGGTCCTCTGAGCTAGAATCTCATCTCTGAGGGATGAGATGCCATCAGCGATTTTAGAGCAAGGCGGTAGCATCATCTGCTTTGAAGGAAAATTCGAGTTCCTAAATTCAGATAGAGAAATGCTTATTAAGTCTCTACATTGTGCTTCTCTAAGCCTCTCAATTCCTCCCCCAGCCCATAGCCTGTGTATCAATGCTGTGCTTTGAGTTCTGTTCACGGTGAACTGCAGCAATGATCCTTCCAAGTCTGAAGTGAGGGAAAAACAATCGCACAATTTTAAAGGGTTTAGGAAGATTTGAATTAAAAAAAAAAAAGAAATGATGAAACAAATTTCCAGGGCACATACTTTTCCTTTACCCTACTTCAAACGAACAAAAGAAAGTCTCCGTATATGTCATTATACACAGCTTCCTTATTTAGACAGACACCAGTCTTTACAAGTTAGTGATGGAGACTTTGACTTCATGTTTAAGTACAAAAGTAGCAGAGACTTTAAGTTGTAGATTGGCCTGCACATAATGAATCCTTTTTTGTGAAGTGTTGCAAGAATTTCTTAGAGAAAAAAATTAGAACATATGCTGCTTCACAAGTGCCTGCTGAAAAACCACAAAATCGGCAACAATATTTCTGGCCGCTGAGATACTGTGACAGCTGCTTCCGAAAGATACATGGTAACAAAGAAACCAAGGGTGCCTTTATAACTCCACACAGTTGGTGGTATTTTATAGCTTGGTTCTTAGCTAGTAATGGTAATTCTCTCAATCAAATGACTGGGACAACTTATTAGCAATGAGTTATTTTAGCTTCATCTTAACTTTGAATAGTAAGTTTTGAACCACTGCCACTCAGGCCATTCCAGATACCAAAACCAATGCTCCAGGATAGTAAGGGAATAACCCAGTGCCATTCCGTTAATAAGTAGTTGTGCCATGACTAAACTCAAGTCCATCGGCTTCCAAACTCTGTGTCCTTAATGTCTTACACAGAACAGCAGAGTGGGAGGTCATTCAGGGCATTACATTTACTGAAAATAAAGAAATACTACTTTATGTGCTAAAAAAGTTTTCTTAGGGAAACACATAGCTCATATAATTTATCTCATTGCTCCTCCAAAACTTTATCATTTGTCAGAAAAGAAAGTGTCAGTTTTTCTTTTTGTAAATATAGTACTCAAATCAAATTACCATTGGAGCACCTTAAATAAGCCAAATTACCATTGGACATTAAATGAGCATATTAAGACAATAATAGTGATAGGAGTGTTTTCCATGGAATATTCAGGCCAACAGTTCAAACCCCAAATATTTATAGCTTCTTATTGGATACATGTTAATTCATTGATTTATATGCTTTTTATGTTCAGCATTTTTTACATTTATGAGAAACACTTGAGCAATATTTCAAATGGAATTAATATTAATTTAAGCATATTTTTATCTGAAAGTATTGTTGAGGCACATTTTTCCCTCAACTGTTTTTTCTTTGAAAGTTTTATTAGTCCCCGAAATAGATTAAAATAGTTGAAGCTCTCTAAGGCTTTGAGTATTGGGTCTGCTATTGTTCTTTTGATTGTAGTGAAGCCATGTTCTGAATTAGGAAGAAACTTTTATTAGTAGTAGTATATACAAATGACATTGTTGTCTGCCTGACTTTTGGTCCCAGCTGCAGTCTCTGGCCCTTTCAAATGATTCTTTAATGACATATAAAGATAAAGGGATGAGACAACTAAGGGAGGTACCAGGATTAAGAGGCCAGGGGAAGAAGAGAAGATGATGCTTTGACATCTTCTATGACTTTTTCAGTCATTCGTTTTTTGTTCATTGACAGAAGGGTTAACAAGTATAACTAATCCTTTGTTGCCGGGGATACCTTATGAGAACAGAGGAAATTTACAAATTGGTCTTAGATATTTTGGAAGAAACAGAAAGAGTAGAAGCCACTTTCTTTAAGAAATTACTGTCTATGTGTCCATAAATACGCATGTGTTCACACATGTATACAAATACACGCAACCATATTCAAAACCCGTAGTACAGTCTATATACACTCTATAGAGAAGGGGAGATTTGTATGAACCAAAAGAGCCAGGGTTCATAAATGGAAAAGAACTTGAACTGTGCCTTGAGAATAATGAACATTTGATATTGGGGAACAGGGAAGAAGAAGTGAGCAGAGCAGAGCATCGGTAATGCAAAGACAGGAGTCAATGAGCATATCGTAGGTCAATGTCAGTGAGTCAGCAAGGAGGCCGGCCTGCCTGCTGGAAGAGGCTGCCTGTAGGAACAGTGGGAAAAAGCATTGGCTGCAAGTTTAGGCCAGTTGCTGATGGTTTAGACTTTCTCTGATGCGTGAATTGTTTACACAAGGAGAACCATGCTGAAGTGGTGCTGTAATATTCACATGATGTGGGTAGTATTGGCAAGAAGTGGACAATAGGTTGGATTAGCTAATGGCAATGGAGAATATTAGGTTGGAAAAACACAAGTGAGATTTTAAAGGACCAACAAAATTTAACTATATTTGACCATTAAGCTAGTGTGGGCAGACAACTGCTCTCAGGTAGAATAACATAGTACAACCACTTCTTAAGTAAATAATTTGGCTGCCTTGACTTTCTTGATTTACAGAGGCAAGAGTCATAGCCATTTGATTTATCAGCTACTCTCACCAAGCAGCTCAAGGATATGGTTCCCTTCACATGTCTAATCACACTTTCATTACAGGATGCATACAGATTTTTTCCCCTCTGGGGTTTTAAAGGGCATTTGGGGTGCACAGGAAGTTTGAAATCTCTCTGTCTAACCTTGAGACTAAATTAATGTTATTTTAGACTCAAAACTTTCTCCTGCACATAGTAGATCATTAATGTAATTGAAAGAGATTTGAATCCCAGATGTTTATGCATTTGCGATCCCAAAGGTTTCCCTCAGGGATTCGTTCTCCTTTGCAGTTAGAGACACAACGGAAAGGCAGCCTCAGAGCAAGCAAACAGTGTCAGTTAAATTCAGATGTCAGCCTGACTCTGGTGACAGCCCTGGAGTGTAACATGGTCACACTAAGTCTGACATCAATTTCTGAATTTTGCCAATTAGGATATTACAAAGACTGTCTAATGAAGACTGGCATTTTAACAAATGACCCCTCTTAATGACTGTCCCTCCTTCATTCACTAGTGCAGAACAAATCCTTTTTGTAACAAAGCAGGTTTCCACGGACTCTGATCTAGAGAAGTCTCAGTGGAAGAGGGGCTGCAAACAGTAGCACTCTGCTCCGGGAAGCTAAAAGTTAGACGAAGAGATACAATAAAGAGATGCTCCCCACACTCCCTACACCTCAGATGGCCCTGCTGCATTATTCTTTATCCCATAAATACCCCAGCCCCTTGTCTGCTGGAAGCCAGATTTGAGATTTGTTTTCCTGTCTTCTCCTTGGCTGCCTTGTGAATAAGCCCTGTCTTCACTGCAAACCTTGGATGTCTCAGCGTTTTGGCTTGCTGTGTTCCTGACAAAGGGAACCTGGCTCAGATAAATCGGCCAGCAAAGAAAATCCAAGACACCAGTCAGATTTTTACCACAGTTGTCTATGCCGTGTGGCTGACAGGGTCTCCATGCTCTGGCCGGGTGTTAGGCCTGAGCCTCTGGGGTGGGAGAGCCGAGTTCAGGACATTGGACCACCAGAGACCTCCTGGACCTACGTAATATCAATTGGCGAGAGGTCTCCCAGAGATCTCCATCTCAATGCTAAGACCCAGCTCCACTCAACAACCAGCAAGCTCCAGTGCTGGACACCCCATGCCAAACAACTAGCAAGACAGGAACACAACCCCACCCATTAGCAGAGAGGCTGCCTAAAATCATAGTAACTTCATAGACACCCCAAAACACACCACTGGATACGGTCCTGCCCACCAGAAAGACAAGATCCAGCCTCACAAGAACACAGGCACCAGACCCCTCCACCAGGAAGCCTATACAACCCACTGAACCAACCTTACCCACTGGGGCAGACACCAAAAACAACAGGAACTACGAACCTGCAGACTGCGAAAAGGCGACCCCAAACACATAAGTTAAGTGAAATGAGAACACAGAGAAATATGCAGCAGATGAAGGAGCAAGGTAAAAACCCACCTGACCAAACAAATGAAGAGGAAATAGGCAGTCTACCTGAAAAAGAATTCAGAGTAATGATAGTATAGATGATCCAAAATCTTGGAAATAGAATGGAGAAAATACATGAAATATTTAACAAGGACCTAGAAGAACTAAACAGCAAACAAACAATGATGAAAAACAAAATAAATGAAATTTAAAATTCTCTAGAAGGAATCAATAGCAGAATAACTGAGGTAGTAGAACGGAAAAGTGACCTGGAAGATAAAATAGTGGAAATAACTACTGCAGAGCAGAATAAAGAAAAAAGAAGGAAAAGAATTGAGGACAGTCTCAGAGACCTCTGGGACAACATTAAATGCACCAACATTCGAATTATAGGGGTCACAGAAGAAGAAGAGAAAAAGAAAGGGACTGAGAAAATATTTGAAGAGATTATAATTGAAAACGTCCCTAATATGGGAAAGGAAATAGTCAATCACATCCAGGAAGCACAGAGAGTCCCATACAGGATAAATCCAAGGAGAAACATGCCGAGGCACATATTAATCAAACTATAAAAATTAAATACAAAGAAAAAATATTAAAAGCAGCAAGGGAAAAGCAACAAATAACATACAAGGGAATCCCCATAAGGTTAACAGCTGATCTTTCAACAGAAACTCTGCAAGCCAGAAAGGAGTGGCAGGACATATTTAAAGTGATGAAAGGGAAGAACCTACAACCAAGATTACTCTACCCAGGAAGGATCTCATTCAGATTTGACAGAGAAATTAAAACCTTTACAAACAAGCAAAAGTTAAGAATTCAGCACCACCAAACCAGCTTTACAACAAATGCTAAAGGAACTTCTCTATGCAGGAAACACAAGAGAAGGAAAAGATCTACAATAACAAACCCAAAACAATTAAGCAACTGGTAATAGGAACATACATATTGATAATTACCTTAAATGTAAATGGATTAAATGCTCCAACCAAAAGACATAGACTGGCTGAATGGTACAAAAACAAGACCCATATGTATGCTGTCTACAAGAGACCCACTTCAGACCAAGGGACACATACAGACTGAAAGTGAGGGGATGGAAAAAGATATTCCATGCAAATGGAAATCAAAAGAAAGCTGGACTAGCAATTCTCATATCAGACAAAATAGACTTTAAAATAAAGACTATCAACAAGAGACAAAGAAGGATACTACATAATGATCAAAGGATCAATCCAAGAAGAAGATATAACAATTGTAAATATTTATGCACCCAACATAGGGGCACCTCACTACATAAGGCAAATGCTAGGAGCCAGAAAAGGGGAAATCGACAATAGCACAGTCATAGTAAGGGACTTTAACACCGCACTTTCACCAATGGACAGATCATCCAAAATGAAAATAAGGAAACACAAGCTTTAAATGATACATTAAACAAGATGGACTTAATTGATATGTATAGGACATTTCATCCAAAAACAACAGAATACACTTTCTTCTCAAGTGCTCATAGAACATTCTCCAGGATAGATCATACCTTGGGTCACAAATCAAGCCTTGGTAAATTTAAGAAAATTGAAATCATATCAAGTATCTTTTCCAACCACAATGCTATGAGACTAGATATCAATTACAGGGAAAAAACTGTAAAAAATACAAACATATGGAAGCTAAACAGTATGCTACTAAATAACCAAGGGATCACTGAAGAAATCAAAGAGGAAATCCAAAAATACTTAGAAACAACTGGCAATGAAAACACGATGACCCGAAATCTATGGGATGCAGCAAAAGCAGTTCTAAGAGGGAAGTTTATAGCAATACAATCCTACCTCAAGAAACAAGAAACATCTCAAATAAACAACCTAACCTTACACCTAAAGCAATTAGAGAAAGAAGAACAAAAAACCCCAAAAGTTAGCAGAAGGCAAGAAATCATAAAGATCAGATCAGAACTAAATGAAAAAGAAATGAAGGAAACAATAGCAAAGATCAATAAAACTAAAAGCTTGTTCTTTGAGAAGATAAATAAAATTGATAAACCACTAGCCAGACTCATCAAGAAAAAAAGGGAGAAGACTCAAATCAGTAGAATTAGAAATGAAAAAGGAGAAGTAACAACTGACACTGCAGAAATACAAAGGATCATGAGAGATTACTACAAGCAACTATATGCCAATAAAATGGACAACCTGGAAGAAATGGACAAATTCTTAGAAAAGCACAACCTTCTGAAACTGAACCAGGAAGAAATAGCAAATATAAACAGACCAATCACAATCACTGAAATTGAAACTGTGATTAAAAGTCTTCCAACAGACAAAAGCCCAGGACTAGATGAATTCACAGGCGAATTCTATCAAACATTTAGGGAAGAGCTAACACCTATCCTTCTCAAACTCTTCAAAATATAGCAGAGGGAGGAACACTCCCAAACTCATTCTACGAGGCCACCATCACCTTGATACCAAAACTAGAAAAACATGTCACAAAAAAAGAAAACTACAGGCCAATATCCCTGATGAACATAGATGCAAAAATCCTCAAGAAAATACTAGCAAACAGAATCAAGCAGCACATTAAAAGGATCATAAACCCATGATCATTCCTGAGTTTATCCCAGGAATGTAAGGATTCTTCAGTACATGCAAATCAATCAATGTGATACACCATATTAACAAACTGAAGGGTAAAAACCATATGATCATCTCAATAGATGCAGAAAAAGCTTTTGACAAAATTCAACAAACATTTATGATAAAAACTCTCCAGAAAGTAGGCATAGAGGGAACTTACCTCAACATAATAAAGGACATATACGACAAACACACAACAAACATCGTTCTCAATGGTGAAAAACTGAAACCATTTCGACTAAGATAAGGAACAAGACAAGGTTGCCAACTCTCACAACTTTTATTGAACATAGTTTTGGAAGTTTTAGCCACAGCAGTCAGAGACAAAAAAGAAATAAAAGGAATCCAAATTGGAAAAGAAGTAAAACTGTCACTGTTTACAGATGACATGATACTATACATAGAGAATCCTAAAGACCCTACCAGAAAACTACTAGAGCTAATCAAAGAATTTGGTAAAGTAGCAGGATACAAAAATAATGCAAAAAAATCTCTTGCATTCCTATACACTAATGATGAAAAATCTGAAAGAGAAATTAAGGAAACCCTCCCATTTACCACTGCAACAAAAGGAATAAAATCCCTATGAATAGACCTACCTAAGGAGGTAAAAGACCCATATGCAGAAAGCTATAAGACACTGATGAAAGAAATTAAAGATGATACCAACAAATGGAGAGATATACCATGTTCTTGGATTGGAAGAATCAACATTGTGAAAATGACTGTACTACCCAAAGCAATCTACAGATTCAATGTAACCCCTCTCAAACTACCAATGACATTTTTCACAGAACTAGAACAAAAAAAATTCACAATATGTATGGAAACATAAAAGAACCCGAATAGCCAAAGCAATCTTGAGAAAGAAAAAACACAGCTGGAGCAATCAGACTCCCTGACTTCAGACTATACTACAACGCTTCGTAATCACTACAGTATGGTACTGGCAGGAAAAGAGAAATATAGATCAATGGACAGGATAGAAAGCCCAGAGATAAATCCGTGCACATATGTTCACCTTATCTTTGATAAAGGAGTCACAAATACAATGGAGAAAAGACAGCCTCTTCAATAAGTGGTGCTGGGAAAACCAGAAAGCTACATATAAAAGAATGAAATTAGAACACTCCCTAACACCATACACAAAAATAAACTCTAAATGGATTAAAGACCTAAATGTTAGTCCAGACACTATAAAGCTCTTTAGAGGAAAACATAGGCAGAACACTCTATGATGTAAATCACAGCAAGATCCTTTTTGACCCACCTTCTACAGTAATGGAAATAAAAACAAAGATAAAAAGTGGGACCTAATGAAACTTAAAAGTTTTTGCACAGTAAAGGAAACCATAAACCAGACGAAAAGACAACCCTCAGAATGGGAGAAAATATTTGCAAATGAAACAACTGACAAAGGATTAATCTCCAAAATATACAAGCAGCTCATGCAGATCAATATCAAAAAACAACCCAATCCAAAAGTGGGCAGAAGACCTAAATAGACATTTCTCCAAAGAAGATATACAGACTGCCAACAAACACATGAAAGGATGCTCAACATCACTAATCATTAGAGAAATGCAAATCAAAACTATACAGTGACGTATCACCTCACACAGGACAGAATGGCAATCATCAAAAAATCTGCAAACAGTAAATGCTGGAGAGAGTGTGGAGAAAAGGAACCCTCTTGCACTGTTGGTGGGAATGTAAATTGATACAGCCACTATGGAGAACAGTATGGAGGTTCCTTAAAAAAACTAAAAATAGAACTACCATATGACCCAGCAATCCCACTACAGGGCATATACCCTGAGAAAACCATAATTCAAAAAGAGTCATGTACCACAATTTTCACTGCAGCTCTATTTACAATGGCCAGGACATGGAAGCAACCTAAGTGTCCATCGACAGATGAATGGATAAAGAGGATGTGGCACATATATACAATGGAATATTACTTAGCCATAAAAAGAAACGAAATTGAGTTATTTGTAGTGAGGTGGATGGACCTAGAGTCTGTCATACAGAGTGAAGTAAGTCAGACAGAGAAAAACAAATACCCTATGCTAACACATATATATGGAATCTAAGAAAAAAATGGCTCTGAAGAACCTAGGGGCAGCAGAGGAATGAGATGTAGAGAATGTACTCGAGGATGCAGGGAGGGGGAAGGGTAAGCTGGGATGAAGTGAGAGAGAGGCATAGACATATATACACTACCAAATGTAAAATAGATAGCTAGTGGGAAGCAGCTGCGTAGCACAGGGAGATCAGCTCAGTGCTCTGTGGCCACCTAGAGGGGTGGGATAGGGAGGGTGGGAGGGAGACGCAAGAGGGAGGGGATATGGGGATATATGTATACGTATAGCTGATTCACTGTGTTATACAGCAGCAACTAACACAACAATGTAAAGCAGTTATACTCCAATAAAGATGTTAAAAAGAGAGAGAGAGAGAGAGATACGATAAGGAACATGAAAGAAAAAGAGTTTGCCGAGCCAGGTTGTTCTAAGTGTGAGGCGGATGGAGTTTGCTGTCAGTGCTCTCCTTTCAGAAAGAAGGCTGTCTGCCTGATTCTGCTGTAGATCATCAGTCGTCTCTCCAGCTTGTTGGTTTATAGTAGTTGTGGAGTCTGGTGACTCATGTACCAGTGCATAATTTTTTCATTCATTTTGTCACTTTTTTCCTCCAAGCATGGCTAACTCTCCACAACAGTGTGTAGATAGGAAGGGTCGTACCCGTTCTCATATTTCTTCTGGGCAGCATTTGGACTCATGAGAATGTTCTGAGAGATTTGCAATGACCTGGCCATCGAGCTGATTGGGGAAGAACTTGGAGCTGCTGTTTTGTCACTGGTCTTTTCTTTGGCCTCTAATTCCAGGTACTTCCATGGGAGGAGTATTGCAGGTTGCGAGGCTGGTGTCACACAGGAGCTATGGGGGTGGGAGGTAGGCGGGGAGGCAGAAGCACAGCTTTAGGACATGTTGCATGTGACCAGACCTCGACACAGGGATGTGCTTTGAAGAAGTGTGGGGTTTATTCACGAGCTGAGTTTTCCTTCAGCTCTTCTCAGCTTTCAGTGACCGTATTCGGAGCTATGGCCTTCTGCATCTTGAAGAGGTCAGCTTGAAAGCTGCCTTTTGCCAGCTGAGATCTGACACTGATCTATAGAAATTGGGAGGGTATTTACTGTAATGTCTCTGAACTGAAAACAGAGTCCCTGAATGGCAAGCTTCGGGAGAAAATAAACTCTGATAATGACCTGTGTGCTCCCTGGACACTGCCCTTGAGAAAGGCATCCTAATAATTATGGCTTCAACTTAAGACGGCAGTAATAACACCAAGCAATTTTCATTTTGGTGTTTCACAAAACAACTACCTTTCTGGAGCCCCGTTCTAAATTTTAATATCTTCAGGTTCTGACTGATTAACCAATAAATGCAGTTAAATAACTAGCTTTCACTCAGAGAGAGAAACGATTCAGAAAGAAGACTGCTTTCTGATTTCCCCACTGATTATAATGGAAAGCGCTGAAGGTCTGAGACATCTTTCCTGGATACCTGTGCGTAATTTCCAGCCATATTAATGGAACTACCAAATGTGTCATGTGATTAAGAAAATAGAAGTTCAGTAATCCCTGTTGACTGGGCTGGTTTTTCATTTCAGGGAATTATATAATGCTTTCATGAACTTTCCATCTTCCTGGAAAAATATTGCCATGCGATGTATGTTATAATTACTCTTAGAAATATAGTGTTTCTAATTGAGAAGTCTGTGTATGTGGCCTGAGTATTCTAGCTCACGTACATAACTGGTAGCTAGGAATAACTCAAAAGGTAAAGGTGCTTTTTCCCCTTGGCTCAGTGACTATTAATATCAAATGAAAGCACATATTGGCATCAAGGGGAACACAGACTCTTTGCCTTTCCAATTTCATTTTATACTCCCTGTTGACTTACACGAAATCCTTTAGGCATAATTGCACTTTTTCCCTAGTATCCTCATCCTCCCTTAAGACTTCATTCTTTGCTATACTAATCTACACAGAGGCAAGGAAATAGGTCTCAGTGCATCTCTTTTTTTTCCCCCTAAGATATGTTGCTTACATGTAAGAGAAAACAACTTGGCAACTTAAACTCCTCCTTCCCTCTCCTCAGCCTCTCAGAATTTCTCAGCTCTCCACAAGTGTGTTTTCTCCTTATGGAGAAGTTGATTTGGTTCCATTTATAAAAATAGCAGCTATTTAAATGGGAAAAGCTTTTCCTTATATCATCTTTGGGCCAAATGTTTTTCTAAAAACATACTCTTTTTTTTTCCTAGCAGAGAAGACAGATTCTAAGTGGATTCAAGGTTCATGAAATCGCTAAGAGTTTTCTGTTGGTTAATGCCTTTGAAAACTAAATTCACATAAGTGCCAAAATGAGATATGTAAATTAGATAACAGTTCTATAATTGTATTATATGTGTGTGTGGTTTGCATGTGTATGCGTTATAGATACAAACTGTCATATTTATATATTAATACAAAATTATATTTGTTTCCTATATAGCATTTTATATAGTGGGTTTTTTTGGAAGGTAGAAGGTGTAGCCAATATAAATCATTGCTTAAATTATGTTTTCTCTATCACAGGGAAGCAAAAAGAGGATTTTGTATCCCTCTTTTCCAGTCCTTTTTAAGCTCATTTATTCATCACCAAATTCAAAATTTTTAGTTTCTCCAACGTATATCCAGAAACTTGCAATTGGATGTGACCCTGAAGTTCAAAAGTCCACTCTCTTGCCCAATGAGTGATTCACTCTATCATCTATATTAGCTTTTGTTTAAACATTTCCCCCAATGGTGGTGTCAAAGTGTGGCCAGAGATAGGAGTGAGGGTCAGGGTGGACAGGACTTCAGAACCAACATAATCTTCTTCAACCACTTTGGGCGCAATAAATACATGTAAAAGCAAAGCAAAACACTGAGCTTATTATGTGATGAATTGGGCTTGCTTCATGACGGGTCACTTGAAGTCCCCTTCCCCAGTCTACCACCAGGTTGCTCTACCCTTTAAGCCCCTACATTGAGAAATTCTGACATCTCAACTGATTTCCAGTGATAGAGGGAAGATATTAGAATGCGTTCTAGTGGTTACAGATTGTCCTGACACTGACACACACCTGCCTGGCCAACTGGCTCCTCTGCAGCAACATAAAAAGAGGGTCCAATTTCTTTTTTTTTGGCGGTACGCGGGCCTCTCACTGTTGTGGCCTCTCCCGTTGCGGAGCACAGGCTCCGGATGCGCAGGCTCAGCAGCCATGGCTCACGGGCCCAGCCGCTCCGCGGCATGTGGGATCTTCCCGGACCGGGGCACGAACCCGTGTCCCCTGCATCGGCAGGCAGACTCTCAACAACTGCGCCAGCAGGGAAGCCCCCAATTTCTTTTTAATATAATTCTTATTCAATTATTTGGAGGCAGCTATACCATTCCACTAACCCTGGCTTTTCCAAGCTAAATTGTTTGTTTCTTTAAGCATCATTGGTAGCATTTATCAATAAGAATAGTGACCGCTTATTTATTTATAGCACTTTGGAGTTTCCAAAGCCCTTCTACATACTTTCTTATGGAACATGCACAGCAACAACTGTAGCTTCTTAATTTTACAAATGAGGAAACCAAGGCTCAGGAAGGATAAGTCACATACCTTAATAATTGATTCTACAAGTACTTATTGAGGGCCTACTATATGCCAGGCACAGTGCAAAATCCTGGGATATAGGAGGGAATAAAACAAATATGGTGCCACTCCTGTACCTCTTGTAATCTAGTGGAAATGGCATACATTTAAAAAATCACTACAGATGATACTCAGATAATAGTCACAATTGAGACAGAGGTAGAACTTTAGTACAAGTCTTCTGCCTCTAAACAAATTCAGTAGGACTATTGCCTTCATTGAAATGGACATTCATTTGTATATGTTAATGAGGTTCAGTTAAACTAGTCTGTCTGACAACCAGTCTTTTTGGCATGAGCTCTTTTTTAGATTGATCCTCTCCTTTCTGTAACTGTAGAATTGGGTGGGGTCTACACAGGTATACTCAACTTAAAGGAGAATTTTACATCAATTTTCTATCAAATCTTATTTTGCCATTTTTTCTCATCACTCTAACTAGCCAACATACTTTTGAACTTTTATTTAATCATCTCTAACATATTAGTTCTCCCTCTCTGTTTCTGTTCATCTGTAAGTTTTATGAAATTGTGTTCACTTATATCACTGGCAAAAAAAATGTCCACAAGTGCTTGTGTGAAGGAAATTTGTCATTAGTTGCAAATTAGATTTCCTATCAGCTAAGTGACCTTGGGCAAACAACATCCTCTCTCAGAGAATCTGATTACTCATCTGTGAAATGAAGAAACTAGGCTAGAGAATGCTGAAAGGATTTCCCTGTATTAAAAGTTTTATGATCCAATATGTTTTAAAGCATTATGCTGAGTTTTAAATACTTTTCTTCTGGTGTGGAAAAAAAGAAATGCAAAATATGAACTGATGGGTAGCACCCCCCCCTTCACTAATGAAAGGAAGCAAATCAGCAAATACTGGCCCAAAAGCCATACAAAATGACCAAAGTGTAGTAGTTGTCAAACCTTGTCTTAATCTAAGACAATGGCTTCATGAAACCCCTAACAGTCTCTTCTGCTGTCTATTTTTTAAAAAATATTTAGAAACCAACAATGAACAGACATTATAAAAACTAATATTTATTTGAGAATAGTCCATAATTTGGGGTCTTCAGTGAGTCCCCTTTTTCTCCTCTATGTAGGAAAATTATCTTTGATTCTACACGTGCTACCCCTCACAGGCTTCTTTCCAAAATCTGCCTAACAAAAGGCAATTCTTATCTTCTAACTTTAATGCTACAATTTATTTGTGTCTTTGAACTTGAGTAATTTCTGGATTCTTTTTTCTTAATATTGCTTCATTAAGTCACATAATGTATCTCTTTTACATCAGCCCTACTTGGGTTGCAATATGTGGTACAATTCCTGTCATTATCTTAAACTTGCTAATTAGAGAGGATTCAAATTTAATTAATAGAAAGTTCCACCACTTTCAACCAGAGATAAATGGGAAGTTATTACAGAAACCAAAGCCTCTCTATCCTGAGAGGAGAGGAAATAAAGAGGGTACCCACCCCAAAATGTAATGAGTAGTATAGAAAGTTCTATCCTGGTACCATGATTTAAAGACAGACTATTTGGAATGCGCATCTATGTCAGCAATATTGGAAATATTTTATTTCTCCATTTAAAGATGACTTTGTGTTAATTATATGAAACCATGGAGGACTAATTAACAAATAACAATGAATTAGCTGCTAGATTGTGCAACTAAAAAATTCTTCTGGCACTCTCCTGTTACTTAGTTGTTCAAAGGCTTCTTATAATGTATCCAGGCTGTTTCTGGTTGAGGGAATTTCCCCAGTGTCCTTGTCAGTACAATAATCCTTGCTCTATTCCAATAATGTCTTTCCTTCCTTGAAGCTGTGAATGCTACTGTATTCAAATATATTATTTCTTATTTACTGCATTTTATTGAAATGTATCAAAGGCTGGCATCAAATCATATCTGTTCAATAACATTATTTTTTAATAAATGTACGTGCAAAGTCAAGGTGATACAAGTACTTAGCAATTTAAGAGTTTGTTTTTAATTGGTTCCCCTTAAATTATGTACATTCTTAGTTTGAAAATTATTAAAATGTGTTTTGAAAACAGCAGTTATAACCAAATATATAGAATCCCTAGAGTTTCATAAAACTCAAGTTGAAAATCTTTAGAGAGTTTTACATGAAAATGTTCTGTCAGACCATGCCTTAAATTCACAGATCAGAGAATTGGGCTATCTGTTATACATTGGGGACCAAATAAACATTCAGTACTACAACAACCTTATTAAGTAAAAGGCAAGATATTTATTTGTCTAAAGTCCACAATTCTGAGTCAGTATAATTTCAATGAAGTTGTCTATGTCATGTTCAGTTTTCATTTTGGTAGCATGAATAGACTCACATAAATGATAATTACCTACTAATGCTTTTTTTGTTGATTGTTAGCCTAACTGTAATGAGAAGAAATCTTTTCTTTCAGGTCAATACTTGAAAAAAAGGGCCATTTATCACATCAAATAATTAAAGCCTTGCAACATGCTAAATTAACCTTTCATCATGTGTCTTATTAACCTCAGTGTATTTGCCAAGGCTTTTTTAAACCTCTTTGTTCATTGTGCCCATAGAGATAGAATGCTAATGCACTATATATGTGAGTGAAATATATTACCTGCTAAAGTTAAGCCTGTAGAAACTTGAGTCTTTCAACATGAAGATTCATGCTGATTTGCACCAAAACATCCTTCTTCACTATAGATATGTTGAGATATTTATGCACTTTTAATCATCTCCTAAAATTCCATAGACCCAACAAATATCATATTGGTAGTTTGAAAATACATTTGATGCACTGTTTTAATTTTCAAGTAGTTTTAAATCTGTGTCTATTTCTTCCTGTATTGCTTACATATTTCCCCAGTCAGTTCCTTGATAGTTGTTTCTGTATCATTATTTGTTTCCAAATAATGTTCTTGGCACACTGGACTATATCTTTTGATACTATTGACTGGGTTGTTTAGAAATGTAGTATGCTCTATCTGTTCTTCAAATCAACAAAAAAGTTTTTAAAGCATCAGATTTAATATCTAGCCACTAAATTAAGTCATTTCAGTTATTTTAAGCTTCTTACTTAGTATTTTTGACTGTGAAATTTCATAGTAATTACTTATCAATATGTGACTTACATTTTTTTCTTATAGTTACAGACATATCCTACAAGAAAATAATTAGAGGGTTAAGTTTTATATTATTAATAATTTAGCTACTCACAGCTCTGAGGTTAGGAAATAGGACTAACATCAGTATTTCAGGCTAATATTTTTAATATAATATTTACTTTATTAGTAATCAGATAATATTTAAACTGTCATGTATTATTCAAATAGTTATCTTAATAAATCCCACTTATAAACACTAGTTAATATTCCAGTTAAAATACTGGAGTACTTTTTTTTTTTTTTTTTTTTTGTGGTACACGGGCCTCTCTCTGTTGTGGCCTCTCCCGTTGTGGAGCACAGGCTCCGGAGGCACAGGCTCAGTGGCCATGGCTCATGGGCCCAGCCGCTCCGTGGCACGTGGGATCTTCCCGGACCGGGGCACGAACCCGTGTCCCCTGCGTCGGCAGGCGGACTCTCAACCACTGAGCCACCAGGGAAGCCCTGGAGTACTTTCACAGTGTTTTAATAACATGTACTGTGACAAGACAGAAATACAAATACATAGCAAAGATGGGGAAATTACTAACATCACTTATTCTGAATGTGTCAACACCGATTAGTCCCTAGCAAATGGTTTAGACAAAAGTTATGGTCAGATTCAACCATTCATAAGTTATTCTGTCATCATGAATGTAGGAAAATTCAGAGAAATAAAAACTTCTATATAAATATACTTTTTAAAACATTTTCTTCCTAATATTTCACGTGGATATTCAGCACATTTTCAATGCTTGATTCACTCTTTTTGGAGTAAAATTTTTTTTAGGATGTGTGATTCTAAAAATAACAGATATTTTATCATATGTGCAGTTAGAGACTTCCCTGCTCACACCAAGATGTCTACATGTTGTTGACTTTTATGGTTTCCTTTGACCCATTTCCGATTTAGAACCAACAGTGCTTTCCTCTAAATTGTATAAACACTAAGATAGAAATGTGACATCAAAGAGGGAAATGAGAAAGATATTTTAGGTTGTCATTTTTGTATTCAATTTTGTATTCTCAATTTTGTATTCAAAAGTATCTCATTTGTGTAACAAGATACTTAAATGTAAATCCACACTTAAAAATGTAAAAAAGTCAATATAATCATTTCTAGAAGAACACATTTGGTAACAAAAGTGACCCTTTTTCTCTTCTGTTTAGTTGCTTTTTCTGGGGAGGTTTGTCCCAAAAGGGTAGCATGGCCATAATGGTTTTATTACTGTTTTTAAATTTCCACCCCCTTATTTCTGCTACTCTGGGAGGACCACTCCCTCTACCCCCAACTGTCCCCACATCAATCATATTGCTAGCTCTCTGATTCAGGTCATATTCCTTTTTATTTTCTTTTTTTTTCTTAATTTCCCCAGTTTCTATTGAAATCATATTGGGGTAAAATATTGTATGAGTTTATAACAGAGATTTAGTAAGGCATAAACACAAATTTAGAGCTTATTCTTGGATTTTATTTGTATTTTCAGCTTAGTAGCTTCAGGAGGTCATTTAACATCCTTTGCTGCAGCGTATCAGCTTCTAGGAAAGCCTTGCTCTGTATCGGTGGTTTTCAAGCCAGGCTGCATTTTAGAAACTCTGGGGAGACTTTTAAAAAAATGTATGACCTAATATCACACCAGACTAATTAAATCAGAATCTCCAAGGACCAGCCTTCCAGCATCGGTATTTAAAACAGCTCTCCAGGTGATTCTCAAATGTAGTGATGGTGTCAAACCATGGCTCCATACAATACAGCAGGCTGCTTCCTTATACATATTAATCATAGTCTATATTAATTCATCATCACGTAGGCGCTAGGAAAATTTTTGGAACAAAGGGAGAAGTGAAGGCTGGCTATAGTTTAGGCTACTTGAGGAGAGCTCTTATTTTACCTTCTGTCATATAAATTGAGGACAAGCAGACAATAATTCCAGGAGAGTGATAAATTGTGTTTCTGGTTTAGTAAAGTAAGGACTGTCATGTATAATATAGGAAAATTCTGCTTTTAATTCAGAATATTTCTCTATAGGATCACTAGAGAGAAAGTTCATCTTAGTCCTTGTATTAGTTTCCTTAAGGTGCTGTAAAATATGACCACAAACTGGGTGGCTTAAAACAACAGGAATTTATTCCCTCACAGTTCTGGAAGCAGAAATCTGAAATCCATGTGTCCACATGGTTGGTTCTTTCTGGAGGCTCCGAGGACAGATCTGTTCCCTGGCTCTCTCCTAGCTTCTGCTGGTGGCCTGCAATCCTTCGTATTCCTTGGCTTGTGGATTCCGCAGCCCAATCCCTGCTTCTATCTTCACATGGCCTTCTCCCCTCCGTGGGTGCATATGTCTTCATGTGCCCTTTCTTATAAGGACGTCAGTCATTGTATTTAGGACTGACCCTAATCCAGGATGACCTCAATTTAACTTGACTAATTACATCTGCAGAGACTCTGCTTCCAAGTCAAGGCACAACATGAAGTTCCAAGTGGATGTGAATTTGGGGAGACAGTGCTCGTTACTATTTGACTTCTCTGCTGCAGCTTTGGGTGTCGTTCGGCACTCTTCCTAAACCGCCCCTTGGCCAGATCTTCTATGTATTACATCTTTTGCTTACTTCTGTCATAATATCCCTAACAACATGTTGCAAAAGTCTGTTATATAACTTTCTCCCACAGTCTGTGAAATCCTAGAGGGCAGGGGGGGTGACTTATTCAGCCTGTATGTGAGCACCTAATATGGTTTCAGGCTCATGGAAACACTGGAAGAAAGGAAGAGAGAAAGAAAAGGATGCATGTATGTACCGCAATGTTAGCACTATTTGCAATAGCCAAGACATGGAAGCAACCTAAGTGTCCATCAGCAGATGAATAGATAAAGAAGATGTGGTACATATACACAATGGAATATTACTCAGCCATAAGAAAAGAATGAAACAATGCTATGTGCAGCAACAAGGATGGACCCAGAGGTTATCATACTAAGTAAAATAAGTCAGACAAAGACAAATAGAACATGATATCCCTTATATGTGGAATCTAAAAAAATGATATGAATGAACTTATTTACAAAACAGAAACAGAATCACAGACATAGAAAACAAACTTATGGTTACCAAAGGGGAAAGGGGAGGGGAGAGTCAGATTAGAAGCTTGGGAATAGTAGATACAGACTACTATAAATAAAATAAACAACAAGGACCTACTGTATAGCACAGGGAACTATATTCAGTATCTTGCAATAAACCATAATGGAAAAGAATCTGAAAAAAGAATATATATGTATATATGTATAACTGAATCACTTTGCTATACACCTGAAACTGACACAACATTTTAAACCAACTATACTTCAATTAAAAGAAAAAAGGGTGCATGTCACTCACCTGCACACAGCAGCAAGGCGCCAGTCTGCTCCCATGAGCACCATCAAGAAACATACATGTACAGGCTCCCCTGGTGGCGCAGTGGTTGAGAGTCCGCCTGCCGATGCAGGGGACATGGGTTCATGCCCCAGTCCGGGAAGATCCCGCATGCTACAGAGCAGCTGGGCCCGTGAGCCATGGCCACTGAGCCTGCGCGTCCGGAGACTGTGCTCCACAACGGGAGAGGCCACAACAGTGAGAGGCCCATGTACTGCAAAAAAAAAAAAAAAAAAAAAAAATCAGGATCAATGACTATTGAAACCTGTTTTTTTCAATTACTGAGCCTCATGATTTTGGGGAAATATAATCTCCATAGATTTATTCAAGAAATAAAAGCCTTCTATATATACACAACAAGATTTTGTTTTAAATGCTGATCCACCGATGTGATCTTCATTTCTACAGCTTGGGAATCTGTAGGGTGGAATATTTACTCAGCAAATAGAGATTCTTCAGGGGAAGAATGGAAATGTTTAACACAGAGCAAGTCTGAAACTTTCACCTAATCAGGCAGTTGACCTGCTGGTGTTAATGGAAGCTGACCTTGCCTTCTAGCACAATTGGAGGGTTGACAGCAAAGCATCATTTTATTACCATTTTTCTAACCTGTGGCAGAGGTCCCCTGACCAACATCGTCAGTTGTTGGATCCTGCCATTTAGAGGCTTCATGGATTTATAGCTTTGACCAAGGAAGATTCTGCACTTAATTGGTATATACCGGAGATTTTAAAGTAATTTCTCTCTTTTTTTCTTTTTGTTAGAGTATCTTAGTAGTCAATTCAAATTTCATTAACTCAGATATCCTACAACTGAAATATGAAGCAAGGAGGGAAAAGAATAGACTTAAGAGAAGGGATACAAGTGCCAGAAGCAGAGTAATATCATGTAGTCAACTGTTTAGTTATACTGACCGAAGCCATCCTTTGCTACTACTCTCATATACAGTTTGTAGAATGGATGAACCAATCCGAAATGGAACAATGAGAGCTTTGGGCTCACAAAGTGCCAATTATATACTGTGCGCATGAAGCATCACTTTATGGCAGATACATGGAGAACCCAGATGAGGGAAGTTACTGTCTGTGAGGGATTATATTGAACCCAGTGTTACCACTATCACTTTGTGGTTTATTAAAATGCTATTTACAAAACAGAAATTGAGTCACAGATGTAGAAAACAAACTTATGGTTACCAAAGGGGAAAGTGGGGGGAGGGATAAATTGGGAGATTGGGATTGACTTATACACACTACTACATATAAAATAGATGACTGGGGCTTCCCTGGTGGCGCAGTGGTTGAGACTCCGCCTGCAGATGCAGGGGACACAGGTTCGAGCCCTGGTCCTGGAAGATCCCACATGCCGCTGAGCAACTAAGCCCATGTGCCACAACTACTGAGCCCACATGCCACAACTACTGAAGCCCGTGAGCATAGAGCTCGTGCTCTGCAACAAGAGAAGCCACAGCAATGATGAGAAGCCTGCTCACAGCAATGAAGACCCAGTGCAGCCAAAAATAAAATAAATAAAATTTAAATATATATATATATATATATATATATATATATATAACAGAATACTACTCAGCCATAAAAAAGAATGAAATTTTTTTAAAAAGGTAGAATCAGTTACCTTGGAAAAGTAAATTTGAAATTATGTGAAAATAATTAACTGCTTTGAAAATTTGCTGGCTTCCTTTACTTCATGACCTCCACCTTTTGCCCATCTTGTTCCCAAATAGTGACATTACTTTAGAGCAGTTAGTTACCTGGCATGATTTTTCCCCCCAGGCACTGTTTGGAGATGCTTCTGTTTGTCACAGTTTGAGGAGAGGGTGCTGGTGGCATCTCACGGGAAGCCAGGGATGCTGGTAAACATCCTGCATTACAGAGGGCAGCACCCCGTCCCCCGGCAAATGATTATCTGGTTGAAATGTCAGTCGTGCCCATGTTGAGAGACTCTGCTTTGGAATAAACAGGGAGAGGGAGAAGGAAGAAGCTGGCTTTCAAGCTAGTCAATCTCATTTCATTGTCACTCACTTGTGGGGTGGAGGACCATTCTACACCTGGAGCAAAGATGGGGTTAGGAGCTCTCCAGTGAGTTTCAGTTTCCCATCATATTCTCTCTGCTCCACACCTTGAGATAATCAAGAGCTTAACTGCTGCAATTTGTTTGACAATCCCACACTCTTTCCCCCATTATCGCATGTGATGTTTACAGTTCTGTGCGGTGGTGGGAGCAGGTCCTCAATTTGTCGCATGCAGATTAGAGAACTGAAGCGGAGAGACAGCTTAGAGACCCACTAAGGGAGGGGCTGCAGCCCGTGGGAGAGGTCCCTGGGCTCAAGCAGCAGGACAGTGCACTGTCTGTAGAGAATTAAAAAGTAATAATAGGGCTTCCCTGGTGGCGCAGTGGTTGAGAGTCTGCCTGCCGATGCAGGGGACACGGGTTCGTGCCCCAGTCCAGGAAGATCCCACATGCCACGGAGCGGCTGGGCCCGTGAGCCATGGCCGCTGAGCCTGTGCATCCGGAGCCTGTGCTCCGCAACGGGAGAGGCCACAACAGTGAGAGGCTTGGGTACCGCAAAAAAAAAAAAAAAGTAATAATAATGAAACCAACTGAAATTGACTGCTTTGAATTATCCTTCTAAACACGGTCAACGATGAAACACTATTTCCCACGAGACAGACCTCTCCTAGCCCTGCCGACTTAGTCTTCCACTGCTTTGGGACATTGAGTACCTTTACCCCAAATGAAAACTAGAGAGGAAACGGGAGTGTATAGATATAGTATCAAATTCCGCATCTGTCGTCTTTATACACAAAGCTCCTTTACCATCCCAGTCTAAATATTATAACTGAAGTTTTATAACTGTCTAGGGAAAGAAGACCTAGGCCCTTAAAATACTGTTAAATCCAAATCGTTTGGGCAGATTCCATATTAATACTGGTACGTTCAGTACAGCTGAGTCAACTAACCTTTTTCTACAAATCACCAATCTAGAAGGCTCTTCCTGCCTTTCTGCTGGCCTTACCAATTCTGGGGACAATTGGCTGGGGGAATTTTATGAGTCTTTGATTTTGTCACAGGTAAAATAATGTGTTATAACTGTCATTACAGACCCCTGTGCTGTGCCTTCCATTTCCCCACCACTCACTCAAATTCCAACCCCAACCAAACCCATTAGACCAAATGCTCTTAGCTCTGTGCCTCTTACAAACTTCCAGCATACTCAGTGCCCTACATTTGACTTTCTTTTTGACAAGAGGGGAACTGGCAGTTGGTAGTCCAAAAGATAGCCCCTGACCTGTTCACCATGGGATGGAAGGCTAGAGGCTGGAGTTGAGGTGTGTGTTTAGTGCAGCACTGAAAGATATTCCCCCCGGCTGTGTCAGCAGCTTGCTAAAATACAGCTCCTTGACTAGCATGAAAATATTCCTTGGGGCAAGAAGAAAAATATGACAAGGCAGGAGGGAGGGTTTGACATGATACGGATTTGGGAAAATGAAATGTGACAATTGTTAATACCTTGGAGTTCAAAGAAAACTGGCACATTTCGGGTTCCCAACAGGTATTTAAGTGTATAGAAAGTGTATAGGTATTGAAGTGTAAAGAAAAGTGTTAAAATTATGTTGACTGCACTGTGGTTCTCTCCATTTTACTAGGGGAGCATTTACAACAGTGCATGATGGGCCAGCTCTTTTGGTTTTGTCATTTTTTAACTTCTTCACCCATATTGTGTAATCACACAGGTGAACAACAGCTGGCTGAATTGGTATTATATTTATATCTTTTTTAATTTTAATTTTATATTGGAGTATAGTTATTAACAATGTTTTGTTAGTTTCAGGTGTACAGCAAAGTGATTCAGTTATATTCTGAATGTATCTATTCTTTTTCAAATTCTTTTCCCATTTAGGTTATTACAGAATATTGAGCAGAGTTCCCTGTGCTATACAGTAGGCATGAATTGGTATTATATTTACATGTGTTACTTAAGGTTATATTTCTTGTTAGTCTTTCAATGGATAGTTTAAAGCATATGGAGTGAAAAAAGCGCAATGATACCTGAATTTACTTTACTTGAGTGTAGTGCTCCTAACAAAAGCTATTTTGGGGGCTTCCCTGGTGATGCAGTGGTTGAGAATCTGCCTGCTAATGCAGGGGACACGGGTTCGAGCCCTGGTCTGGGAAGATCCCACATGCCATGGAGCAACTGGGCCCGTGAGTCACAACTGCTGAGCCTGCGTGTCTGGAGCCTGTGCTCCACAACAAGAGAGGCCACGGCAGTGAGAGGCCCACACACCACAATGAAGAGTGGCCCCCACTCGCCGCAACTAGAGAAAGACCACGCACAGAAACGAAGACCCAACACAGCCAAAAATAAATAAATAAATAAATAAATTTATATTTTTTTAAAAAGCTATTTTGGTATAATAAATTGGTGAGTTTATTGGATAGAATCACAAATTCAATCTGAAAGTCTGGGTTTTCCACAATGGGGTTAGAAGAGTGCACTGAAAAGTTTACCCAGCTGAAGGCAGGTATCACTGATTTCATATTAGGACATGCTATTTCAAAATATTGTTTTACTGTATGAGATTTAATGCAGCCATCTGTAACTTAATCTTCTTTCAAGTGAGCACACATCTCTATAGGCCCTTTCAAACATGTTTAAGAGTGCAATTAGGAATCAGACAAAATGGCCCTACCATTTGAGTTTGGCTTCATCAGCTTTATTCAAGTCTTCTCGCTGTGGAACGACCTATAGTACAACACAGTACCTGGTATTTTGTCCTGCACAGATCATCAGTGCATCCTATTTGTGTTCAAAATGTCAACTGAGATAAGCAGAAATAAAAGGACTTTTCTCCCCAGTTCTGACTCCCTGCCAGTTTCTCCCTCTGTGACTCCCCTGTCACCTTATTTCCCCCAGAGATGGGAGTTTTTCATTGTGAATTTTTGTTTTTGTTTTGGGGTTTTTTTTGCGGTACGCAGGCCTCTCACTGTTGCGGCCTCTCCCGTTGTGGAGCACAGGCTCCGGACGTGCAGGCTCAGCGGCCATGGCTCACGGGCCCAGCTGCTCTGTGGCATGTGGGATCCTCCCGGACCGGGGCACAAACCCGTGTCCCCTGCATCGGCAGGCGGACTCTCAACCACTGCACCACCAGGGAAGCCCCCTTTCATTGTGATTTTAAGCCTTTGGGTTGTGAACTGAATATTTGCTTATCCCTTTGCTGTCAGCAAGGAATAGAGGGGGGGTTTTCATTGCTGTGAACTTGTCTAGGAAGCCTAAATGAGCATGTGTCTGCCAATGGCCTTCCTGTAAGGCTCAGAAAGCTAAAAGGGCTCTTCTTGATAGAGGGACCATGGTCAGGTGGGTTCCAAGCTTTGATCTCTCCCCTGGCTGGCCAAGTGACAGACACTAGTCACTGTGGACTTTCAAATACCGCAAAGTACAACCTAGATTATGGTATGACATTTTCTTTGGAGTTTTTCAACTAGCTAGGAAAGCTTTCCATATGTCATTATCTTGTTTTTCTTCATTTTTAAACGTTATGTAAATTACAGTGGGGAGTTTTTTTTTATGGTGTCCTCTACACAATCTGTGATTTATTTGGAGATTCACAAAATGTATTATTTGTGTCAAAAATTATTTTTAATATATATCAAACACAGAATCATGCAGCATCATTTTGTTGTTTTCATGTAACAAATGTCCCTAACTTAAGGCCTTTGGCTTTATAACCTTTGTTAATAAATAATATTGGAAAAAGAATGTACCTAATTTATATTTTGGTCTAAAAAGCAAGATTACTATATTAGAATATTATCTAAAGCCTAAATTCTTAATAAGGGGCTTCTGAGAATTAATACTATTGTTTTATCTTTCAAGACAATAATTATACAAAGTATCAAGCATGCTGACTTCAAAATTTCTTTTAAAAATACATTTTAATTTATTCTAAAAATCCTCCTTGAGTGCTTATTTTATGCTAAGGACTGTTCTAGGTGGGGAGGATACCAGTGAATAGATCAAAGTCACTGCTCTCTTGAAGCTTCAGTTCTAGTGGAAGGAGACAGTTAATAAACAAATAAACAAAAAATAGTGGGTATTGGCAAGAGAAAATAAAGCAATGTGAGCAAGATAGGGTATGTTAGGTGAGAGGAGAGGGGTCTATTTTATAAAAGGTGATTCTGAGAGTGTCTCTAATAAAGGGATATTTGAGCAGAGACAAGTGATGGAGAGATGGGTCTTGTGGATCTGAAGGGAAGAGCATTCCTAGCAAAAAAAAGAGCAAATGCAAAGGCCCTGTGGTGGAAAGTCCTTGCAATGGATGAAGGAGTACAAGGAGGCCTTTGTGCTCAGTACTTGTTGGATTTCAATTTTTTTCCCAGGTAAACTTCAAAATTTAATAGTTGGAAACTAGGAATCGTATCATTAAAATACTAAATTAAATTGAACATAATATTGTCACTTGCTATTTATTGTTATTAGACTTTTCAAAGGTGGTCCTAAAGTTTATTCAAGCAATTGTTTTGAACAAAAAGAGGAGTGGTCTGGTCTTGGTTTTCTGTGACCCTGATTTTTAGTGTTTCTTTTTAACAACGAGTATAATACATCATATTTACTTTCATAGATAGCAGTCATAACTTTTCTTAATTTTAGGAATTAGATTTATATTTCCAATACCAGCATTATTTTAGTAAAAGATGAAAAATCAGAGATAAGGCCACAAGAGAATTAGGATACAGAGAAATTACAAAAGTGGTTATAGGGATAATTTATATAATTCTGCCTTAGTTAACCTCAATGGAAATGATTTTTCAAGATACCTAGTAACTAAGTCAATTTTGCAAGTAACAGTTTGCAAGCACCAGATATTTTCTTTGTAATTCAGATTTATAGATAAAACATATATAGTAGTAAACATGACACAACTCAGAACATGGGCAGTATTATTGTAATACAGTTATAAGAACATCATCGGGGAAACACACAGAGAATTGTTTCTCACAGTTGGGACATTGTAAAGGGCTCCATGGAGTAGGTAGCAGGATCTGAGGCTTGAAGAATTGTAATGCTGGGCTTCCCTGGTGGTGCAGTGGTTAAGAATCCATCTGCCAATGCAGGGGACACGGGTTCGAGCCCTGGTCCAGGAAGATCCCACATGCCGCGGAGCAACTAAGCCCACAACTGCACCACAACTACTAAGCCTGCTCTCTAGAGCCCTCAAGCCACAACTACTGAGCCCACGTGCCACAACTACTGAAGCCCATGAGCCAACAGCCCATGCTCCACAGCAAGAGAAGCCACTGCAATGAGCCGCCCGTGCACAGCAGCGAAGAGTAACCCTGCTTGCCACAACTAGAGAAAGCATGCGTGCAGCAATGAAGACCCAATGCAGCCAAAAATAAATAAATAAATAAATTAATTAAAAGAAGAAGAAGAATTGTAATGCTGAAGATAAAAAGAATGAGAGGATGTTTCTGGTGGAGGGAAACACAGCAATGCGAAAATGTCATGTGCTGGAGTATGAAGTAGGTTAGAAGGAATCAAAGAAAAATAATATTACTGGTAAATTAGCACACAAGAGATGCTCATTAACTACCTGTTATTAGAATGAATACATGATGGATAAGATGATTGGTTATGGCAATTTCATCTTATCACATGTTAAAAGAAATTTAAATTTTACACTTCAAGTCGTGGGGAGCCACTGATGGCTTTTGTTCATATATTTCTTTATTGAAGTATAGTTGATGTACAGCATTATATTAGCTTCAGATGTACAACATAGTAATTCAATATTTTTATAGATTATACTTCATAAAAAGTTATTACAAAATAATGGCTATATTCCCCTGTGCTGTACAATATATCCTTGTTGCTTATTTATTTTACATCTAGTAATTTGTGTCTTTTAACCCCATACCCCCATCTCACCCCTCTCCCTACTGGTAACTGCTAGTCTGTTCTCTTATATCTGTGAGTCTGTTCTATTTTGTTATAAACATCTGTTTATTTTCTGGATTCCACATATAAGTGATAAGATAGAGTATTTGTCTTTCTCTGTCTGACATTTCATAATACTCTGGCTCCATCCATGTTGCTGCAAATGGCAGAATTTCATTCTTTTTATGGTTGAGTAATATTCCACTGTGTGTATATTCCACATCTTCTCTATCCATTGGTCTGTTGATGGGCACTTAGGTTGCTTCCATATCTTGATGGCTTTTAATCAAGGGAACCGAGTGAGTGCTTTGAGCACCTGAATCATTGGAAAGCCATTTTATTTTATTTTTTTATTTTTCATTTATTCAACAAATAGTTATTGAACACTTATTATGTTGAGATCTGGGATGGGTGCCATGTGAGATTTATTTTTCCTCATAGAGTTTCTACAGTCCAGAAGCTAATAGATCCTTCTTACCTTACTAGTGCCATCAACCAACCTATCTACTTCCTTCCTTCCCTCCTTCCATCTTTCTTTCTACCCATCCATCCTTCCTAGGCTTCATTCCAGAAAGGAACTCAGGAGGCTGCAAGGACTGTTGGGAAGCCATTTTGGCTGTTGGTAAGCCAAAAGTGCACTTTTGCTTACTTTTTATAGACTTTGTTAGCACTTTAATTCTCCCTGTGATAGTGTTTGTGACTCTGAAAATTATGTGAAGAGGCAACATTTGACAATAGGTCTTGATAGAATGAATATTGTCATCTGACAACCTGAGGTCTTAAACAAAGGGCTTTTTAATACAGGATACAGGCTAGACAAGAAGCAGTGAATGTAGAGTAAGCTCCAAGTAGATACATTTTATTTCCCGGGAAGTAAATGATTGCAAACAATTTAGTTGGAAGAGTTTTTCCTTTCATTCTGAGTCCTGGTTCATATTTCACTCAGATGTATCTCTGTCAAAAATAGTTTCATCTAAGAACACTTTGTTAACCTACCTTGACTAAAAAAGTAGATTTTCCCTTAGTTGCTCGTGCTGTAATCTGTGCGTAAAGAACCACTGGAATCACCCTTATTTTGGTTAGGCTCAGGGGTTGGTATCAGCTGAAAAGATGTGAGGTTTCCCTGTCAGCTAGGACATCCTTTTTCCTCTTAGGAATTTATTAGGTTATTGAGCTCCCCCTAAGTTTAGCTTATAAGGAGAAATGGGAGCCGTGTCTGAAGCTTCCAGACTGATGCTCTCATTTATCTAAATTCCATTTCCACTTCTGCAGAAAAGAGCCAGATAATAAATCTGGTCCTCTTTCCTCCACAGTAGTAGCTCCCACCCGAGGGCATCTATTCTCAGTCTGGATAGGATGAAATCATGAGGACTGGGAAATGCCTTAAAGATCAAAGGGTCCTTCCTCTTTTTTTTTTTTTTTTTTTTTTTCGCGGTACGCGGGCCTCTCACTGTTGTGGCCTCTCCTGTTGCGGAGCACAGGCTCCGGACGTGCAGGCTCAGCGGCCATGGCTCACGCGCCCAGCCGCTCCGCGGCGTGTGGGGTCTTCCCGGACCGGGGCACGAACCCGCGCCCCCTGCATCGGCAAGCGGACTCTCAACCACTACGCCACCAGCGAAGCCCTGGGTCCTTCCTCTTAACTTCGCAGCTGAGCACACTGAGACCAAACAATTAAATTATTTCCCCAACAGTAACACGGGTAGAAAGATCCTATGTAAAGTTGAAGTACGTGATGTAAACCTGCCTCTCCAACCTAGAGATCAGAGGTTAAGAATTATAGAAATGTATCAGCAGTGAAGTGGACACTTAGAGGATGTAGAAGAATGTTGGATAACCAGGCTTTGATGGGAACCAAGAGAAGCCCAGCCCAGCCAGAAGCGGCCTGCATCTGATTTGTACCTGGTGCCATTTCTACTGCCCTCTGCTGTCCTTATGGTCCTTAGCGGGCTCGATCATCACCTGCTCTTCTTCACTACTCCAATCTCTACTTGACCAAGGTCCCTAATACACTGAGTATGTGCTCCATTCCCTGTAGATTCAGACCTCCACGTGAGAGTGTCTGACTGGCTATCTTAGATCCTAGGCGGTGCCCATGTGGCTGCGGCTGGGACGGGGAGGTGTGGGGGAGGGGAGGCAGGCGGGTCCCTGCCTCTTGCCTCTGTTGAGATTCTCCCCAGGTCTGGAGTAGTCAAAGGACCAATGCCCAGCTCAGATCTGCACACTTTTGCATGTAGCTCTGTTTCTCACTTGACTCTTTTTTTTTTTTTTTTGCGGTACGCGGGCCTCTCGCTGTTGTGGCCTCTCCCGTTGCGGAGCACAGGCTCCAGACCCGCAGGCTCAGCGGCCATGGCTCACGGGCCTAGCCGCTCCACAGCATGTGGGATCTTCCCAGACCGGGGCACGAACCCGCGTCCCCTGCATCGGCAGGCGGACTCTCAACCACTGAACCACCAGGGAAGCCCCTCACTTGACTCTTAAAGCAGTCACTGGTCAGGCAGCTTGAACCAAGATGTGGCTCAAAATTGCAGCCCTTAGAGAAAAGGCATTTTTCTGGTTATTGCCATTGTTACTGTTTTTCTCATGTCAGAAGCAACCAGATGGCTGTTAAACCTGTAAGTCCTGGGAATTCCCTGGCAGTCCAGCGGTTAAGACTCCATGCTTCCATTGCAGGGGGCACAGATTCGATCCCTGGTTGGGAAACTAAGATCCTGCATGCTCCATGTGGCACGGCCAACAAACAAACAAACAAAAAAAAAAACCTGTAAGTCAGAGTTTCTCAAGGCATGTTGGAATACTGCCTTCATCAGAATCATCTGGGTGCTTAAAGCAGATACCCCATCCAAATCTGCGGGGCCCAGATAAGGATGCACACTGAATTCTGAGGACCCTGAGCTACACTCAGGGTCTCATATCTATGTTCCTGTAGGGCATTACATACTTTCACTAACCCCCCCCCCGAATTTTTGCCAGTCACATAAGGAACTAGAAAGTTCTGCAAGTAGATCCAGAAGTGGGAGAAAGCGTTTAAAGCCCCTGAAATTATTTAGTTACTGTCTTTATGGTTACTATGTATCTGTTGTTACTATGTCTTTATGCTCTGCAAGGGCAGAAAACTAAAATATATTAAGCTCCTACTGTGCACTCATCCTATCTACGCTGAAGGAATTTCCACTGCAAAAGTCACATATGCATTTTAACTTGGTGCAGTGATTTTCAGTGTGGTCCCCAGGCAAGAAGCATCAGTATCACCCGGGAACTTGTTAGAAATGCAAATTCTCTCCCGCGCCATCCCCAGACTGAGTATTAACTAGCTTTCTGGATGATTCTGATGCACGCCGAAGTTTGAGAACTGCTGCTGTAAGCTTCCTTGCCTGTAATATAAAAACAATAATAATTCATACCTCATAGTTATCCTTCATATTATTTTCTATTGTTTTCTGAAACTAAGCTAATGTACAAAAAGGACTTGGCCCAAGGAAAGTGTTGAACACATAGTAAGAATATCATTGAGTCTATATTTAATTTCTTCAAGCTGCTCCTATTTTCTCATTGCGTACTTCCTGGTGAATCCATTGGTTGCCTATAATATAAGCAGTCATATTATGTTACATATGATGGTTATAGAAGGAATCCAGATGTTGTAAAATTGTGGTACTTAAGGGAAATGAGGGTTTTTTCATTCCCCATTTTTAAAATAGGGACAAGACTATCCATTTTTCTATTGTCACTTAAAGCCATTTTAAGACTTATTCACGAGTAACTTTAACATGGCATTAATAGGCTTAGTGGGACTTTCAATTTCTTAATCTCAGATGGGGGCCAGTTTCTTAGGGCAAAGTACAATCATCTTTACCTCGTCTTCCTTGACACCCAGATAAAACTTGCTGAATCTGGGCTTGCATTAGATTTTCAAACTGAATCTTTTCGCAACTCAAAGGCATGGTGAGTGACACTTCTCCAAGAGCGGGGATTGAGATTTTTTTTTTTTTAGTTTCTGCTTTATAACAAAGTGAATCAGTCATACATATACATCTGTTCCCACATCCCTTCCCTCATGCATCTCCCTCCCTCCCACCCTCCCCATCCCACCCCTCCAGGCGGTCACAAAGCACCAAGATGATCTCCCTGTGATTGAGATTGAAATACGTGTCAACCCCACTAGAGGGTGACCTTTATCTTGAGTCAGGGTACAGATAAACTAAGGGCATCCTCTGTGGCCATCTCGTTGCTCAAGGTGAGGAAGAAGGCAAAGGCACCATTTCAGGCCAACTCAGACCTGTTTCTAAATGATCTAGTAGTCTGCCGAAGACATTTAAAACTGAGCTGTTGCATATTCTCAGTTTGTATTTAGGGTGAATTTCCTTCTTAATAAATGCAAGTCTGAATTTTTAAAATTCTTTAGCTGTTTCAATTCTGCTTCTCAAATGCCCACTGCCCCCCCCCAAATAAAACACTACTGAAAATAAGAGAAAGAGAACTCTGTTTTGTAAAAACAAAATAAAACAAAAGGCTGGGGCTTCCTTGGTGACGCAGTGGTTGAGAGTCCGCCTGCTGATGCAGGGGACACGGGTTCATGCCCCGGTCTGGGAAGATCCCACATGCCGCGGAGCGGCTGGGCCCGTGAGCCATGGCCACTGAGCCTGCGCGTCCAGAGCCTGTGCTCCGCAATGGGATAGGCCACAACAGTGAGAGGCCCACGTACCACAAAAAATAATAACAGTAATAATAATAAATAAAATAAAATATATCCCGATTGAATCAAAAAATAAAAAGGCTGTAGGATTTTAAGTTCCATTTGGTGATTTAAAAATATGACAAACAGATTCTCTAGATACCAAAGAACAGCCCAATGAAGATGTTCAGACTGTGTTCAGAGAGTCAGTTTAGATAAAACCCTAAGAAATTAATATTGAACACCAGATTTGGTTTCGCTTTCATAGTTTAGATTTAAGAAATAAAATATTTGTAAATATTAGAATAATAACTCCACTAAAAACCTTTCACTTAAACATCAGAGTTCAGTGTTATTTAAAAAACCATCTTAGGGCTTCCCTGGTGGTGCAGTGGTTAAGAATCCACCTGCCAATGCGTGGGACATGGGTTCAAGCCCTGGTCCGGGAAGATCCCACATGCTGTGGAGCAACTAAGCCCGTGAGCCACAACTACTGAGCCCATGAGCCACAACTACTGAAGCCCGCGCGCCTAGAGCCCATGCTCTGCAACAAGAGAAGCCACCGCAATGAGAAGCCTGTGGACCGCGACGAAGAGTAGCCCCCACTCACTGCAACTAGAGAAAGCCCATGCACAGCAACAAAGACCCAATGCAGCCAAAAATAAACAAAAAAAATAAATTTATAAAAATAAAACTATCTTAGTAAATGTCTTTTTATAACATTTAAAATTAACTCAGCTTTTTGCAACACTATGAATTCAAGTAATATTTAATGTGTTCTACATCCTTTATATATTAACTTGACTTCTTCTACTTTGATGTTTAATAATTTTTAAGAGAAAGTCTTAGCATAGGATAATGCCAATTTTTTTATTAAAATATGTAGATTGTACTATTTGCTTCTTTTCTCAAACTATTGTAAAGGATGTTTCTAGAGCACAGGATAGCTGTCGCACTGACAAAATCAATTAACCTCATGCAGAAAAAGACTACAGTAATTAAACTTAGGTTCCTACATACAAATGATTTTAATTTTTATCCACCTCTATAAATCAGAAAAACATTGTCTTATAAAATGTATATCTATTAAAACATGAGGAAAGGTTTTTCTGTGGCATGAAATAGTCTGAATCCATGTTTATCTTGCATCTAAGTTCATGAGAAGAGATTGCCTTTGGAAGAAGTAAGTCTTTCTTTGAAGGATGGGTGTTTTTATTGTTTTTGTACTCTTGGAAGAAGAGCTCACAGCCTGAATCGAAACCTCCCTTCCCAGAAAAATGAGCCTGCTGTGATTTTACAATAGAACAGTGTCTCTGTGCAATTGCATATGTTTTTATATACAATTGGTAAGAACTGCTCTGATAACTTTTACAATTCTCACGCATTAAAAGTTCGTGCATTACTTATCTGTAAAGGTTTACCCCTATGTTTAAAATTAGGCAGCCTATGTTTAAAACTAGGTATTTCTCCATCAATTAAACAACTCCCACTTTAAAACTATAGAAGGCATTCTTGAAAATTACGTGGGGTTATGTGTAAGCATATACACTCTTACAACCACCACAGTCTAAGAATGATGTGGACCTAAACTCTCATTTGCAAATTAGAATTGGAAGAGGGACATGCGATTTAATTCCCTCCTGATGGTGCCACTCAGACTTGCCTCCCGATGGCAAACTATGACTAAACTATATGACTAATTTGCCTAATTTTCTATCACCTGTTAAGATTTGACAGCTTGTGTGCATATGGAGAGCACTCATCAGGCAGAATCTTCAATTCTCTCCCCAGTTTAAGATTAGATTTCTGAACTTTTCTGAATTCCTTGAAAGTTGAAGGCTTCATTTATTCATTTTTAGCCAACTGTTTTGATTCTTCCTTTTTAAGGTAAAGTTTAAGAGGTAATTGACAGACATAAAGAAAGCTAGCTAGAAGGGAATATATGAGGGTTAAGAGGGTGGGGAGTGTGGAGTGAGAATTATTCTCATTTTATTCTTGTCCAGCTATATGAGAAAATACAGATAACTTTAGCTATTCCTAATATTACTATAATGTCTCTTCTGCATTCTTTGTGCACAAAATTCAGAAATAATTTCAACCATTTATGTTGCAATTTTTATGTTTTCCAGACATTTTTATGTTTTCTATGTTATAAATAGTAATGATTCTACAGTATTTGTCTAGGTTTACATGTGTAGACTTTGATATCTATTTCTTTGTTTTATTCCAACCAAGTTGATCTGGCATATATAATATCTTCTGCCTAACTACTTAAACAGAAAGATATTTTATTTAACTTCCATTTATCTTGGGAAGTGTATTCCACTTAGCATTTTAACTCTGGTTTACAGTTAAATGAGGAGAATTGGTGTTTGATTTTTCCCCAGGTTTAAGCCCTATCGTCATCCTCTTCACCATTATTAGTGGCATTTTAGATTTTCAGTTTCTCCATTTACAGAATGGAAATTATAGGCAATGTTAGATTATTTTTATAAAAAAGACAGCTTGGGCCTCCCTGGTGGCGCAGTGGTTGGGAGTCCGCCTGCCGATGCAGGGGACGCGGGTTTGTGCCCCGGTCCGGGAAGATCCCACGTGCCCCGGAGCGGCTGGGCCCGTGAGCCATGGTCGCTGAGCCTGCGCGTCCGGAGCCTGTGCTCCACAATGGGAGAGGCCACAGCAGTGAGAGGCCCGCATACCGCAAAAAAAAAAAAAAAAAAAAAAAAAAAAGACAGCTTATTTTTTATCATTAGAATAAAGGTGTACTCTAATTATATGGTGTAAAAGCATTAAAAACACTGAAAAAGAGAGGACAGCAGGGAAAGATACCCTTTGTGCAGAAATTTCAGCAACAAAGAAGACGGCTCTTCTCTGCTTATTTTACCTGATACATAATTACCTTGAGGCAGGAGGAGGCACATGTGTTCAGATTGCCCCGTGTCACCAGCCTTCTGCCCTGGAATGCTGATACTCTGGAAGGCAGCATCCTGGACTAGCCCCTGCCAGCCCAGGAGCCTGAGCAAGGACCTGGGCCCCTAGGCGCTTCTGCGCAGGAAATATATATATATTGTGTGTGTGTGTGTATGTGTGTGTGTGTGTGTGTATATATATATATATATATATATATATATATATATATATATATATATGTATATATTCTTTTTCATATTCTTTTCCATTATGGTTTATTGCAGGATGTTGAGTATAGTTCCCTATGCTATATACAGTATATACAGTAGGACCTTTTTGTTTATCTCTTTTATATATAGTAGTTTGTATCTGCTAATCCCAAATTCCTAATTTGTCCCTCCCCCCTTCCCCTTTGGTAACCAGAAGTTTGTTTTCTATGCCTGGGTCTATTTCTGTTTTGTAAATAAGTTCATCTGTGTCGTATTTTAGATTCCACATATAAGTGATATCATAGGGTATTTGTCTTTCTCTGTCTGACTTAATTCACTTAGTATGATAATGTCTAGGTCCATCCATGTTGCTGCAAATGGCATTATTTTGTTCTTTTTTATGGCTGAATAGTATTTCATTGTGCATATATACAACATCTTCTTTATCCATTCATCTGTCAATGGGCAAACTGAGGCAGTTTTAAGAGTAAAAGTTACCTAGCTGGTATAAAAGGTAAAGAAAGAGGATTGTTTCAGATACTGGGGTGTAGAGTCACCATACTGTTAAGTTCTCCAAATATAGGTCTCCTGTCTCCTGGCCGTGCTCCCTGCCTGATGATTGGAGGATGTTTATTGAGCTCTTACTAGGTGCCAGGAACTCACCTACATACTTGAGAATAAAACGAAGGTCCTATCCCTCACAGAGGTTACATTCTGGTAGAAAATAAGCAGAAAGTCTAAAGAGAGGAAAAAGAACAAAGAGCATGGAAAGAGCTTGGGGTGTGCTGCAGAAGCGATAAGTGGGTTGCAGTGTTAAATGGAGTGGTCAGGGCAGGCCGATGTGAGGTGAAATTTGAGCAAAGACTTGAAGACTGTAGAGAGGGAGCCATCCAGGTATCTGGGGAAGATCATTCCAGGCAGAAAATAACCAGAGCTGAGACCCTAATATATGAGAGTCTCTGACATGAATGAAGAAAATCAGGGAAGCCAGTGTGGCTGGCAGGGGTGAAGGAGGTGAGCGTAGCAGGAAGTGAGGTATGGGGAGGAGACTGGATGCAGTGGAAGCTGTCATAACCTGCCCTGTGTCTGCATAAGCCAATTAGAGTGAAATAATTGTCCACTAATTATGACACCCAAGTTGAACAGTGCAGGGGAAACCTCACTGAATTTGTGTTTTTGTTTTTTGTTTTTAGTCACAGATATTTGATTTAACCTGAAGTCCACCCTTTACTTGAAATATTTTCAATTTTTTATTTTTTGATTACTCTGCCCCAGAGTGATGTGAAACATCTATATTTGCATATCCCCTCTATTGGCTGCCTCTAGCATTTCCTAAATTATTTACTGGGACAGGGCTCACATTCTCTTTGCAGCACACATTTGAGGTCAACTCCTAGTTAATGGCAGGAGCTTGGAGAGATGCAGAAAAGAAAAGCAGGTATCAGAAAACAAGCCAAATACAGTTCATAGCTTTGTCTTTGCAATGTCTCGTCATCACCTGCAAAAACTGGGGAGAGGTGTAGGTACTGGTCTTGTTGGCTCAGACTGATATTGACCCAAGTTTGTTTCTCCTGAGCATCTCCAGATTCTAGTGGGGCGGCAGGAGTGAAGAGGAGGGAAGGGCAAGCTTCTCCCTGTCTTAGAAAATTACAGGTCCCACAGGCAGTCCAAACCCAAATTACTGACAAATTAGGCGCTCCTGATTGAAATACCTGAATGAGGAGCTGGCAAACTATGGCCTCCCTCTCTGTTTTTGTACAGCCTAAGGGCCAAGAGTAGTTTCTAAATTTTTAAATGGTTGTAAAACTCAAAAGAATAATATTTTGGGCTTCCCTGGTGGCGCAGTGGTTGAGAATCTGCCTGCTAATGCAGGGGACACGGGTTCGAACCCTGGTCTTGGAGGATCCCACATGCCGTGGAGCAACTGGGCCCGTGAGCCACAACTATGGAGCCTGCGTGTCTGGAGCCTGTGCTCCGCAACAAGAGAGGCCACGATAGTGAGAGGCCCATGCACCGCGATGAAGAGTGGCCCCCGCTTGCCACAACCAGAGAAAGCCCTCGCACAGAAACGAAGACCCAACACAGCAAAAATAAATAAAAATTTAAAAAAGAATAATATTTTGTGATACATGAAATTATATAAAATTCAAATTTCAGTGTCCATAAATAAAATTTTCTTGGAACACAAGCCACACCTATTCATTTAAGTGTTGTCTATGACAGCTTTCACGCTGGAAGGGAGTTGAGTACTTCTGCAGAGACCGTATGGACCACAGAGCCAAAAATATTTACTATTCTGCCCTTTACAAAATATAGTTGGCCAACTCCTAAATTGGATAATCTGAGTTAGGTCTCTAACTTCTTAGTTTATTAGTATCTACTATCCTGATGACTTCTGTGTGTTATATAATGGCATTATCTTCTGAAAGTTACTGGGAAAAAGAAAATCCTTTTAATACCAATGTACTAATTAAAGTTATTTTGAAAGAATGTACCCAGGAACTGTTTGTAAGGGTGAGTAAATGAGTATTTCTATTGTTAAACAAATGCCACCTAACCAACTTATACTGATTTAGATATCATTTGAAATAACATATGCCACCAGGATTCACCTGTGTAGAGAGATTTCTCAAATAGTGTAGTGTCTTAATTCTGGCTACTATAACAAAGTACCATAGACTGGGTGGCTTATAAACAACAGAAATTTATTTCTCAGAGTTCTGGAGGCTGGAAGTCCAAGGTCAGGGTGCCAGCAGGATAGGGTTCTGGTGAAAGCCCTACTCTGGGTTACAGACTGTTGCCTTCTCCTCAATTGGCAGAAGGAGAGTGAGCTAGGTCTCTGTCCTCTCCCTGTAAGGGCATTAATCCCATTCATGAAGGCTCCACCCTCATGATTAAATTACTTCCTAAAGGCCCCACCTCCAAATATGGTCGCATTGGGGATCAGATTTCAACATAGGATTTGGGGCAGGGGGAGCAAAATATTCAATCGGTAGCAAATAGTAAGTTCATGGCCATAACTTTCAACCATGAAAATATGTTTCATTTCTTTCAGTGAACGACACTTGTTAAAAGTTTTGTGGCAGTGTATGAGTTGTTCTGATTTTTAACTTTATAATAGAATTCTTCCTGTTTGTATCTTTTATGTGAGTAGAACTAAATATAGTATCCAGAAAGAGTGATTCATATTGTCAAATTGCACTGAATATCTTAGGAATTAGCATCCTTAAAACCACTAGTAAGAATTTTTTAAATTAACTTTTCAACAATAATAAAAATTTGCAAACCACAAAATTGAAGGGAACAAAAGCAATATTTAGAAATAAAATTCTTTAATATTTTTAGCTGAGAAGGGAGAAATAAAATGGAATTAAGGTCCCCTTTTATCACAGGTTAAATTATAGACATATGTATAATACCATATATTATATATGTGCAAATATGTAATGTATGGTGTGTGTGTGTGTGTATTTGCACATACACAATATAAGGTATTACTGAGTTGCATTTGCACATCATGTTTAAAATTGGGTTAGACATAGTGAAATCATGCCATTAAATATGTATTCTTCATATATTTAAAATATTGCAAGAGAAAGAAAAAGTTTAGTTTAATGTTAGTCAATTCCAAAGTAATTTCTTCTTCCTTGCTAACAAAATCCCCCTTTTATTTGAGTGGGCCATATGCTCTAATCCAGGAAATTAATAATGCTTGATTTAAGGCTTAAATTTTAGACCCATATAGCAGCCCCATTTTACTTAACCAGTAATTATTCTAGGTGTGGGTATATGCCCTTATTCTGACCAATGAAATAAATAATAAGCTCTGTTAAGCAGCTTCTGAGAAAATATTTCCTTCCTCAAAAAATAGAGACAGCCCTTTTATCCCCCAACCCTCTTCCATGTTAATTGGGATTCTCTTCTATGAAAATGTGATGGTTGGATCTATAGCAATATTTTGTGAGAGAAAATCGCCAACACATACGTTCAACATGGCAGAAAGGAGAGAGAGAGAGAAAATATATATATATATATGTATATTTTCTTGGTGAAATCAGAGGCACTGATCCAAAGCTGGAAGCACAAACCCTTACAGACTTTTCACATGAGAAAGAAGTTCAAATTCTAATATTTAAGCCGCTGCAATTTAGATAGTCTGTTCTTTGCTCCTTGTAGCTGCACACATTCTGAAATGATACAGAGACTGACTCTCCCCAGTATTTTTAGTTATTCTTATAAGCGCTGATTTTATCATCACTCATTATAATAAGGCTTGTTTGGCTTTTTTACTGCTCTCCTTCTGTACCTTATATAACTGATTAAAGTTTATATTAAATATTTTTTTAATTTATTTACATCAGATTCTGACTATCTTATGTTTACTTCTCTGATTAACAGTGCATGAGAACATTGTGAAGATAAACATGCTATAAATCTATTTTTCAAATGTTGTTTGTGGTTACACAGAAGCAAACGCTTCAGATTTCTACTTTTCTCTTTAATTGTTGATACTTTAATCACAGATTTCATTAGAAATGTGCCTCTGTAACTTTGCTGATAGAATTTAAAATATATTGGTGTGATAAATAAAATAGTAATAAAATATATAGCATAGAATGCCACTCAATCTCTTTCATAATTGGGCTGTTCAGTGGATCGAAATGAATACTACATTATCTATATAGATCAAATTGGAAAACCTTCTCCAGAATCATATCTCCAAATCTCAGATATTCTCAGAGGGATCTGTCCATAGATGGAATTGTTTCTTTTCTTTCTTTCTTTTTTCTTTTTCTGAGAAGGTTTTTGTATCTCAATATGACTTCTTCTGAAATGAAGGAATCCTATGAAAGCTATACATATTCAGCCAGTCCCAGTGAGAGTCTATTGCAAGGGCTGGCAAACTTAAGTCTGTAAAGGGCCAGATGAATGTTTTAGGCTTGTAGGTCACACGGTCTCAATTGCTATACAATCAACTGCTGTTGTAACTCAAAAGTAGCCATAGGCAATATGTAAATTAATGAGCTTGGCTGTGTGACAATAAAACTTTATTTGGCAGGCCTGCTTTGGCCTGGGGACTGTAGTTGACTCATCACTGATCTAGAGATTCCACTTTTGCTTCCCCATCCTGGGCATTCAAATATTGTTCTTGAGCATTGTTAATACATATATCTTCCTTAATGCGTAACTGCAAATTATTCGTACCATGGAATTTATTAAGACATTAATGGGAGAACCTATGCAGATACTGCAAATCTCTGCCCCTGGACTAAAATCCTCCTCTACTCTGAGTTAGTTATCTTTCTTTTTAATTTTGTAAATGAATAGACTTTATTCTTTTTTAGCAATTTTAGGTTTATAGAAAACTTGAGCAGAAAGTAAAGAGAGTTCCCATAAACCCCTTCCCCCACCCCGGCAAAAGTTTCCCTTTTTATTAACATCTAGCATTAGTGTGGTACAAATATTACAATTGATGAACTGGTATTGGTATACAGTTACTAACTAAAGTCCATAGTTTACATTAGTATTTACTTTTTGTGCTGTGCATCCTATGGATATTGACAAATGTAGGACATATACGACATGTACCACTACAGAATCATTCAGATAATTTCACTGCCTTCAAAGTCCTCTGTGCTGCACCTATTCATTCCTCCCCCTCCAGCCCCGGCAAGCCACTGATCTTTTTACTGACTCCATAATTCTGCCTTTTCAGGAATGTCACAGAGTTAGAATAATACACTATATAGCCTTTTCAGATTGGCTTCTTTTACTTAGTAATATACATTTAAGATAACCCATGGCTTGATAATTTCTTTTTATCACTGAATAGTATTCCACTGTATGGGTTTACCACAGTTTGTTTATACATTCATCTATTGAAAGCCACCTTGGTTGCTCCGAATAGTTGGAAATTACAAATAAAGTCTATGCAGGTCTCTCTGAGGATGCAAATTTCACCTCATTTGGGTAGATAGCAAGGAACGTGATTGCTAGATCATGTGATAGGTTCTCTTTTTATTTATTTTATTTATTTTTATTTTTTTGATGCGGACCATTGTGAATGTCTTTATGGAATTTGTTACAATATTGCTTCTCTTTCACGTTTTGGTTTTTTTGGCCACGAGGCATGTGGGATCTGAGCTCTCCGACCAGGGATCCAACCCGCACCCCCTGCCTTGGAAGGTGAAGTCTTAACCAGTGACGGCCAGGGAAGTCCACGGTTATCTTTTAAAACACAATCTCATCCATTTTCTTGAAAATCTCTGGGGCTTATCTTCGTTGATCAGAAAGTCACAACCCCACAGCATAGCCAGCGTGGCTTGCTGTATCCCAGTTTCACATCACCACACGGACCTTAGCTTCCAGCCGTGCTGGTCCAAGACTCCTACCTCAAGGGGCTTCTCGTAATTTCTAGAAGGCAGTTCTTTTCCTTCCAAGTGGGATGCTTTTTCTCTTTCTTCTTCACCTTCACAAACTCTGATTCACCTTTCAAAAGCAGTTATACTCCAATAAAGATGTTTTTAAAAAAACAAAAACCTATAGCTAAATAACATCATGTTTCAAAAGCTTGTCCCCTTCTCCAAGGCAGGAATAGCTATTCCCTCTTCTAGACGCTGCCTCTTATGTCTTCAGCACAGCATGGGAAGCTCTGTATTGTGATTGCTGACATAATATTGATCCCCTCTACTAAAAGGTAATTGAAACTCTTGAAAACACACACACACACACAAGCTACTTAAGGGAAACAATTTAAATAAAACATTGTGGAAAATTACCCTTTAAATATTTGAAATAATGTTCTATAAAAGGACAGAAAGCACTATGTACACTTATGTTATACACGTAAGCTTTATTTTGCCCAAGAATACAGAACTGCAGTATTTGACCTTTCAAAAACAGCAATAAACACACACCAAATGTCATCCAGTTCCACAAGCAAAAAACCTACACACTTTGCTTGACACTCCTTCTCCCTTAGCTGCCAGGTACAATCACAGGGTACTGACTATTTGACCTCCTACATATTTCCTCAGTCTGTGCTTTTCTCTCCACTCCACTCCACTGCCAATGTCTTGCCTGGTATTGCAGTAGACAGACCAGCATTCTTGCATCCAAACTGGCTCTCTTTTCTATTCTTCACACTTTAGCCAGAGTGGCCTTTCCAAATGCCTACCTGATTGTGACATGCTCTGCATAAAAACTTTTAATGTTCTCCCAGTGTTTCTATGGAAAGACCTAAACTCTTAACATGACCATCTAGTTTGGCACATGGTTAGCACACAGACCTCAACTCCTACTGCTATCTCCTTCACACTCTGCATTCCAATTTTGGTTTTCTTTTTGTCCATCAAATGGTCTGTCTCTGCTTCTGCCCCAGGGCCTTTGCACATGATGTTGCCCTCTCCAGGAATATTCTTCACCCCGCTCTAAGCCTAGTGAACTCATGCTGATGTTTTAGATCTCAGCTCTGATTTGAACGTTTTTCCGTACCAACTCAGGCTAGGTCAGGCATGTTTGTTACGTGTTCTCATGGAAATCATTCCTTTTCTTGTAGGAACTTGTCTTATTTTGTAGGGATATGATCAGTAGTGTAAATAATTGTCTCCTCCCCTAGACTTTATGCCCCAAGAGTACCAGCTATATCATTTTTGCTCATTGTTTATATCTCCAGATCAAGGACAGTCACTGACAAGTATATAATGTCTAAAATTCATGCATTTATTTAACCAATAAACAATGGAAAAATAAATGCATGAATTTTAGATATTATTAAGTATAGAATAATGGAAACATGTTACCATGTGTTCACAGTATTCAAATTTATTATGTAATATCTGGGACAGAATGTTTAGTATTTTTTTAGTATTAGTATTATTTATAATTAATATAATTCTTTCCATTTAATAGTGTCACATTCTCAACCAACAACCTGAAAGTAAAACCATTTAATTCATTAATGCCTATAAAATTTCATAATATAACATGAAAATAATTCAGTGGTAATTAGACAATTAAATCCATGGCAGAATTGAGCTTCATGGTGACAGCTTCACCTGGGTAGAGTCATTTAGCCAACAGGTCGACGTTTTCCTCTCCCCAGTCACTCTTCTTCCCAGGAAGTGTTGCTATTGCCCCTTTTCTTACTTTCCTGACCTTTCTCTTCAGTGTTCCATGTTTGTCCTTTTGTGTTAACCTTTGGAATTATCGAACAACTTGCAACCAGAATCTGGGAAGTCATGGCCAATGTGTTTCTAGCTAATAAAGCAAAAATCAAAGGAAAGCAATCCTCAGGTTATCATTTCAGCACCACATGGGCTTCCTCTATATTCCACACATTCAGTGTTGATGATGATTCTTTTTCTTCTTTTTGTTAGTGTTAGTGATTCTTTATCAGATACTGACCTCTTTTATTCCAGTAACATGATTTATTTGATATTCTGGGGGGAAAAAATTAAACCTCTTACATTTGGTTCATATTTTCAACATTGTTATTATTAATAATTATTTGCTCAGTAGCAGCAATATGTACATAAAATATCACATGGATAGAAATAAAAACATTTTAATCCATTCCTTATGAGGACTTATACTCTCAGAGATGTAAAATCATCATCTATGACATGGAATAATGCTATTCTTCTTCTTGAAGCATTTTTAACAGCATTATTAAATCAAACAAAATATATGTGAATGGTCTTTGAAAATCATAAAGCTCAATACAAATTAATATTATTCAATGAATATGGCATTTTAGGAATATTGTAGAACCTGCTTGTACTTCCTTCATTTTTCTATGGAAGCTTGCATTTTATAGGTTGGATAAATGGATAGTTTTGATTATCTGTTTGGTTTTGTTTTTGTTTATACAAATAAGTGGTTTTGACTGGGTACGTTTTTATTAGGAAAAATCCACAATGCAAACACACATAAAAAAACTTTTATGGAAAGTTCTAACTTAAAGTGGAGCTTAAAGAAAAGAAAGTAGAAAAAGCTTGTAGATGCATGTAGAAATAGGCCTAAGGAGAGAAGCATGCAGAGCTGTAAAAATAGTTTTAAAACATAGTTCAAAGAGTTAGGTGGAAGAAAAAACCTGATGAAAACAAGCCCATGTTCACTCATAGAATTTGGCAAAGTGAAAGTCACAGTTAAATATTTGGCATTTTTATATTCAGTTTCTCAAGATAACACAGGCCAAAAACTACAAGGAGATGAAAGAAAACGTTGATAAAGTAAGATAAAGCAACCAGACTCAGTTTGGGTAGGACATGGTAAAATACTGAATTGATCTAAGTACAAAAACTAACAAACTTAATTTTTTTGCACAGCAAATTCTGCTCTTGTTTTGGCTAACAAAAAATTCTAGTGCAATATGAATTGAAAATGTTTGCTACTGTATGTGATAATATCTTGGTCTGGTTAAATATAAAAGAGCTGAATATTTTCTGCAGCATTTGTTCCACTCAGGAAATCTTTGTTGCATCACCATTCCTCACTCCCACCATCACCACCACCATTAGTACCCTGATGCTAAGAACACAGGTTTTTTTTGGTTTTTTCCCCCAAAACTTTAGAATCCCTTAATTACGCACTCACTTCTTAAATGCTATCTCCCTTGATTTCTTCCTTCTATTTCTGGTATATGAAATGTCTGAGGGACCTAGACCAGGTAGAAGGTCACACCAGATCGAGTCCTAATCCAAAGTCAACACTCAAGAGACATTAGGGAAATGGAATGAAATAGAAAATAAAATAAACACTAATATGGCTGATAATTTTAAGTAATTTATCCAGTGGATTTAAAAATCTTTTCTACTCCTTCCTTGAGGGTCATTCATTGGAGAAATTTTGTTCTGGAACTATTTTACTTCCCTTGCAGTTGCCCTGCCTGTTGTCAAGCCACATTTCCTGTCTTTGATTCCCTTTTAGAATTATGTATACTAGGTTGACCAGGTATAACTAGTGAGGTTGAGCCGAGGTCAAAAACTCAGACAGCCTAGGATCCATTCCTGTTCTACCACTTACTAGCTATATAAATTCTCACCAAGATACTTAACTTTAGCATCATACTTTGTTAAAAGGAATAAAATGAGGTAATTTGCGTAAAGCATTTAGCATTGTGACTGGCTTACATTCATAAAAAAATAATAATTGCTACTAATTCTCACTTTAGTTCTCCTTTAATTAGATTTATAGTCACATACAACCCTATATATAATAGAGCGATGTTCCCTAGACTATTTGTGGTGAAGGATAGTATTTTTTAAATTTTTCCAATCTTTTGCAGAGATATACTTTCAGAAAATATAATCAAATTAAGTTACTAGAAAATACTTTAAGTACAGAATAAAAGTCCAGAGTTTTTATTTTTATATTCAACAGTTAGTAAAAATATTTTGTTAAATTGCTATAGAAGTTTATATGTGTTTTTGCTCAGTTTTGTACTTGTTTCATTGCAGACCAGAAATAATAATTTGTAGATAGGTACCAGTTCATGGATCATGCTTTAGGTATTACTATGATGTGGACTGTGCAATAGATTTTATTATTTACCTTTTGAATGAGGCAACCTCATTTCTAAGATGTTCAAATGCTTACTGATATTACCATGGTTAGTGTATATATATATATATATATATATATATATATATATATATATTTGGCTTTATGTAATATGTGTGCTGTAACAAAACTACACGTCACTAACTGAATCTGAAAAATCCTTAAAATAAAGGATGAAGTAATGCCAACACTCTGACTTCGAGACATTACTAATCTCTGATGAAGCCTCTGAGTATTTCTCAGACCAAGAAACTCTTTGCATATTACAGTATGCATCTGCTATTATCATGACATTATTCACTCTGATTGTTCAGAAACTTATTAAAAAGTCATGGCAGCACTTCTCCTGGGTTTCATCACATACATCCAGTCTGATTCCTTTCACATAAAGCACTCTCAGTTTTATGTTTCTCTTTTAGGCAAAGTTATATACAATTGACCCTACACATGTTGGAGAAGTCTTCTGTTGAGGAGCGGATGTATGACAAAATACCAGAACACATTTGATCTAAGAGCTCAGTTTTTAATCACGAGATGACCCACCATGACATCCTCATCCCATTCCAACCTTTCCCTGGGGAATGTAAGACTGCAGTGAGTTAGAGGGATGGTTGGCAACAGAGGGTAGCCAACTCAGTTTCTGCTTTGTTCAGCGTTTCTTTAACTGATCAATGTGGGGGGTGGGGGGAAGGAACGTACAGCTTGGGTAAAGGGGAGAAGAGATTCATTTTGAGTACTCCTATGTATTCTTGTTTCTTGTTTTTTTAAACTCTTTTAATAATATACTTTTTCCCCCTTAACAATGATATCCTAAGACATGTGACACTTTTGCCAAAATGACAGCATATGTCATTCATTACTGTTTTCCATCTGTGTTTGTTTTCATATGTAGTTAGATGTAGATAGAGAGCAGCTGTATAAGGTACATCTTTTCTGAGTTTTAACTGAATAATAATTCAGTTGAATTAATTATCTGTATCGGTTATCAATTCCTTAATGACACCATGTAGCAAACAATGAGTGCTGAAGCGGCCTATAACAGTTAAGTGTATTAATGCTTGTGCATCTGGAGTCATATGGAGATCGGCTAGGTGGCTCTGCACATCTTGGTAGGACTTGATCACCTGTCTGGAAATAGACTAGTTTAGGTTGGGCAACTTGGCTGTGTTCCATGTGTGTCTGTTCTCCAGCAGGCTAGCCCAGGGGTGCTCTCAGGGCAGTGGATGAGGCTGAGAAGGCAAACCCACTTGTACAAGTGCTTGTCAAGCCTCTGCCTTCTTCACCTTAGCTCATAGTGGGAAGACAAGTCACATTACATGCTATGAGAGCTTTGATCCAGGGAGGGTGAAGAATTCAGGCCATTTTTTGCAATTGATCACGTATCTAGAAAAGTGCATCTCTTCAATTGAATGATAAGTGAGTAGGAATAGTTAAATTATTCATCTTGATGAAAAGAAGTGTACTTGGGCAAGTTAGTTAAACCCTCTGGGCTCAATTTCTTCATTTCTAAAATGGGGATAATAATAGTACCAATCTCACAGGATTATAGTGTGGAATAATTAGTTGATTAGGTAAATGTGTAGAACAGTGCTTGGTATAGACGTGTGCACAGTTTGACTGTTAGCTGTAGTTATTGACATTATTATTATTACCATCATCTTCTTCATTATTATTTTGAGGCATCACTGTTAAGCACTGACAAATTCTAAGAATGGTATGTGGTTGTATTAATACTTTCTTAAGCATATTTATTTTGTGATTTTTTTGCTAATATTTATAGCACTGATACCATCTGTTCATGTGACAAGCATTATTATTTTAGGAATTATACATGTCTATATTCTAGAGAAAACAGATTTAACATTATAGAACTAGTTGGCACATGTTTTAATTATAATCTTAGAGGTTCTTATTTAAAGATATACTGCAAGTACTTTATATTTTTGCTCCCATTTCCTTGCTTTAATAAATTTTATACTAGTCTTAAGATGGTAGAAAGTTTATGAATAATGCCAATTTATTTGATATTTACTAAAATTTTGTGATCATGTATTGATATTAATTTGTTCTGTATGGTAACAGGAACATATACCAATGCTTCCCAAGCTCTCATATGCATACGAATCACCTGGGGTCTTGTTAAAATGCAAATTTTGATTCTATAGGTCAGCTGTGGGGACTGGAAATCTGCATCTCTAACAACTTCCCAAGTGAGGAAGTTGCTATTGATCCCTGAATACCATGTTTTAAGTAGCAATGATATATTTAAGCTTATATATATGTATTATAATACATATAAAAAATATATATTTACATTAAATAAATAAGATAATTAAATTACTTAATATGAATCATTATAACAAATAAAAGTTGTTCTTGCCACAATTGTTTAAAAGCATAATGTCATAAAAAGAAAATACATATTAAATATAACATAATAAATTAAAATATAATATTTAGTAAATGAAATAATATATCTAAAGATATATATATCAAACATCTCTAAATGTCAAATAAGATCTTTACTGGCAAAACAAAGCCTTCATTTACAATTTTGTTTCCCCAGAAACTAAGTAACAGCTTCTGGTCCTATAAATATAAGGACTTGTGGAGATTGTTTTGTTGGTGGGAATATACTCAAAATCACTGGGTCCTATAATCAAATAAAAGCTGCCTCTTAAACATGTAAAAAATTATACTTTTTTTCTCCCTGTGGGCATTAGTCACAGCCTGATATTGTACATATTGATTATGTAGAATTTCAGATAAGTAAAATGCATTAGTCAACTAAATTTTCTACTTTTGAGCGTTAACTACAAATTATTTTTTGTTTCAAAATTCATGACTATAAAATCTTCCAAAAGGTCAGAATATTCTTTCCTTTATATGTAACCTTAAGAGTGTTCTGTATTTCTTTTTAAAAAAACTGGGTAGTGTCAGAACAGTATCATTAAAGGATATAATTAATTTAATTTTATTTATTTTTTAAAAAAATATTTATTTACTTGTTTGTTTATTTGTCTGTTTCTTTGCTTTGGCTGCACTGGGTCCCTGTTGTGGCATGCAGGATCTTAGTTGTGGCATGCAGACTCATAGTTGTAGCATGGAAACTCTTAGTTGCAGCATGCATGTGGGATCCAGTTCCCTGACCAGGGATCGAACCTGGGCCCCCTGCATTGGGAGCGTGGAGTCTTAGCCACTGGCCACCAGGGAAGTCCCAGGATATAATTAATTTTAAAATTGTAGAAGATGAAGGAGATTAGTATGAATTTCTACTGACCTCAGGCTAAACCTTGGTAGACTACATCTCCCAAAGGTAGAAAGGGAAGAAAAAGCTAACTGAGATACAGACATGTTAAATGGATCATTGAGATTTCCATCTAAAGGTGTGTCTAATTAAGTTGAAACCTGTTAAGAGTAAATAACTACTACCCTGTTCATGGTAACAATTAATATTTGAGTTGTACTTTTGGATTCCATTTATAGATTATAATATAGCTATAGTTTATAATTCAATTTATAATTTACAAATTATTTTTGTAATGATTTAAACCACCCCTATTATCTTATTTGATATTTGCAAGAAACCTTTGTAATTTGTTGTTATTCTTCAAGTGAGAACTTGAAGTCTGAGGCTCCCTCCTCCTCTCAACTTAAGCCTGGGGAGAAATATTCATAAGAAGTCCAGGGTCAGGGCCATTACTAGGCTGTTGATGGGAGGGGACTGAGGTTTTGATGACTCTAGAATATAATTAATAGCTATTATTTGCTGTGCATTTATTATGTGCTATTTCCCACAATATGTCTAATATCATTTCTCTTTTTAATCTATTTTGGAATTGCCTTGTATTCTAATAACTGCTAAAAATTTGTCTGGAATGTTTCTTTTTATGTTTTCCCTTCGAAACAGTGGTGGTGCTGGTACTAGGCAAACCTGTAAATATTAACCAAACATAATTTTCATGTAGTTGTAAATAAAAACAAAAGAGATGTAGTAACTAAATGGAATTTGTGGACTACTACATAACTAACTACTTTTACAAGAAGCCCAGGCTCATAACACACTGTAAAGGCTTTTCCGGGGATGAAACTCTGATGAAAATGCTGATTCAAATTGTATGCATTTGTATACATGAACATAAGTGCAATCCAAGCTTAATTTGGGAAGATTTGAAACTAGATTACCAACCTTAGATCAGAGTTGGAAAAATTTTTTAGCAAAGGACCATACAGTAAATACCACAGTTTTTGCAGGTCATACAATCTCAACAACCCTCCACTGCACTTTGTAGCATGAATTTGGCCATGGATTGTAGTTTGCCGACCACTGGGTTAGATTCTCAAGGTGACTGATAGCTATTAGGTTATGATTATGCTGAATTATCTGGGTTTATGGCTTATTTACTGGTTACAAATTATGGAACATGGGTCCTCTATTCCCTCCACCTCCCTCCTCTCATCCTGAACTGAGAAGCCCTGCTTGGTGCATGCAAATGGCCCATCACAGTATTTTCTTAAACAAAGACATTTCCCTCAGAAGAGGAATTCTGCTGCTACTGTTAAGATAATAAGTACACCACAGATGGTCCTTTCATTTCAAAACAACCACAACATAAAAGGAGATATGAAATTTTTGTTTAATTGTTGTGTTTTTCTATTCTGTTATTTGATGATTTCGTTTGGCAAAGTTACAAACTAATATTTAAGCTTCTGCTGGAACTCAACTGCTGTTGATTTCTGTTGTGATGGTGTTGGTGGCTCTAAATATAGGCTGGGCAAGAAGAGAAAAAGACACATCAAACTCCTTATCTATTTCATTTTGGCAGTTTCAAAGAGTTTATATTTGAGCTTAAATTTAAATAAGTCTTCTCATATTATCACTGCCAGTTTTAGAATGTTTCACTGGCACAGTCGTGGTATGACTCAAATAGATAAATACCATCAGTTAGGTTAGGGCTGTGTTGATAAGCCACCTGGGCTTCCTTCTTTCTTTAGTAGTTTTCTTGCCACTCTACATTGGAGGTCTCAAACTGGGTGCTCAGGGGTCCACCTCAGACCATTGGTCCGTGCTACATTGAAAAACAACAACAAGAACAAAGAAGTAGCTGCCACCATACAAAGGAGATTTTTATCCAGAAATCTGGATGTTTTTTCCTTTGAAAAACCAGGAAGAACGTCTGCAGATCTAAGGTTTTTATTTTCCCATGAGAACCGTCATACTTTCTGCCATTCTGTCCATCTCTTCTGTCCAGCTCTGAGCATGAGTAGGGGGCATTTATCCTCACATGATGCTATGTTGGGCTGCAGCCTGCAGGCCTGCAAGCCCTGTACTTGCTCAGCTTCTAGACCTAGGAAAGAGCCCGGAGTCAGTGATAGAGAAATCAGTGGTTTAATGGACAGGGGGAATCTTACACCTGTGAAGCAAGATCCTGGAGCGACACCCCACGGTGTTTGGCGGATGGCAGTCAGGAAGGGCCGCAGTCTTTGCCCCCCCCGGGGGGGGAGGGGGGAGGTTACCAGTTATAGGGGGAATTGACATTCGCTTGGCTCATCTGTTACCAGGGAAACTAGCAGAGGGGCATGCCCCTCCCCGCCCCTTTGTTAAGCTATCAGGGCGGAGATGTTCTGATCTAAAGATTGGAACAGTCACTAGCTGGGACAGGGCCAAGTATGTAGGAAGGTCAATCAGGCGAGTAGGGTGTAGGTGAAGCAGGCCCTGGTCCAGCAGGGAATGTCCTGAGAGCAGCAAAGCAGCCATCTTGGGGGGCCTGGTCATAGAGGCTAGGTGCTCTGATGACGCCAGCCTGCTTCACACTCGTATCTGCCTGGTCAGGATAGGCATTTGAGTTTGTGGCTCCAGCCACAAAGCTGATCTCTGGGAATCTCATCAATTACAATTTTTCCCAATCCTACCTATGGGACTATTCACTCCATCTGTCCCTCTAAAGCATATTGTAGGATTCAAACACAAAACTATGACTCTATTCATTGTACAGTTACTATCAAGAGCATTTTTGCTTGGGTTATGTGTGTTATGTTTTCTTTATTTGGTCAAAGTCACTTTTTCCTTGCAAGGAAATACCTTGTAGAAGTTAGTGCCAAGAAAAAGAAAAGATTTTCTCTCTTTAATAATTTGTATTACATAAAGCCTTTCTCTTTTTGTCTCAGCTACCAGGAAGTTCAGAACTCAATTTAATAATGTGTCATAATTCTGGTGGTATTTCTCTCCTTACTTTATGCGCCCTTGATTATTAAATTAATACTAATTACTAACATGAATACACAACTACACATGTCCTACAAACAGTTTTCAAGTCCATTTCACAGGAGATTGGGCTTCAACACATCAGTATATAATAAGGGTTACTAACTTCTCAAACCATCCTCCACAAAGACAACAGAATATAAAACACTAATCAGACTATATCATCATTCCCTTGCTTATTCAAGAACTCTGCATATCTACCTCTTGCTTATAATAAGGAGTCTAACCTGTTTATCAGAGTGCCCAAGACCCTTTCTTACATTTCTCTAACCTAGCACATCATTCTGCACTTTGGCCTTCACAGAGTCCCAGTAATGGACTAATGATAGTTTTCCAAATATACCATGGCATTGCCCACATCTTGTTTTTCACAGTACCATTTACCCCACCTATAGTCCCTCTAGGAAGGTAAGTTTACCACAGCAAATATTGCATGGTACTAGCATTTTTAAGCACAAAAATTTTAATAAAATTCTTCCAGGAAGAATTCTGTTCATTTTGTATATGTTCATTTTGGTACATCTGAGGCTGAGCCCAACAGTTCATACAAAATTGTTCTCACTGACTAATCATTTAAATAAATTTTGGTTTGCAAAATTGTTGATAGAATTGAAATAACTGATACAGGGTTATTTTTGACTATACATAATGGGAAACCTTTTTAGAATAAATATTGAGTACTTACTATATGCCAGGTCCTCTTCTAAATATGTAATGCGTATGGATTCACTCAATTCTCCCAACCACCGTATTATCCTATGATTTTTGTACCCATTTTAGAGATGAGGAAACTGAAGCCCAGGGATTAAGTAATTTTCCCAAGGACTCACAGCCAGGAAGGAGTGGGGTCAGGGTTGACCCCAGGAGGTCTGTTTCCACAGATGACATTCATAGTCACCCTGTCTCCCATTTTCAGATTGAAAGTACATTTGTCCCTTATGACAGCAAATAAGTAGTAACCAATCTCAACTTTCATTAGTCCTACCAGTTCTCATGAGAATGATGGGATTATTTTGAACTCCAATATTTCATGAGCAGATTGTATTCTTGAAATGTCTAGAGGAGTCTAGCAAAAAGCATTAGACAATAGTAACTTTGAATGTAGTGTGTATGCATGTAAGTATGTGTATGCACATTAATTATTTAGCCAAGAATAAAGAAGGGTGAAAAAGTACCAGTCAGTCGCCACCATCACAATCACCTGAAGGCAGTGGCTCTCACTGTGGAAGACAGAATCACCTCCTTCTGAAGTTACTGGCACAGCTTGTAGAAAGGGGATGTGTTATTGACTTCCTTGGAGTCTTAAGATGCAAACATTTGATTTAAAAAGACTTAGTGACAGAGACATACCTAACGACTTCTTCCACATCAAGGGTCTTCATTCTCATTGATATTCAACTTAGTCAATTTAGAGTAGAGACAATACACTTCTAATTGCTGATGGTAAGGCAAGCAGTGTCCTCCATGTTTCGTACATTATGGCAGTGGGGATCAATTGAATATAAGGAAGGGTTGATCACCCTATGGACCTGCATTTCCAAAGCTGGAGACCTTCCTGTCTCGAGATTAAGGTCAGTCTTCAATGGTCCTCTTAATAAGGTAAAGCTCCGGGCAGAGACCTGATATCTTAGTCAGCAGGTGCCAGCTTCTCTCCCCACTGAGTGACTTACTGGGTCAGCCTTTACCATACCCACTCCCAGTTGGTTCTACAACCGGTTTTAACTAGTACTAATAAATAGTATTCTTAGCTGCCTTGGCCTGTCTCAATAAAAAGACAAAGGACGTGCCAAAGTCTAATCTGTTTGTCCTAGAAGGTACACGTTCAACCAATATCTTATGTTTATTAGTCTTAGAGCATTCCATTTTATTTTCCTCACCACAAATGTATGAATACCCACCCTTTTATCAGTCTTTCCTCTGAAGTAGGGCCTGGAGACTGACTCACCGAGACTATCATTTGTTAGTCAGAGAACGAATAGGAGGATATTTGGAGAAATAAAACTTGGCGGAAGACCGGAATATTTATTTGGATGGTATCTAATTCAAACCTGATGTAGCATCATCTCGAAGAAATGAAGGTCTACGTAAATTCCTTCGGGGGGCGGCTAAACCTGTCTTCTGGCTGTTTTAATCTCATCAAATTAATAACTGGAACTATCATCTTTGTCATAAAAAGCACCTGCCATTAACAAAACCTGTTCCCCTTGGAAAACGATTTCACTTTCAGTGAATTAAAGTTATGGGGCACTCTGAATAAATTGTATCCTGCAAGAGACACCACTTGATAATTAACACTCTCCTGGGAAATACTGAAAGAACATTTCTACAGACAATAATGTCACATTCCTTATTATGGCTAGCATAACTTTAACTCTTAAAGGTTTTATATTTTTAGACCCCAAAGGATATGTTTTTCAGAATGTGTATAGAAAATAACTTTTTTAAAAGAAAAACAAAAGTTACTATTTTCTGTAGTCATAAAAATCTATTAAGGTGAAAAAAAATTTAACTACCTGATATTTTTTAAAAGATAATGACAATAAAGCTCTGTTTTGCATCTCTATTTCATAAATATGGAAGAGCACAGTGTTGAGCCTATTTAAAATAGCCACAAAAACTAGTTAAGTGACTTCCATGGTCTGTAACGAGGAAGGCTGAATTTTAAAATTATTTTTCACAGAGGTCTATCTGAAATGCCTTTGTAGGTTAAATTTTAGAAGTATGTAAAACTCATCTATGAATATTTGTGTTATTAATGATAATCATAAGGTAGCAAGCTTTGTGTTATTCATCAATCAGTGTAGATAATGGCTTTGAGAGTCATGTTAACTCATTGTACTCTTTCCAAAAAAATTTTTTTTTTTTGGCTGTGTTGGGTCTTCGTTGCTGTGCTCGGGCTTTCTCTAGTTGCAGCGAGTGGGGTCTTCTCTTTGTTGTGCTGTTCGGGCTTCTCATTGCGGTGGCTTCTCTTGTTGTGGAGCAGGGGCTCTAGGCGTGCGGGCTTCAGTAGTTGTGGCACGTGGGCTCAGTAGTTGTGGCTCACAGGCTCTAGAGTGCAGGCTTGGTAGTTGTAGCACACGGGCTTTGTTGCTCCACAGCATGTGGGATCTTCCCGGACCAGGGATCAAACCCACGCCCCCTGCATTGGCAGGTGGATTCTTAACCACTGTGCCACCAGGGAAGCCCTCAAAAAATTTTATTCAGGGCAGCTGTTGATGATTCACTTCAAGAGTTCCAGGGGGAGTCTGAACCGTGGATTAGGTCGTGATTTTCAGCTCCTGTCACTATGACCAGCTAACATGACATCTGGCCTCTGCTCCAGGGGCTAGTTTGTATGCCAGCTGATAGTCAGGGGCTTAGTTTGAGGTGTCAGCTTGTCTCTTTGTAGGTAAAATGTATCACCCTGTAATATCAGTGACCTAGTGAACAACTGGCAACAGGGTATCATGTAATTATTCCTATGGAAATATTGAAAATAGGCTATACCTTACACATATATTTTATTTTGTTTAGTTTGTTGTGAATACAGGATGCTCCTTTATCCTGTTGTTTCTGTTTATACTCTGGTTGAATTGTATTCTGTTCAACTGAAATTATTTTGAGTTTGCTCCTGTATTCTAATTTCTAATTAAAGGACATCCATACTTTTGCCTATACACACACACACACACACATATGTATATGTGTGTGTGTGTGTGTGTGTATATTCCCCAAAGTAGCAACTTCTTCTCTATTCATTGTATGTTGATAAATGTATATGGACAATTAATACCTGCAGGAGGAGGTACATTTGGCCATCCCTGCCCAAGGGCTGACTCGTTGGCCATCGTGGGCAAGTTTATGGAAGAAGGAAGAGGAAGCATGAGGAAGCTCCCATTCCTTCCTCTAACTTTCATTTCTTCCTTTTCTCTCAACAGGAACTTTTTACCCCTGAATGCAAGTTTAAAGAATCTGTTTTTGAAAACTATTATGTAATCTACTCATCGATGCTGTACAGACAACAGGAATCTGGTAGAGCCTGGTTTTTGGGATTGAACAAGGAAGGGCAAGTTATGAAAGGAAACAGAGTAAAGAAAACCAAGGCAGCAGCTCATTTTCTACCCAAGCCATTGGAAGGTGAGTGTTATGGGTGTTTTATCCTTATCAGGTTTATCACACATTTATCTTTCACACTGATGACTCTACCATGGCCACAAGGAGCCCTCATGGAACGCTGGAAATGTTCTTTATCTTGATCTCAGTGGTGATTCACGGGTGTCTGCATAAGCTGTGCATCTAAGATTTGTACACTTTACTGTATATATGTATATGTGTGTATATTATGTATATATATATATATATATACACATATATTCCATTAATTTAAATATGCCCGTACTCATTTCTCATGTCTCAGATCCTCACTACCCCAACCTCTCTAAATAATTTTAATTAATTAATTAATTTAAGAAATTTAAAATCTGCAATGACATTATAAAGCTGTGACTATGACAATAGGTATACTAGAAAAACTAAGTTTTGAGTATTATGGAATGTTTGAGTATTTGCCCATTTTGCTATTATCTAGCTGAAAGTAACCACATATCTGTGAATTAGTATAATTACAGGAAATATAAAGAGTTAATAAGTTGGCCTTTAAAGAACTTGTTGATATTAGATATCTCCCTTCCAACTGCATAATAGTTTAGTAAATTCAAATGTGGCTTGACCTTCTTTGACACTCAGCTGTAAACAATGAAGCCTTCAGATTTACTTTGATTGGATTTCTGGAGAGGAGGCTACAAAATTTTAATTAATCAGAAACATCTGCACATTTCTCATTAAGGATTCTACCGGAAGCGTCATTTTATCTATGTAACATTTGTTTGGGAACTACCAAAAGAAATTGATATTGAGGCTTTTCAAAAGTGTTTTCTATTCAAATGCTTTTGTTTACCTTTTGCAGAAAATCAGACCTGCAATAACCAAGTAAACATTTGAAGTCAGCCTACATGGTTCGATTTTTCTTTTTGTTTCTTATTCCTACAGGAAAGCATTAGCCATCAAGAGAAACGCATATTGGTTTTATAATCCATATTGTCTTTATAGGAATAAGATAATTTGAAATATTGGAAGTTAATTATTAATTATCTGTGGATATATAATTCAGCTTTCAGTTTGCCTAAGTTTGGAAAACCAGTCTTGTTGGTTAATACCATCTTTATAATTTCAGTGATATTGACTATCACTCTTAACTAAATTTGCCTCTACAATGAGTCATTGAAATGCAAACAAGTAGCCACCAGGGCCTATCTAGGAAAGGAAAAATTATTCCAGTCTGAAATATGAGTGAATTATTCTCATTCTATGATAGATCATAAGGAAAATGAGAATAAAAATAAGAAATTAGAGGGTTTCTCTGTTCTTCCAAAATAACGTATCCATGATTTGGCGTTACCACTTCAAGTGAACTTTGAGACCGTCAGATATTCAAATGCGAGTGAAAAAAATTTAAAAACTAAGCCCATAGCAACTCTACAAAACTCAGGCAAAATCTGGAAATCAGCTATTTAGTATATCCAGCAGGAAATATCTGAGACCCTAAAGATATGGGGTAGTAATATCACTCTGCATTTTATTAATACACTGAACTGTTGTGTGTATATGTGTTTGTTGTGTGTTTATGTATACATGAAGAAGAGAGAAATAGAATTTTCAAAAAACTAGCAGACAGAAGTACTCTAAAGACAATTAAGGGGGTATTATAAAGACAGGTTATCACATAGTGTAATTGATAAGGAAAATTAATTTCAAACTTTCAAAACCCATACAGGATGTAAATTATATCATTGGAATTGTTAGGGCAAATTAGATTCTTGATGAATTTTTGGTGCTCTGGGGTATTCATATTTCTTACACAACTTCACTGTGTAGACGATCAAGATTAGCACTCTGATGCTGTGGTCGCCTAACTAAATGCCTAGTGGGAGTGAGGGACTGGAAAATGTGTCAAGGATATGGATTAATCTCTTAATCCTTTTCACGTGCTAAGTCCTTTATTATAGGTCTGATACACATGTGCTTTCAAGTCTGTGTGCTGCTGAAAGATCTCACGATGCATTTGCAAAAGGTGAAATCCTACCACCTTGAACATGGAGAATGCATCTAGTGGTTCATCCTAACAAAGCTTAAGTTCTCTTCATAAAATGTAGGCTTTCAAAACCCTAAAAAGCAGGTTCGGCAGCTCTAATTCGCTTGTACTTCTGAGGGCAGATGATTTTAACTCAGTTTTCCCCAAGCATCAGTCACCCTGAAATCTCCTTTCCCAGGATTCCCTGGAATCATTTTCAAAAAAGCCACATGAACTATTGTGATTAATGATGTCACCAGATCAATTCCCCAGAGCTTCCTCAGACGTCATTCCCACTTGCCCTCTTGCCATTCTGTACTTCTGCCTTATATGACATCAATTACAGATTTTCATGATTATACCTGAAAATGAGGCATAAAAAATATAAAACACCCCATGCTTGCCTTCAATTATTTAAGGGTCTCTTTGCATGATTTCGGGAGAGGAAATCTAAACAATGATCTCCAGAAGACCTTGGCTTAAGGAAAGTGAGTTGTTTGTATTGTTCTTATGGCTTTGAAGCTGACAGTAGTGTGATTATATTGCCTTTGAAGCACTTGAGAGAAAAATTATTTAATGACCTAGGGGTGTAAATACCTAGAATGGAAAAGATGAGTGAGAATGAGTTCCACGTGTTGACAGCGTGCAGTGGAAGGAAAGTCTTTTTTCTCGCTGAACAAAGAGAATTAGGTTAAATGCTTGCCATTCTCACATAGTTCCTGTGGTGTGTGTGTGTGTGTGTGTAGCCACATCCCCTATTTAAACCTTCTCTCCTAGACAAAAATGCAGGTGCCCCCAGGTGCGTATTTTGGATACACAAACCAGAAAATGCAAAGGAAGTAATATTTTCTGTTTGGGGGCTGGATTTTACTGCTTTAAAACAGGAATTCCCTCTTGATGGGGTTACTTGACTTCAGGGGAAACGGGACTGGGCCAACGGCTGAGGTCTGTGCGTGAAGCTAACCAGGTAACGGCTCCTTTTCCTCCCGCCCTCCCCGTCACTAGTTGCCATGTACCGAGAACCATCTTTGCATGACGTCGGAGAAACGGTCCCAAAAGCTGGGGTGACGCCGAGTAAAAGCACAAGCGCATCTGCAATCATGAATGGAGGCAAACCAGTCAACAAAAGTAAGACGACATAGCCAGATCCTCACAGGTGTTGTGACTGACTCGCCCTGAGCACCGTTGAGTGATTTATCCTGGCCACACCCTCCTGTTCCGGGGCCCAGGAGCAGCTGGCAGTAAGCAGACGCTTGCTCCCCGCTGGCTCGAACTTCTTGGTTGCAAGTGGATAAACCTCAACGTGTTGTGCCCTCACAACAAGAAGACACCTGGATAACCAGCTCAACTCAGACCATGGAATGCCCTACCAGATATGGAATGCCTTTTTAATATCTTTTCTGTGACTGTGACACTTCACGTGAATGACCTACTTCACAAGTCCACTCGATACCTTGCCTGCTGACAGCTACCCATATTCCTTTTTGAGTCCCGTTTCGGCAAATTCCATGTGTTTAAGTTCGATTTTGTAGCACACAGATACTCTTGAGTAATTTCTAGTTAGATGCTGTAAACCTGTGCTATTATGGAGTTCTCTTCTTCCCGTTTTTACAGGGCTGCTGGCTCCACTGTCTGTGACCTTTTGCAGGGATTGTGTTCCTCTCAATCTTAACTGTAGCGATTGGCTTAGTTGGGAGAGCGATCAGGGAAACAGAAAGCCTTCTAAACCTATTATGACACATTGCATCTATAAAGATTAAGAGTGTTGTCTCTGGCTCACACTACTGATGAAACACACATATACGCTCTGTCCAGTAGCAGATACTGTGCTCCCAAGGCTGCGTGGCCGGGCTGAGAAACGGGGTCAAACGCAGTCATGGGAAGTGCTCTATGATCTGGGTTTGACATCCCCCTTAGTTCCTTTGTGTGTGTGTGTGTTTTATACATATCACAAGCTTACTGGTAATGGTAACATTTGCCTTGCCCAGCGAGCAAGACCCACTGGTTTTTGAGAAAGTGGGTCCAAAGAACTCTGTAGGCCTTGTAGGCCTGATTAAGGTTCATTTTCATCTATGAATCCTCATTATTTGGAAAAAAGGAAAAAAAATCAATAATTACAACCTACAAGAATTGTGTTACCTAAATCCATTTCAGATAGAATCCTTCCTGTTTTTAATGAACCAAACTTAATGCCATCCCCGGTTTGGGCTGCATTCCACTCATACTCAGCAGAGCATGGGCAAGGCGGCTGTTGTGTTCTTTTCTGCAGCAGCAATGCAAACGTTAGTTATAAATTAGACTTTAATATTTTTGGTGTTTAACAAGTTTTTAAACTGGACATATTAGGAAAAAAAATATTTTTTTTAGCTCAGCATGCTGAGTCAGGTACTGTGTAATTCACCAGTCCATACCTCTGACTCAGCTTCTCGGGCCCCTGTGGCCCAATGGCTGAGTTAGAGGTGCCTTGCCATGATCTCAGAATGCAGTCTGTTGAATTATTCTAGATTAAAACTAAAGGCAAACCAACACGTTCAAACATCAGGTTTTCGGTCTGATTTTTTTTTTTTTTTTTTTTTGCTTTTCTTTGATCTTGCTTTCTTAACTTCCTTTGGAATTTAATACTGCTGAATTCTGAGCTTAGGGAAGACAACGACTAAGAAAGTCCATGAATAGTTGACTCCACAGTGAAGAAACCATGCAAAATGTTCAATATTGGATATAAATAGTTTCAAAATGTTTGATACTAAGCTGTTTGGAAATATATTTGTTAACTCTGTGTATACTTAATAAATTTCAATGTTTTCTCCTCAGAAGAGTTAACTGAGACCAAACTGAACCTCATTTATAGAAAACTATACGTGGGATCAATGTACTGGCCTCTTGTTATTATTTCCATGTGGAAGGATGACCCAGTCGCCATTTTCTCCCATCTGCATTGTATTTACTGGGAAATTATTTTGTCACTGCTTTCCTAAGTCTCCATGACAGCCCTTGCCCAGCATTTAAAAATTTTGGCCTGCTTAGCTGATTAAAGATTTACTATCAATTTAACTGTTTATGCTTATTTCATTTTCGTATTGAATTCCACTTTAATAAATAAAATGTTAGCATAACGTTTGAGTAGATTTATTGTCGATAGTGCTAAAGTACAAATACAACAAATGATTCTTTTGACTTCTCTTGATTTCTTGTTACACCATTTTAAAGCCTATTATTTTTAACAGGCTAAGTTAAAATACATTAGATGAATTTCATTAACCAATTGTTTAGGGAAGACATATATTCCGTAATATGTGGCAACTTGAAATTCCAATTAGATGGACTTACCCTACTGTGCACAGGCACACACACACACACATCAAACAACCCCACCTGTATGTTTTTTGGTAATCAGCCCTACTTGCTGGTTTCTTTTTCCCCTGTAAGCTTGTTTATTGGTTAAAATTATGACAAGATTTATTTTTGTAAGTGACTGAGATTTCAGTAAATGTGTATCTCTGTTTTGTTTTTTACATGAGTTATCTATAAGGGCATTTATCCCTATGAATGGATGTCAAAACACTTTCTTCTAATATATGTTTAGATGTATTGCAGAGGGGTCCTTGTTATTTGTGATTTAGTTAGATCATTTCCTCTGTGTCTGGTCTGACCTGTTGCATGGAACGAGGACAGCACTGATGAACTGCATGTTGTAGGACCTGTGTATCAAGAACCATTGGTGTGTATTAATCTACATACAAAGAGTTTGTCTGCATTGTACAGTTTCTGTGTTGAATATCATTTGTTGTATTCATAAATACAACATATTGAATAAAATATTTATATGATGGCATATTCAAAAACATTGAACAACTTTATGTAATGAAATGGCATTGCATCGCCCACAGATATAGAGAAATGTCATGTGAATAAGTTTGGTAAACCCATTTTCCCCCTTTACCGTGCCAAAGAAAATTTTAGCTCTTTCATGATACCTCTCTTGCTATTTTTCCAGGATAAGACTCCACCATTTTCTCCCCTCAAAAATTGTTTGCTGTTTTAAGTAAGTGCAATCTGTCACCTTTGGTGTTCTGTACAGTAAATCTGATGGAATTCATTTGTATTTAGAGACCACCACGTGTTCTGTACCTCCATGTACATATGTCGATCTTATCAACTCTTTCCAATATCACATTCCTTTTGCATCCATATCTGGTGTGAGAGGGTTATGTCTACTGATTTGTTATGGTAGCTGTTTCACTCATTCCTCAACAATGCTCTGGAATGTTCATTGTTTTGATAGTTCAGGTGACATCATTTTATTTTCCTATAAGTTTGCTTTCTAAAATATTTTGCTACAACTTTACTTGGAAAAATTATAGAAGAGATGCAAATGGTTCAGCCTATATAAAGAGTAAAATGGAACTGAGCATCATGTCATTACAAATCTTGGAGAATTTAGAGATTCGGGCTCTAAATGTTCCCTTGCCCTGAGTGTTTGGGTTAAGGGCTGGCTTCAAGATGGGCCCACAAGACTCCTGCTGCAGTCCGTCTAATTGTTTGCCTCTTGGAGAGTAAGAAGACTTTATCACACCTGGCCAGTTGCTTAATGAACGCCTAAAGCACTAAAACAGTCCACTGTTTTCAGGATGACCAACATCAGATTTGGTTCTTTTTTAAAAAACAACAAGAAAAAAACTTCTTTCTTTTTAAGTTAGACATGTATCACTTCATTTAAAGTTTTCTCCCTAATATTAGAGTGACAACATTTGAAGGAGAAACCAGAGTGACTAAGAAATCCATTTTAGAAGGAATTGAAAATCATTAAAAATTTTCAATGTTATTTCAGAACAAGACTATATCCAGGGCAAGCTTTTGAGTTAAACGCAGGCATATCAAACTCCAGGTGTGAATAGTATTACTTTGGAGTAAAATACATTTCATAGTGTAGCTTTCTTAGCTTACAAAGTGGCACGCAGGGCCTGTTGACTCTCTCGAATACTGAGTAGGGTTTCAAAGGTTTGATAGTGAATCCGCAAACAAAGGCTGAGCTATGTTTTTGTTTTTTCCTGGTTTTCTCTATCATTTGGTCTAATTCCCATGTTGTGTTTGCATTTGAGGTCGTGGAGGCCATTCCTTCCAATGCGCAGTAGGAATCTTGATTAGCTCAGAGTCCAGGAAGACAACAGGATATAGTGGTTCTCTTAGGTCTTAGGACGTTAGTAGAATCTTATTAAAAAGTCCTTTATGGAAGAATTCCTCAGTGATGGTTAGCCAAGCAAGCAGGGTTTGTGCCAACACCATCTGCAAACGTGTCGCATCTTTCCCAGTTGACGTTAATCCCACCATAACTGCCGACCAACTTGAACAAGCCAACAAAATTTGCATATTTTCCCTCCACCTATTACAAGTTTGTTCTTGCCCTGCCTTTTTTTTTGAAGAGGGAGTTTTTATCTTAGTAATGGAATCAAAAGTCAAAGTACAAAATTACATTTAAGAAGGGTAGAATCTATGTCTTTACATGTAACTATGTTTATTTTTCTCCAACTTAAAACATGTAAATTAAATCACTTCTTAATAGATCTATTGATGTTTCATTGCTAGAGACAAAATCACACATAAAAACACGCACAAGAACTGTTATAGAAGACAGACGGAGGTAAAAAGAAAATATTTCTGTTTTAAAAGAAAAATATTCATTAGAGGTTAGGTACCATGTGACTTATGCTATAATTCAGTTTTGGTTCAATAATTCATGGCTAAATGAACCACAGAATATAGAGGACTATAATAGATTTTGTCAAAAAATTTGGACAAATCACATTCTGAACTTTATAATAAAGTAATTTCTCCATATTTAAACTTCTTAAAAAGCATAAATGCTGATAACATTTTTCTTACACGAAAATATAAAAAGAGCAGCATTCTTGTTGCAGGGATAACAAATATAGAGAATGATAAGAAAAATAAGACACACCTAGGGTAACGTGATGAGACAGGAAACTAAGGGTCATACCAGTAGAGCAGGATGGCAAACTACTGCTCAGCTGCAAGCCAAATACAGCTTGCAATCTGTTTCTTATGGCCCAGGAGCTCAGAATGAGGTTTTTATTTTTATTTTTTCCATTTTAAAGTATTAAACATGAACAGACAAGAATCTTCTAAAGAGATGTATGTGACCCACAGTCTAAAATATTTACTATCTGGTCCTTTATAGAAAGCAGGGTTCTGCAAGAGGGGAAACTGAAAGTCATTTGTATTATGATAGCTGGGTAAGGTAATGAATTCCAATGTTTGTGCATCATCACATAAGGCATCAAAATTGCAAATGAACAATGAGAACAGATTTGTTTGAGGCTTAAAGTGTTTAGATAGAGAAGAGGAAAGAGTACAATCTGTATTATTTCTTGACTGCTTATAGTCCCCTCATTTTACAAAAACTGATATATCAATTGACATACTTAATAATAGAGATACAATTTACATGGTTGCATTCCTTAATCTCAGGATAGGGATGACAATTTTATAAATCTCTTCAAGTATGAGAACACTATTAGTACTATAAAAATCAGCATCAGTTAAATTTTCTCTTAAATAATTTTCAATATCAAATTTTTAAGTAACTCAGCAGATACATAGTTTCCTTATCTTTGGTGATTTGACTTAGAAAAGTCCAAGCCACGACTCTAGAATATTTACATCATCAAGTAAAATTTCCAAGCAAAAATTTTCATCTTAAACAATATGGAAATGATTTTGTTACATTATTCTAGGATTTTACAAAATATAAATCACATTTAGAAAAAAAGTGGGGTTTTTATTAGCTCTAAATAATTAAAGGTTGACTAAACTAATGTGTATAAGTAGACTTAACTGTAAATATGTAAGGGAAGTCCAAATTATTGTACATTTTCATAATGCAATGTGAATTTCATACAGAGCAGAATTTCACCATTAAGAAAATAAACATTTTGTTCTTATTATTGAGTGAATATTTGTAATTTCTATTTCAGCCATTTCTGGATTTTTTAAAAAATCCTCTGAGCTTTTCAGACTTTTTATTATAGTATCTCTTCTTGATTTCTTTGCATGTCCCTACTTTTCCAGTAAGTCATGTATCCTTGTAAATAAGAATCTTTTGAGAAGTGAATGTATATTTCAGGCCCATCATATATCTAACTATATGTTGTCTTTTTAAAAGGCAAGTTACCATGGAGTAAACAGTAAAAAAATCTTATTTCTTGTATATGTAACTCTTGCCCAGTTTTTAAAAATGTTCTAGAAACAGAAAATAGATACCCCTGAATAAAAATTCATTTTTCGGGTTAATCCTCAGTAGGCAAATATATACTGACACAGAATATAAGCAACTTATGTCACCATTTATTAAAAATGTCGAATTTTGCATTTTTCATATCTTCCTTAATCTTAAGAGTCTTTTTTTGGGTGAGTTTATTTTTAATTTTTTTCAAAGATTTTTTTTTTGATGTGGACCATTTGTAAAGTGTTTACTGAATTTGTTACAATATTGCTTCTGTTTTATGTTTTTGGTTTTTGTTTTTGTTTTTGTTTTTTGGCCGCGAGGCACGTGGGATCTTAGCTCCCCGACCAGGGATTGAACCTGGACCCCCTGCATTGGAAGGCGAAGTCTTAACCACTGGACCACCAGGGAAGTCCCTTGTGTGAATTTAAAGTGGGACTAGACAAATGACAAATGACTTAATGGCTAAAATGACCAGTTTTGTTTTTTTTTTCAAAAGCACTGGTTATGTAGTTTCTGCCTACTCCCCTAGCCCATGTGTGTTTGTATACCACATACCTCATGTCTCCACATGGAAATACTGGCAAAATATGGTCAATAGATTTATGTGAGGATATATCTTTTCCTTAGACTCCAATATGGTCTTTCTTGTATAGGGGTATGCATTTCTAACAACGATGTAACTCAATGTTTCTCAGCTCAGGCACCATTGATACTTGAAGTCAGATAATTCTTTGCTGTGGTAGGTTGTCCTGCACCAGAGGATGTTTGCAGCATCCCTGGCCTCCACCCACTAGATGCCCACAGCACGCCCTCCCACCCCACCCAGTGAGACAATGAAAACTGTCTGTAGATATTGCCAAATGTCTTCTGGGTGGTAAACTTGCCCTGTTGAGAACCACTGATGTAAATTAAGGTAGAAAAAAATCTTTCTGGCGTTATTTACATCAGAATTTGCTTAACTCATTTTTAATGGGTACCCAGATTTCACTGAGGCATTCAGAAATAGAAAAACATACAGTGGTCTGTTTGACCTGTCCTAGTGCTGATTATATATGGTTCCCTCTGCATTTATATGTTTTAATGGCCTAGAAAAAGGAGAATCCAGTTCTCTGCCATGTATTGTTAAGGATATTCTGTGCCGAGCCAGATTTCACATGCATTTCCGTTCCATCCATCCCAGCATTCACAGTTTCCACAGCTACAGATTCCATTCCCTGCAATAAAGTACACAGGGGAGTCATTATCATGATCGAAAGTCACCAAGTTAAAATATGTTATTCTAAACCACAGCAGTTCATAATCAAGACCATTTTATTCATCCTCTGCAGTTTTCTTATTCTGTTCTGTAGCCATCTTATCATTATCTCATTTAGCAGCTATGGGAAATGTGATTTTTCACATAATTAATGGCATCTGCTTGATGCCACCATCTGTGTATCATCTAATAGTGACCATCCTGTGTCACTCCAGGTGGCTTCCATGTCATAATTTTGTTTTCCTGTAGAGAGCAAGTTATGTCTGACTTATGAATAAATGCTAAAAACCATAAAGTCCCCTGACATAGAATGAGGTAAGCTGAGGAATCAGCTAGAAAAGGAGCCTTGTGACAGAGGGACGGACAGACAGTGAATGTCTAGCTTAATGACATACACAAGCATTCATCTTTTACCTTCAACTAGAAACAAGGAGAACCAACATAACATGTCTCTCTTTCCCCTGTAACTTGTTCAAGCAGATGTATTTTATAACCAATTATCAGGATTCAATAACTTGGGACAACAGTAGCTATGACACTGCTAAGTCTCCCTCATCCCCCCAACACACACACACCCCACTCCCTGCAGCCAACCAATACATCAACCATCTTTGAATTAGTGGTACCTGGGTCCTGTTTAAAATAATACTCCATTCCCTACACCAGGCTCAAAGTAAAATGGTTGTCAGGACGATTATTTTCTCTTTTCAACATATAACTGCATATGTGTGAGTTGAGGGCATGGTTACTTTTGTCCGCTAAGGCCCACTCCCCTTCTGTGGTGACTTCCTGTGAATAGTGGGTCTTGATTACGCGGACGCTCTCCTGCCCAGCTGTCTACGGCAGTACATGGTGGGTATCATCTGTCTTTATTGCCAACTGTGACATAGAACAGTTAGGGTAGGTTGATACTGCACCTGTGCAAATGAGACCATCATGTTTGTCGCAGTCCCTGTCGTCACAGTCGCAGAATTCTCCCGAAATATACCATTCTTCGGCAGAACAAATGCACTTCCCACAGTGACAAGAACCTGAAATCACAAAGGGCACTACTTGCTGTCACCACAAGGTTTCCGTCTAGAACAGAAAATCATCAGTGCAGCGACAACAGACCTCTAATAACCTATCCTCCAAAGGGAAAAGTTTATTGAATAGCCTGTCGCTCAGAGGGGAGCCTGACTCACTGTAATTCGTAAAGGTTATCCAGGAAAGGCTTCATTATGGATCTAGACAGTTGCAATTAGCCTTGAGCAAATGTTCCATGGCCCAGCCTGGTTGAAATGTCAGTGTGAGCAGAATGTGGTTGATTCTTATAGATGGCCTTCCAAAAAAGGTATTCAAAAATAGATGTTTTTTTCTGCTTTTTCTTCTGAATTGAATCATGCTTTAAAGGTGCTTGTTTTTTTAAAGGAATTGAATAGCAAGTTCTATTAAGTGGGGATGCATTTATTAATAAAAGAAATACTAAATTATTGTGCTTACAATTCTGGATTTTTGTTTACATGATTTTCTTAAAATAGGGACGTGCCTGTATATTGGGTAGCTCTTTAAAGTGATAAAAATACACACATAATAACTCATGTATATTCAACTTATCAGATTTCATTCTCAGGATTTCCTGCCATAATCAAGGATAGCTCTAATTCCCCCAAAATGTCCATCTTTTATGAGGCTCTAGGTCCAACCACCTTTTCCATTACTTTACACATCCCCTCTTTTTAATTAATTATTTAATTAATGTCACTAATTTAAAAATTCCTCTAGTTATTAAAAACATTTTGCTTTGCTGAGAAATAATTTTATTAATTATTTAAATATGTTTAAAAGAAGACAAAATATATGGATTAAATGGTGTCACAAAGGGAAGAAAGCTCTCACAGTCTAAATGTCTTCATCTGATGGCCTATAAAACCCCATGTGGCAAAATTACGTCTACAACCACAGTAAAGACACCTTTAAAATTTAAAGGAAAACACATAAAAAGGACTTTCCCTTCCTTCTATTTCCTTGGATGGGTTAGTCTTTCCAAGCATGTTTTCCTTTTACTAAAAGATGCTTATCACTAAATTGTTCTGGTCAAAAATCACCTTAAGAGATTGTGAAGTAGAAAAAAGTACTTTGACCTATTTAACAAAATTCCTGACTCGGTAAGTTCAAAATATAGTCGGAGAGGGGCAGGAATCAATCATTAGTGCCTCTAGGAAGCACAGTGCTTAAAAAATGAGTTAACAAACTGAGTAAAGTGGCTAGAGAAAAGGATTTCCTCATACCATGGAATCAGGAAAGGATCTGTATAAATGTATCTCAAGCATTAAGCACTATGTAGTATTTCATCTCATGGAAATGACTATCTGCATTTTAGTGGCAAAAATCCCCAATGGCCAAGTTAAACCTTCCACATTCCTTGTCATGTGGAAAGTAAGGGAGTACTAGTTATGTGCTCAGAGCTGGGTTTACATTTGTTAAGTCCTTGCTTAAGCACAGCATGATTTCATTTAGTCTTGACTTGCTTTCCCGAGGGTCTTGGTTGATTTGCATTCTCTTGAGTAAAATCTAGACAACTTCCAGTTCTGATGAGTGACTGACAGCCTGATGGTTGCTTAGGAACCAGTGAGCGAGGCCTTCCGGCTCAGTCTGTGAGGAAGGCTGGCTCCTTCTTGGTCTCATTCAGGTACAGTGTTACCTTATTTTAGAAATTTATCCTAGTTTTAAAGATTTCTTTCAAATTTCTAGGCATGGGAGTGTTCACCATTCAACTGCTCACTTAGTAAATGGTTAGCAATATATCTGCAAAAAAAAAAAACCCAAAACAAAAAAACAACTTGGGACATTTCATTGACTTTTCGTTGAAATTTCCTCAGAAAGCACCATATTTCGTGCTTTATTTCCATGAGTAATTACTGGAAGAATTGGATTGTTTTCAGTTGTTTCTAAAATAGTATTTCCTTTGCATTCCAAAATTATTTCTACAAAGCAGCAGAAGTAAATGACTTTATTTGTCCATGATATTCACATCTTATGCCTAGGATATTTTTTTGTATTTTGTCACAATTCATGAAAAGATCTCACATTTCATTTTTAAACTTAACCTCTGGCCTTGGAACTATTTTAATTACTGCTCTTGCTTTTGGAACGCTTAGCTTCAGTCTATAGCAAAGTATTTTCCTAAAACTGGTAAGCTCAGCTGAAGTTAATATGGTATCATGGATAGACCATTTGACAAATTCCAGTTCCAAAAGTCTACTAGTCGCTGAAAAAGTGAAAAATGGGGACTGATTTTTGTATGTGCTATGAAAAAGTAGCTTTTCTCAGTCAGCGTTTTCCCCAGCTGTGTTGTTCTCTCTTGTTTGTGCCTCTCAGAGGTAGGAAATTCTTTTGCTTGTGAAACTAGGACTAGCATGTAATACTAACACACTGTGATCATTGTTAGGACCTCTTATAGCAGCGCCTTCGTTGTAAAGTGCTCTGTTTTCATCAGTAATGGGGGGTCAAACTGCCCATCTCTAGAAAGGGAAAAACTGATGCAAAGGATTCTGTCAGTCAGACACAGGCCACATGACTGCCAAGAGGGGAGCAATTGTTCAGCTCAGCTGGCCAGGCTCCACTCACACCCATGAGACCCAGTCCAGCTATAGGGAGAAGCTGGCTCATCTTGGCAGGATCTTTAGGGTAGTAAGTTCACGACCACAATATCACTGACCCATTTATTGTCTTTCTTAGTATAAGGACCCTAAAGAGTGCTCTGATCTCCCTTCTGTGCTTCTCACAGGCTTCCATTCCTCAGGAATCAGCCACATTTTCTCATTTGTCTTCAGAGCATCCTTAGGACACAAGAAGGGGAAAGAAATGAAATTCTTCTGCCTTCAAAGATGAGAAAATGAGAGTACATCAGTTAACTTAAGATTCCTACCTGATTCAATCTGCTCTTGTACCTACCTACCTGTGATGCCTCTCCCAGGGGAAAAAAAACAAAAACAAAAAAACACTTTCATATAGTTTCAAAAAATGAGTCATGTGTCCTACAGATCTGCCCCGACAGCCATATCGGGTGAGGCAACTAGAGCATGGGGTAAAGACTGGTTTTTGAACCATGACTTTCACCCTTTCTTTTTTCCAGAGATGGAGAACGGGTCAGACGGAGGGGAGGGATAGGTGGTGGAGGTACCGTGGACTTAATCTGGATGACGCATTACTCGAGTATCAATGTAAGAGTGTAAGGGGTCATTGAGTGACATGCAGTTAGAATCATTGTCACACAACAGCATCTTTAAGGATATCAGAGTGGATCACCTAGATCTGGGTTGAAGTTATCAGGGTAAGAAGGTTATTGTGTATTCTTGGATCCAAATAAATAAATCCCCAAACAAACAAACAAACAGCCTATAAATTATATCACATATTCCGCAAAGGTAGCTAGGTTTAGGGGAGACCTGGCTCTGAGATCATCTCTGGTTATTCCCGCAAACAACCGAGTATAAGGGCGAGGCACCTTTGTTAGCTGCCCCATTAACAGAGTCGGACTTTCTTTTTCGTCCATCAAGCCTGAAAAAATGCTGCAACCCGACATCCCAGCAGGCAGATTTCACTATTGTACTAACTCTTCCATCTGTTATGAAGATCACGACAATGTATATCTTGTTTTAAATTTTTCTATGGAGTGATTTATTGTCTTGGCTATAAATTTGTAAAGAAATAAAATGCTATTTCTTCATCGTCTCCTGAGGTGGCAGCTTTATTCACAGCTCCTGGGGAGCACACATTTCAGCCTCGTTTTTTTCTGCTGGAAACAGCCGGCTCTAGGCTGCTAAGTGCTGTGCCCTGGGAATCTCAGGCCCACTGCTTGCACCTGCCCCGTGATCGAAGAAAGAAAAAGACTTGATTTCCTTTGTGAAAATCGGGGTGAGGGGTTTTCATTTACAAATTTGAGGACAAAGTACATGGCATTCTGGCAAGTCCATGAGATGTAGCCAGAAATACATGGCCCCAGTTTAAATAACTCCGAAGGGATTCCCTTCTCTGCCACCATATTGAAGACTCTTAGCCTATGGCCCCAGTTTACATAACTTGGAAGGGATTTCTCTTCTCTGCCACCATGTTGAAGACCCTTAGTCTATGGCTCCAGTTTAAATACCTTGGAAGGGATTTCCTTCTCTGCCACCATGTTGAAGACCCTTAGTCTATGGCCCCAGTTTAAATAACTTGGAAGGGATTTCCTTCTCTGCCACCATGTTGAAGACCCTTAGTCTATGGCCCCAGTTTACATAACTTGGAAGGGATTTCTCTTCTCTGCCACCATGCTGAAGACCCTTAGTCTGTTTCATGAGCTGCTTTTCTTGTGGTTCTTGGGGTGGGGGTTGGATGGTGCCCTCTATGGGGACAAGGATAACTTCTGCATCCCCACTATTCTTTGAAAGACACAGGTCCACCATCTCACTTGTAGCACTTTCTTGCTCTATAGTCCAGCATGGATTCTTCCAGAATAGGAAGAAAAGAAAGGAGCCCACAGCCAGCTGCTGCCAACACTAGGCATGCCAGCATCATCACTAACAGCAATCTCAAAATGTACAGCCTCGAGGTAGGTTTTACATTTCCTTCTGAGTTTAAAACTCTCTACCCGTTGAAGGATAAACAAATAGTTTAGACAAATATGCTGTCAACTCTTCATTGATACAAGGATATATTTCCCACCATCCAAAGCAAACAATTTGAAAAGGCATTAACTAGAGAGATTTTCTTGTTCTGTTTTGTTTCATTTTGAGGAAATGCCTTTGGGCCAATATTTAGTCAACCTATTTTTTTCTTTTTCTTTTTTTTTTTTTTTTTTACATTTTCTACATTTATGAGGCTAAAAAATGAGTCACTCTCCTAAGAATGTAATGACTTTAATAAGAATTTTTATTTCTTGAAAAGGGACAACTCCTCCTTTGGAATGAAATTCAGTTTGGGCAATGACAGAGTGCTATTCACTAGTCCAGTGAACATGGTTTTGTGTTTTCTTCCAGCACCCGCAACTGGACATAACTTAGCCAAGACCTGCTTACGGACACTGTTAATGATGTGATAGTGTGTCTAGTAAACAGACACACACACAATTGATGGTTTTTAAAATAAATATAAACAAGCACACAAATTTTTTAATATGAATGGGTTTCTTCATTCAGTAGAGTTTATACGGAAAGCTAATATCCTTATTCTAAGGATAATGCCATTATGGAAAACCAACTAAAAGTACCTAAACTTTGTGATATTGTGTTTGGACCTATGCTCAAAAAAATCCAATCAGACAAATTAGTCATTCTCAGTACTCTTTTCTACCCTCCATTCTGATCTGATAGCATTTTTTTCTTCTTTCCTGTTTCATCCTTGAAGGTTAATTCCATCCCTACCTCCTTCCTTGTTTTCTTTATTAATCTCTTCCTCCTCAGTTCCTTCCCTTTGTCTTCCTTTTAACCTCTCCTTCTTCCTTTTTGGTTCTCCCAACAGAGCCTGAACCCCAAACAAAGTGTTTCCAGGAGCTGAGGCCCCCCTGAGAACCAAACTGGTACAAGATTTGTTCGGGATTTGGAATTAGATTGAATTTAATGGGAGAACAAACTGGGTTCACAGTGATTGCTTTAATCTCCTTTGAAAGCCACCTGACTGCTGTAACTGCATTAGGTTGAGGGCATGGCCTCCTTGCCTGAACAATGAAAACACGAGCCTCAAATACAGGATTCCTGGAAACGAAGAACATTGTTTTCTATTGAAATGATCACGCTCGTATCAATTTTCAGCCTTCCTCCCGGCACCCTATGTGGTCACAGCATCCATCAGATTTTATCTTTGCAATTGTGTCAAGAAGCCCCCTTCAACCTGACAGCATCAGCCTTGAGAGGAAGCAACAGCCACTGTTTAGGGGCACATCTCTGAGGGCTCCTCCATTGGTATTCAGAGATTCCCTTTCTTCCCTGTGTCTTCTTCAGAAAGATATTTACCTGCTAATCCTGCCCCAGGGTAGGTGTTTGAAGGTAAATGCAACTTCAGCTAGAGCTTTGCCCTGTCTGAAAGGGGCCGGGGGTGGGGGGGCATCATCTGTTCTGCAAGGAGGCTAGTGAGCTGAAGAAGAGAGCTGGGAAGCTCCAGGACATCTAGTTCCCTGCAGGGCAGCTCCCGAAAATTTAGTGAGAATCCGTGCACTTCCAGAATCTTCGTAGGTGTTTTCCTAGCCACTAGCAAAGAGGAACGTGACAGCCTCCTAGATGGGCCCACAGGCACTGTGAGAGCAGGATTTTAAAGTCTCTTGGAGAATTTATACAGAAGCATCAACATCAAGATAGTTACAATTCAATCTATTAATTAGTATTCTTTCTCTGCTCAGGAAAAAAAACCCTGTTCTGCCCTTTTTGGGGGTGGGGGGAAGGGGCACTGGTGGGGTGGCTTTTCTTCTAGAATCTGCTCCTGTGGTAAATGTTTGATTGAGTTAGTGGCTCCTATTCAATCAACTTATCCTTTTGCCTTTTTGGCCCATTCAGTGCCCAGTCTATCTTGTTGGTTTTCTTTATACAATCGTCAATTCTTTTTATTCAGCAGTGACGTTGAACATAGCAAGTGCCCAGGGATCTTTTCACATGAAACCTGCCTCATGCAATTCATTTTCTCAGGCCCTGAACTTCATTTGGCAACTTTTTTTTTAATTTAAAAAATTATTTTATCTCTGGCATTTTCATTTATAGTGGCATTTATTTAGATCCACACACGCAGAGGTGTGTGCATGTGAGCTATAGTCCCTGGAGCTTTAGATAAACCCATGTTTCTATCACAAGTTCATTTACAACTAAAGAAAGCAGCACACAGGTATATTTGAGGCTCTCCTTTTGATAATAATTTCCATTATCGTTTGAATGGGAGAAATTCCAAGCTTAAAGTCTGGTCCGGGCAGAGGACAGAGGGGTCTGCGTTCAGCAGAGTGCAGTCTGCAGAAGCTGGTTGTACCTGTTGCCGTGTAAACCACGTGTCAGAACAGGGATTCTGTCCAGAGCTGCAGCGGACACTCACCCTTCCCCGAGCACAGTACGCCATCTGCCGATTCGCACAGACTCCTGCTCTGTTCCTCCGTCAGGTTACACTTCCGCGGGTGCTGGCAGAGCTTCCCGAACCATCCTCGCCCGCAAACGCAGCGACCGCAGGAACACGTGCCGTGGCCTGCGAGGCAACCACAGGGTGGGGTGAGAGGACTAGATGGGCAGAGAGCCAGCCGAGTCACAGTCTTTAGGAAAGAAATATGTAAACCAGAGTAGCTCTTTTCCTATCAAGCCAACACACTTTCTCCTCACGCACAGTCTGGCATGTGAGTGTTTAAAAGAACTTCGCAACAGAGTTCTCGCTGAAAACAATCCTCTGGAATATCGCATCAGAGATGGTTTCAAGAGAGAAGAGAAAGCTTGAAACAATTTTAAATGGATTGTGACCATCCTTTCTTGATACACAATACTTCTCCATTTGCATTTTTTTTTTTTTTTTTTGCGGTACACGGGCCTCTCACTGTTGTGGCCTCTCATGTTGCGGGGCACAGGCTCCGGACGCACAGGCTCAGCGGCCATGGCTCACGGGCCCAGCGGCTCCGCGGCATGTGGGATCTTCCCAGATTGGGGCACGAACCCGTGTCCCCTGCATCAGCAGGCGGGCTCTCAACCACTGCGCCACCAGGGAAGCCCCCCATTTGCATTTTTATCAGGATGGAGTCTTCAGGCTTTTCCTCACTGTGCACGCCCTGACACCCAAACCAATTTGCACGGCTAGTCATGTCACCACTGCCTGCCCCATTTATTGATTACTCTCCTATCACTTACAAATAAAAACCAAAGGTTCACCTCCAGACAAATGGCATCTGGTATATTACGCTCTCCCTGCACTCCTCTGCTTGCTAATAAGAACAGACATAAGTGTAAGTAATGGTGTCTCCCTATTGCTGTACAGAAGTTAAAAACAGCACGAGGCTTAGACTCATATCTTTTCCTCCCTTCTGTTTCTGTCATTGGCTCCTGGTTTGGCGATGTTTTCTTTGGTGTGTACGCAACATTATATCTGTGACGCTTATACACTGGCATATACATCTGACTACTCTCTGGCCACCAACACTCCGTTCAGTTGCATCATCTTCCATGTTAATTTCTCTTTCTTCCCATCAATGCTCTATTCTTTTTCTATACGTGCATTACCTTGCAGCCAGATCTCTCCAAAGAGAACAAACAGAAGAGCTATTTGTTTGGCAAAATTTTACTAATTACTATGAACAGAGCATTTTGCTAGGCACCAGGGGATGCAAAATCAAATATGATGGGTATGGTGGTCCCTGCCTTACCTGCAGGGATATATGAAATCGTCATTCAGACTGCTCAACCCCACTGGACCTTTTGAGACCATTCTGCCTTGACCATTTGCTCTGGCGGGATCTTCACTAGTAAATTTCTCCCATCTGCCTCTTCCTACACTCCTTTCTGCACAAGGAGGGACTGGTGGCCAATATTTAATTGTTCGCAATTCATTGTTAAGATTAAAACACCTAAGTACTCATGACCCAAGTGATAGTTCTCTGTAACACGTGACCATCTGGAAGTGAATGGAAAGCAAATGGGAGGCAAACTTAAAAGACACCTGGATGAACAGACCTATTTCTGCCGACCTCTTTTTGTCCATATGCTGATTTATTGAACTGCATCTCATCACAGCCCTCTGGAAGATTTTTCTAATATCCCCAAGTGGAATTCATCTTCCCCTCCTCTGAATTTCTATACTATCTTATTTTTTACCTCTTGTGTAACATTTTTATCTTCTACCTCATAATATGCAGTTATGTATCAGATAGACCCATTACTTGACTGAATTCTCTGATGGTAGGAATCACTCCTGATCCATCACTATAGTCTTCAGAGTGCCAAGCATTGCCTTAGACATAGTGGATCCTCAAAAAACACTTGTAGAGTAAGGTTATTTTTCAACAAAATCCCCTTCTTATTTTTTCCCACAAATCCCAACTGACAACCATAAACTGAATACAGGACATGTTTACAGGTCATCTGGTTAATAAACTGTCCTTCAAAGTCAACAGACTGTTCTTAGATGGCTCTGTTTTATTTCTATGGCCTTAGAGTGGAATGAAGTTAGCAAATCTGTGTAAGAGTTATATACTCAATGAATTGTTATGAAAACTGATTCTATCTTGATTTCTCCAATAAAACAAAAGTCCACTTAAAGTGAAGCCTACTTTAGAAGTTCAAAACAAGTTATCCAAGTTATCCACCTTTGGAGGCAGATAATGTGTGATACAAAAGGAAGAAGGAGAAGGAGGAGGAGGAAGAGAAAGAGAGCTTTTTAGCTTCAATACCATCCAGCTATGGACTTTTCAAATGTTTATGCTTCTTACGAGCCCTGGGTTAGTAAGAATTACCATCATTTGACATAATTGGAATAATTTAATCTCTATGGCAGAGAAAGACATTCTGCCTTTGATTTAGGATCTCATTGAGAATGATTAAATGACGTCTCACCACAAGTAATTTAATATAAAATTTATATGCAAGGAAATAGGAGATTGTTTTTCACTTATTACCTCATTTATCACATCCTTCCACAAAGTTAAGTTGGCATCTAGCCCAGACAATGGTCAAAATGAATTGGTATTTAAATGTTTTGCTTTGCTATTTACATGACTTCTCTTTACTTAAATAATGTTTTTTAAAGCTTTCAATAATATCTTCTTTATAAACTCTAATAATTTAGTCATCCACTCAAGAACTTTTTATTATGTACTAGGCATTTTACTAGCTTTACTCTCATGGGCTTATAGGCTACCAGGGGAGAAAACAAATAACAACGAGGAAACAAATACACTTGAGCTATGGAAGAATTAAGGAGGGTGTTGGTAGATTCAGCAGAGAGAACATTATTAACTGGAGTGGCCAGCTCTCTGACACCCAGCAGCTGAGAAAGAGCCAGATAGCTAACGTTCTGGAAAAGCTAATGAAGATTCTCGGAATAAGAAAGAGCATCACATGTTATAGGCAGTGAAAAAAAGGCCAATGTATTTGAAGAGTAATGAGTAAGAAAAAATGAAAAAATAATAAAGTTGGAGAAATATTTAGGAATGAGAACATAGAAAATTATCTGTTCTTGGTAAGGCATCTACATTTTATTCCAGGAGGAAGGGGAAATCATAGAAAGGTGTTATGCGAGAGAGGGATGTGTTTTAATTTATGGTTTGCAAATTCATTTTGGCAACTGGATGGGAGAAATTAAGGTGTGTTGGGAGGAAGTGAGGATGGGGAAAGTGAGAGAGAGTATTGCAGAGTCCAAGTGAAAGGTGATGCAGGCTTCAAGCAGGGTGGTGGTAGTGCAAATGGGGAGAAGTGGCTGGAGATCTACCTTTATGGGGGTACCCATGGAAGTTGCTGCTGGATTGTACGTGGCAGGTGAGAGAAAGAAAGGACTAGTTTTCTGACTCAAGAAATCCTGTGAATAACGATGCTATCTAATAGATATGGAAGCTGCAGGAGGAAGAGGTTGAGGGCAGAAAATCAGTTCCATTTTGAACCTTGTGTGTCTGAGATACTCTTAAGACAACCAAGGAGAGGCCAAGTAAGCAGCTGACACAAACCTGGCATTTGAGGATAGGTTGGAGCTAGGTCTGTATGTGTTGGAGTTTCCAAAAGGAGATGGCATTTAAAGCTTTAGAAGTGAATGAGCCCACCTAGGGAGAAATAAGTCTTGAGAAACTCCAATATTTAGGGTAGGGTAGAGGGGAGAAGCCAGACAAGTAGCGTCATCCAGTCAAGAAGAAGAAAAATGAGATGACTATGTTGTCTTGTAAGATGACAAGGAGCATATTCCATAAAGCAGGCCTATTGAGTAGAATGGTTCTGAAAATTGGAGTTAACAAAAAAAAGACCATAAAGGTCATAAGGGTAGTTTCAGTCAACTTTTGCCAGACCAACCCTACTAAGTTGTCTCTTAGGCCTATGAGTGGAACATCCAGGGGTAGCAGAACTGGGAGAATCATCTATAAACACCATTCAGTGAGAACAACATCTCTGCTTGGTGGTAGAATCCACAGTGAGGTTACCTGTGTATAATAAGTATATGATAGATCATTCAAGAATGAACCTGTAGAGAGAACCAGCCTAATGAATCATTCGAAGTCCACTAAATCTGCCTTCACATGACTTCCCAACTCTTCATACAGGTGAGCAATTTTCCATTCAATTTTCATTTCCAGTGCCATTCATCCTCTCCCAGACACTTACCTCCTGGCATATGGCACTCCCCTCGAGCAACAGAAATTTTTCTTCCTATTCTCTTCCCTTCCCCCACACCAAATTATTCACCAAGAATGCTCTGGATAGGTGTTGTCCAATGTAGTAATCACTAGTCGATGTGACTATTTACATTTATTAACATTCAGTAAAATTTAAAATTCAGTTTCTCAGTTGCACTAGTCACATTTCAAGTGTTCAACAGCCATATGTGGCCAGTGGCTACTGTACTGAATAAGGCAGATGTGGAACATTCTTATCATCTTTGAAAATTCTATTGAACAGTGATGCTCTAGACAATGACATTTCCAATGAATCCATGGGCTCCGAGACACACTTCCTCAATACACTGCAGTGATGGTTCTCAATTATGAAACTGACACATAAAGGTATCTAATTGCATCAGATACTGCATATTGCCTGCCCAATACTCTTTTCCCCTTGTTAATACTAGGGGAAGCCTCATTTTTTTCAGAGAGGTGATAATAGTTCATCTGGAAAATATTTGATTACTCAGGCTCCTTTTGACCTAAAAGTGCCCCTAGGACTTAGCTCTAATAAGTGAGATATAAGAGAAAATCTCTTGGGTGAGGTTTCCAGGAAAGCTATTGTCTTCCAAAGAAAATGGGACAGACTCAGCTAGCATGTTATCCTTTGCCCTTTGTCCTATTTTCCCTTTTTTCTTTCCTGGAAGATGAGCACAATGGGAGATTTTCAAGAAGTGTGACCACAAAAGTTATACTCGAAGGGCAGAGAGGAAATAAAGAGAGAAGGTGTGTGGGACTTTGACGGCTCTCAGGTAGTTACCTCACCATCCATCCATCCCTGAAGTGACAATCTGCAGGCTTGTAGCTGAACACGGTCCTAACTGGTTGTGTGGTGAGGCCATTCAGGATGGCTGCGCCCCTGCTCTCTGTACATCCCCTGCTCGACCAGTCCCTGCTTCACTCACTTGACCACCCAATCCTCTTAATTATAGGCTTAATAAACATACTGTTTATGTACTTGCCCCTTGCCCCAGCCACTGGTTTCCCTGGTAGCTGATGAGCCAACCTGACATCAGTTCCCCCCATAAATGGTAACCTCCTCCTCCCTGGAGTAGCAAAGATTGCTGCCATGTCCTGCTCTCTACCATAAATGGTGTGGTGTCACTCCAGGACCTTTTGCTGCAGACTTATAAGATCCCCTGCCCGGTAAATGACTGATGTCTCTTTCTTCAGTCTCCAGGTTGGGCAACTATAAAGTTTATAGGCCTGCAGGGTGCATCCCAACACTGGTACACTTACAAACTCAGGAAAGAGGTTTGTGATTTTAAGAGGTAATTTGGAGATAACCACACTGCTACCCACATTGTCCAGCTAAGAAAGGCGTGGCCTGAGTGAGTGGTCTGAACCTTCCTCAGTGTGAGAATTCCAGCAATGCCTGGGAAGGGGGTAGTGGTCACTGCACTCATACTCTCAGGCTGCCTGATCTTCTTCAAATTGCAGCTACAAACCAAAGAACTCCCTGAAGAGATGAAATGTGAACTGACTGTATAATTAAGAGGTGGCTCTTCATTATCCCTTCTTGTTTCTTAAATTGTACTCATAGTCTCATTTCAGGAGCAGAGAGGACAAAGCAGAGAAAAGCAATAACAAGTCCACTTCTTAGTCTCACCCTGGGTATATGGAGTACAGGAGGGAGATCTCTGGTTTAGCTTATATTAATTCAAAACAATTAAACACACATGAGCCAACATGTAGATATATTTTCCTTATGAAATCTTAAAATCAAGTACCCTAAAAATGAATACATCTTAGGGACTACCTCTCTGGACGAAGTGTGTTTTTCTTTCAGTAGTGACATCTGATTTTAAAAATCCATGCAGTTGTAGGTCACATAAAATTTTTATTGTTAATAGGGATGTTTTGAGAAGATCCACATGTGGTCTATGATCATTGAACATGACTTACCAGTAAGTAAGTGAGGCATGGTCTTACTTCCTATTGACTTTCTCTTTGACAGTCCCTGCCATGACCCTCATTTTCAGGTTGTAATTTTGGTGCAATCAAAACTGAACTGCTTAAAATTATGTAATTGCTTACATTCACCTTCAAGTACACTTGCTAATTTATCCCAGCCTCACAGAATTGGTTTAATCACTTTCAGTGTTATTGTTGAGAAGGTGGATAAACATCATTGGCTTAGTTCTCATGAGCCCACTGATTAGGTAGGTTTACAGTTATTTTTGGTTTTACTTATTCCTTGTTTTCTAAAGTGCTCAGGGAGTCCCTGCTTTGGAGCCAGGGACCCGCATTTTGATCTCTGGCCACACATTAGATACGTGCTTCTTGTCCGTCCCTCCAGGTGGAAGGCCACAGACACTATGGCTCGGTGTCTGGCAGTGAACTGAGAATATTACCCCAATTTGTGATGTCAATTTTGTTCTCAGAAGCTACACCAGAGGGGTGATGTTAATGTGTTTCACACACTCCTCGTAGTGAGATTCGTCCCCCACTGGCTGCCACATCATGGGGAGACCAAATGCTTTAAACAAAGTAGCTGCCATTCCTTCATCAAGGCACAGAACTGCTGATTCGTATGATGCCAACTTCCTTCCAAAACATTCTGTAGCTGGTGAATCAAGAAATCTAAAACAGATGTATTTTTTGTCCTGTTTTGGAGATGGACACTTCAATGAACTCCATATTGCACAGATGTTGAGGCTTCTCTGGCTTAGAAGTCTTATGCCCCATAGGAGCCCAAAATCTCTTCTCATTATTCCTTAAGCATAGCTTCCAGAAAACCCGCAAGGGACATGCCTGGTGGCAGAGTCACAGCACTCATGGAAGCCAAAAACAATGGCATTCCCATAAGACATTCACAGTTCATTCACAACCCTTCCTAATCTAGTTGAAATGTATCGATCATAGTTCACATTACCATGAGCAACGTTGCCTGGTAACATTGGCATCTACCATCTTCATCTGTTTCCAGGGAGCTGGAGTGGGGAGGTTAACAGAGGGTCAGAGTCTCTTGCAGCAAAGTAAAGGGTTTCATTAGCCTGTTGTCCATATTATTTCTAATACTGTCTCCAGTACATCCAAGTTTTTCCATCTTTACCGTCCTCCATCTAGCTAAACCACATTCATCTCTCACTAGGACGCATCTCCTAAATCCACGTTCACCCACCAACCCCACAAATACACACTCCTCCCAGCAATCCAAACTTCACCCGGCAGCCAGCGGTACTTTTTTTTTTTTTTTTTTTTTTTTTTTGCGGTATGCGGGCCTCTCACTGTTGTGGCCTCCCCCGTTGCGGAGCACAGGCTCCGGACGCGCAGGCTCCGGATGCGCAGGCTCAGCGGCCATGGCTCACGGGCCCAGCCGCTCCGCGGCATATGGGATCCTCCCAGACCGGGGCACGAACCCGCATCCCCTGCATCGGCAGGCGGACTCTCAACCACTTGCGCCACCAGGGAGGCCCCAGAGGTACTTTTTAAACAGAGTGATAACGCTGTTGTCTTGTGTAAACCCCTTGTATGGCTTCCGATCATCGCTTGAGTAAAGCCCCAAATCATTAACACAATTTACAAAATCTGTCATACCCTGCTCCCCTTTGCATTCTCATCTATCACACAGGGTTTCTCTCCAGTTCTCAAAAAACCCTTAAACATGTCACCCTCCCTTCCTGCATATGCCTCGGCACACTTTGTTCTGTGACTCCTGGGTCCCACCCATCTCTCCTCACCTGGCTACATTCTATGCATTCAATTACCAAGTATGGTGTTCATGATGCTTAGCTGATTAATACATGTCAAGCACATGTCATGCATCATATCATTTTTACCAGATATGAAGGCATTAGCAAAGCCTTCCATAGCCTCCAGTCTATGTCAAAGCCCCTATCATGTATGTTTCCATTGAACTAGTGCTTCTCCTTTCAGACCATCCACCTCATTATCTTTCCTTTCTCGATGTTACCCTTTAAGCATAATCATCAACTCCAATAGATTCACCACTGAAGCTCCAGGGCTGGCAAACAGTGTTTGAGCTGTTTGAGCTGGAGCTCAACAAATATTTCTTGAATTAAAGAAAAAAATAAACAATTACTTCAGTTTCAACCATGCAGAATGTGGAGGAATTTCCACATTGGAAATATTTAATTCGAATTTGAAGAGTATGAAGCCAGGAGGGAATGATGCTAAGAAATCATCTTGGCAGACACTGACCTCAAGATAAAAGAGGAAGAAAGAAGTGGAGATTACTCGAGGACAGTAAACAGTGAGCAGAAAAGACATGCAAAGGCCATTTCTAGGGAAATGCTAAGATTTATTAGTAAGTTCTGAGAATTGAGCAAGAAAAAAAGATCAAGTGATTATGAGAGAAGTGAGAGAAGAAACAGGGGGAAGGTGTTTCTGAGGTCCAGGAGACCATGTCAAGGGGGATTCTGAGTAGAGTAACCACAGCTCTACACTGAAAAGTGGTCACGTAGAATGAGACCTGAACGGCACCCCGGATTTGGGCAACTAAGAATTATGAAAAACCCCATGGAGTCGGTTATACAGAATGGTGGGAGAAAGAGCAAGTTTCTATGGGTTGAAGATTGAACCAAGAGGAATGCAGACATACAGGTCAGAGGTAAAGGCATCAAGGAGATCAAAAATATTTAAGGACATGCTTGTGTTTGAGGGGCAGTGCTGGGCTTTACACGAAGTAAGTATGCAATGAATATTTGCTGATTTAATTATTACATGATAGGATATTATTAAATAAGAAGAGATGTTCTTATGATAATGGATATTTTCAGATAGACTGAGAAATATAGAAACTTTGGCGATGCATGCTCTTACTCAAGCCCTAACGGCCAGTGTTTTCTTACCTGTGCTCCTCCCTGCTTGCAAACCCATGAGAAGCTTCTCCATGGAAGGTGCCCTGCTGAGTAAGAGCCACTAAAAATACTTCTGAGATGCATATGGCCACTTTGATTTGGTAGCTCAGTGTCAAGTGTGAGGATAGAAACTGCACTATGTAAAAAGAACAGACAGGAGAATTCATCTATGCCGCCCAAAATTGAAGACAAGACAGTCACAGTTCTGAATAAACTGTGGTTACAAAAGGAATTAAAAAGCAAACGTGGAGCTCTGTTCTGTGTTGCACAGAGTTTACTGGAATCCACAGCATAAAATTCCACCTGAGTGGTTATGTCTATCATTCTCTCTATATGTATATAACACTAATGATAATATCTAATGTATATACATATGACACATGTGCTAAGTACTTTATACACATTAACTCACTTAATCTCACAATAACCCTACAAGAGACATACATTATAATCATCTTTTATAGGTGAGAAATGGGTCTTATGTAAATTGCCTCAGGTCATATGGGGAGTAAGTGGCAGAGTCAAGGTTGGAACCAAGAAAGCCTCATGTCTGTAGTCTTAACTACTGTACTATGTTGCCATTTACATTTCTAAATAGTTAAGTACATTTACATAAATGTTTGTGAAAGGAACTTGTGATCCCCTTATCAGCGGGTTTACTATGTCGTATACTTTAATACTGAAATTACTGTACGTTCAAACTTGTTAATTAATGGCATGTTTCTTGTAATTTCTGTCCAGAGAACAGCTGAGACATAAATGAAATTCAAGGCTATAATAGCCAAGGCTCAAATAATTCCTTCCATAAAGCAGTGCTCAGAAAATAGAGGAATTAAAAATCACAGTACCTTGATGAACTGTCTTAAATCATAACTGGAGGCCAAGTGCAAAGCTCACGTGGGAGGTGATATTTCCAGTGAGAACATGAATTACAGTTGATCTTCACTATTCGAAGATTTCATATTTGATAACTTGCCTACTCGCTAAAATTTATTTGTATCCCTGAAATCAACACTCGAGAAGCTTTCCAGGTCATTTGAGAACACGGACCGAATGGTGAAAAAATTGAGTTGCCTGAGGTTCACATTCCCAGCAAAGATCAAAGAAGGTCACACTCTGCCTTCTTTGTTCAGCTCTTATGCTGTAAACAAGTGTCCTTTTCCCAATATACTTGGTGCTGTACATTTTGCATTTTTGTGCTTTTTGTTGGTGATTTCAATGTTTTTAGATGGCCCCCAAGTACAGTGCTGAAGTGCTATCCAGTGTCCCTAAGTGCAAAATAGTCTGCGATGTGCCTTACGGAGAAAATCCGTGAGCCAAATAATCTTCATTCAGGCATGAGTTATAGGGCTGTTGGCCGAGTTCAATGTTAATAAATCAACTACATATGACACAAAATGTCTTTACAAGACACACACATAAAACAAGGTTATGTATTGATTGGTTGATAAAAATGCTGCAAACAGAGGCAGGAACCTAGCTAGTCCCGTATTTCCCTCAGGAGCAGTGAGTCAGTATTTGCCAAATCCCTGTTCAAGACAACTTTATAGACCACAGCCACCATGAATACCAAGACTAGACTTATCTTGTTGAGGAACACTAACAGAGCATCAGTGTGGACTGTAAACTATGTGCAGCTTTTCTAGCTACACATCACTTCAGATACACATGAGCTGACCACGGATGGGGACATCTCTCTCCCTCTCCTTCCTGGAACTATCCCCCTCCAAGCAATAGGACTGACCATCAGAGTAAAGAGTCACAAAAAACTACACACTGGAATGTGTACAGATGTGTGCATAGGCCCTAGTGCAGAACCTGTGGCAGAATTTAAGGCTCCAGGCTGTCAACTGGGCTGCAGAGCTCAGATGAAGCAGGAGAAGGTAAGTGAAGCCAATCGTTGTTACCTACAGACAATCTTTTAAATTATTGGTATTGGACTTCCCTGGTGGCGCAGTGGTAAGAATCTACCTGCCAATGCAGGGGACATGGGTTCAAGCCCTGGTCCGGGAAGATTCCACATGCCACGGAGCAGCTAAACCCGTGTGCCGCAACTACTGAGCCTGCACTCTAGAGCCCGCGAGCCACAACTACTAAGCCCGCGCGCCACAACTACTGAAGCCCACATGCCTAGAGCCCATGCTCCGCAACAAAGAGAAGCCACCACAATGAGAAACCCATGCACCGCATCGAAGAGTAGCCCCCGCTCGCTGCAACTAGGGAAAGCCCACGCACAGAAATGAAGACCCAATGCAGCCAAAAAAAAAAAAAAAAAAAGAAATTACTGGTATTCTCTTAACCCTAAATCTCTCAAGGACATTATCTGTATGTCAAAGGGAAATTTAAGAATAACAACACAAAATATTTTCAAGAAAAATTTCCAAGGTGAGTTTCCTTTACCTACTTGAAAAATGTTCCAAGATCTTTCGGTCAGTAAAATGTCTTTAATACAATCTAAAATATAAAATTAAAATGCATAGGTGATTTCCTAGAGCTGGTTGCTAAAATTTAAGAAGAAACACCAAGAGAATCCATCCAATTATGGTGATCAAAGATGCTTTGCTTATCTGATTACTATTGTACTAATATTTGTTGGCTGCTAGCTGACACAGGAGAAGCAGCAAAGTTTTTCCAAACTTGAAAACACGTTTGTGCTCTGATAATTATGTTTCAATATCATCTATATTTGGGAAGATCAACATCTAAGAATTAATCTCTAACTGTGTAAGCAAGGATCTCCCAAATCGTAGCCAAAGCTCTACCAGGAGGATAAGATATATTAGCCTGTCTCCAGCTACTGCCTAGTCTACTGTGCCCCATCCTGTATCCAATCAAAGAGAGGATGGATTGTCAGTAGGAAAATCTAGACGGTGGTAAAGAATGAGAATCTGCACTATCCAGAGGATAGACCACCCGGTATGAGAGTTGCGGTCCTTCCGCACGTGTATTCTGGCAGCTGCAGGAGTCTCCCAGCAACGTCATCCTTTCTGTTATGATGACTTTCACTTGGCACCCCCTGGGTTCTCTGCCCCGAGGTTTTCTCCAGCCGCAGAAGCCTGCTTTGATCCTGTACCTGTGAGGCATGCTGGATGTGGCCTGGCAGTTAACGTCTCCTAGAAGCAATCCTCAACCAATGACTGATGATATAAGAATTGTGTGTTTTACTCGGGCTCCTAGAGTTCCATCCTCTGTGTTGGGATGAAGCTCCAGTTGACCACAGCAGTAACTGGACTGACAGCACAGTCTTAATCAGCTGCCCCTCCTCCATGCCACACTTTCCCACTCTCCCACCAGAAACTCCTTCCCCTTTCCAAGGACTTGCATCCAAATCCTTATCTCAGATTCTTACTTCTCATAGAGTTTCTCTACAAAAATAATTCTAGTCTCTGGGGCAATTATATTTCTGATTGTATATCAAGTAATTGGTGTTCTGGTTTGTACATTGGTCTTTTACTAGTTTGGCTAATGGGAGTCAGGTCCCTCTGGAACACAGAGGACTCTCAGTCAATGCACAAATCCAGAGTGTAGACACGCAGAGTCAAGAATTAGTCTAAAAAATTATCACTTTGTGAGATGCTTTCTCACTTAACTAGTAAACATTTGATCTCTTCTAACAAGCAGATATATATATTTGCTTTCATCTTTGGTTTCCTCCCCAAAGAGAGAGAGGAAGAGAGATTCACTGGGGGAAGGGGGGACTGGTTATTTAATGGGTATGTAGATATGACAGGTTTGTAAAATGTCAAGTACTTAACAACAACAATAAAAAGGACTATAATCTGTTTAGATATGTCTGACAACTAACACGAGTGAAAAGAGAATCTAAACTAAAAATAATATTGACATAAAGTCAAAACAGTGGGATATCACTCTGGGGGAAATTGTGATTTAGAGAGAGATCTGTGAACTGAACTCCACAGCTGCAACCCTGAGTCTGGTGCTTTTCAGTGATGGGACATTAACACCTCAAACCTCATTCACTTTTCCATTTGTGAAATGAGAAAAGCAGGAACTATCTCTGAGGATGTCTGTCATGGGAACTGCAAGAGATAAACCACCCGGCCCAACAGTTATTAAAAAGGGCCTTTTCCCTTGGCTCACAGAGAAAGGAAAGAAGAAAATATTTTTGATCAAATTCCAAGTGTTTTATAGTTGGTTAGAGAGAGAGTAGCTAGATAGATATACATGGAGGTCAGAGATATGATAGAGGCAGGTGGTGTGCCAGCCTTCCATCACTTGTACGTACACGTGCAGGCTTTTCCCCCAATAACAGTGCCCAACTGCATTATGATAATTATCTTAAAGAGATAGAGTTATATTCTTTTAGTGTGATTCCACGTCCAGTTCACCTCAATTATCCTGGAAACCTGGAAGGAACCACAATCGGCATGCACCCTCTCTACAATACGGAGCTTTGCAAGACTGAACTAGAACCCTGGTGACCCCCTTTCCCTCCCCTGGATGAAGCTCAGGTGGACACTGGCAACATTCTACCCCTGGGACTCTCCTTTCTGCTGTGTTAACCTTCGTGACGACCCTCCATCTGTCTCATTCTTCCTTTGCACGGTTTATTACTTCAGTAAGTTCGTTTTGGGGTCTCAGAGCCATCATGGAAACTGAGTGTATATATCTTGTGATTGTGTAATTAACTTTGAATATAGTCTTACTGCTTTATTTTCCAAGTCTCAGGTGATACTTACTTTCCCAATCCGTTTTTATCAGTAATCAAAACTGTAAACGGGTTGACGCAAACCGTTTCAATGTCTTCAGAGGACTTGGCTTAGTCTCCACCATCTTTTATCAATAGCATGCTTTATCCTTTCACATACATACACGTGGATTAAATCAAGAGTCCAAGGTCCTTACCAACCTAATGGTATATTGCTTTTAGGTCTAATTGTGTATTGATTTTGTTTATCTTCTTTTTAACAGAATTTTTTTTTTAAAAGGAGAAGTAGGATAAGAAAGGCAGGTGAAGCAGGCTGCAGGTAGAGAGCAGAGGGCTGTGAGAATTGCTCACCTCCACAGACCACGCCGTCCAAGTCTTCGCAGCGGCGATTGTCACACTCACACGTCTTGCCGTATACTCTGCCGCCTCCCGGAGGGTAGCAAGTGCATTCGCCACACTCACACTTACCTGCAAAACATAAAGGCAGAGTGCACTCAGTAGGAGGCTCACAGAATCAGGAAGGCTTTGAAAGGAAGCAAGCATCCTATTAGACTTCCTGGACCAGTTCTAGTCTGTGGCTGATAATAGCTCAGCAAATACCTTTTCCTACCTCCCTAAGGTTAAGCTGAAGGTCAAATGCAAATGCCAAGGAGGTCGGTGGGAGCTGAAGAGACAACTCCTGGCTCATGTCGTTCCCATCTTCTACTTTCCACTTTCTGTTTCATTCATTTTTGAAGAATAATCCAACTATTAAACTCTCTCGGTATTTCATATTCCACTTATGATGAGACCATTTAACATAACTGAGTCAATTTTATATATTTTGACATAATTTGCCATAATGTGGTCATTTAAAAAATATTTTTAGTGTGGGTCTGTCTGCCACATCAGAAAAAAAATGTTCATAGGTACATTTCAACCTGATATTTTAGTGATGATTTGGCATCCATTTTTGAGTTCACAGAAGTCATTTCAACATGGAATACATGTCCGAGTGCATGACCTAAATATCTTATTATCCTTGACTTAAAGTTGAAAAATATAAACATGTTTTGGAATGAGTTTGGTTCATAGTTTGGGGATTTCTTAACTATTTATCTTTATGTCTTTTGTCATTATTTCTGGAGCTGTAACTATGCCTCAAATACTATAATTCCTTCAATTCTGTCATTTTGTTGTCATAATACCACACATTGACTAGCATTATCACTGTCATTTTACTAAACAGGATATGGAGACGTACTGAGGCCAAGTTACTTTCCCTGGTGAACCAGTTCTTAAGGGATAGATTCAAAATTTATATCCATTCTCATTACACTTAAAGTTTGTGCATCTAAACATTAAGCTATATTGTATCTTAATATCCTCATAATGCAGCACCAGGAGGCTGTATGAGAAAGTACATTTCTTTTTTCTGAGGAATTGGTACTGGTTTGCCGGAAATTCAGCTGAGTGACTACTCCGAGACATCTGTTACTCTCTGTCATTATCCCAACCATCATAATTACACACCCACTGAAATGATCATAAGATACTTCAGGGCTGACCCTGCAATGTTGTTAGTCACTCTATTGCTGCATTTGTGTCTCGTTAAAGAAATTCTGAGCTGGGATATGATGGAAGAAAGAAAAATTAGTATTTAGAATCATATAATTTCAGAGTTGTAATTAAAGATGATAATCTAATGCAGTGACTCATAATCTTTTGTGGCAGAAATGGCGGGGTTATGATCCCTTTGAGAATCCAGTGGAAGATATGGTGATAGATAATGTTGTTCTGGCCACCCTTCAACCCATCTCTCCGCCAACTTGGAGGCAGTGCCAAGTTCAGCAGGAGTCAGAGCCCCTCCTCTTTCCCCAGTGATATCCCCTCTTCCTATGGACTGGCAGACAGAACAGAGACAAGCCAGATGCTCTTGGCCGGGGCTTGGATTCATGAGGGTGAAAGCAAGGCACAGGGCTGTGGCAGAATGCCAAGTGTAACAGCATAGCAGTGAGCATCCAGGGGTAGTAGAGCTCGGCACACAGAGGCTGAAGTTCAAAAGTGATGGATGCAGGGGCTGGTCCTCAGCAGTGCCTTGCTTCGCTGGGGTGCTGCATGAGCTGATTGTCCAAGCTTGTGTTCTGAGCCTAAACTCTTCTAATAAAATGACTTTTCATCCCAGTTAATGACCTCGGTTTCTGTTGTACACAATCAAGAACTCTGAGTGGCAGGACTTCCCTGGTGGCACAGTGGTTGAGAGTCCGCCTGCTGATGCAGGGGACACGGGTTCGTGCCCCGGTCCGGGAGGATCCCACATGCCGCGGAGCAGCTGGGCCCGTGAGCCATGGCCACTGAGCCTGCACGTCCGGAGCCTGTGCTCCACAACGGGAGAGGCCACAACAGTGAGAGGCCCGCGTACCGCAAAAAAAATAAAGAACTCTGACTGGTAGACCCCAGATCTCTCCCTGGAAAGATATACCAGCACGTGTTTATTTGCTATAAAATGTCAGGAGGATCCATGACTTTCTGCAGTTTATTTAATAGATGAGGAAACTCAAGTATGCTGAGGCTAAATGACGTGCTTAAGGCAAGCAAAGTAGACATAAGCAGTGTTGGTGCTAGAACCCAGATTTTCTGAGCCCCGGTTAATCTCCTCCTGTGCATAAACATGCTGGTTCTCTCACAGGTAGATTTGTGAAGGACAACAACGATCCAGATTGTGGAGAGAGGCAAAATATAGGACCATCAGCAGTGTGGCCCTGTATGGTTAACAAATCCATGGCGGACAGATGTGGGAAACTTCAACCACATCATTCCTGACAGGTAATCCACTCCCAGTTACCAAGAAAACAACACTTTTTAAGCTTGAGGGCATATGTATTTATGCTGACCATTTTATTAGCATTTTGAGGCATACAGGAAGTTTCCTGAATATGTATTATTGGCTTCTTTGAAAAGGATGAACTAACTACTGGCATATGTGTTTAAATATCTCCATTTCAGAATTTTCATTCTGGATGGGGTCTTCTATTTCTTCCAATCTCCCAATTTATCCCCCTCCCTTTTCTACAGTTGGATAGTAAAGTGTTAATATATGGTCCTAGGTACCTTTTTTTCCTGATAGATTGTAATTCAAGCATCTGTTTAAAATATCAGACAATAATTAACCATTTTGCAATTCATTTTTTAGGCCATGTATCTGTTGGTGTTTTAAAAATATGTTAAGGCAAATATTAGCTGAATTAACTTTATGTATGTAGCTCTAATTTAGTTTATAGGATACAGTAGATTCTGATGGGATGGCAAAGCATTAAGCATCAAGAAAGGCTAATTTGTCACAGATAGAAAGGTAAAGAAGAGTAAATTCTTCATGTGGTCCACATTTTAAAGGGCATTATTTTGCTGTCTCAGTTCACAACTTCACTCCATTCACTACCAGGACATAGACCTGCCAGGTAAATTTCCACTCGTCCTTTAAGATCCAAAGTAAATTCCACCAAATCCATGACACTTGCACCCTCCTAATCACTCATCTTCACAAAAACACCAGAATTAACTGCACTTCTCATGTGTCCTCATAATGTTTAAACCAATATTTTTTGAACAGATGCACTAAATAATAATCACATGTAAATAGTTTGGTAACATTGACACAAAGCATGAGCTTTAATGGAAGAACTTGAATTTAGAATAAGACATTTCTCCCTGGAATGCAAAGGCATTTCCAATCACCTGAATACCTTCATTTGTGTTTTCCACAGTTACATCAATGAAATATGTTCCACAGCAAATTCATCACCTTTATTCACAAACTTACTCCTTTTCCTGGATTCTTTTATCCCGGAGAAGGTCACTATTCATTTAATCTGTCACTGAGTCTTGAAAAAACTTGACGACATACTTGATTCCTTCCTTCTTTTAATTAACCATTCTTCTCCTTTCAATTTCAAATTTCATAAAATCTACTTTCTTAAAACATAGCTATGATGATGTAACTCCCCTTCCCGTGATGGCCCCACATGACCTTTAAGGCAGATCAAATTTCTCAACAGGGCTTTCTACACAAGACCCAACTCATATTCCTAAGCTTATACCCAACAATCATAGCACACTCATGTTCAGAGACTTCGTTTTTGTGCTCCATTTCTTCTCTCTGCCATGCACTCTACAACTTTCTCTATAAAATTTGACCTAGTGTTCAATAGCGAGCTTAAATCTGAAATCCTCTATAAACCCTTCCTTGCCATCCCTGTTTGGTCACCTGGAGGATTTGTTCCTTCTCTCTGATCCCACAGTACTTGGTTCACACCATTAGTAGATCAGTGAATGCACACATTATACAAAATAAATACATGCCTGAACCCTACCATACATAGTGATCTATTTATGGTCCAGGCTGATTTGTAACCTATTAGCAGCCAGCAAAGTTCTCTGTTGAGGTAGTAGCAAACACAAGCCTCAGAATGGGAGAAAATATTTGCAAACGAAATAACTGACAAAGGATTAATCTCTAAAATATACAAGCAGCTCATGCAGCTCAATAGCAAAAAAACAAACAACCCAATCCAAAAATGGGCAGAAGACCTAAATAGGCATTTCTCCAGAGAAGATATACAGATAGCCAAAAAATGCATGTAAAGATGCTCGACATCACTAACCATTAGAGAAAATCAAAACCACAATGAGGTATCACCTCACACCGGTCAGCATGGCCATCATCAAAAAATCTACAAAAAATAAATGCTGGAGAGATACAAAATTAAGATAGACATTTAAAAACTTTTAATAGTAGAGGGAATACAGGTAAAGTACATGAGCACACACACCCTACAGGGTTACAGAAGGTTCCTGGAAAAGGTGAATTCGGAATGAGTCTTAAAGTGTTTGTTAAATGTTAATCAGGCAAAGAAGAAAGAAAATAAATTTTAACGTAAGATTCAGTTAAAAGAATGGGCTCTGATTTTAAATAAATCTATATTTTAATCCTGGCACACCCAATGTTAAATGTGATTCTTTGGAAGACTAAGTTAAACCTCATTTATTACAGCTACAGGATGGGGATAATAATAAAACTGATCACATAAGGTTTTGGTTAGGCTAAATATTATCATACATATCAAGTACATAGGACAGGACCTGACACATAGTAAGTGGTCCATAAATAATAGATATTATTATTTATATTTTTATAATTAAAAAAACATATTGGGAGGCTTGAATTTCAGTAACTCACATAAAATCCATTCCTTTACTTTCTGATTCTATTTCTCTAAAAAAAATAAACCAACTGTATTTCCTGATCCAGAATGAGATTATTTAAGAAGAACACCATATCATCAAATGCACCTGCTAGCCTGGGAACAGAAGGTACACTCTCTACAACCTTATTTTCTTCCACTTTTTAAAAGGGCAAAACCACACTTGCAGTACATGCTCAATATTTGGAGAGTAATTAGAGGCTCGCATAAAACAGAAAAGAGATTAGCACTTTACTAACACAGTCCTCCTTTGCCTAAAATAATAGGTTTACCATAGCAACCTGATTGTACTAGGAAAAGCTCCTGCCAAATGCACCCGAAGTTCCCTTGAAACTTCTATGAGAAGGAATTAAACACTTCAGAACTATAATATTCTGTACTATTACATCTAAGTACAAATATTTTGTGTGTGAGAATAAAGTAATCTTCCATCAGACATTTGAAAGTGAAGAGGCAATTTTCACCTTCCATTTCAAAATGAGCAGTGAGACTTCTTATAATTCAAGCCACACTTTGACACTACATTTGCTAGCCAAGGAAGAGATGCTCGTAACTTTTTTAAAACATGGATAAATGTCAATCCTTCTGTTTGTGTTTTCTTAGTACACAAGGATTAAAGTAATTAATCACAGACCTTTGTGAGGAAATAAGACATTTAAGCAAATGTTGTACTGATATAGTTTTCTGTTGTTTGCCCTTAGAGTGTCTAAAATTGAAACTGGGATATGGGAGTAGCAGGCTTCACTTTTTTCTAAAGGTTTTCCAAGGTATTGAGCAGAACTTCACAGAGGAAGTCGATTAGAACTCTAAGTAAGAGTATCTCGTTATTTCAACCTTAAGATTAGTTTCTATAACAATAACTAAAATTACTCAATTCATTTATTTCTAACAAAAATTTTATGAATTAGGTAGCAATATCATACTTGTTTACCAATATAACTAAGAAACTATGCAATAGACCCAAGGTTAAAAAATCAGAGAAAGAATGAGGTTGGAAATGTGGAGCTTAGGTAATTAATCAATTAAGTAATTAATCAATGTGGCCCATCCTGAATGAGTCAATATAAATTAGAATAAGAATCTCATTCTTTGTACCTGATAAACCCATTGACTGGACAGTGGGCAGTACCTTGCTTCAGAAACAAGGTTTTGGGATTCTGCAAACAAAAGTCCTATCACATCCAGGCCTATGCCTGGTATTGAATTATTGATTCCATAGGGCATAAATAAACACATGCAATTGTAATTCACCATGAAAGACTCTATGGGACAAATGTCACAGATAGAAACAGACAACAAATGCTATTTACCAGTGAAAGATTTGATACAGAGAAACGTTTCTATAGAAAGTTTCTTGAAGATAAACTATATTTGGGCAAAAAAGGGATAAGGTAGAATCAGGCCTTAATCACTTTTAAATTCTTGCTTGGTTCTGTACTTTAAAACATTCAAAAGTGTGAGTGAATATATCACTTCCTTAATACACATTTCAGGAGTGCTAATTAAATTGATTTGAAACAAGTGTGGACATTCTTCCCACATCAGGGATAATGAGAGAATTTACTTTACAAATTGAACAATGAAATCCATCTAACAATAAATAATACATTTCCATCAACAAGCTAATCTTTTAAAATGAAGAAAAAATATACCATAAAGCAATATTTTCTCCTAACTTATTTTTTAATTATTCTTTATTTCTGAATCTACCAATATTAGTTTTCCCAAATCATAAAACATTAGAAAGAACATTGAGTATATATATAAGTGTATACATATATCAGAATATATAAGTATATGTATGTTTAAATTTGAAGTTATTGTAACTCCATGTGAGCAACTTATCCTCAAATGGCTCAGGTAAAAAGAGTTCTTTGTACTATTCTTAAGTCTTCTAAGATCAAAAGTATCTCAAAATAAAAATATTTTAAATTTTAAAAATATGCAAGTAAAATTCTAAACATAATTTATCTATGAAGCTAAATGTTTTTTAAAAAATAAAGTCTTGTCAATAATTATATATACACTTAGCCACGTGTTTTACATTCACTTTTGGAAAATATCCTTTAACGTCATATTCAGGATTTAAGCCCATTTTTTTTCAATAAAGCAGTGTCAAATATATGCAGAGCCTGGGAATCATGTAGTCAAAAATGTCAGAAATTCAATAAACTTAAAATATAAGGCTATAGTGAACTTGCTTTAACTTTGTCATTTTATAGCACAGTTAACATATTCAGGATTAATAGGTAAGAGTTACAGGGAAACAGAGTTTAATACTGTAATAAATAACATTATACACATCAGAGTAGTCCATTATGGAATGTGCTGCCATGGTAGGGAATAAGCTTCCATCACTGAAGGAACTGAAGCCAAGAAGGCAGTCTTTGATAAGAGTTAAGAGTTTGTGCTCTGGATTCAGAAAGACCTAAGATAGAATTTAATATCTACCACTTATATGCTCTATAATCTTAGAAAATAACTAAACCTTTCTATTTTAAAATTTTCAAAATTGGGAATACCTACTTAATAAGTAACTTTAAGGACACCAAAACAGAAATATATATTTTTTTTTTTTTTTTTTTTGCGGTATGCGGGCCTCTCACTGCTGTGGCCTCCCCCGTCGCGGAGCACAGGCTCCGGACGCGCAGGCTCCGGAGGCGCAGGCCCAGCGGCCATGGCTCACGGGCCCAGCCGCTCCGCGGCATATGGGATCCTCCCAGACCGGGGCACGAACCCGCATCCCCTGCATCGGCAGGCGGACTCTCAACCACTTGCGCCACCAGGGAGGCCCAGAAATATATTTTTTTAAGTATTACTGTTTGGATTTCCTAAGTACCACTGTGATATTTGTTTGTGGCACAGTGTTTAAACTTTAAGAAAAAAAAAATAAATAAATGTATAACTTGAAGAGTAAAAGGCTTCCACAAATAGAACCACATATTATAATTTTATATAACTGGAAGTAATATACCATTTTTTCACAGCTAATCTGTTTCTCCCTCAATATGAATGTCTACTTCCTTTTTTGCTCTGCCAACAATATATTTCAGATAACTTATGGTTTCTGTACTAGGTAATGCTACTCCTTTAAAAGGTATTTTATTCTGACATTATTTTTCAACAAACTCCTATGGCACCTGAAAGTCCTATCTCCGTTTTATCTCTAGCCTCAGAAATAATTTTTGACTAGCAAAACATCAATATATAAGTCAAAGTCTCCTAAGGCAGCCTGGATTTAAGTGGCCAAGATCCTAGAGAAAAAGGAACCATAGGGTAGTGAGTTCTACCCAATACACAAATAATCCCCTTCATGCATTTGTCAAGCCTGAAACTTTTTAGGGCAAGAGGATAAAGCATTAAGCAGAAAGCCACATCTAAAAGATGAATAAACTAAACAGAGCTTTTGGTTTTTTCATCTGTCTGGAAAGACAGTACCTGGAACTCAGGGACCTTTGAGAAGGAGGGCATTGATAAACATAACATAAACATCCCAGGTTTTCACTTTAGAAATCATTTTAATGCCTGATTGGATTGAGGTTATCTGCCTTTGTACATATGTCTGCCAGACAAAAAGTAAATTGTAAATTATCTCTTCATGGAAGATAACATCATTTACAAAATTCTACCAATTTTATTAAACAATATTTATACCCAATTAAAAAAATAGTTATATCAATAGACAAGACAGAATGACTAAAAAGGAAAGAGAAAAATAGACAATACAAAAAGGTCCAAAAATGATACAGATGGCCAAACTAGAATTGTCAGTAATGGACTTTAAAATAACTATGATTAATATATTCAAAAAACTATATTACTAAATGGAGAAATTATTCAGAGAATCACCTATAAAAATGAAGTAGAAATTCTGAATTTAAAAATACTGTTACTGAAATTAAAAACTGAATAAAGAGAGTCAGTGGCAAATCAGACACAGGAGAAAAGAGGCTTAGTAAACTGGAAGATAGGTCAGTAGAAAATATCCAGACTGAAGCATAGAAAACAAAAAGAATGAATAAAAAAAGCTTAAGAAATACACTGGACATGAAATAATATCCAAAACATCTAATTGGGTACCCAGAAAAAAAGACAGGATGAAGCAGAAGTAATATTTTAAGAGGTCATAGATGAGACTTCCAATAGTGCTGTAAAGGACTGAATTGGACATAATGGTATGTAAATGCAGAGGGACAAAAATAGCCAAAGCATTGTTGTCAGAGAAAAGTGGGTGGAGAAATTACAATACCAGATTTTAACACATACTATAAAGTTATAGCATTTAAGAGTGTATTGCTGGTAAAACATTAGACAAATAGACAAATGGAACAGAATGAAAACACTGGGAAAAGACCCATGCAATATAAGGTCACTTTATTTATGACAGAGATGACATCACAGTACAGTGGGGAAAGGTTGATTTTTCAATAAGTGGTTCTATCTTGCCTGGACTAGTCACTTTTGCTTTTCAGAGATTGCTATCTGTTCTCTTCTCACATATTGTTACACTATGCTATTGAACTAAATGATCTCTAAAGTGTCGCAGATGTATTCACAGAATTTGATTCATAAATCATCAATTGTAGCTACCAGACCTGTTTTCTAGTTAAATGTTCCAAATATGTCTGGTCAAGTTGTATAATTTGTTAGACTCTAACGGCAGCTACCAAGGTATTACTTGCAGTATTTTTCTCAAAGACTGTTACTATGCAATGCAAATATAAAAATCATACTAATTTATACAACTTATATCTAAATATTTAAATTATGGCCTTCCATCACAAATAGAAAGTTGCTTGTGGTTCCCTTCAAATCAATTTATTTTCTAGAGAAACTAAGACCAACACTTCCTACCATTGGCTAAATATAGAAACATAATTCCAAATAATGGAACTTACTAGGGTCATAAGTGATCCAGATTGATGGAAATATAGATATATTCTCAAAGTATATCCTAATGAATAGTGCCTGTAAAGGCAAAAAGACAGTAGTTAAAAGTCATGGAAACAGTTCAGAATGGGGGAAGACGTATGAGAAAAATTGCTTGACCTTCTTTTTCACTATTTCAAGAAAATGAAATACTTAGTCATAGCAGAGACCACAGAGACTTCATGGCTAATCTTAGCTGCCTAGAAAAACTGAATGATGACCAAATCGATGAGGGTGCTCTATGTTTCTTGGACACTACCAGATAAAAGGAAACATTTCATTTTGATAAGAGTATCACAGGGTAGTGTACAGATGTAGGAAGAAAGAGAAATATGCTTCCAATTAAGGGAAAGAGGAAAGAAGGAGGGTGCTAAAAGAGAAAGAACTCTCAAATACCTGTGATTATCTGCTTGTATTAGCAATGGAAAAGAAGGTCAGAAGATAAAGGTATTGGAAATGCAGATCTTTCATGCAAACCTTCACATCTCCCTGACTATAGGGAAATGTAGGAGAAATAGTAGTTTGTGTGAAATAAAACCTGATCTTACTTTGGGTCCCTTCATATTATGAGTTAATCTGTGCTTATGTGTCTCTCTTATTCAAATCTTCAATAAAATCAAAGGAGTGAATATAAAATAATAAAAACAAAATCACACGTAATTGCTAATGGTCAAAAACATTTATGCCCTTGCTTGAAAAGCAATGTCTTTTTTGAAGGAACAGGAAATTGCAATATCAGCTCTTCAGTGAAACGACTTCTGCTTTCACCTGATGTATCAAAAGAAATAGGCCATTCAATCACTTATAGCAATAATAGTTAACATTGCCACTGCCAAAGCTATTCAGGGAATGAAATGAGGTAATGAAAGAAAACAAAGAAAGCCCATGTGATGCTTTAAACAATGATAAACTCTACATCACACAAAAAGCAGTGTTGGAGGAACCCTGATTACTCTTGTCTTGAGACATCTTTGGCTTAAATACATCTGATTGCCTGAGAGTCCAAAGGATTGATTGCTTGCCCATGATGTGTTATGTAATGAGAAACTGCATTAATTCCACTGGGAATTTTAAATAGCATATTCCTTTTTTTTTTCTAGCAAATGACAACTGCTGTGTGGGAAGTATAGTTAATAAACATTCTAAACTTATTCTCCTCCAAATCTAAGTTTCTTGTTTATCCTCCACTTAATTTTAAATTTTATTTTATTTTTTGGTGGGGAGATATGACTTTAAATGAGTTTTCATTAACTTTCACTTTTTGAAATAGTATTACAAAAGATATATTACAATGAAGTACATAGTATGTAGGCTTTAGCAATATGAAGAACAAAAAAATATTGGACCTAAAATAAAGTGTCTGTTCTATTGCTGGGCTTATGGGAAGTCATGTAATTCCTCAAAAACTATGAGCTGGGGACTTCCTTGGTGACACAGTGGTTAAGAATCTGCCTGCCAATGCAGGGGACGCAGGTTCAAGCCCTGGTCCGGGAAGATCCTACATGCCGTGGAGCAACTAAGTCCGTGCGCCACAACTGCTGAGCCTGTGCTCTAGAGCCCAAGAGCCACAACTAATGAGCCTGCGTGCCACAACTACCGAAGCCCACGAGCCTAGAGCCCGTGCTCTGCAACAAGAGAAACCACCACAATGAGAAGCCTGCGCACCACAATGAAGAGTAGCCCCCGCTCACCACAACTAGAGAAAGCCCGTGCACAGCAATGAAGACCCAACGCAGCCACAAATAAATAAATAAAATAAATAAATTTATTAAAAAAGAAAAAACCTATGAGCTGGAACAAGGGCAATTACCATAAGCCCATATGAAAGAGGTCCTGAGGGTAAAAGCCTACATCAGTACTTCAAGCAATGAAAGTGGAGAAGTTGAATTTGAGACTCCTTGAGTAAACTGGGGACTCTGGAAAGAAGGCTAAAGAGATCCAAGATCAGTAATATCCTGGGAGAATCTAACACAAATCTTGACTGAAGAAAGGTGTCCTGAATTTACACTTCAAGATTTTCTAGCGTTTAGAATAAACCATGTATAAGCTTACAACTGAAGACCAACAAATAGGTACACACAAGGAAACAAACCACCATGAGTGAAAGCCAGCAAAAACAATATTAATTTTAGCTCTGTGCTACAGACTTGATATTGTCTAGAAACCTGTCTTGCTATCTTTTTTCTTGAGTATATTTTCCATAGTGACTCTAATATCTGTATCTGATAATCCCAGTAAATGGGTCATTTATGCATGTATTTCTATTGGTTGTTGTTGTTTCCTTGGTTTTGTTTCTTATTTCTCTGACTGAATGTCAGAAATTGCATATGGAAAGATTACAGAGCCTATGGATCATAGCCTTTTCCCCAGAAATAGTTCACTTCTTGTAAGCAGATACAGCAATGTGTCTCATCCTGGGGAAATTTTGCCCCCCGGGGGACATTTGGCTATGTCTGGAGATATTTCTGACTGTAATGATGGGTTGGAGGTGCTACTGACATCTAGTAAGTAATGAACAGAAACAATGCTAAACATACTACAAAGCACAGGACAGCCCCACAGCAAAGAATTATCCAGCCCAAAATATTAATAGTGCTGCTACTGAGAAACCCTAAGATAAGTGACAGCAGATCACCTTAATCCAAATAGAGATGAGCTCCCCTGAGGCTGAGTTGCATTTATTCCTTGTTTACCCCTCCCCTTTCCAAGAGGTCCAAACACACTGGCATCTGCACTCATGCACACACATACATATGCACATATAGACACTCACATGAAAATTAGCCCACCCGAGTCTATACTTCCTCCTTTAAGACTGATCATTGTCACCCCCTCTAAGAAGCATTGTCTGCCACTTCCTCAGTCCCCATATACAACCACCACTGAAGGCTTGATTAGGTATCACTATGATGTTTAAAACAGAACCTTGGCAGCACTCTAGCCTGATACTGATCGATACTGATCAATCTAAACAGACACTGGTGGATCTAAAATGTACTCCATGGTGTTGAGTCTGCTTAACAGTTTTTAATCTAGGCTGCTCATTTGCATCTTGCATTCAGTTTTTATGTAAATCGTTAAAACTTTATGCCATTACGTAAGACTCCCACTCACTATATTTTTTAAATGTATTCTCCCATTATCCCCTATTTTAAAAATCCCCTATTTAAAAAATCACTTCCTTAGTTTCAAATCAAGATTTTTAAATATCACACACACACACACACACAAACACAAACACAAACACCAAGTCCCTTTTACTTTTAAAATGATGATTTAACTGATTCAAATGTAGTATTATCAAGGCAATACATAATTATAAATCAATGCAGGATAAATGTAAATGAAAATAAAATAATACATACAAGGCAGGAAATCCCCCATTAAACTCAGCTCCAGGGACAATTATTGTTAACATTGTAATGAATTTCCTTCTAGACTTTCATCTACACTTATTTTTACATATATGAGTAAACAAGGCAATATAATTTTATCTCAAGTTATAACATAAATATCTTAGCTAGGAGCATGTTGTAAAGGATTCATTTTAATTAATATTGTTCTTCCAGTAGCCCTTTCCATGACCTAAGCTATGGTTGGACTTAATCCTAGAGTATGTTATTATATTTTTTAAAGAGCAGATATATCTGGTACCAGCCCAAACCTCTACTGCACACACTTGAATTCCTCCTGCTGTCAGAATTTCAAGTAGATTAATTTACTTAAAACTTGACTTATTGGCCATTCTCTCTGTGTAGAGACAGAATGCTGATTTAGTCACTTAAAAATCAGTTAGTAGGCCATCTGTGGGAGAAGAAATTCATCTTTCTACACTATTCTTTTGAAATTTCTCATGAACTCTTACAAATGAGCTTCTTTGTCATGCGTGCCACCCAAGGGATAAGAAGAGATGGAAAGGTGGGGGGGGGGAGTCTTTCCTTTGCCCCCTTCACTCAGGGTTGTACTAATGCAGATTATTCAGTTGAGAACCATTTGTTCTCTGCTTCATAATCTGTGGAGACAATCATTAATATTCAACTACGGGAACAGCATTCTAGGTGTTGTATGGAACACAGAGGGAGAGAGGCTAAAATCTAAATCAAATAGATGATTCTGTGAAGACTGATGGCCCCAAGGAAGAGAAAGTTATCCTCCAATATGAATTCCAATTTCCACAGAATGAAAACTGACCTCAACATATTTTGTAACTATAAAGAAAACTACTACTGCACTTTGGGCAGGTTTAGCTAACATGTAAGGGGAGTAATACAAAATAAAACAAATCAAAATGAAAGAAAGGGGCCCATAGTAACATGCAGAATGGGGATAAGAATGTATCATAAGATGCTTTTTAAAAAGTTTTATTTTATGTGTGATGAGCAAGTGAGGAGGAAAGTAAAATGATACCTTTGGTGTAATTTGTTTATGGATTTGGTGTATGTGTTAGGTTGTTTACCAGGATCAGTATATCATCAGATCATCAGAGAGGTGGCAGGTTTGATAAAGGCTTAAAACAATGAACTAAATGAAATGTTAACAATAAATAATTTATTTAAAAAGTAAATGATGAATTTTTATGCAACTCGAATTAAAAACTGAAGGTACACTGGGCTAAGCATAATTTTAAAGCTCACTGATTTAATACAACCTAAATGTAGCAATTATATTCATACTAACATTTTAACCCACACACACTACATCAGCTTTATTATGTTTAAGGTCACGTCAAGGCACTTTCCTTTCTGCATCTGGGCTAATTTCCCATCAGAGACAATACGGGGAATACAGTCTAATCAACTTAATCAACACTATCGGAGCACAAGAGGAACCTGAATATATATCTAAGATGTATTTTAATGACAAAAAAGAAGTAAGGAAGGAGGATGTGGAAATATATTATGTACACGTGGAGCTGCAAAAAATGTTAAACTATTCCTCCAAAACATGTTCAATAAGGGTGAGGGTTAGTTATCCACAAAGGAAAGGAAAATATTGCCAATTATTATAAACCAATTAAAACATGAGCTCATTTTGAAAAGTAGGGTGTTACACTGACACTGATGGCCCTTAAATTCTCTGTGAAGATACATCATATTCTCTGGATATTAAGGCTTCCAACTGCTTATCTTAAGGGCGCTACCAATTATCAATTGCAGCAATTGATGGGAAAAGGTACGGCCACTGTAACAGGAACCGCCAACATCCAGTCAGCTCATGTACCCGAACATGGCATATAGTGGGAGGCTGCGACCATCTGACTTAACAATAGGGAAGCAAATGAATTTTAGACATAATAGTGGATGTTTGTTTCAAACGTAGGCACAGAGATGATAGAGCAATTAGCATCATAGAAAGGGGAAGCAAAAATTGGGTTTACAGATATAGAAATATTAATTAAGAAGCAGAGGAGAAACTTATAATAACATTGTCAATGTTTCCTTCATTATACACCAGGTTGCTCTCAGGTTCTGTGGTTTCCTTACATTACGAGTGCTTTAATTACATATGTAGGAAGAGGAAGAGAACTACAACAGGGATCTGCATTTTCTGAGGATGAGTTATTAGTGCACTAATTTGACTAAATTTATCTCGTCTACCACCTCGTTTCGCTACATTTAAATATGCATGTCTAACAACTGCTTTTTGCAATATGTCCACTCCTCCCACATCCGAAAATAGAGAAGATAAACCAAACACCTATTCTATGCCATCAATCAAAGTGGTAATTTTGGCATGTCCATTTCCTTCTCACGCATTCTATGTGTTCCTGAGCATTCTCCCATTTTTTCCTATCTAGTAGTGGATACATTTAATTATAACAAAGCAGTTACAGGGGATAAGACATTCACTGAGACCTCCATTGTCCTTAGGCAACGAATTTGGATTTTCCACACATTGGTTGATCTTGGGGTTGGAATTCCTGACAATGTCTTAAGACTACACATCTGCAAGAAAACAGTCCTACCCTGAGGCAGTTGTGTGACTACAACCACTCAACTCATTTCCCGGTATTGTACTAAATATTCTCTGTCCATTGTTTGATTTCTTCTCCACCACGACCCCTTGGGAAAAAGTCCTGATTGTATCCCTGTTTTGCAGATGAGGCCCACAGACTTACAAGGTTTAAGTACTTTACTGGAAGTCACACAGTCAGTGAATAGTAGAGCCAGGATTCAATTCAGTATCTGGCTTACTCACAAATGTATAGTTTAAATCACTGGGTTATACTTATTCTTGATTGGACAAATGCCACAATTAATTAATTAATATTATCAGTTTGCATAAAATGTATTTCTTGCTTTTCAGAATGAAATAAGGGTCATGATGTAACAATTACTCTAAACGCAAGGGGAGGTACTGGGGAAGGGTCTAACACAAACAGTATCTAGTAACATCAGGCATGGGGAAAAACTTTGTATCACCTGCTTACAAAACACATTTGCAAACCAGTTTGTTCATTTTGAAAACAAACTAAATGTTTCTTCTTAAAGGAAAGAAAATAAGGCACATCTTCCGATGCTATTAGTATATATCTGACAAAATATAAAACCATGGTGTGGGGCATCGATTATATTTACCTTATTCAAAAATCTTTTGGGCATTTAAGGATCTGAAGAGAATATTGAGATTCAATGGTACCGTGAACTTAAGAGAGCCAAACAGCCAACTGTGTATCTCAGTCTCTCACTCTCTCTGTCTCTCTCCCTCTCTCTCTCTGTCATTCTGGCTCTCACTGCTCCTCAGCCATCTTATACTTTACTGGGAAGAGCAGACAAAGAAACCTACACATTATAGCACAGTATGCTAAGAATGTGATAAAAGTAGGTGCAGGAACACGGAGATGCAGGCAGCTTCTTAGAAAAAGTAAAGTAACACGTGAGTGAGGTCTAAAGTTAGCCTAAATGGATGTGGGAGAGGAAAGGAGTCAGGACTTTCCCTAAAGGTTTAATATGCATTAAGCTTGAAAATTAGAAACTCAAATTTGAATTTTGGAAAGATTACCTTGACAGCAGTATGGAGAAAACCTGAATCAAAGTACATAAAACACATGATGGAGAAACCAGGTGAGAGGTTCTTAGAGCAATGAGAGATGATGATCTGGGGGACGGGATGACAGAGGGGTGCAGAGCATCTGACATTTCTTCATTTGACTGAAAAGGAAAATAACTACAGAAGTATAAAATTCCCATAAGAAATATTATCATCCACAGAGCCAATATCTTAAAATATTTTTAAAAATCTATTTCTAATTCAAAAGATAACCCAGCTATTCATGCTTTCATTTCTTTTTCAGTTGTTTATTTAGGGACCCAACTTACATTGGTCTTATACTCTAATTGAAAAAGACAGAAATACACAAGTAAAAATGTAAATATTTAATATAAATTCTCATGTAAACCAGCCGGCAATACAAGTTGCTGATTTCAGGACTTTACTGGGTACTTCTTCCCCATAAATAATATGAAGGTACAACCCTTGTGTTTTGAATGATTTCTTGGGTTCACAACAATTGTCTCATTCCAGAGTTCACCATAAAAATATGAATCAGAGAAACAGATGTATTTTCATGTGTGAATTTCAATAAAAATTAAAAACCTGTGAACAGATGTTCAAAAGCCAACAAGATTCTAAATCTAGAATTATCCATTTCTTGATTCATATGTATATTCCTCTTTATTAAGAGGAAAAATGTGTTGATCATAATTTTAATTATGGCTCTTCAATATTTAAAATCTTATGTAGGTGTTTCGTATTTGGAGTGTATTAATTTTAAAGTCATCTTATAATATATGTACAGAAAAGTGCCCAAGTCATAAGCCTATGACTCAATGAATTTTCATAAAGTGAACAGACCCATGTAACACGCAAATGAAGACATATAACTTTATCTACACCTCCAGATGTTCCTCTACTATGCCCCTCAACAGTCCCCAAACATAACTACCAGTTTCTACTACTACTATACTAGATCCGTAGTTTTTTGAAATTTATGTAAATGGAATCACATAGAATACACTCTTTTGTGTCTAGCATTGTTCCTAGGACAAAGATTTAAAACT